>NC_058094.1:68532500-69732500 GCF_020171115.1 Neogale vison
AATAAAATCTTTAAAAAAAAAAAAAAGTTTTCCAAAAATGGAAAAAGGAAATATCTAAGTAACAAGAAACATGGATCAAGCAAAGAATGAGATAGAAGGCACAAATAGATTAAGTAGATATTAAGCTTTGAAGGTGAAGAAATGATACCAGGAATAAAAATACCAAGCAATGCATTGCCAATTACTTTCAGCTTTGCAAGTAAGAACATGTATGAATTAATCTATACTTTGTATTTTCTAAAATTTTCCTTTATATCCTATAATTTTGCTCTTGACTTGAGGAGAATAAATGGAAGAATCATAGGTGTTTGCCTGTTGCTATTCTTCAGAATTTTCATTAGCTTTGTAATTCTCACCACCTTATTCTAAAGATATTCCCCTAGATGTATACAAGATCAATTAGTAGTAAAGACCATTTTATTCAAAAAAGATTTATGGTACACCTTCTAAGTACCTAGAAAAACAGTAATTAGCTAGAAGAGCAGTGATTACCTTTAAAAACAGTTAACTGGTATGAAAGAAATATTGATGATTATGAAATACTCATGTCTTGCTTTTCCTTCTCTAATTATAGGATCTGGAATTTTTACTGAACAAGTTGATGAAGCTGTGGAGAATGGATCTAAATGGAAATCCTGTTTGTCTCAAACCTAAATACAGAGACAGACTGATACTGGTGTCCAAATCACTGGGTATACATTTATATTACATTAATATAATTTCCTAGAGAAAGAGAATTGGTTAACTTGTTAGTTAATTTAATATCAAGCCTTGAAAAATATAAATATGATATCAGAATCTATGAAAGGACAATATTAAGTTCAATATTTTAAGTAAAAGCAAATTTAAAATTGAGAAATAAAACATGAAAAATAATCTGTTGTTCAGAAATAATTAAGGCACCACATACCCTTTCTTGAAAAATGTGTAGAACTTGCTGACCTTTTGTCAGATTCTCATTGGCACAAATCCTCTGAAGATCCCAAAAGACTCTTCAGTTCTTGGATCTGTAGATAAAAATTAATCAAAGTATTCATAGCTTGACAATTGCCCTAAGAACATACAGGTTCCTTTCATTTGAAAGGGGAGCAAGGTAGGGAGTCCTTTATGAGATCCTTAGAAATAACAACAGCCTGATTATGCACTATACTGAGAGTACTAGACCACAGCTCTTCACTAGGGACCAAGTTACACAACATTAAAGAGACAAGCACTGCCTTCTCACAAAGGAGATTCATGAAAGAGTTTCCTATATCTGAACTTCTGTGACATGCTATACATGCTATACTTGGGTATAAAAAACTAATGCATGGCAAAACCATTTCAAAGCTCATAGCTGTAGTAAACCTTGATTGATCATGATGTTATGCTGTGGTTCTCTTGGGGGAGAAAAGGGTTGACAAAGGGTATATCACAAAAATCTAAGATTTTTTAAAAAAAATACATAAAAATATGTATTTTTCAAATATTTTTCAAATACATATTCAAGGATCACACCCTGCCCAGCACACTTTACCCCACCAGCCAAAGGAAGGAAACAGAAAATACACCAGGAGAAGAGTCATGAGTAATTTCTGTAACTTGTGCAAATGAATCTATAATAATGCACATTCCCCCAACTCTCCATCTCCTTCCCTTCCTGCTCACCGCACACAATTCTATTAGTCTACTTTCCTTAGGAAGCAGAGTAAATACAACTAATGTTAAATGCTTAAGGACCTTCCTATGTTCATGGAACCATTTCTGGGAACACTTCTCATTATATAGTACTGTAGATAAAGAAGTAAAGGATGTGAAGAGAAGGTACTGATTCCCAAATAAATAGGATTTAGTCAAAAAAAAAAAGTTCCTAAACATATTTTGCGATTATGAAATTAATACACATTTCCTTTTTTTTTAATTTTAAGTAGGTTCCATACCCAATGTGGGGCTTGAACTTACAATCCTGAGATCAAGAGCCACAGGTTCTACCAACTAAGCAAGCTAGTCACCCCTAAAATTAATACACATTTCTTATAAAAATGCAGAAAATAAGAAAAGAATATTAATGTCATTCATAATCCCATCATAAATCTGCTGTTAACACTTTAGTATATGTCCTTTCAGTCTTTCCTCTTTGGTTCTAGCTTGTCTTTTCTTTCTTTTTTTTAATCTTTTTTTTTTAAGTTTTTTGTTTTGTTTTGTTTTGTTTTGTTTTTTAATTTGAGAGAGACAGAACAGACAGGAGAGGGAGAAGCAGGATCCCTGGTGAGCAGGAAGCCCAACATGGGGCTCAGTCCCAGGATCCTGGGATTATGACCTGAGCCCAAGGCAGATGTTTGCAACCAACTGAGCCACCCAGGCACCCCTAGAACTTGTCTTATTTTCATGTGCTTTTTTTTCCTAAATGAAAAACCAAAAACAAAAATGAATTGAAGACTTGGTTTGATGTGTCCCAGTAAAGACTGAGGAAAGACATGTTTTGTAAATAACCCAGTCCTCACCAAACAGAATGACAAGCCACACATTTGGTTTACTTAGCCTGAGTGAAAACAAATTTTGTGTTAAGAACAACTCATTAAGGGATGCATGAATATGAATTGTTGGAAATCGTTTAAAAGAATGGGACTTTCTGAACTGGCAGTATACCCACAAATGATGATGCTGTGTGGGCAATGTGAATTTTTCAAGATCTGAAATCTGTAAAGTGGACAGGCAGCATTTATTTTCCTCTATTTAAGCCTGGCTGGCTTTAAAGGGTAGAACCAGATCCAGGGTAAGGATTCCAGTATTTTGCATATTTGCAGTATTAATAGCAAGGACACAAAAATACCTTATTAATACTGAAGTGTTCATAAAATTCAACACCAGCCCTCACCCAAAAACTGAACCTATTCTAAACATAATTTCTTTCACCTTAATATGTTTTAAAAATTCTTTCTCCTTCGGAGACAATTAAGTTAATTTATTTTTAACTTCTCCAATGAAATTCTACAAAACAATAAAATGTGCCTTAAAGTTTATAATTTAAAAAATTACACTGTCAGTTGATTTTCTCAATAATCCTTATTAATTTCTTCATAATCTAGTGTGACCATTAACAATTGCCAAAACCAATCTTTAAAGCCATATTGACACAGTAACAACAAACCATCAGAAAAGTGAATTAAGAAAACAATAGCACAAAAAAGTAAAATACCTAAAAATAAATTTAACTAGTAAGGTAAGAAAAAAAAAAAAAGAACTGTATACTGAAAACCACAAGACACTAATGAAAGAAATTAACAAATGAATGGAAAGACATCTTATGTTCACGAACTAGAAAATTTAATACTGTTAAAATTTCCATAATACCCAAAGCAATCAACAAATTCCGTACAATCACTATCAAAATCCTAGTAGTGTTATCACAGAATTGAAAATTTCACAAAATTTCACTTAAATTCATATGCAACCACAAAAGACCACAAATAGCCAAATCAACCAAGGCATCACACTTCCTGAATTCAAAGTATATGACAAAATACAACAATCACAACAGTATAGTACTGGCGTAAGATAGATATACAAAAAGAATAGAATAGAAAGCTTAAAAATAAATCCATTCATAAATGGTCAAATGATTTTCCACAAGGTACCAAGAATACACAGTGGGGAAAGGACAGTCAAATGTGGTTGGGAAAACTGGATATCCACATGCAAAAGAAATCCACTCAAAATAGATTATAGACTTAAACAGAAGACCTGAAACTATAAAACTAGAAGAAAACACATGAGAAACCTTCATGCCATTGGTCTTGGAAGTGATTTCATGGACATGACACCAAAAAACACAGGCAACAAAAACAAAAACAAACAATTATACTACTACATCAAACTAAAAAGCTCATGCACAGTAGAGAAAATAATCAACAGAGTAAAAAGACAACCTACAGAATGGGAGAAAATATTTGCAAACTATACATCTGATATGGGGTTAAGCTCCAGAACATATACAGAACTCCTACAACTCAACAGGAAAACCTAATAACTAGATTTTAAAATGAGCTAGGGATTTAAAAAGGCACATCTCCAAAGACCTACAAATGGCCAAAAGGTATATTTTAAAAATGGTCAATATCATTAATCAACAGGGAAATGCAAATCAAAACCACAGTGAGGTATCACCACACACCTGTCAGATGGCTATTATCAAAAAACCAAAAGACAACAAGAGTTGGTGAGGATGTAGAGAAATTTAAAACTTGTACAGTACTGGTGGGGATGCAAATGGTGCAGCCACTTTGAAAAACAGTATGACAGTGCATCAGAATTTAAGAATAAAATTACTATATGATCTAGCAATCCCAGTTCTGTATATTCATTCAAAAGAACTGAAATTAAGGTTTTGAAGAGATATTAGCACTCCTGTGTTCACTGCAGCACTAGTCACAATTGCCAAGATGCAGAAACAATCTAACTATCCACTGACAGATGAATGGATAAAGATAAGATGGTAGATACATATACACTAAAATACTTAATTCAGCCTTAAAGCAGAAATTCTGCAACATGTGACAACATGAATGAACCTTGAGGACATTATGCTAAATAAAATAAGCCAGTCACAGTAAGACAAATACTGCATGATTCCACTTATATCAGCTACCTAAAATAGTCACATTCATAGAATCAAAGAGTAGAATGGTAGTTGCTAGAGGCTGGGGGAAGGGGTAAATGGGGAGTTACTAGTCAATGGGTATGAAGTTTCAGTGAAGCTACATGAATAAGCTCTAGAGGTCTATTGTACAAAGTTGTACCTATAGTCAAAAATAATGTATTGTACACTTAAGAATTTATTTACAAAGTAGTTCTCATGTTAAATGTTCCTACTACATATATTTTTTAAAAAAAGCTTCTGCACAACAAAGGAAACAAACTAAAAGATAATCTACTGAGTAGAAGATATTTGCAAATGACATATCCAAAAAAGGATTAGTATCCAAAATATATAAGGAACTTATACAATTCAAGACCAAAAAACCCACAAATAATCCAATTAAAAAGTGGGCAGAAGACATGAACAGACATTCCTCCAAAGAAGACATACAGATGGCCAATAGACACATGAAAGATGCTCAACATTGCTCATCACCAGGGAAATATGAATCAGACCTATAATAAGATATCACCTCACACCTATCAGAATGGCTAAAAACAAAAACCAAAAAACAAAAAACAAAAAAAAAACAAGAAACAACAAGTGTTGGCAGAGATGTGGAGAAAAAAGAACCCTCATGCACTATTGGTAGGAAAGCAAATGGGGCAGCCACTGTGGAATACCATCTGGAAGTTCATTAAAAAGTTAGAAAAAGAACTATGATCCAGTAATCACACTTCTGGGTATTTCCCCCAAAATACACAAAAACTAATTCAAAGGGATACATACACCCTTATGTTTATTGCAGCATTATCTACAATAGCCATATTATTAAAGTAGCCCAAGTGTCCATTGATAGATAAATGGATAAAGAAGATGTGGTATATATATACAATGGAATATTACTCAGCCACAAAAAAGAATGAACTTTTGCCATTTGCAACAACATGGATGGAGCTCGAGGGTGTAATACTAAGCAAAATAAGTCAGTCAGAGAAAGCAAATACCATATCACTTCACTCATATATGGAATTAAAAAAACAAAACAAATAAGCAAGAGGGGAAAAAAGAGAGAGAGAGAGAGAGAAACAAACCAAAAAACAAACGCTTAACTACAGAGAAGAAACTGATGGTTACCAGAAAGGAGATGGGTGGAGGGATGGGTGAAATAAGTGAAAGGGATTAAAGAATGTACTTATTTATCATGATGAGCACTGAGTAATATATACAATTGTTGAATCATTACATTGTACACTTAAAATTAATCTAACACCATGTGCTAACAAGTTGGCATTAAAATTAAAAAGTTAATAGTTTTAATTAAAAAGCGCCTGGGTGGCTCAGTGGGTTAAAGCCTCTGCCTTTGGCTCAGGTCATGATCTCAAGGTCCTGGGATTGAGTCCGGCATCGGGCTCTCTGCTCAGCGGGGAATCTGCTTCCCCCTTCTCTCACTCTGCCTGCTTCTCTGCCTACTTGTGATCTCTCTCTGTCAAATGAATAAATAAAAATCTTTATAAAAAAATAAAGAACAACTCATTAAAACAAATCTCATAGGTCTTTGATTTTATGTCCATTACCTGGCTTCCTCTCCTGAACCACCTCTACATGATGATTTTCTAAAAGAAGAAATCAGACTAACTAAGGCACAGTGTCCTAGTCATTTCTCAGCTCTGTCTGCATCATAAACATGAGGAAAAAGGGATCATGGTAAGAGATTTGGATTTTCATTCCTTAGCTCTATAACAGATATTTTAAAAATATATATTAGTTTACACATATAACACCCAAAAATACACTAACAAATTATACAATTACTAATAAAAACAAATCTGGAAAGATAGCAATAAATCCAAGTGGTTGGGAAGACTAAGCATAAAAAAATGACCTTTAATATAAAATTGTAAGTACAAAGATGTTTGATAATAGAATATTTAGCCAATTTCTTACATTATAATTTGGAGATTACCAATTTCAGTTACAATAAGTACATGGGACAATATATGGAAACAATTATACTTCTGGAGTTTATGGTTCTAGTTTATATTTCCAGTTTCATCACTTTATTTTGTACTTAGGATCTAACAATATTATGGATCATATTTAAGTAGCAATGTTAATATTTTCAGTAGTGCAGGGCACCTAGGTGGTTCAGTGGGTTAAAGCCTCTGCCTTCGGCTCAGGTCACGGTCTCAGGGTCCTGGGATGGTGCCCTGCATTGGGCTCTCTGCTTAGCAGGGAGCCTGCTTCCCCCCCTTCTCTCTGCCTGCTATTCTACCTACTTGTGATCTCTTTCTTCATCAAATAAATGAATAAAATCTTAAAAAAAATATTTTCAGTAATGCAATCAGAATCAGGATACTGTCACTTTCCCTGTAAGAACATGATTTTAAAAATTTTTACTACTTCCTTTTCACATTCTGGGATTCAATAGAAGACATTGCATGGATAATGAAAGAAAAATATGTAATTACCTTAAAAAACTACTATATAGCAAATTTTGTTAGAAAGAGATAGTCTTTTTATTAAATGAAGGCCAGATGTATTCATGTAATTACATATAATACAAAATGTCCTATAAGGGAATAGTTTGATATTTTATAGTATATATACATATACAATGGAATACTATCAACCATTAAAAAATGTGTTTAAAGAAAGACATGGTAAAATGACTATAATACAATAAAAAAAATTAGGACGTAATACTATGTAAATAGAGAATCCCAACCTTATATAATATATACACATACATAAAAAACAAAAAAAAATGTTAAAAATACACTGATAGTGGGTTTTAGTGATTATTTTTGTTGTAGAACACAGGCAATATTAATTTTTTTCTTTTCTCATTTTTTTGTATTTTCCAAATATCTTGCAGTATATAAAAATTAAATTTTTTGTAATTTAAGATGCTCAACTTTTTAAAACTCTTTCAGAGGAACAAAATGTAAACATAGCTGAAATCTTCATAGAACCAAGAGGCCAGTTTTGTGGATTGTCCCTATCATATCCTATGTCCTAGGAAGTAATAGCAGTGCCTGGGTGGCTCAGCTGGTTAAGCCTGGGATATAATAAGCATTATTAATGTATGTGCTTTTAAAATACCATGCTAAATGTACAAAATTTCTTGTTCATCTTAACATAAAATATGTTTTTCTTTTTCTCAAGAATAATAACCATAGGGCGCCTGGGTGGCTCAGTGGGTTAAGCCGCTGCCTTCGGCTCAGGTCATGATCTCAGAGTCCTGGGATCGAGTCCCGCATCGGGCTCTCTGCTCAGCAGGGAGCCTGCTTCCCTCTCTCTCTCTCTGCCTGCCTCTCCGCCTACTTGTGATTTCTCTCTGTCAAATAAATAAATAAAATCTTTAAAAAAAAAAAAAAAGAATAATAACCATAGTATGTAAATGAATAGATAATATCTAAATTTTATTGAATATGACATTTTTGTTTTTAAAAATTAAAATTTACATGTGGCCCTAGAAAGGAAACCATATATCAAATTGTTTACAATGATTATCTTTGTTGGTGATAGTTAAGGAGAGTCATGGATAGTAATTAGAGTCTTTTTATGTTTTTTCTCACCATGTTTCAGTTGTTTATAATAGGCATTCATTCTCTTTGAAATCAGAAAAAAATAATTAAAAATAAGTAAAAACTCAACAAAAACAAATAAGTTGTATAAATAGGATATTTTTATAAGATATTTATTTCAGCCTCTGGTGTAATTTAAGTTCATGTGTCTTAAACCAGAAATATATATACGGTATTTTTTAACATATTTATTTTTTCTCTAGAATTTCTCGATGGCAAAGAAATTAAAAATATGGAAAGACAATTCCTAATAAATTGGAAAGCATCCAAAGATGCCAAGAAAATCAGCAAGAAAAGGAACAGTAAAACAAAGGATGCAAGTAACTCATACTAAGTAAGCAAGCTGTCATTCATTAGTTAATCACTTCTACTAAAGGAGAGACTATTCTAGTCAACAATTAGTCAACAACAAAAGCCAACAAATAAGAAATAAGAGGCTTTTGTTTAGATTTTTTGTTTAAGATTTGGGGTTTTTTTTAAACTTATTTACAATTCCTAGGAAATTTTACCTATAATGTTTACATATGAAAATGACAGCTACTGTTAATAAAACTGTGTTTGGTTCATATTGAGTTTGACTGTATCAGCTATGAAAACAGAGCCATGGGGTAGAGGAAAATGTATAATCTTATATCTGACAAAAGCGCATGATATTTTAATTATGCAAATGGTGAAACAATCAGCTATGTAAACTGTGAAACCTAAATCACACCAAACATTATGTGTGTTTAGCACCAGTGCAAAAATCACAGTTTCGATCAAAATAAAAATGTATGACAACCACATCTGTGACCTATACTCTGTGACCTGTCCCCCTCTTTTTAAAAAATTTATATATTTGACAGATACAGAGAGAGATCACAAGTAGGCAGAGAGGCAGGCCGGGGAGGGGGTGGCGGGGGGAGCATGCTCCCTGATGAGCAGAGAGCCCAATGCGGGGCTCAATCCCAGGACCCTGGGATCTTGACCTGAGCTGAAGGCAGAGGCTTCACCCACTTAACCCACTTAACTTAGGCAACCCCCCTTTTTTATATACATGCCCTAACACTTGAATATTTTGTTCATGTTATGCTTAAAGTTACAATACAAAGGACAGGTCAACTTCCCTTGCTTAACTTATGCAACTAAATGCAGCCAAGTAGAACAATTATCTTTATCATACTTGGGAGCATCCTAGAATTCATTCTTCACAGATTCTATAGTCCACAACACTGGAATGAACCTCTTCCTCTGTTCCATGAAGTGTCTGAATGCTAATGGTCATCCTATTTCACAGCTAATAGGATGGGTTTATAGAAAGGGGTTAGGCCGGGAGAATAGGGAAAGGGAAGCTCTAATAGTGTAGTGAGGCTTCATGCATGGATACCATATCCTGCCACTCTAGAATAAGGAGGTTGAGGTGAGGATAAGCAAAGGTAAAAAGGCAAAGAGTGCTGTCTGTCAAATAAACAAATAAAAAAAATTCTTAAAAAAAATAATTTTAGGGGCACCTGGGTGGCTCAGTGGGTTAAAGCCTCTGCCTTCGGCTCAGGTCATGATCCCAGGGTCCTGGGATTGAGCCCCGCATTGGGCTCTCTGCTCAGCAGGGAGCCAGCTTCTCCCTCTCTCTGCCTGCCTCTCTGCCTACTTGTGAATTCTGTCTGTCAAATAAATAAATAAAATCTAAAAAAAAAAATTTAATTAAAAATGTTCTTAATGTAAATTTTTAAAAGCCGTATAGAATGTTACATAGTACAGAAGTATCAATTAATACCTTCATATAGTTGGTATTATAATGATCATTAATAATTTAAAATAGAAAGCTCTCTGGTCTAGGAGACAAAGAAGAAGGGGTAAGGGAAGAAAAGAGGTAATTTTTACTGTGCTAATATCAATATATTTCAGATATCTATAAACATCACTGCATTTAGTCATTATAACCTATGGCAAAGATAATTATTATATCCATTTTTTTAGATGAGAAAGCTGAGTTTTAGAAAGATGAAATAACTAGTCTAAGGTCACAAAGATAGCAGTGATTAATCAAAAGTATTTAACTTTATCAAACAGCTTTGACTTCTAGTGACTGCTCTAGCAATGAATTGTGGCTAGAATTGTGCTTGGATATAAAGACAATGATGTCTTCTCTACTTAGAAATTCACTTCAGATTGGTGGGAATTTAGGAAAATCTTTAGATGAGTAAATATGTAATATTATAAATAAATAATATTAATAAATAAAAGAACTACAGAGAAAATTGGATAATATAAAAAATTTAAGTATTCTAATAGATTATATGATTTACTATATTGAAAAATAAACTCTAAGGTCAATTAAAATACAATTGAAATTGAAAACTGATTAGCTGCAAGAGAAAATTATCTGAATTTTCTTTAGAAGTAGTTATTCTCCCTTGGCCACTTGTAGATATCCTCTCTTGCCTCCTACAAGTTTGCCATTTTCATCCAAACACAATGACATAGTTCTGGAACATCAAATTAAGAACTTTTTGGTCTGGAGAAGTGGTGAAAGTAGCCTATCTCTGTAATACTCTGGATTGCCCCTCCTTTCTGCCACTAGATACCCTTGGCATAGCCTTCTATTCCCTAGTGGACCACCCATTGTCAACTAGGCCTCAGGTTCCTTTGGTATGATCCCTGCTCATTCAGATATATTTATCTGCTTTCCATTTTTTTTGAGAATTAATAACAGAGCCTTAGTATAAAGACCACAGTGTTAAGTTGTTGGCAACAGACCTAAGGATAGGGTTATCGTGTGCTACATACATGTATCCACAGATGTCACTGATGTTAAGCCTGAAAGGCTCAGAACTATGTCAAGTGACTCAGGACAATCCCAGAAGCAGATAAATATATCCAGAAGGAGAAGCTTCATTAGATTCTCAAAGGGGTTTGTAATCTAAAAAAATAGTTGAAGAGTCACTATTCTAAACCTTGAGTATATGCATAATGTAGCTCCATATGAATCAGACCTAAGTTTCTTCATAAGGAGAAAAATGTTTTCTTGGTTTTAAAAAATGGTATTGCTTCTGGGGCACCTGGGTGGCTCAGTGCGTTAAAGCCTCTGCCTTCGGCTCAGGTCATGATCCCAGGGTCCTGGGATGGAGCCCCGCATTGGGCTCTCTGCTCAGTGCAGAGCCTGCTTCTCTCTCTCTCTCTCTCTGCCTGCCTCTCTGCCTACTTGTGTTCTCTGTCTGTCAAATAAATAAATAAAATCTTTAAAAAAATAAAAATAAAAAATGGTATTGCTTCAATATAAAGATAAATCATACCAGAAAATAAGTTAATGAATAGGCACCTGCTATATGCTGGGCAATAGGAATATAAAAACTCAAATGAGATAGTCCTGATCTCAAAGGTCTTAGAACAAGCTGGTTGGAGAGTTAAATGTCATACAATTACTGTGGAGTGTGATAAATGCTATGAGCATTATAAACCAGATCCTAATACATCCTATAATTTATTCATTCAAGTTTTTCTCATTTATAATCAGTATGATTGCTCTATTGATCTTTCTAATCATATCACAGTAGTCATTACAATATAATGAAGGGGGCAAGAGCATGTTTCATTGAGAAAGTAATCAGAGCCAGTGTACATACTCTAGAATAGATTTCCTTTTTCCAGAACTGCCTGCTGAAGGCCCTCTTTGCAGAGTCCAATCAAGGGACAGGACTTAGCATTCTTTAATTTAGCTAACCTAAAGAAGACCCATGAACAACACTGTTGTACTGTCCTACCTCCATTCCCTGAAGAGTGGTTTAGGCTTGCTGGGACAGGGACATAAGGGAGAAAGGGTCCTGTGAGTTTGGAAAATGCTTTATTTGGGGAGAGGAAAAAGGATATGGAGTCTGAGCTCATCTCCACTGGCCAAAGCAACAAACAAACAAACAAAACAAAGCAAACAAACAAAAAACAGAAGCTGTATGAGAGTTTGCTTTACTGCTTTATTTGCAAACTTTACATGCAAATGTCTGTTGCCATTACCATCAAAACCTAAGCCACTCTGTCCATAGATCACCCTGTTAGTCTCTTAAAAGATTTAAATAATTAGTGTCATTTCCACAACAGTGTTCTTCAGTTTCATTTCTTTGCCAAGCATCTTGAAAGATTTTGCTAATATGTCACCAAGGTGGAAAAAAAAAAACAATAAAAAATGAACACAGACTCAGAAAACAGTTGGTAAATTCTATACATCACCACACACTACTATTAGATCAGTTGTGAACTGTGGCATATATGGTACATTCTATAGCCCCGAGCAAAGCTTTAATTTCTAGGATTGCACTGACAAAACAGCAAATACATTCTATCCTCATTTTCCTAGCTAGGAACACTAAATACAGAACTAAGTGTGTCTCTGACTACTATGTACTGCAAAGACAAGATGCTCTCAAAGAAGCCAGCAAAATAGAGGTTCCTGTGAGAAGGAAATAAAGAATGTCCAGCTTTTGTCACTGTCAGTGAAGTCAATTATGTTCAATCCAAGTCTTCAGTTTTATAATGTGAAAAAGTATTACATAAATATTTTAAAGTTTTTTATATCTTCTGGTAACATTTTTACCGAAGGCATGCCAAAATATTTTGGTATCATTAAAGATTTAAACCTTACCAAATGGGAATATCAGTTCTATTTCTTTTTAGTAAAAGGTGACCAATATGGAATTTCATTAAGTTCTTGATATAGATTTTTAGAGTGTGCTTATCACTAATATTTTATTAATTTAGCATAAAGCTAAGAGATAATGAGAATAGATGGTCACTAAAGCATTAAAAAAAAATCCTCAGGATGCCTGGGTAGTGCAGTTGGTTAAGCTTCTGATCCTTAATTTTGGCTCAGTTTGTGGTCTCAAGGTCATGATCTCAGGATTGTGAGATCAAGTCCCTTGACAAGCACTGCACTGAGCACAGAGTCTTCTTAAGATTCTCTCTCTTACTCTCCATCTGCCCCTAACCTGTGCGCACACACGCACACACACTCTCTCTCTCTCAAATAAATAAATCTTGAAAAAAACCCACAAAGAATAAATTCTAAAAATCTAAAAAGTTGATTAAAGCAACTCCTCCCCTTAATTACTTTAAGGGGAAAATGAGCTAGTGTCAATAGAAATGTCCCGTATAGTCTACATCTAATGCTCAGAGGTATAAAAGAATTTAAGCATCTTCTTCCAAAATGATAAAAGTATGTGCCCCATATTTCTTTGAGGTTCTACACATTAGGAGCTGTGCCTGTATCCTATGTGAACACAGGGAAGCAACATCTGTCCAATGACAGGGGAATGTTTTTTACCTCCTTTATAAATGCGTGCAGTCTGTGCTCATGTAT
Source organism: Neogale vison (assembly GCF_020171115.1). Taxonomy (NCBI): domain Eukaryota; kingdom Metazoa; phylum Chordata; class Mammalia; order Carnivora; family Mustelidae; genus Neogale; species Neogale vison. Next base: position 68,546,035 of record NC_058094.1, read on the forward strand.
ATTTACACAAGCCTCCTTTCCCTACAGGGAGGAAAAAGTCAGACTCATTGACGTTGTTTTTGACCCTCAAACTGAACTTGATACTATCGATGTACATTTTAATTAAAGATTAGTTCAAAACTATTTTTTATTTAACAGCTGATTCTAAACAAATGCCTTCACTGTTCAATTAAAAATAATTTATGGTACTAAAAAGTGTACACATGATTGCTTCTTTGTTTGTCACAGTAAATACTTCTGACAGATGTTTCCTCTGACTTTTCAAATATGCTAGGAGGTGCTTAAGACTTAGTAATTTTAAAATAGACATTAAATGCATTTACATATTGTAAATAAGATTCACTGAGAATACTGGAGAGAACTGTACATTGAAGAAAGCAAATCGTTACTTGATTGTTTATCTTTCAAGCCTAAACCATGTCCACAGAGTCAATTCCTCTCTTGTGTTACTGTAAAAATAACTGCGTAACTAGGCTAGAATCTAGCCCTTAGTTTCAGATACTTTTAAGGAATGTGAATCTCTGGGACCCATAATTCACTGGGAAATGTTCACTGTACATTATTTAACTATTTATAAAATACCTACTATCTTTAGTTAGAATATGGAAGTATTAGGTTTCTTTGAGTTAAAAATGAACTTTAGGGGCACCTGGGTGGCTCAGTGGGTTAAGCCGCTGCCTTCGGCTCAGGTCATGATCTCAGGGTCCTGGGATCGAGTCCCACATCGGGCTCTCTGCTCAGCAGGGAGCCTGCTTCCCTCTCTCTCTCTCTGCCTGCCTCTCTGTCTACTTGTGATCTGTCTGTCAAATAAACAAAATCTTTTTAAAAAATGAACTTTAAAAACAGTAAAAATAACTTGCTTTCACCACTGCGAAGGTTATGTTTGAACACTTGGAACAACAGATCTTCTATCTCCCTCAAGAGTTTTTAAAACTTAGGTAATATTTTTAGTTACAAAACTCTGGGATGATCTTATATAAATTCATCCACAAAGCTCTAAATGCCTTTAATTATGCTGTGTTAAACCTAACCTCAGTCTAATTCATTTTATATGTTAAATAAACTTCTATGTACCAATAATGTAAGTATAATATTAAGACATTGATTTGTAATTAGTTCTCAAGGAACCCTTCTAAAATTAGGACAGCCCTCCTTTAAAAAAGCAATCATGGTAAGCAACAAAGTTTGGGTTTTGTTTTTGTTTGTTTTAGAAAAATCTGAGCTAGGTTTTGTGGCATCTAGTCTCAACTCTGTCAATGGCTTACTCTGTGAACAAGAGTTAAGTAAAATCTAATTTTTAAGAATTATGTTATTTCTCATTTTAAAATGTCTACTTTGATACCTGAATATTCACTACCCCAAATTTTAAAAACAGCAGAACCCTCTCAGATAAGAATATGATCAGACTTATTTTATAGTCAGGGAAAAGAAGCATTGAAGAGGCTCAGTCAGAGCAGGGCCCAAAGTCACACAACTGCCATGAGGCAGAGCTAAAACTTGAATTCAGGTCACTGACTCTAAAAGCCAAGCTCTCAACTACTCTGCAAGGGATCTCAAAAACGTCTTCAGGTATAGGCAGGTAAATTAAGTGAGGGAAGCAGGGAGAATGTGATTGAGGTGAACTGGAGAGCATGTGTCCACCTAAGGGCACCTGCAGCTACTCTGCTCCGAAACTGCAGCCAGGCAGAGCTTTCTCAAGTTCTTAAACTTGACAAATCAGGTTAACTGGCAACCAAGATATCTAGATTAAGAAATCAATGGATTTTAAAATACTGGCTTAATTTTTCTTAAAAAATATATAATGGATGAAAAGAAAAAGAATCTGGTAATGCTAGCAAAGATAAGGAACAACTGGAACTCCTATGCACTGCTGGTGGGAATGCAAAAACAGCCACTTTGGAAAACAGTCTGACATGCTTTTATAAAGTTAAACATGTACTTAATGTATCTAATAGTCTCACTGTTAATCCCAGGTATTTTTCCAAGTGAAATATAAACCTATATGCACAGAAAAATCTATACCCAAACATGCATAGAGGCTTATTCATAATCACCAAAAACAAAATGACCCAAAGGTCTGACACTAGGGAATGGATAAATAAACTGTGGTATATCCACGAAATAGAATACTATTCAGCATTAAAAAGGAATGAACTAGTGATACACAAAACAACATGGACAGATCTTGAAGCTAAGCTAAAGAAGCCAACTTAAAAAAAGTTAAAAATTTTTTTTAAATTAAAAAAAGTTTTTTTAAACTTAGAAAAATTTTAAAAAGAAGCCAACTTTAAAGAGTACACACTGTATAATTCTATGACGATCTGGCAAAGCTGAAACTATAGGGACAGAAAACAGATTAGTAGTTGCCAAGGCCTGGGAGTAGAATGCACAAAGTCACAAAGGAATGGAAGGGTGGGGTGATGAAATGCTGCATATCTTTACTGTGGTAGTTTTTATCAAAACTTGCTGAACTATAGACTCAAAAGAATGAATTTAATGTATACCATACTTTAACTAAACAATAAGGGAAGGAGTTGAAAGGTGAAAAAAGCACCAATTATATAAAACCTATGTTCTATTATACTATATATGTATATAAAACAACAATGTATTTTCTCCACTGGTATGTGTGATTATTTTACATCACAAGGATAGTAAGTTAAGGACAAATTGATATATTTAGAGAAAGACATATAATTTTAAGATCTACACCATACCCCATGAAATAAAATCTATAGCACTCTAAAGCCATCTACTTTCTGGAAGACTATATAAGAACTCCAAAGAATATACTATACTATGAAAAGAATGTTTGAATTGTTAATAGGGAGCCAAGTTACAATATATCCATTATTGCAATGATAGATACAAAATATGTTTTGCAAATTATGAAGAACTCTACAAATATTAAATAGACTAGGTATGGTAAAAACCACAAGGAATTAGGGTCAGTTGGCCAGGCTCAGACCCTGTCTCTGCCACTTGCTAGTTGTGTGACCTTGACAAATTACTTAATCCTGCTTACTCTTATTTTCTCAACCATAAAATGTAAAATCCTCAAAGGGTTAGTTTGTAGACTAAATGAGAAAATAAAGTGTTTTTTGTAAAGCACTTTGCACATATCGTTAAATAAAGTACCTGTTGGTAACGTATGTAATGTTGAAAATGTGAAGATTTTCATCTTCTATTTTTAACTTACTGGCAAATAATGGCTTCTTGCCAGATATAGGACTACTCTAGAATCATGAAAGGATTTCAAGAGGCTGCTTAGAGTGGCAGCAGGTAAGACAAGATGGCCCACAGTGGTTGGTATTGTGTCACCAGTCTTTTCTTTTGAACCTATCAGGCAACACAGAGGTCCACTTTCCAGCCTCTGTTATCAGTGAAGAGCTTGCTGATGCCCCCACCTCCACCCCACCTCCTCCACTTAACAGGAGACCTTAGCAGGCTAGGCTAGGGTGAGGCATGTGAGATGACAAGGGTGCAAAAGATAAGAAGCCCTCCATCCTTGCCTCACCCTAGCCCAGCCCATCTTCCCTCCAAAATTCTTATTTCCACATTCTCCAACACACAGATTTTCCACATTCTTCTCTATGGGGGAGGGGGGCGGGAATTTTTCTGCTTCTTTTAAAAAGATTCACACAGTTGGGTGACTAAGCATTAGCCTCTACTATTGTTGTATCCTAGAGTCTATATGTTTGTTCTCATTTTGGAGAACTTTCATTTTTGAAATATTACTGTCTTTTTTCTCTGTTAATACAGGAATCTCTCTTTGAAGGAATCTGAAAGCTTGCAGACAAAAAAGTGACATACCCGAACTTCACCTTCTTCGTAACTCAAAAATGAAAGGAAAAAAAGTAAATTCAGCCTTAAATGATCTGAAACGTTTGTGTTTGTGTGGTATTTTTTTTTAAACTTTTTTTTTTAATACTACTAGGCAATTTCTTTTGTAGTTTGTAGCTCTAGGGTACTTCACTATATAAAAAGCCTTTAAGCAGTTTGATTTGCTTCTTTATGGCATCTGAAGCATTGCCTTTCAATTGCTTTATGCCTCATTACAATTTACTGAGAAAATAAAGATGTGCTTCCTCATTCAACAAAAGAAAGTAATCCTTTCTTGAGTCAATGGTGTATTGGCCCATTCCTTTCTAAAGAGTAAATCTAATTACAGTTATTGAACGGGAACTCAAGATGATGATTATTCTGATCCACTAATATACTTGAAGTGTGTAATGATATATTAAAATGCAAGTATCACCATCACTACGTACTAATAATAGTTCCAATTGTACAGAAATTACATCGCATATACAAGAGCAATCTCATCAATGATATTTTAAATTTGACATCCTGTCTTGACTCCAAAGATTTTTTAAATGTCCTGCTCTTCGAATTGAGGGCCTTATTTCAAGGACACACTACGTTCTAGAAACTATCTGCGTCCGCTGGGACTTCGCCTCTGAAGGCCCTGGGTCCCGGACCGGCGGCGGCCACAGGGCTGGGGGCGTCCCGGACCCAGCGTTTCCTGGGCGGGCTCCGAACAGGCCCAGCGGCGCCGAGGCCCCCGTTAGTTCTCTAAGAGCCTTGGACAGAGGTCTCACCGCACGGCTTCCAAGCCACGCTTCCCGTGGGCCCACAAAGTGCAGGACAGCCCGGGAGAGTTCCCTGAAGGGAGGCGGGGCCAGGACGAATTTTAGGTCCAAAAAATGATACAAAGCGGGGCCCCGCCAGTGTGACGGAGACTAGGGCAACGGTCCGCGCCCCCGGGGGAGAAGCGACCGCGATCCCAGAGCCGTTTACTCTGGTTTGGGGAACTTCAGCTTTCAACGTCGGCGCACTATCTCCGAGCGGCTATAAGCTGGTCACGGAGGACCGAGCCGGAGGGACTACTACTTCAGTCAGGGCGGCAGGAAACATTTACCTTCGTGGTAGAATAATGGGTTAGCGCTTCACAGCGGCACACTCCACATTTCCTCAGAAAACTAAAAGTCACGCTCGGCAAAACGGCAGGGTTCCCGCCTCAGCCTGGCGCCTGCCTGGGAGGCGCCCGCGCTCAGGCCGGACCCATGACGGAAGGCTCGCGGCTAGGCGAGGTAACTCGCGAGGCCGTCCCACGGGCCTTCAGCACCGCGGACGCTCGACGTGCAGCGCCTGTAGTCACGCCTGGGGGCGAACCGGGACGGGGCGAGGGCGGAGCCATGATGACGCCCCGCCCTCCATGGCCCCGCCCCGTCGGACCATTTGATTAATGACTCGCAGCCCCTGGCAAAACCCCTCAGGTGGGCGCGGACCCCGGCGGGTGCTGCTGTCCCAGCCCTACATAGAGTCTCGCCCACACACGCCTGGCCACCGGGCTGCCCGCCTAAAAGGCGCGCCCCGCAGGGCCTAGAATCGGCTGTAGACTTCGGCTGGCCGAGGATGGAGTGACCTGTGCGGCCCTGGCCACTCAGACCCAGCTCGACGCTCTTGACCCGCTAGTGCAGCGGAGTGGAGCCCTGCACCGCCGCTCCAGGAAAGGTGAGGACCTCGGTCCGACCCCAGCTGCGTCGCTTGGTCCCCAGGTTCGTTAGGACAGCGGGTGCCTTAGTCCAAGGTGAGGTCAGGGATGCCCTCTCCTCCCGCAGAAATTAGAATGAGCTCCCGCCGTCACCCCCGGGATCACTGGCCTCGGGAATGAATGGTGCGAGGGCTGCCCGCGTGGGCACTGAGGACCCTGGCTAGGCCAGGGATTCCCGCTGCGCCCGGAGAGAATGACCTGCCCATCTCTCTTTAGGACTGATGCATACTGGTTCGGAAGTGCCAACCCAAATTCCGAACCGGAGCTGTGCTTCCGAGATCTCCCTTCCTCGGTAGAATAGCCCTTTCACTTCTATTTCTCCGTGAAAAGTAAAGCCGGCACCATGTCCCACTCTGAGCCTTCTAAGCCCAGGAACTGTCAGGCCCCACAACTCTCCCAAGGCGCCGGGAGGTAAACACGCCCCAGACAAAACGACCTCATCTCTGAGAACGCCCCGAGCCACGTCGATGGTCCGGCCCCGCGTGCAGTTGAAGTGGGAGGCCTGCGGTTCCCCCTGGTTAAGCCCGGATCCGCGCCGGTCCTCACCGCGCCTTCGGTCCTTTGCAGGGCACGCAGCGCGGGAAGCCGCCATGGACCGCGACGGCCCGGCGGGCAGCTCCCGGATCGCTAGCAACGAGACTGCGCTCCCGGTGGCCGCCACCCGCGACTCGAGCCCGGGCAGGGCTGGGCCAGGACCCGCGGGCCCGGGAGGCAGCGCCCGCCCGGGGGGCGGGAGGCCGGCTGCGGCGAACGCCGCGCGGGAGCGAAGCCGAGTGCAGACCCTGCGGCACGCCTTCCTGGAGCTGCAGCGTACGCTGCCGTCGGTGCCGCCGGACACCAAGCTGTCCAAGCTGGACGTGCTGCTGCTGGCCACTACCTACATTGCTCATCTCACCCGAAGCCTGCAGGACGACGCCGAGGCGCCGGCGGATGCTGGGCTGGGCGCCCTGCGCGGCGACGGCTACCTACACCCTGTCAAGGTAGGCAGGCACGGCGGCCTGCGCTGGGCCAGGGAGTGGGGCACATTAACCCTCTGTCCGCGTTGGCCAGAGCGCTTATAGCCCTCTGTCCCGGGCAGACGCCGCGGAGCGGGGTGAGACGGGAAACAGATCCGGAGAGTGACCTTGGCCCGCAAAGGCACCGGTAGCCAGGTCCTCACTGCAAAATGCTGCTCTCTAACTGTTCACAGGTAGTGGATTTAAACCCAAAGTGGCTTGGGTCGTAGGGGTGTCTTATTCCACTTACAGGATGCATCCTTTCCTAAGTGAGAAGTTTCTTGGGAATGTCTGGTGGGGTATTTGGCAAGTTCTGGGGATTTTTATTATCAGATTTACATTTAGGAGCCTTTGAGAGTTTTAATTTACATAATTACATTTCAGTCGTGGTTTTTATCAGATGGTTGAAAAGTTTCACGAATTACAGGGAGTGATGGAATTATCGCCCCTTAAATAAGCCAGAAAACCATGTTGAGATTTTTTTGTAAAACTGGTAAGAACAAAGTGAGACCGTTCTGCCATCCTGTGGAGTAAATTTTCAGTCCGTTTTAATAAAGGTTAATTATCATGGATTAGGCAGTTACCTAGAATGTTAGAAAAACTATAATGTATTTATGTAAATTTCACAATAGATTGGGGTATGTTAACCTGATTCAATACTATATTAAAATTCTGTAATGTGCAAAATTAGCCCCTAGAATCCATTTTGTAGAATTTTTTTACATTACATGTAGGTAAAATGGTCAGGGTTTTCATTTAGCATGGTGTATACAGTTATGATTTATTATCTATATTGCAGTGCTTAGGCTCTGCATTGTCCTAGATTCGATGGTTTCAAAATCCAGCATTCATCTGGCTTTCTGTTCAAAATGCATTATCTATCCTATATTTTCTAAATCTAAATTTTCAAATTTTTGTTTCTACCATTCTGAAATATTTTGCCACACACACAAATACAAAATTAGGACTTAGCCTTAAGCATATCCATGTTCCATAAATTACTGAATAACCATCATTGAAATGTAGTAAAGCACACTCTCTAATATTAACTGAAATTAAAATTATATAGTGATGTTTAACAGTTTATTTTGCAAATATAATCAGCATGACGATAGACTCAAACTATTTTGAATATAGAAATTTGAAATATCATGTTTATAATTATGATAGACCTCATTATATTCATGTGCTGTATAATATAATCTCCCCTGAAAAGTCATTCATTATTAGGGGTTTTGCTCTATAGTCTGCATTACATTGATATTCAGGTATATCATTAATATTAGATTTCTTTTAACTTGACATTTCCCATATATTCTAAAAAAGTTTAACATTAAATAGACTTTACTACATAATGCATCTATTAAATGCCTCTCTGGGAGATACAATTCAGATAAGAAATCAAATTTTTTTCACCTTTGTTTCTTATAGTATCTTTTTGAATAAATATTGTTAATAATTTTCTCCTAACAGTAAGCTTAACAGGAGTTTTTTGGTTTCTGTATTTGATTCAGGCACCAAGTGTTTTTGTAGTTTTATAACTCTTAAGAAAAATCAAATTTCATTTGTACTCAAATCAGTTGTTTTGATTTTAAAAGACAATTCTAGGGATAATGAAACAAGGCCAAGGATTTCCTCTTTAAAATGAAATTGATGAGGGTTGAACAAGTGACTAGTCTTTTAAAATCATTAACTGAGCAACTACTGTGTGCAAAGCACAGGAGAGTGAATACAATTAAGAGTAAGACTCAATCCCTGCCCTAAATGAATGTATAATAGAGACAAAGACAAAAATAAAATAACGGTACTGTGAGGGATAATGTTCTGTGTACCATAAGTGAGCTATAACCATGTGCTTTTGGATGTTTGGAAGAAAGAGATTTCATACACGTTAATTGAAACCACCTGTAACACATTATTTTATGGATATTACCAAATGCTTAAGTATTAGGTCTATCTTTGATTAATCTAATGCAGAAGAAATAAAAATATTCTGATCGTACTAATTTTTAGTTAAATAAGGGTGTCGTAACCCAGAGTTAAAAAGTGTTCTGAGATGACTTTATTTTTTCTGCCTTACAACATAGTATTACTATGTCTTTGATGATTAAAGATCTGTTAACAAATATTTCAAGGCCATAACATTGAGTCATCAGTCCTTATTATCTGTATTGGGATTTAGCATTTTGGGGAATTTACATTAAGAGTACCTAAAATGAAGCTGAAAGGTTTACGTGACTGGGATCCTGGGGCATAGCCTAAAACAGCAGTTTTCATCCCTCTGGGATGTAAGCAATTTAATTAGCATCAGAGTACCAAAGGGCAGTGATCCTTCAAGAGAATACGAATATATTTCAGATTCTTATATTGGGAGGAAAGCACAGATGACTTTATTAATTGCATTATCCTTGGAGATTCACTGTTGATAATATACATATACAATAATTTTTAAAATAAATACAAAGTTTATTTTGGGGTCATTTAACACCAGAATCCAAGAGTGCATCTTTAAGATTTTCAGGTTCAGTTTGGTTAATCCTGTGAGTTTGCTAGATTGTTCTAAGCAACATGAAATAACATGGTTTTAAATAAATTTTATTAGGTAAAATAGAGATCAGGACTGTGTTAATCTACACAATGTTAAGACATTCCATTGAAAGGTGATATGTAAAACAGTCAATTGGCTTTTTTGGCATGGAACTGACATGCAGCCTAACCAACATTTTACTTACATTTTATTTCTGACTCTTAAAACTAATGTGTACATTAAATTAAGTTGAATAAAATCATTAGAAGCCTTTTGGAAAATCGAAGTACAAAGTTCTTTTTATTTTTTTTTTTAAAGATTTTATTTATTTATTTGACAGACAGAGATCACAAGTAGGCAGAGAGGCAGGCAGAGAGAGAAGGGAAGCAGGCTCCCCACTGAGCAGAGAGACCTATGGGGCTTGATCCCAGGGTCCTGGGATCATGACCTGAGCTGAAGGCAGAGGCTTTAACCCACTGAGCCACCCAGGAGCCCCTCGAAGTACAAAGTTCTTAAAATAAAGTTTTGGGTTTTTTTTTTTTTAAGATTTTATGTATTTATTTGACACACAGAGAGAGAGCACAAGTAGGCAGAGAGGCAGGCGGAGAGAGAGGGGAAGCAGGCTCCCCACTGAGTAGAAAGCCTGATGCAATGTGGGGCTCGATTCCAGGACCCTGAGACCATGACCTGAGCTGAAGGCAGAGGATTAACTCACTGAGTCACCCAGGAGCCCCAAGTTTTATTATTAAGTTCATGAAAAATGAGGCAAAAATTCATATACACATTTTTAAAAATTTATTTTATTTTTTAGTAATCTCTACACCCAATGTGGGGCTCAAACTCACGACTGTTAGATCAGGAGTCATGCACACCTCCCATTGAGCCAGCTAGGCAGCCCAAAAATCCAATTATACATTTTTAAGATTGCTTCATTAATTACTTATGTCCCGCCAAGGAACACAGATGCCTTCATTTGTCTCTACACTCAGTTGTATGATTTTGAATGATTCTCAGTACAGCAGTACCCAGGTAGCATATAACAGAAATACCAGAGAGCATTCAGTAGGATGTTTATTTTATTTGCTTTTAAATATATTTAATGCATATGGAATATTCAAATTATACCCAAAGTTTAAGCACGAGATTTTTATGCTCATGAATACGAGGCAGGAATTTAAAAGACAGAAGTACAGGTTTATAATATGCCAAAAATTCTACACTTGAAATTATTTTAGTTAGCCCTACACTATTAACTACAAGTATCAGTCCACTTGGGCTGCAATAACAAAATACCATAGACCGGAAGGCTTAAAGAACAGAAATTTGTTCTCTCACAATTCTGGAGTCTGGAAAGTCTAGGATCAAGGTGCTGGCCAACTCAATTCCTGGTGAGAGTTCTCTGCCTATCTTGCAGTTGGTCAGCCTCCCTCTTTCTCAGGAAAAAAGAAGCTTTCTCTTCTTAAAAGACCACTAATCTGGGTGCCTGGATGGCTCAGTTGATTAAGCAACTGTCTTCCACTCAGGTCATGATCCCAGGGTTCTTGCCCAGGTTGTCAGGTTCCCTGCTCTGCAGAGAGTTGGCTTCTTCCTCTGCCCCTCCCAAAATTCATCCTCTCTCAATCTCTCTCTCAAATAAATAAGTAAAATCTTAAAAAGAAAAAAAAAAAAGACCACTAATCCATCCATCATGAAGAACCTACCCTTTTAAACGCATGTAACCAGAATTACTTCCACAAATACCATCACGTTGGGAGTTAGAGCATCAGTGTATGAATTTGGTTGGGGGGCAGGGGGCACAACACAAACATTCAATCCATAGCATTATAGCACAACGTTCTTCAGTATAATGCAGGACTTGAATCTGACCTAACAATGTCAGCTCCTGACAGATCAGAAAAACCCCAGACCAGTTTCTAAAACCCCTGAGGTTATCAGCCCATGGCAAGAACCCAAGGACAGGACCAGTGATACCCCCAGAATATAAAAGAATGCACATCTGTAATTTAAAAAACAAAAACAAAAACCTGAACAGGATGCAAAAAGAAGTAGCTCAGTGTCAGTGTTATTACTACATCAAATATAAAGTACAAAGTTATTTGTAGGAAGATTATACAGAAGTAGGTCATTTTAAATTCTAAGTAACACAAATTTTATACTTTATCTGTGTTTAAAGTATAGATTTCCAGTCAGAATTTAGGACTCTAAAATAGACCTGAACTGCATGAGAGCAAATTTACTTCTTTTATCTGGAGGCATAAAACTGGGACTCTTGTTGGTTGCTAGGAACAGAAGTTTCCTGGATGGTATCACATGCCTACTTACTATCCCTTAATGCTACATTTTACATCTGGAATGCCAGTTTAGGTGATAATGCTGTACTCAGAAGTACAATCTGACTCTACCTTATACTCAACTTCTGCAAAAAGAGGTCCATTCCAATTTAATTGGTCTGGTGTGTGACATGGCCATCAGTATTTTTTAAAGTTCCCCACGTAATTTTAATATGATGCTTGAGTTAGGTTCTTTACCTTGTTAATAATTGTATCTCTATTTGAGCACTGCAGGTTACCTGTCGGGCATTTCAGAACATCTCATTGTGCTGTGTAACCAGCAGTGGGCCTGTGAATGTTTAGTGATAAAAACAGCTGGCCACTTGCTGCAGCATTTACTCTCTGGAGAATGTGGGACCTAATGGACCTTTGGGAGTTGCACTTTATTAGTCTAAAGACTTCTCTTTGTGTAAAAGTGCATTTCTCTGAGTAGTATTTCACAGACCTTGGAACTAACTGACTATCAGACACCCCCCCTCAAAATAAATTATCTGAAAGTACTACTTATGTAATATGTTTCTTCATCACCATGTCTATTTGGTAACAAGCTGTATTATTTTTGAAAGGTTATCCATTTTTTAGAGTGAAATTAGAACATTCATAATTAGAATACAAATATGATAATTACAGAAAGGTTAATGCTATATGATGCCGCTTACCTCCAGACATTTATTTTGGATGTTTTATCTAGGTAACACCAAACATTATAACATTTGCAACTTCAAGATACTACTTTTGCTAGATAAAAATTTTTTTCAAGATTTTTATTTACTTATTTGAGAGACAGCACGGGGGAGGGGCACAGAGCCCAACGCAGGACTCATTCCCCGGACCCTGAGATCATGACCTGAGCAGAAACCAAGAGCTGGTTGCTTAATCAACTGAACCACCAGGCGCCCCTAGATAAAATGTGTAGATAGTGGAATTACTCACTTCTCATTGTAGTTCTATGATAAGTGGGAAGTATATTTACCATGTATAACTTCTCAAAATATCTTTATAGCCAGGGATCTTGTTTTTGGCTCAATTTTATTTTAAATTAAAATACTGTTTTAAATTAAAATACTGTTTTAAATTAAAATACTGTTGATAGATTATTTTGTTTCACTTAACTATATTCATTCTCTATGATTTCTTGAAGTTCTTGTCCATATGCATCCATATTATTTTATACAGTTATAATCAAAGTCTTGGTACATTTTTACTTTTATTGCTAGTATTAACAAACATTTCTTATGTTGTTCCTTAGACTTCACAATTACAACTGTTGCTAGCTTCATGATACTGCATTTGCTTTGAGGCATTTGGAATTTTTAATATTACTAGTAAAGACATAGCTGTTTCAGATACTAACTTTTGGATTCTTGTTTAAATATTCTTTTTCAGAAATGGCCCATGCGATCAAGATTATACATTGGTGCTACTGGTCAGTTTCTGAAGCATTCTGGATCTGGAGAAAAAGCAAATCGTGGCAGTACTACAACAGACTCACAGCCTTAGGCTTTTCCCTGATGGGTGCTGGTAGAAAGTGTCATCCACTGTTTTTAAACAGTAGGAAATCATTCTGTATTTATTACATCAGACATAACAAACATCATGCCTGAAAGTTTACATGTGAATCCATAGTGGGAAGTTCCAGTTTATCTGTCTAATCTAAATAAATGTGGAAGGAAATCATCAGTCTTGCATAAAACACAGCTTATCTATCCATTGTGAGAGATATTCATTACTGTATAGTGCAAGAAAAACTATTGGAAAAAAGAAAGTTACAAAAATCAAAGAATCGTGTATATATATAAATCCAAAGAATATACACATTTTCTATAGGGTATCTATTACACCCTGAAAAGCTGATAGCTATCAATAGTCTTGACATTTAAAAATAAAAAGACACCAATATTCCATTTTTGTGAAAACCAGTCTGTGCTTAAGTTGGTCTGAGAAGCCATTTCTATTGGAAGGTGTGAGATCATTTATTCAGTTTCAGCTAAAGATGTTTGAGAAGATTGTTGAGGTATTGTGAAGTTGCAGTACTTCTACAACTAGTTATTGTTCCCTCTTAGAAAACCTGTTTGGAGTACTGGAAGAGTTTGCTGTATTAGACAGGGTTTGGCCACCTTCCTGGATGACTATGAAATAGTGTATTATGTTTCCAGTTTTTGGAAGGCTTTGGGAATCCCTGCAGCCTGGTGTGAAGAGCAGATGAGTGTCACTGAGCAACAGTGCTCCTCATTCTCTTCCCTGGGTCCTCCATATCCCCGCCACCTCTTTCAGGTCCTGACTAGATGAGCAGGGGCAGCTGCTGCCCCTTCCAGAGAGTCAACCCCTCATGGTCATGATCTCAGCTTTGCCAATGCTCCTTCTCCCCTGTCAGTTGCTGTTCACAATCTACCTACTTGGCCATTATGAAACAGGAGAAAACCTGTCTGATTTGGGAATTCTGGCCCTGATCTGCTCCTTGAAGGGGTCCGAGGACACCCAGTGACTACCCTGAGCTCAATCAGGCCACAGCATATCCCCCCTGAGTCTGCCCCGATGTGAACGTACGATCAGGAAGGTCCTCTACTGTGGGTCTCTCCCCCGAACTGCAAACCAGGTGTCCAGGGAGCAGCTTTTTGGCCTGACTGCGCCTGTTTTTGTTTTCAACAGGACCCTGGGGGTCAGAGCCATGAAGCAGAAATGTCTGTCAGGGACCACTCTGAATCTCAAAACAGGTCTCTTGTCATATCTTTAACTCCCTTTCTTCTCTTTCTCCTCAGTCTTTACTATTCTTTCCAAGTGTAAAGTTCTTTTAATTCTCAATGACCTAAGGTTAAAGAAGCTGAACTTGATCAAGATTAGCAAATAGGAAAATATATTAATGGACTGGGTTGAACTGATTAATACAGCTGTTGCAATTGAAAAAAAAATACAGCTGTTGAACCATCATTTTATTTTTCTCCTCACTGCAGTGTTCTTTCAGCTTTTGACAGTGAAATGAGGTAAAAGACCATTGGAAGGCAAAAACCATCACTCAGTTGATTCAGCTGAACATGATCATATTTTGGCTCATATCTGATAGCCTGTAATTTTTATGATTTTAATGTGAATATTCCTAGTAATGTGACCAAAGCATGTCTTTAAAAAAAGAAGGCATATAATGAAAAATTTTCTACATATTAATATGTAGCAAAAATGTTTGTATATTTAAATATTTGTAAATATATTTACCCACTCATATACCATTGAAAGGAATAAAATGGAAAATGAGGAATGAATCCACTATTATTATAAGTAATTGCCATAAAGAGTGCTATGACTAATCTTTTATCTTAAGGCATGAAATCAAAGTTCTTTAAAATTACTTGAAACTGAACTCTAAATACTACATTTGATAGCAATAGTTTCAGAAATGGTTTTCTTGCTAGTAGTAATCTATTTGGCTACATTGTTAAAGAATTTAATTGGGGGGAAATTATGACTTGTTAAATTGCCAGACTTCCCTAAATCATCCTGTTAAAGAGTTAAGCTTTGCCTTTGGAAGTGTTACTTTTTATTTCTTCTTGTCCACTTACAGAAAAGAAATGTCTTAATGCCAAAGAAGTATATTTCTGTCATAGGTTTTCATAATATCTCATTAAATTGCTAAATATGTTAACAGTTTTTGGTAGCTTTTAAAATCTCAAGGGAGAAATTGCATATTTTCACCCAAAGGTTCAAAGGAGCATGCTGTTTAAATTAACGGTGCACGGTCAGGATAAAGGTATTACTAAAATAAAGCTTTAATTTGAAAATTAATTTAGTCTGTTAAATTTGCATCTGTCTCTGGGGATATTTTATAAATACTTCAGGTACTTAAGGTACATTTGAAATCTTTCTAGAAGATGGATAACTATTTGGCATTAGCTTCTTCACGGTGTTCCTCTTAATAGAGTATATATTAGGACTGGGGAGGGGTGGTATATTTGGGTCACCGTATTGTCCCATAATCTGCAAGGGAAATCCTAAATATCTGTCATTTCATTCAGCTCTTAGCAATATGACACACATTTAAATTCTTCTATAGTGAAAATTTTAGATAGGGAAGTGCCTTTTTAGAAGTATAACCAATTCCAACAGACTTTAAAAATATTGTTTCCTTTTCTGATTTTAAAAATACAGTGCTTATGCATCAATAATTATATTAAAGGTATATATATTAAGTGTATATTATATATATTAAGTATATATATTAAGTTTTAATTTATTAAGACATATATATCTGTTATAAATATATATATATTTTACAAATTAAAACTTAATAAGGAAGGGATTATGTGGAAAATAAAAGTCCTGCAATAGAAGAGGGTGTTTAGGATATAGAGTAAGGGTGGGGAAATCTATTCACACATTACCTGGTAATAAAGATTGGTTTTGCATTTTTATAAGCCTTATTTGGCCCAACTACTTTAATCTGCAGCTATAGATATCCAAAACAGTGGTTTTCTTATCTGTTCATGGAGACTTTATATAAACTTAGAAGAAATTGTGCAAAAAGAAAATAAATGCTAATTGAACTTACTGAAATACTCAGTCATTATTTTAGTTGAAATTGTATTGTAGGTTAAATTATTCAATAATTTCTCTTTCTCTCACAGGTCCTCATTTAATATTCATGAAAGCTACTAACCAGTTATTATCAAGAAAAGAGAAAATATTCAGACTCTAGTAAGATCTCTCTCTCTCTCTCAGTGGAGCGAGGTAGTTCTATATATATTTTTTCCAGCACATCATTTAATCTTTTTATTTAAGCCTTGGGGTATCATAGTGCCATTCTGAGGAAAGAAGCCAATATAGACAAAACATTTCTGCCATGGCTTACATTATTCCCTTAAAAATCAACACATGAATTGTACTTGGTGTAATTATAAGACAAGTTGCTTGTTGGCTTCACATAAAACTGTATTCTTAGCTGGTAGGGAGAAGAAATTATAAATCAAACAGATTATTTCTGATCCAAATTTATATGGTAGATATCTTACTTTGACAGAATGGCTTAATCCAAATGCTTTCTTAACCAAGTATAGGTTATTGCAGATTATATCAATCATGTTTTTTATTTGAAAAGATATGAACTTGGATTCTTCAAGCATTGACAGATTCTGTTTTATTTTTTTAAAGATTTTATTTTTATTTCTTTATTTGACAGAGAAAGATCACAAGTAGGCAGAGAGGTAGACAGGGGGTGGGGGGGAGCAGGCTCCCCACCTCCCCACTGAGCAGAGAGCCCAATGAGGGGCTTGATCCTAGGATCCTGAGATCATAACCTGAGCCAAAGGCAGAGGCCTAACCCACTCAGCCACCCAGGCACCCAGATTGTTTTAATATGGTAAGAAATTGTCTTTTCTTCTTCTTCTTCTTCTTCTTTTTTTTTTTTTAAAGATTTATCTATTTGAGACAGAAAGAGCAAAAGGGAGGGTCAGAGGGAGAGAGAGAAAATCCCAAGCATACTCCCAGTGAGCGCAGAGCCTGACAGGGGGCTCGATACCAGGATCCAGGGATCATGACCTGAGCCTGAAACCAAGAGTTGGACACTTAACCCACTGCACCACCCAGGTACCCCAAATTCTCTTTTTTTTAAACATTGCTGGAGGATGTGATTATCTACAGTTTCCCAAATGACTTACAACTGTTAGTGTACTATTGTTCTCTTTCTCCATGGTCCACTTTTGTTTTTTTTTTTTTTTGTTTTTGTTCTTCTTGTAACTTTAAAAATATCCAAAAGATAAGATTCCCATTTTTAAAAGGAACACTAGGGAAATAGCAAATTGTATATCTCAAAGAAATTAATATGTATTTCTGTTACATACCGGTAGCAGGATAAGATTGTTTACTGGGAAAAAAGTGCCCCTTAAATCCTATAGATTTGCCTTCTATAAACTTTAAGTACAGCACAAATGGTACTGCAGCACAGTTGGGAATGTGGGACATTAAGTATTCTTGCCTAACTATATAAACCCGGGAAGGGCTTCCCTTCCTATGTTTATACAAGTCTTAGTTTCAACTCATAAGAGAAACCAGCTCAGTGAAATATACCTCAATCATTCAAACTCTTTCATTATGATTTGTATCATAGCATTCAGCTGTCAGAAGCTTTTAAATTATAAACTGAAGAATAATCTTAACTATTAGGCTTAAAGATTATGTCAATAGTCATTTCCTGTGCCTGTGAATGTTCCTGAAGAAACTCATGCATTCCTGCCTTCTCAGAACCAAAAAGTACGTCCATGGGGAGCTCTGGAGGTGGACTTAAATCACTTGTCTCCATCTTTATGGTCAATGTGAGGCTAAATAATTGATTTTAAACATTCTTATTTTCCAGTAAGTTCTGAAATCACTCAATTTAAAAATCTTAAATGTGTGCTATTTGAAAGCATCTTAATGCTTTATGTAGGTGTGTATATCATGTGGATCAGTTTTTTTTTTAATTATGCTGTATTTTTTTTAAAAGGCCTGTGCAAGTTTGTTTCTCCTTTGTGTGGGGCATGTCTGTGCTTCTTGCTGATTATATGCCCCTGTATTGGAGTTGTCTTGAAACGTACACCATAACCAAGTGGTAAAGGTGGTGTGCAATGGCAGAAACAGGGGAGTCAAGAGAAGGAAGAAAGGTGGGAAGTAGGAAGCTATTTCCAAATCCTCCTTTCAGAAAGAGGAGACCAGGTCCACCATGGAGGCAATCGGACTCTGAGAGTGTTATTCTGGAACACACTGGAGAGACTGCCTTCAGAAGAGCAGACACCAGAACAAGACCAGAACAAGAAAAAAAGCTGCTGGTGCTGAGCCACACCCAGCCTGCATGGTCCAAAGAGCAGCCACATGAGATATCAGGAAGGACTAGACCCTAGTGGTTCCATTTCCCTCTCTGGCCAGACAGCCAATGCCAGAAGCTGGACAATGTCTAGACTGGTAGTGGTGATGGGAATGGCTGGACTCAAGACAGAAATTTTTTGTCACTCCAATAGTAACTGCTGTTCTCTCCCCCCACCCCCAACCCATGCAAGCCGCACCCAGACTTATGGCCACTCTAGGGATACACGCTCATTACATTAGTGGTCTCTCTTCCCTTGGTGAAAGGAAGCAGAGCTTCCCGCAAAAATGGTGAGAGGTGAGAGAGCAGGTTACTCAAGATCCACCCTTAAGTCAAACTTGAGGAAGTGAGGAATGGGGAGGCCAGAAGAGGTGGAAAAAGAAATAGATTCTAGATAAAAACCTAAATCCCACTTCCTAACAAGAGGTGAGTTGGGGGACAACTGTGTGAACAAAGTTCCTTGGGGCATGAAGTAGTTTACCAACAAGAGGAAGGGATCATACATATACATATGTATATATGTATTTAAAGATTTATTTATTTATTTAATTATTTGAGAGGTAGCACAGAGTGAGAGTGAGAGGGAGACACAGACTCCCCACTGAGCAGAGAGCCCAATGTGGGGCTCCCATCCCAGGACCCTGGGATCATGACCTGAGCTGAAGGCAGATGCTTAACCGATTGAGCCCCCCAGGTGCCCCAGGGGACATATATTTTTAAATATGAAACTGATTTAGTGGTGTGCAGCCTCCCCTATCCACTGAATTAAGGACCTCTGGTTAAAGGGAGATTCCTAGAATAAAGTCATTGCTCGCCTTTGAAGTCACAAAACTGACTCAGAATCCCTAGTAAGATAATAGACCTAAATTTCAAACTTTGTTGAAAGACAGAATAAAAATCTGAAATTCCAAAAGTTTCCCTCTCTTATTAAAGCCAAGACTGGAGGCCTCTAAAGAGAGTTTTGCACTAGGTAATAGAGGGGAGAGTCAGGCCAAGGGGCAGAGAGGAAGAAAGGCAGCTGTGCAGACATAATTTTCCACTGCCATCCACTGTGGATAGAGTTGGGAAATGTGGGGCAGCAAGGATATGGTGACAAAGGCTGGCCTTGTCACACTTCTCTAGGCAAAGCCTGGGAGGCCACAGGCCCCTGGACAAGAACACCCAAAGCCTCACCCATGCCAAAGGTGGTGAGAGGCACTGGCTGAGCGAGGATCTGGAGGGCAGCTGGCATACTGGAGGTGCAGAAGCGAGGATGCCAGGAATCCGGGAGATGGCAGAGTAGGGAGCCTCAAAATGGAAGGCTGTAAGCCAACTCAGGGCCCCAGCAGTAACACCAGCATGACACCAGTATAGCAGGCACACCATGTCCATCAGGTCTAGACCCAGAGGGCGAAAGGTATGGGAACCTGCGGTCTCTCCCTCTACCTCCTTCAGATACATAATTTCTCCTTGAAGCTAAGACAGGGACTGAGGGAAAAGGGCAGATAAGAAGCCCACTGAGAGGAGAAAACAGCCTCCATAGAGTCAGCTTTTACTTGACTGAATATTTAACTGCCTGCTTATCAGATATTTTTCCTCTTCCAGAGCAGGTATTCCAGAACAAGATGACGTTGGATACAGGACATAGAGCCACATAATTTTCTTCACACTCAAGTCCTCATGTGGACATTAACCCACTTAATCATTTAGATTAACTATCTGCATTGATAATTTACAACATAATTGTTCAGTTGTGTGGGCTTTTTTGACCTGATAGTTTAGAACACACCTCCACAAGGGACTGTGATGACACAGAGGACATTCATGGACCTCTGCAAATGGATTAGGAAAATTCAGACAGTATGGGAAGCTTGCCCAGGGATGCCCAGCTAGTCAGTGGCAGAGCCAGGATTCAGACTCAAGCTTGGAGAGTCTGCTTCTTATCTGCTCTAGGCTGCTTGCTTGGATGGTCCAGGAATTCCAGTGTCCTACCCCCAGTCCTACTGGAAAAACCCTTTTTTGCTTTAGGTCTCTCACTGTAGTAAGCATTTGGCTTAGTGTTTGCCTTCAACAAATTACCCTTGCCTTTTCCTCCTGTTCCCCTCAGCTTATAAAGTGGATAGGATATAATTACTGAGGAAATGCATATAGACAGCAGAGAAGCCAGAGAATGTCTTCCCTGGCTGGTTAGCTCAATTAGATGGAGGGTTAAAGATGGCAGGGTGAAGCATGACACATGTACAAACAAAACAAAACAAAATAAAACCCAAAAAGCCATAAAGGAAAAGATGGGTAATTTTGACTATATAAAAATAGTTTCATAAAACAAAAGAAAAATCATAAACAAGACAAATAAACAAAAAGTAAACCAGGGTGGGGGGGGGTACTAGGAGGACACAATATATAAGATAGTTATAGTAGTAATTTGCTTTATATAAAATCACCTCTCGGTGCCTGTGGCTCAATCCGTAACCTTCTGCCTTTGGTTCAGGTCAAGATCCCAGGGTCCTGGATCAGGCTCCTTGCTCAATTGGGAGTCTGCTTCTCCCTCTGCCCCTCCCTCTGCTTGTGATCATGTGTTTGCTCGCTCACTCTCTTTCTCTCTCTCTCACAAAAGTTGATAAATAAAATCTAAAAAAATAAAATTAGCTCTCATAAGTTAAAAAATCCAGCAACTCAGTAGAAACTTCTGCAAATCATATAAGTTCATAGCAAGAAAACAGCCAATATCATTATAAAAAGACAAACTCACATATGATTAAGAAATATAAATTTAAAAAGCAATGAAACAACATATTTCACCTATCAGGATGATATAGACTATCCCGTTGTAAGACAAATAAGTCCTGGGGATGTAACACACAGCGTGGTAACTATAGTTAATAAAAGTGTATTACATAACTAAAAGGTGCTAAGAAAGTAGATCTTAAAAGTTTTCATCACAAGAAAAAAAAAATTGTGGGGCGCCCGGGTGGCTCAGTCGGTTAAAGCCTCTGCCTTCAGCTCAGGTCATGATCCCAGGGTCCTGGGATCAAGCCCTGCATTGGGCTCTCTGCTCGACAGGGAGCCTGCTTCCCTTCCTCTCTCTCTCTCTCTCTCTCTGCCTGCCTCTCTGCCTACTTGTGATCTCTGTCTGTCAAATAAATAAATAAAATCTTAAAAAAAAAAAAGATAAAAAAACCTTGTAAATATGTGAGGTGGATGTTAACTGGACTTACTGTGATATTTCACAACACATACATATCAAACCATTATGTTGTACACCTTAGACAATGTTATATGTCAATTATGTCTCAATAAACTGTGGGAAAATAGTTAACTGGTCTCAGAAGGTAAGTGATGATTAATTTTTCTGGCATACTGGAGTTAACTTATTTTAACCAGGCCCTAATGCTTAAGAATGTTTTGTTTTGTTTGTTTAAGAGTTTACTTATTTATTTCAGAGAGAGAGAGAGAGAGAGAGAGCACATGAGTGGAGGGATGGGGAGGGGCAGAGAGAGGGAGAAGCAGGCTCCCCACTGAGAAGGGAGTCCAATGAGGGACTCAATCCTAGGACCCTGGGATAATTATCTGAGCCAAAGGCAGATACCCAACCGACTGAGCCACCCAGGCACCCCAAGAATGTTATGTTTTTGATGAAAATAAATCTCTAGTTTTTATCCTCATGCCTTTCTTCCCCTCTCCCTGGTAATATTAAATGGAGCAGAGATGGCGGTGGGTGGGTGGGTGGGGAAGAATGGTACATTGAAATTCTATGGTACATTGAATACCCACTGAAATACCCATTATTGGGGAGGATAAGGAAATGAGGACTGTCATACTGTTGGGAGTGTAAGCCCTTTTAAATATAGTTTGGTGATATCTCTCAATATTTTAAGTGTATACACTCCGATTTAGTACCTGCACATTAAAGGATTCCCCTAAAGATACTCTTATATTCACAAATGTAAGAATAATTACTCCAAGGGTGCCTGGGTAGCTCCTTGGGTTAAGCCTCTGCCTTTGGCTCAGGTCATGATCTCAGGGTCCTGGGATCCAGTCCTGCACAGGGCTCTCTGCTCAGTGGGGAGCCTGCTTCCCCTCACTCTCTCTGCCTGCCTCTCTGCCTACTTATAGTCTCTGTCTGTCAAATAAATAAATAAAACCTTGGGAAGAAAAAAAACCAAAATTACTCCAAGTATTCATCTTTTACCCTGCAATTTGTAGATTTAACATGCAGTGTTACCTATAGTTTCAGCCATACCCAAGTAACCTATCAAAAATGCAAACCTGAGGATGTAACACACCTGCTGAAATCCCTTTAAAGATTCTCTATTATCTAAAGGTCTCTAACACTCTAACTTTGCCTATGAAACCCCCTACCTATATTATTCTATATTATTGCCCACACTCTACCACTTTTTCTTTTACACTTTCCATTACACTATACACACACACACTGCTATATCATGCTTCAGTGTCTTTATTCATAAATCATAAGTTGGTCCACAAACATTTATTCGTAATTTTTTTATTGAAGTATAACTAACATACAGTGTTACATGAGTTTCAGGTATACATCATAATGATTCAGCAAATTTAAACATTTCTCAGTGTTCATCATTAACTGTTCCCTTAATCCCCTTTCTCCATTTCACTCACCCCCCACCCACCTCCACTCTGGCAACCACCTGTTTGTTCTCTGAATTCAAGTCTGTTTTTTGTTTGTTTGTCTATTTTTTCTTTGGTCATTTGTTTTGTTTCTTAAATGCTACATATGACTAAAGTCATATGGTACTTGTCTTTCTGTCTGATTTATTTCACTTAGCACTATACCCTCTGGGGTTGCAAAGGGCAAGATCTTGTTCTTTTTTATGGATGAGTAATACCCCATTGTAAATATATACCACATCTTGTTTATCCATGCATCTGTGGATGGGACACTTGCATTGCTTCCGTATTTTGGCTATTGTAAATAATGGTGCAATAAACATGGGGTGCAGGTTTTTGGACTTTCCTTGGATAAATACCCAGTAGTAGAATTAATGGATCATATGGTATTATTTTTAATTTTTTGAGGAACTCACATATTTGCATTCCCTTCCATGCTGCACGAGAGTTCCTTTTTCTCCACATCCTCACCAACATTTAATTCTTGTGTTTTAGGTTCTATCTATTCTGACCAGTGTAAGGTGATATTGTGGTTTTGATTTGAATTTCCCTGCTCTTCAGTGATGTTGAGCGTTTTTTCATGTGTCTATTTGCCACTTAGATGTCTTCTTTGGAAAAAATGTCTATTCAGGTCCTCTGCCTGTTTTTTAATACTATACTAACAATATAATACTCTATTATTACTATGCTAATATTTTTTACCACTACAGTAAACACTGTCCATTGTTTACTATATCAGTTAGGAATTGCATTAAGCTGCTAATAAAAAAGACCCAACCTCAGGGGCTTAAATAAATTGGGACTTTATTCTCTCATGTAAAAGAAATTCATAGGTAGGCAGTCCAGGACTGGTAAGGTGGCTTTGTAACATCACCAGGGGACAAGCCTTCTACTTATTTCTCACTGGCCAGAACTGAGACACAAGGTCACCCCAGGTATAAGGTGTTATCAGTCTGGGTTCTATTGAACCCAACTAGTTTAAAAAGAAAGATGCAGGACACCGGGTAGCTCAGTCAGTTGAGCATCTGACTCTTTGTTTTCAGCTCAGGTCTTGAGAGCCAGTCCCACATCAGGCTCCATGCTGATCATAGAGCCCGCTTAGGATTCTTTCTCCCTCTCCCTCTGCCCCATCCCCCATGCACAAACGTGCACTCTCTCTCTAAAAAATAAAAATGAATAGTAAGATTAAGAATGGGGTGCTTGGGTGGCTCAGCCCATTAAGTGTCCAACTCTTGGTTATGGCTCAGGTCACAATCTCAGGATCTTGGGATCCAGCCCCACATCCAGCTCTGCCCTCAGCAGAGTCTGCTTGGAATTCTCTCCCTCCCTCCTCTGCCCCTCCCCTGCTCACTCTCTTGCTCTCTCAAATAAATAAATAAATCTTAAAAAAAAAAAGGAAGAAAGAAGCATATTTTAGAGCATTAGTGACTTACAGAGTCATTGAGATGAAACAAACTCAGGCTTAATTCATAGGAACAATTTCTAAAATCATTCCACAGACCTGGGCTGTCAAGGCAGCTGATACTTCTGCAATGATCTGAACTCTGCCGGCCAAACAGGAAATTACCCCTACAGTGGCTGACTCTAGAAGCACACTGCTTTTGCTGCATGTATGTCAGGAAAATACATGCAGCTGACATGTGCTGTCAGCTTAGATGGCTTTTCTCATCACATAACTTGATTTAGAATTCAGGTCTTATATCAATGCATTTGATGAGCAGTCACATTCAGAATCCTAGCTGCAAGAGAGTCTTAAAATACATAATACTTAGCTTTTCAGCCTCTCAAATACAGAAATGCAAATAGCTATGAAGTGACCCATTCTCCAGCATCTACCACAGAAGGCAGGGGAGATAAGCCAACAGATTGGCTTAGCCCTAAGGCAAGGCACAAAACACAAATAAAATCAGGGTCTCAATTATCTGGGAAGAGAGCTGGGGTGGCTACAGAGATGGCAAGAGTGTCTGCTATGCATAACCTGACCCAGTCTTAAGAGATAAAGGAAGACTTTTCTGAGAAGGCAAAGGGGGGACATCTGGTTAAGTTGGTTAAGTGCCCAACTCTTGATCTCAGCTCAGATCTTGATCTTGGGTTCATGAGTTCAAGCTGCAATGGCTCTATTTAAAAAAAAAAAAAAGAAGAAGAAGAAGAAGAAAGCAACGAGGGACAAGAAGAGTAATCCAGGCATAGGGAAAAGCAAGAATATGTTGTTTTCAGGGTGGGAGAGGGGGACCTGGGTGGCTCAGTTAAGTGCCTGCCTTCAGCTCTTCATGATCCCAGGTTCTGGGATGGAGCCCCAGGGCAGGCTCCCTCTCGGCAGGGTGTCTGCTTCTTCCTCTTCCTCTGTCCCTCTCCCCCCATTCGTGCTCTCCCTTCTCTCAAATAAATAAGTAAAATCTTAAGGAAGGAAGGAAGGAAGCAAGCAAGCAAGCGAGCAGGGGCGCCTGGGTCGAGCACAGGGAAGGGGTATGAATACTTCCCATATGTTATCTTATTTCATCTCATAAAAATCATAGGAATGAGTACTATCATTCCCAATTTGCAAATCAAGAAGAGCCTTCAAAGGCACATTAAAGAATTTGGATTTCAAGATAGCCAGAAATTCTCCATAGGAATGCAGAGGTGTTTGGTGTTAGGGAGCTGCTGGTAAGCAGAGAGAAGAATACAGACTTCTAAACCACATAAAACACCATAAATATAATGATAAGGACTGGGAAAAGTTATTTGCCATGCAGGTAACTGTTAATTGACAAAAGATTAGTATCCAGAATATATAAAGAAATCCCATAAGTCAATTTTAAAAGTTACAAATACTCCAATAAACAACTGGATGAAGGCTAGGGCTTAACAGAAGTGAAAACCCAAATGATTAAAAAACATACAAAAAATTAAGGAAAAAAGAAAATATATATAAAGTTATCTCTTCAACCTCACAGCAAATGCAAATTAAAATAACAATAAATACCATTCCAGATTTATCAGATTGGCAAAAAAGTTTAAATTCTGAAAAAAGTTTTGACAGGGATATGGTACTATCCCTTGAAAACCAATGTGACTATATTAAGTATCAAGATGTATTCCTCCTTCATTCCTTCAACCCACCAATTTAGCTTCTTGGGAATAGTATCCTGTGAGAACCAGCTGTTAATTATTCAAGTATTCAGGTATTACATAAACCTGTTGTTAAATAGTTAGCATCTTGAAATCAGCCATGATGGGAATATTGACACCACAGAAAGCTGCAACGGCTACAAACCAGGCTTAGGTGTTTTGTTTTTTCTGAGATCTTGTTTACCAGAATACAAGCATACAAAGAGAAACTCTCGTGCGTATGCACGAAACACTGTTGAAGAAACATTCAGAATCTATGCTATGTTTAAATTTATGGGTTATTAATTATCATTTGCATTAGATCATCACTAAGGTACGAATAACAACATAATTTAACCTTAGTTTGAATTTTTCAATTACTTTCACATTCACAACTCTCTATGTAATCGTTCTTAAATAATTTCTTTAAACGGTAAGAAAAGTGTATTATTTCACAAAACAAGAAGCCTGAACTGGAGTGCCCCCCCAACCCTGGCTTGTTAATTTGGTGACTATTTGATGTCTTCAAGTTGCCTGATTTTTTTCTCCTTTCTACTTCGCCATTTCTAGCAAGCTTCCCTCATTTAACAAGATGGCTGCAGCAATGCCAAGAATTCTTTCACAGATGCTATCTAGGGGAAGAAGAGTATTTCTTCCCATTTGTGTCTTTCCATCAAAGAAGAAAACTTCCCCTGAAGTCTCCTGTCGGACTTTCCCTCAGGTCCCATTGGTCAGCTTGAATAATTCCAATAACATTCCATTACATTTAGAATTTGTCAAAGGATTTAAGTAGTTGTTTGCAAGGCTTACTCTTTACATGAAAGTTAAATTTTTCAGCAGAAAATGAAAACCCCAGTGTCTCACATTGACAATTAAAGCCACTCATTATTTTAGATCCGGGCAGAAATCATAAGTAATTTAGGTAATTTTCACCAAAATTATCTCAGTAAAGTTCATGTACTTTCAAGTGTTTAAGAATCAACTTTCATTCAGATCAGTGCCTTATTTTCTAACAATTTAATGTATTTTTCACAGATTTGGAACTTTAACCTTGACAAGAGGTATAAATGCTATGATTATCTCAATGTCAATATTATGTTTAAAAATAATCTTGCCTGAGGTAAAAGGATCTTATATAAAAAAGTCATGCATTTATGACTAGGGTCATTTACATTTCTCTTGCATTAACTCTATTTTGACATGCTTACTATCGAGCAAGGGAGAGCACAAGCATGTGCTTGTGAGCACAGCCAACTTCCTTCCAGTTCCAACTTCATTTTCTGCTGCAAACATCTAGGGGAACTAGGAGGTTCTCCAAATCATTCACTAATATGAAAAAGGACTGAAGGGAAATGTATTAATTTACTAATGAGATTTACATGTGTAAAGTACAGACTATAGATTCTGACAGCTTAAGAGAAAATAATATCCTATATTCCCTGAATCCACACATATGTCCATCTACAAAATGTAAACTTTCTAAGGTAATCCTGGTTACTTTCAAATCAGTGGCTCTTTTTTAAAAAGTTACTTTTGGTAAATTGCTATATCAGATTTAAACCATAACTCTTTTCCCTTGAAGTGGTTTTAGTTGTATCTGCAAACTGGCAACATTAACTCAGTTCACTACTTGGAGACCAGCAACCCCCAGGGATGTGCTCATAGCTGGAGAATACCCAACACTTTTCATAATGCAGGTTAAGGGTGAAGGAAGGAGTGATGATGAG
Organism: Neogale vison; assembly: GCF_020171115.1. Lineage (NCBI taxonomy): Eukaryota > Metazoa > Chordata > Mammalia > Carnivora > Mustelidae > Neogale > Neogale vison. The sequence goes on from NC_058094.1 coordinate 68,573,716, forward strand.
CTGAAGGGACAGATTTTAGAAATGGTCTATTTACGCAGTTGGAAGCAAAAATGTACTATTTTGATAATTATTTTTTAAGTTTAATTATAAAATTGCATACGCACAGTAAAAATCCGAACAGTAGAGAATGGTATACAATAAAAAATTAAAATTGGTCAGCTTGAATAATTCGAATAACAAGCTCCAAGTTTCACTTTCTAGAGGCATGCATTGTAAACAGTTGCTTTTATATACCACATTTTGTCTGTTCGTTCATCCATAGGTGGATTTGGGTTGTTTCTACCTTTTGGCTATCATGAATAATGCCATGAACATTGGTGTATAAGTGTTTGAGTCTCTGTTTTCAATTTGGGGGGGGGGGTACATACCCTGAAGTGGAATTGCTGGATCACAGGGTAATTCTGTTTGACTTTTTTGAGGAACCCCCTATATTGTTTTCTCCAGTGGCTGCACTATTTTACATTCTCAGGAGCAATGCACCAGGAATGATGCAAGGGTTCCAATTTCCCCATATCCTTACCAATGTTTGTTATTTTGTTTTTGTTTTTAATTTTATTTATTTGACAGAGAGAGAGAAAGCACAATCAGGAGGAGTGGGAGAGGGAGAAGCAGGCTTCCTGCTGAGCAGGGTGCCCAGTGAGGGACTCCAACCCATGACCCTGGGATCATGACCTGAGCTGAAGGCAGATGCTTAACCATCTGAGCCACCCAGGTGCCTCTGTTGTTTTGTATTAGCCATCCTAATGGGTGTGAATATCTCATTACAGCTTTGATTTGCATTTTCTGAATAGCTAGTTAGATCGAGCATCTTTTTCATGTGATTATTGGCAGCTTGTGTATTTTCTTTGGAGAAATGTCAATTAATGTCTTTTGTCCATTTTTGCACTGAGTTGCTTGGTTTTTTCACTGTTGAGTTTAGGAGTTCTCCATATATTCTGGATATCTACCCCTTATCAGATATATGCTTTGCAACCATTTTTTTCCCATTCTGTGAATTATCTTTTCATTCTCGTGACAATGTATTTTAATGCAGAAAAGTTTTTTATTTTGGTGAAGTCCAACTTATCTATTTGTCCTTTTGTTGTTTATGTTTTTGGTGTCATATCCAAGAAATTATTCCCAAATACAAACTGATGAAACTATTCCCGCTTTCTTCAAAAAGTTTTATAATTTTAGCTCTTATACTTAGGTCTTTGATCTATTTTGAGTTAATTTAAGAACTTAATTCTTTTGTGTGTAGATACTGTTTTCTCCTATCATTTGTTGAAAAGATTGTCTTTTCCCCACTGACTGGTGTTAGCATCTTTGTCAAAAATCAATTGACCAGATATGCATGTGGCTATTTTTTTTTTTTAGATTTTTTTTTTTTTTAATTTATTTGACAGAGAGAAATCACAAGTAGGCAGAGAGGCAGGCAGAGAGAGAGAGGGGAGAAAGCAGGTTCCCTGCGGAGCAGAGAGCCCGAGGCGGGGCTCGATCCCAGAACCCTAGGATCATGACCTGAGCCGAAGGCAGAGGCATTAACCCACTGAGCCACCCAGGCGCCCCCATTTTAAGCGTAATGGGAATTTATTCACATTATTATTCGTGTGTGGAGTCCAACGTGCGGCTTGAACTCAACAACCCTGAGATCAAGATCGAAGCTGAGAAAGAGGGCTTAACCGACTGTGACATCCAGGTACCCCAAGTTATTCACATTAATCAAGGTCACCTGGCAACCCTGTCTCTACACTGACTTTTTTTCTTAAGATTTTATTTATTTGACAGAGAGAAAGAATACAAAAAGGGGTGCAGCAGAGGGAGAGAGAGAAGCAGTCTCTTTGCTGAGCAAGGATCCCGATGTAGGGCTCAATACCAGGACCCCGGGACCCCAGGATTATGGCCTGAGCCAAGGCAGATGCTTAACTAACTGAGCCATCCAGGTATCCCTCTACATTAACTTTCTTAAGTCCCTTTGAAGGTGATAGACTTGAAAGGGAAAGGGGAATTCTAAATCCCTCAAATCCCTTTACTATTAAGAGCAAAGTTTAAAGGACTAAACTTTAAGTTTTGCAGAGGAAAAGCAATCTCAAAAAATGACTTAAACTAAATTTCCATTAGAAAGGAAGAACATATATAAAGGCTTCAATAGAAAAAGAGAACAAAGTGCATCGGGGTGGCTGGGTAGAATTGAGCCCCACATCATCACATCGGGCTCTCTGCTCAGCAGGGAGCCTGCTTCCCCCCCCACCCCCGCCTCTCTGCAAACTTGTGATCTCTCTCTCTGTCAAATAAATAAATAAAATATTTTAAAAAGAGAGAGAGAGAGAAGAAAATGAAAGGTCAAAAGTCAGGTCTAGGTTCATTACCTGCTCCCACCCTCAGTGCGGGAGACGGTGAAGTAGGAAAACACGTTAAGTGTTAGTTTGGAGGTGAGATGAGGTAGAAATGTAAATCGCGGCAATACCAGTACATGCTTTTATCAAAAGAAGTAGGAATAGATAAGAGGCAACCAAAAATTAATAAATAAACAGTATAAAGAGACTGGAACATGTTTATATGCTGCTGGAATGGTCCATTGGTAAGAGAGAGAGAGATGACACAGAAGAGAGAAGATACTTGAAGGAGCATCCTTGAGGAGGAGAGAACCAAGAGCTTTTAGAAGGAGGGACACATTGGGGAGCAACATCACAGATGGAGAAAGTGGGCACTAATGCATAGAGGGGTGCTCATTGGATGGTGATTTCCCAGCTGCTGGCTTCTCTTTGTTCAATGGAGAAGAAAAAATGTTCCGTTACCAATTTGCTTTCATCTCCAGATCTACCCCATATTACTACTCTGTGTTAGTGGACCTGAACCATATAAACATTTCCCTTTTGCCAAACAAGTAATGTTAAGGTTTGTCAGCAATGAGTACTGAAGGGAGATTGCAGGAGGAGCTTCTCTTCCTGTTTCTGGTTTGCTCCTTTCAACAGGTTCTTACAGGCACTGTGGCCAGCACCACATAGCACCTTCCTGTGGGTAGCTTTCCCCAGCCATCCAGAGGGCACCTTACTTCTCTACCATTCACTTAGCCACAAAATCTGGAGTGGGCTTGGGAACACCAAATCTGTTCCTTGCTAGGCTGCCTCAGCTCAGAGAGTAGCAGCTTTAATATCTTATTTCCACATTCTTTAAAATTTTCTTTTTCTCTTAATAGATAATCTCTATAATCCCGTAATAGATAATTCTTTTTTTTTTAAGTTTTTAGTTATTTACTCATTTAAGTAACCTCCACATGCAACATGGGCTCAAACTCATGACCATGAGATCAAGAACCAAACACTCTTCCGATTGAGCCAGCCAGGCGTCCCTACAGTTAATTCTTTATGTTAAATTTTCCTGTTTCAATTACTTTGTAGTTTCTCTTTGTGGTCTCTTAAAGGGTTCTGACTTAATAAGTTTCCCCCTAAGAATGGGGGGGAGGGGAAAGAGGAGACTTGGGAGAAATGGGCTGGAAAAGGGGGTAAATAAATTTGCCAGACAAAAGTAGGATTTCCTTTCCACTGTCTGGATGTATTGTAATTTATTTTACCAGTCTCTGGATGTTTAGGTTCTTTAAAACACACACACACACAATGACACAATGTGGATGTAGATGGATACTCTACTAGTCTACCGATGCTTTTGGAGACATCTTTTCTTTCCTTTCCTTTCTTTTCTCTTCCTTTTCTTTCTGTTTATTTATTTTTGACTGCTATGACTGCTGACCAAAAGACTGCCAAAATAAACTGTTGGTAGAACAAAGTCAAGTCTGGGCTCCTAGGTGGCTCAGTTGGTTAAGCGACTGCCTTTGGCTCAGATCATGACCCCAGTGTCCCCGGATGGAGCCCCACATCAGGCTCCCTGCTCAGTGGGGAGTTGGCTTCTCCCTCTGCCTGCTGCTCCCCCACTTGTGCTCTCTCTCTGTCAAATGAATAAATAAAATCTTTAAAAAAAAGAGAGAACAAAGTCAAGTTCATTGCTTATCACAAAAACTTCTAAGGAGCGAGGGATAAGAGAAGTAAGGGAGACTACTGCCTTGACAGTCTTGATAGCATCTTAGATAGGGGAGGGCAACAGCAGCAGAATATTTATGAGGTTTTTAAAAGTCTGGATTGGATAAGTTTTTTTTTTTAATATTATTTATTTGATTTTTTTTTTTTTAAGATTTATTTTATTTATTTATTTGACAGACAGAGATCAGAAGTTGGCGAGAGGCAGGCAGAGAGAGAGGAGGAAGCAGGCTTCCCACAGAGCAGAGAGCCCGATGCGGGGCTCGATCCCAGCACCCTGGGATCATGACCCAAGCCGAAGGCAGCGGCTTAATCCACTGAGCCACCCAGGTGCCCCAATTTATTTGAGAGAGAGAGAGCCTGTAGGGAGAGGGGCAAAAGGAGATAATTTCAGGCAGATGCCCTGCTAAGAACTGAGCCCACCTCAGGATTCAATCTGACAACCCTGAGATCATGACTTGAGCCAAAATCAAGAGTCAAGGGGGCTTATTGGGTCAAAATTCATGACGTAATTTATACAGACATAGCTCTGAATCTTGGATAGGAACAGTCATTTGATAAGCCTGGTAGAGTGATCTGTGTCCTGAGAAGGGCATATTTATTCTCATGAGGAATAACTGAGCTCGTCTCTAGTTAGGGGAAGGGGGAGAGGACTTTCCAGAAGTTTGACTTAGGTAAAGTTTCTTAGACATAACAGCCAAAGCCAAATCCCTATAAGAAAAAAATTAAGGGGCTGCTGGGTGGCTCAGTCATTAAGTATGTGCATTCGGCTCAGGTCGTGATCCCCCGGGTCCTGGGACCAAGCCCTGCATCAGGCTCCCTGCTCAGTGGAGACTCTGCTTCTCCCTCTCCCTCTGCCTCTCCCCCTGCTTGTTCTCCCTCTCTCGCTGTATCTCTCTCTGTCAAATAAATGAATAAAATCTTTTAAAAAATAATAATAAATTGTTTTCCATCAAAATGAAACTTCTCTTTGTATGAGACTATTAAAAGAATGAAGAAAACAAGTTATAGACTGGGAGAAAATACTTGCAAATGATATCAGGTTGCAAATAAGCATTTTAAAAGATGCTTAATATTCTTCAGGGAAAGGCATAATAAGAGCACAGTGAAATATCACTAGACACCTATTTGAATGTCTAAAGTAAAAATCAAGTGTTGACAAGAATGTGAAACAACCAGAACTCTCAAGCACTGTAGATGGGAGTGAAAAATACTACAACAACTCTGGAAAACAGTTTGGCAGTTTCTTAGAACATTAAACACACACCTATCACAAAATGCAACTTCTAGGTATTTCTACTCCTAGATATTTCCCAAGAGAAATAAAAGCACATGTCCATACAAAATCTTATATGAATATTCATAGCAGCTTTTTTTGTAATAGCCAAACACTGAAACATCCAAATGTCCATCAATGGGTCTATGGATAAACAAATAGCGGTATATCCAAATACGGGAAAATTATTGTTGTTACATACAATGGCATGGATGAGTTTCAAAATAATTACGCTAAATGAAAGAAGCCAACAAAAAAAGAGTACATACTGGGGCACCTGGGCGTCTTAATCAGTTAAGCATCTGAACTCTCCCTTTTGTCTCAGGTCATGATCTCCAGGTTATGGGATCCAGTGCCCCCCCACACACACCTTGGGCTCCATGATTCACAGGGAAACTGCTTGAGATTCTCTCTCTCCCTCTCCATCTGCCCCTTTTCCCCCAACTCTTCCTCACTCTCAAATAACTAATTAAAATAAATTTTAATTTATTAAAATTCCCTCTCCGTCTCTTTGCCCCTCCCCCTCCTCTAAAAATAAGAGTACATAGTATACGATTGCATTTAAACAAATTATAGAAAAATGCGAACTGATGTATAGTGAAAGAAAGTCATGGTTGTTTGGGGATGGTTTTGCAGGAGGGGTTTGGAGGGCATGAAAGAGACATTATAAAGAAGCATGAGAAAATGTTTGGGGGTGATAAATATATTATCTTTCTTTGCTGTTGTTGTTAAAGATTTTATTTATTTATTTCCAGGGAGAAAATGAAAGAGAGATCTTACTCTAAATTGGGATGTCCAATACCACCAGTTTTTTACGCACCGAACTAGGTGTGAGAGTAGGAGACTAAGCAAATATATTGTACTAGGAATGGGAGACCCTTCCTTTTTGGAATATTTTCCGCTCTCTTCGGCCCATTATGAACTGGTTGATTAAACATTTGCATGCTCAGTGAAATCGCTCTACGTGAAGTCCTCGTGAGCCCTGAAAGCCTCTACGGAGTTCCAAAAGTCCCCCCAGTATGAACTTACATTGTGGCACTTCACCGCAGGCGGAGATGCCAGACCTCTCGGCTCTGCCACACGTCTGGCCAGATGCTGGGGCCGCAAAACCAACCACCCGTCCCAGCTCTCAGGGCGAACGCCCCCGCAGACCCCCCCCCACGCAGGGGCGTGGCCAACACCGGAAGAGGCGGGGGCCGGAGGACCGAAGGGTCGGCGGAAGAAGCTGCGTTTTCTTTTCCGCGCGGCCACCGAAGGATGAGGGTGTGTGAGGTCCCGTCGGGCAAGCGGGCCGGGTGGCAGCGTCCGAGGGCCAGTCGCAGGGCTCTTCGAGGTGGGAGTCCTCGCGGTTTTAGTTCCTCCTGTTCCTTCCGTGAACCTGATTGCGTGCCGGAAGCCATGCTTACCTCAGGCCTTCTGACCTTTGGTGCCCGCGCCCAGGGCTTCCGACCCTTGCCGGTTCTCAGCAGAATGGTTGGCCCGGGAGGCAAACCCCCCCTCCCCCCCCCCTGCTAAGTGGACGCGGCTGGAGCTTGCTTCCCAGTCGTTGGCTCTGTCGCATTTTTTGAGTAACCACACGCGACTCTTAACCTGACCCTTCTCTTTTAGTAACCCTGGCTTCAACTGTTCTAACCTCAAGAATTAATAAGGCGTCTCCTCAGATTCAGGTCGTTCCGAGGTGGGTGGAGGGTACGGCGGGTAGGTTTAGTGTCCCTCCCGGCCCTTCTCCGGAGCCCTTTTGTATCTCCTGCAAAGCCTTGTGTGCGGCCTAGACGGTTTTAAGGTCCGCTAAACGGGCTGCGTATTTACCCCTAGTAAGGGAGCATTTTGTAAAATCGGGAAGGGATTAGCTCCAGGAAGTTAGGACAACCTTTATTTAACTATACTTTGTGATTGGCATTTAAAATTGTTAACAGTTTAGGAACCGTTCTGGTAGGGATTTAGTACAGTTAAGTAGTCGCATTTGTGAGTCTTCCTTTCTAGATAGGCCAGAGGCGTGGTATTGAAGTTGGAGAACAACACGTACTGTATAGATCCCCGCCCTCGCCCCACAGGCCATAAATGCGTGCTCCACCCTTAGATGTTTGCGTTTGTATAGAGATGTGTATTTCTGGACCTAAGAGGGAAGAAACAAGGTCAGCCGCTAGGAGACTGGAAAAATACTGCCTATTAAAAAACAAGTTATTAATGAATACTTCATCGACGAGACTTGGTAAAATCCTGTGGTTTTGTTGTTCCCTCTCCAAATACGTTGCTGACAACAAGGCAACTGTGATGGCTGCAAAATCGTTTATATTTGGTATCAGTCATTATTTTGAGGCCTAAGAGGCTTGAATCCAATTTTTATTGATAAATATTGGGATTTTTAAAATTTTTTCAGTCTAATGTTTGGTTAAAATATTGATAATGTAGGTAATTCCTGAAGCATAATAAATACAGAGGGTATCAAACCATTAATGTGATTTTACCAATACAGTAGCATCTCATTTCTTTCCCGTCCCATTCTCCTGCCTTCCATCCTGAGACGCCTGTTACCTGGGCTTTTTGTCGCTCTCCGCTTTTTGAGCTGAGTGGGACAGATAGTTTAATTCCAGATATGTTAAACATTCTTAGACGCTACACAGATGGGATTATGCATGTAGTTGTCAGTAGTTTTCATGAATCTCATTACACTGAAATTTTCCAGTTGGAATTATTCATAACTAATAGTTTGTGTTCCTGATATTGATTATGTGAAATTATTTCCAGACTTGAAAATGATAAATTGTTTTGCAAGGTCCAGCATTTGGTGTGTCTTCATAAATCATTTCCAGTAGCTGTCTGGTTCAGTGATTTATCCTCCTGGGGTGTTGTGGGATATGATCTGTGGTCCTGGCCATTCCCTTTGCACTGCCTAAGTGTGCTTTCAGGCAACCTGGGACTTAATTCCACAAGACTGTCCAATAATGATGCCAACATAATGTATCTGCTGTAAAACTATATTAGATTTGCCACTGTGATGCTTTGGTTGGAGGTCTGCACATTTGTTTTTATATATCTAACCTTTAACCTGATTCATATCTCATCCTTGTCAAGCTCTGAGACAGAAAAGCAATGGCCAGGTACTCATTAGGACCATCATGTCTTAAAATCGATACTACCACAGTAAAGAACCATCCTATGTATCCACCATTTTTCCTGTTCATGCTAATAAACCCATTTCCAGCTTGGAAAGATCATTTATAGAATTATTAGGACCCAAACAGTCAAAAATACTAAAATGCTCAAATCATTATAGAGATTTTAAATTTGGGGTTTATCTGTTTTGACTATCAAAAAAAGAATTAAACAAACTACTTTGCTCATTAGAGGTGTGTTAAACAACAGAAAATTTTTCCAGTATATGGAAAAATAATGTTTTTATTAAGAAGTTAGTTGGGAGTCAGGAAGGTTGCAAATATTACTGCATTTATGGTTCCTGATAAGAAGGAAAAAATCTTATTGGACCATTTTTACATATTAGATGCCAAACAAACAGATGCAAGTACAAATGAGAACTCAAAATACTTTAATTTCCAGGTGCAGCAGAGCCTATGAGGTGAAGATGAATGAAGGTCATCCTGATGATTTCCAGAAACTGCTCACAGGATGGCTGTGATAAAACCACTAGGAGCACAACTGCATGTAATGAGGTACCAAATTTAGTGTTAATTGTGTGCTTTTTTATGTTTAATACATTTTTGACGTAGGTTTAAATTATAACTGGCACAATGATGACTTAAATTACTTTTTGCCGTTTACCCAGCTGAGGGTTTCTTTGAAGAAATAATTTTAAGACTGAGATGCCAGTAACCTATATTGTTTAGGTGAATTACACAAGTATAATGCAATTTTTAATTAAAATGGGTGAACTGTTCTTTTCAGCATATAGGTAGCTGCAGATGAATATTCAAGTCCAAAACTGTCATGGTCAAAATTCATTGCCTCAGGTAAGTAATTATGATTTGTCAAGTAATCACAGCTATTAATAATTCAAAAGTATCTGAAACTCCAGTGGGCTAGCGCCATTTCCTGTTAAAATTGCCTGTGTATGTCAGAAGTATGGTTTCTTTTTGATTCTTGACTATGGAATGATTTTCACTGTTGGTTTCTGATTTTTTTCTAGAGGCATGCAGTTGGAAGGAAAAATGAAGAGTTGGTCAAGAAGACATGAAACAGATAATAAAATTAATATTTTATTTAAAATTGATCACCTTACAATAAATGATGTAGAAAAATACATCTTTTGAATACTTGTAACTGCTGGTCAATAATGCCTGTTACGTTTTAAATATCTCTAAACCACTCCATTTTCATAATCACTAGTCAGACTTGTTTTTAACATTCTTTAAGGATACTGTGCTATTGTCAATAACTAGCTCATTTGTGGATGATTCCCTTTGAGAAGGCAGTCACCCAGGGAGACATTCTAGTACCTCCAGTTCTCCTGCCCTTTCTTGCCTTAGGGGATTTCAGCAAACTAGATAACCATAAGGTTTACCCCCAGAACCTGCTATTATACCTAAAAAACAAGTATTTTGGAATCGCCTTATGACCTATGGAATTTGTTTACAATTTAAATCTTATTCTTTGTTTTTACTTTTGAATAAAAAAGTAACCCTGGGGTACCTAGGTAGTGCAGTTAGTTGGGCATCTGACTCTTGGTTTCATCTCAGGTTGTGAGATAAAACCCAGAGTCAGGCTCTGCACTGAGCATGGAGTATGCTTAGGCGCTCCTCTCCCTCTGCTCCCCCTCCCTCATTCTCGCTCATTAGTAAATCTTATTAATACAAATTTTTTCTTTAAAAATTGCTCTGAAAAAAAAAATTCTGATCCATTACTAGAACAAATAATGTTATATTACGGAAAACACTGATTGGACAACTGTCCAGTCTATCCAGTACTTGAGGATTTACAAGAATTCTAAAACTAGGGGCTGCCTGGGTGGCTCAGTCGGTTAAGTGTCTGCCTTTGGCTCCGATAATGATTTCAGGGTCCTGAGACTGAGTCCCACATTGGGCTCTCTGCTAAGTGGGGAGTCTGCTTCTCCCTTTCACGCCCCTTTTATGCTTGTTCTCAAATAAGTAAAAAGAAGTTTCCAAAAAAAATTCTAAAACAATTCCTAACTGGAGGTTTAGGTAAATCTTGCTTTTCCCCTCTTGAGTCCCACAGTATATAATGACCTGCCTTTATCCAAGTTAACAGTTTCATTATAGCAAGTCAAACAGTACAAAACCTGTATAGCAACAAAAACGCCACAAAATAAGGTCTTAACTAGAATTACAGAACTTCAATATGTAAATTGTTTTTGAAAACTAACTTTGCTTTCTAAACAGGAGTATCTGTGACTAGTGTATATTCACTATTTTTCAATGATTTTTCAAAGGTCCATAGAGAAACCTCTCCCATCTTTATAGTTAAAAAGCTCCATGAGGTACCAGTTTCTAAAGAATCAGCATGGTAGTATCTGGGTGAAAATTTGGCAATTTTGTAATACCTTTTCCTTTCAGTAAGATTTATTTTACATATATTTTTAAAATTTTATAATTTCTCTTAAGCTTTGAAATATGAAAAGGATTTGGGGATTTTACAAGTGAAGCATATTTTCTTGGTCTTACTCTCCCCAGCCCACCCTTGCCCCACCTTTCAAAGTAGATCTTTTCCCTCCAAAAACAAAGGGTTTGCAGATTGGTTTCTTTGCCTTTTGGTACCTTTCCTGTAACCAATTGGGTTTAAAGAGCCAATTTTTGCCCTTTGATTTGATTTAAATTACTTTTTCATTTAACCTGGCTTAAAAAAATGGGGAATATCCAAGCTTTCCCTTATTCCATAATGATATAATGGACATGACAGTATGAAATCTTAAATTGCTGTTGTCCAGTTCACGGGTACATGACAAATGGTTTAAAAGGACTTGTAGGTAAATATTTTCATTCAAAGTGTTGTTGCCATCTTGTGACAAATAGAGGGAATTACATAAAAGTGATTTTTTTACATTGCTTGGTTTATAAGTTTTTCATATTGAGACCATATTTCATACATTTAGGATAGCGTTCTAATGTATTATTATACATAATATTACCTGAAGCATTACTTCAAAATCACACTTTTCTACTGTTTAAATATGAAGAAAATACCCTCAGAATGGCTATTCATCGCTAGTGAAAAGAGCTGTCCCAGGTCCATATGTGGTAATAAACTGTTGGAGCTGCTCTTGGCACTGAGTCAGATAGATGTCCCTTTGCTCTAAATACTCTTCATTATACAATTCAAATGGAAATACTGCATTTGGAGCAACACAAAATACAGTGGCCCCTAAGAAGGAAAAAAATGTTAATGAGAAGTCCTTCAAATGCTAAATTTGAAATCATGTTTTTCAACAAAATAGTATGTTTTAAAATTAAGTTCTGACCTATTTAATAGAATATTTCAATAATCATTTAAAGTTGACCTGTTTTTGAGACTCATGAGATAGTTTCAGTACATGCACAAACTTAACAGTGCCAAGAAGAAATAACGTTGATTACATTTTAAAGTTCAGAAACTGCAGAAATTTGTTATCTGTTGACGTAGTCATTACAGTTTTGAACCTGAGTAGTGATGTGAGGAGGTGGAAGTAGGGAGAGAAGGTATTAGAAGGTATGGAAACACTTTGATAAAGGTTAAATGGATGATTGAGGATAAAGACATCATTGTATGTTTTTCAGTTATTTAAAACCATTGCCATAAAGGCAGACATTAGCCTATGGAATAGAATATAAAGGCTGAAAATAACCCCTCAAATATATGGTTAGGTGATTTTTTATAAGGGTACCAAGACCAATGGGGAAAGGACAGTTTCCAACAAATGGTACTGGGAAAACAATATCCACATAAAAAAGAATGAAGTTGGTCCCTTACCTTATAGCAGACTAAAACACAAGAACTAAAAAACAAAAAATTGGGGAAATGCTTCTTGATATTGGATTTGGCAGTGATTTCCTGAATACAACATTACAAGCACAGGAAACCAGAAGAAACTGGTAAATTAGACTACTTCAAAATAAAAAAACTTGTGCATCAAACATTATAATCAACAGAGTGAAAAGGCAACCCATGGAATGGGAGAAAATACTTGGGAATCCTATCTAATAAGAAGAAAACTACCCAATTCAGAAATGGGCAAAAGAGAAACCGACATTCTTCCAAAAAAGATATACAAGTAGCAAATAGGCAACATGAAAAGATGGTCAACATCACTTTAGGAAGATGCTGAGATAATGCCTCACACCCATAAGGATGGCCACTACAAAAAAAACAAATGTTAAGTTTGTGAAAAAAAGCAAATGAAATGTTCGCAAAGTCCTTGTGTACCGATGGTGGGAATGTAAAATGTCCAACCCTATGGAATAACAGTATGGTGTTTTATCCAAAAAATTACTGTATGATCCAGTGATTTCATTTATGGGTATATACCCAAAAGAATTGAAACCAAGGTCTCAAAGAGGTAAGTGTATACTCATGTTAATAGCATTATTCAGAATAGCCAAAGGTAAAAGCAATCTAAGGTCCATTTTTGAATGAATGGATAAAGAAAATGTGTGTGTGTGTATACATACATACATATACACATACACTAGAATATTTGATCTTGAACAAGAGATTCTAATGCATGCTACAACAAACCTTGAGGACATTATACTAAGTGAAGTAAGTGGGACAAAATAGGACAAACACATGATTTCACTTATATGAGGTACATAGAGAAGTCAGATTTATAAAAATAGAAAGAATGGTGGTTGCCAGGGCCTCGGGGAGGGGGAGATTGGGGAGTTACTGTTTATTGAGTACAGAGTTTCAGTTAGGGTAAATGAAAAGGTTATAGAGAAGGATGGTGTCAGCAGTATGAATGTACTTAACACCACTGAATTGTATACTTAAAAATGGTTAAGATAGTAAATGTTAGATATTTTTAACCACAATTTAAAAGAAAAAAATAACTGGCTGTTACTGTAGGAAATAAGCTCTTAAATTCTGTTTCGTTGTTGATTCATTGAATGAACAGTGAACAGTCACACTGTGACTGGCCAGATGTAGAGTGGGTAGTCAAGCAGAGTGCGCCACTTTTCCTAGAGTCCCTTGTCATCAATTAACAATTCTATAGCCTCAGACTTCTGTGACTGCTCCCTTTACTACTTCCTTTATATAACCTGCATCTTTGCTGTCCCTTGAGACACTGCTTTCTTCCCCGAGGCTGTCTCAGATGAAGCTGCTTTTTCTCAAAACACCTCATACCTTACTATCACAAGGCAGAGACAGTGCCCAACTTGCTGCCCCTTTGTAGCAAGACCAGACCATTCTCAACCCTGCTTTTCTCTGAATAAAAATCGTTCTTCTAATGTCTAGTGCCACCTGGCTTTACTACCCTTTCTCTTCCATGGTAAAGTCATCAATCAGTTCTCAGCACAAGGCTCATAATCTCCTCTTTTCCCTAATGCTTACCTTTCCATGATCTCCATGTGAATTACTCCTTTAACTTCAGACCTTCCAGTCTTGACCTTTTCCCTTCTACCTCCACTATGCATAGGAAGGTCACAGGAAACTGATCACCAAAAACTTACTTCAAAACCATTAGTTCAGATGTCCCCCTTCCCTGAACTACCTTTTATACTTCAAGCTTCCAGGTTTTTTATCTCCAAGGCCTCTAATCAGCTTTCTTCAATTCACTCCTCTTATTTACTTATTTATTTAAAAAAAATTTTTTTAAATATTTTATTTATTTATTTATCAGAGAGAGATAGCACAAGCAGGCAGAGTGGCAGGCAGAGGCAGAGAGAGAGAAGCAGGCTCCCCGCAGAGCAAGGAGCCCATTGCAGGACTCAATCTCAGGACCCTGGGATCATGTCCTGAGCTGAAGGCAGTACCTTAGCCAACTGAGCCACCTAGGTGTCCCTCACTTCCTTCTTTTAAAGGAAGAATCTCTGCCAAGCCAGTCCCCCAACTCATTGCCCCTCTACAACACTCTGTCACACTCAAATATTAAAACCTCAACTCTGCACTAGCACGTTTGCTTTATGCTTGCACTTGGCCGGCTAGGCAGAAAATCACCTAATTGGCATTTCCTGGTTTCACTTTAAATGAACCACAGAAACCTCGGCTGGATGGGAACTTGCACTGCCAGAAAACCCTGCTGGGTTTGTCTAGCACAACTGTCCCCCACAACATGACTATTATATTCCATTCTTCTCTCAAACATTTTGTTTTAGCTGATGACCTTGTGTAGAGTATATGACCAAATCTACAAATCTACAGAACTAATTCTGTATCCATTTGTCTTCCCTCCTATAAAATGAACTGTCTTTTCTATTAGAGGCCAATTCTTTCACATGTGCTGTGGATCCCATCCTCTCCTACCTTTTTAAGGATTTTACTCCTTTGATCTTCCCCCAGTTCTGTAGTGTCATTTGTTTACTCCCTATTTATTGCACATCATAAGATCTATTTATTCTTTTTTTTTTTAAGATTTTTTTTTTGTTTGTTTGACAGAGATCACAAGCAGGCAGAGAGGCAGGCAGAGAGAGAGAGAGGGTGGGGGGAAAGCAGGCTCCTTATTGAGCAGAGATCCAGATGTGAGGCTTGATCCTCAGGTCATGAGATCATGACCTGAGCTGAAGGCAAAGGCTTTAGCCCACTGAGCCACCCAGGTGCCCCAGATCTATTTATTCTTAAAAAACAAAAAACAAAAAACTAGGGCACCTGGGTGGCTTAGTCGTTAAGTGTCTGCCTTTGATTCAGGTCATGATCCTGGGGTCCTGGGACTGAGTCCCACATCGGGGGTTCCTGCTTAGCAGGGAGTCTGCTTCTCCTTCTCCCTTTGCTGCTCTCTCTCTCCCTCTCTCTGTCAAATAAATAAATAAATAGATAGATTAAAAAAATCTTAAAAAAGAAATTATCCTTTCTTGGACCGCACATCCTTCTCTGGATAATACCCTATTTTTCTTCCTCATCTTTAGAGTCAAACATCTCAAAGTTGTCTGTGTGTATCCCACCCAAATCCCACTCCACTGAAGTAGCTCTGATCACAGACACTTTACCCCCTAGATTGCCAAATCTAATCTTCTATAACTACACGTGATTTTCTTTCTACATTTTAGCTGCTACTTCTTAGTGTCCTTTGTTAGTTCCTCCTAACTCAACCCCATTTCTAAATATTGAAATTCTCCGAGGGCAGTCCTTGGAGTTCTTAGTATAATCTCTTTCTAGGTGATTTCAAGTGATTTCATCCATTCCATGGCTACGAGTGCCATCTCTGGGCTGATGGTTCCCAAATTAAATTTCTAAATTAGAATTCTCATCTAAACTCCAGATTCTTGTATGTCTACTGGTACCTATGTAGGATGCCTCAAACTTGTATCTATCATTTGGTTTTTCTCCCTAGCCTTCTTCTCCTTTTTTCCTAGGCTTGGTAAATGGCGCCATGATTCACTCAGTTGCTCAAGGCAGAGGCTTGGGAGATTTCCTTAATTCTTCCCTCTACCCTCTGTCCCAGCTTCTAAATCTAGTTCATGAGCACAATCTATTAGTTTCTGTATCCAAAAAACATTTTTATGTCATTCCTCTTACTTAGGGTTGGTTGGGAACCAATATTTTACTCTCTTAGTACATAAAATTAATTCAGGATGATAATTAACTTTTTATGGAGATCACAGACCTATAAGATATACTTCATAAAACTTACTATTCACTTCTCTAAGCAAAAAAGTATAAAGCACATACACATAAAAATTTTTATAGAATTTAGAGATTCACAAGCCCCTAGAACTCTCTATGTATTCATGAATTTCAGGTTAAGAATGCTTGATTTAGATAATTACAGAACAAAGTTCTAGTGTTCTAAGGAATCTCTGCAAAAAGTTATTACCATATAAACTGAATTTAAGGCAAATTTAAGCACTGAACGTACATACACAGAAAATCCAATGTTAATACATACTTTAATTCCTAAGGTTGGAACCAAAGTTTGGTTTCAAGGATGGTTATATTTTATCAAAATTAATGTATCATCCAATTCAACAAAAACCTTGTGAGAGTAACTCTCTTTACTCTTACCCTAAGAGCCCTTTAATTTTTTATTAGCAAAAACATAATAAGCTCAAATTAATTTCAAATAATTAAATGCTATAGTCACAGGATTAATAATTAAATTATTAAATTAATAATTAAATAATTAAATGCTATAGTCACAGCTAGCAATTCAGAAAGGTGGTGATGCCAGATGATCACATTTTCTTTAGCTATGTGCCTAACTCCATTGAGGGGGACTGCTTGACAAATGTTACATGCTATTTTAAAAGGAAGATGAATTTTAAATCACCTCCTGTGTTGTATTAAGTACATGTTTTTATAGAATTCTAAATGCATTGCAAAAGTTCAAATATCCAAGCAATCATACACAATAAGCAACTTAACAGGTGATACTACCTATAAACAATTAGTAACTGTTCAAATTCAAACAGGCCTTATCGGATAAAAATTTATTATTCTTTAAAATAATATTTAAAATATATATAACATTTTACTTTAACAGACTAAGAATATTTAAATATAATTATTTATAGTGACCATTAACAAATTTAATAGATTACCATATTTCAGTGTGAGAGATGTTTCAAATAATAAGGCTGCAATCAGTGCATCTTCTTTAAGCACTTTACTCCTTAAGTTCAGTCGAGCATGGGCTTCAGCTAAGGAAACTCTGAAAAAGAAAATAGAGGCTAATCAAAATATGTTGGTATTATAAAGATAATATATATTTTGGCAGGAACAAATCAAGACATATGTGTACATAAGCCATACTTTAAAGATTAGCTTATTTTTACTTTAAAAAAATTTAGTTTCTTTTCAAAGCACGTTTTTCCTACTAAGTTCAATAGACTATTCCAGAAAAAGCAAATATCCTGACTTGTTATCAAAGACTTGTTTTCTATCCTGACTTCTCTTCATTTTTATTATTCTACACCCTCTTCCCCAAGTTCTGTTCAGATAAATACACAGTTGGGAAAATTAACCTAACTTAATATCTCTTATAGATATCTTTCGTGTTTTCTTCCAGTTCTTCATCTATTTAAAGTCCTCATAGAATCTTGAAATTTTAGTTTTGGAAGAGACCTCAAAGTTAGGACTCATATTAGATAATTCAATTTTTCTCTACAATATCCCAGGCTACTTATTGTCCAGTCTCTTCTAAACTTTTCTTCCAGTCCTTTATCTTCTATTTTTAAATTAACCTGTGATTACCTAAAAAATTTCCCTCAAGCTCTCATTAGGTACATGTAATGTATCTGAATGATCGTTGAGCTTGGAAATCAGAAAACATGGGCTAAGTCTTTAGAATTTTCTAGCTGTGTGACTTCATATATATCATTTACTTTCTGGAATTTTTTTTTTAAGATTTTATTTATTCATTTGGCAGATATCACAAGTAGGCAGAAAGGCAGGCAGAGAGAGAGGAAGGGAAGCAGGCTCTCTGTTGCACAGAGAGCCCGATGCGGGGCTTGATCCCAGGACCCCGGGATCATGACCTGAGCCAAAGGCAGAGGCTTTAACCCACTGAGCCACCCAGGCGCCCCACTTTCTGGAATTTTTTTGAAGCTCAGGTATAAAATGGGAACAATAATAATTCACAGTTATTATAATTTCAAATAAAGCACTTGAAAATTTTGGGACTCACCCACAAAGATTATATAAATTAAAGCTGAAATTGGTTTCACTGAAACTTCTATCCATTGGTCCCTAGTTTTATTTTCTGCGATTATAAAACAAACCTAATACTTCTTAAATATGACAGCTCTTCAAATATTCAAAGACAACTTTCCTATTTGCCCTATGTTTTCTTTTCTCTAAGATAAAATATTCCTAGCTCTTTTACTGTGTTATAAGACGTAATTTTCACTATTCTGGCTACTTTCCTCATGACCAGATTTGACTAATATTCTTTTTCAGTATAGTACTACAGGTGTGATTTAACCAGCAATGCAGAGGTGAGGCAGAACTAGCATTTTTTTTTACTTTAGATACTATATTCTATTACACAACCTGAATTCAAAATATTATTAACAGCCATATTACATTGTTTACCCATATTAAACATAAAAAGAATGAAATCTCAAGTCTTTTTCATATTAAGACATCAACTAAGGGGCGCCTGGGTGGCTCGGTGGATTAAGCCTCTTCCTTTAGCTCAGGTCATGATCTCAGGGTCCTGGAATCGAGCCCCGCATCGGATTCTCTGCTCAGCAGGGAGCCTGTTCCCCCCCACCCCAACTCTGCCTGCCCCTCTGCCTAGTTGTGATCTCTGTCAAATAAAGTTAAAAAAAAAAAAAAAGACATCAACCTTTTCTTATCCATTCATACTTGGTTAGACCAAGATCATCATTTGAGTCTATGGAGATCTCTCCAGAGTTGTTTATTTTCAAATCTATCATGTTCCTGATGTCCTCACCTAAGCTCCTCCTAAAAATGTTGACCACAACAGAATATGTATAACACCCTTCAGGGAAAGAGAAGAGAGTACTATTCAGCTCTACTCCAGAAAAGCAAGGATGGTGTTATTAGGTACCTGTTTAAAGAAGCAGGAGAAAAATTTAAAGTTTATGACTCTTCTGAGTTCATTTACTTTGCTATTTCATAAACCCCATCTCCACCTCTAGTGTTTATTTCTACAATGGGAAGAAGTGGAGTTATTACATTGAATTTAACTCTGCTTTATTTTTGTACCAATATAGTCAAATGTAAAACTGAGGCTATATGAGTTTAAAGAAATATTTTTTTGCTACAGAGGAAAAAAATGAGACAATAGGATTTTCAAGATTTTGAGTATTTAAGTACTGATGTGAGTATTTTATTTTCTTATTTAAAAAAATTTTTTTTGGTGGTGGCTGAGTAGCTCAGATGCTTAGGCTATGCCTTTGGCTCAGGTCATAATCTTTAGGTCCTGCGATCAAGCCCCATGTCAGGCTCCCACCCAGCTCAGCAGAGAGCCTGTTTCTCCCTCTCTCTCTTTCTGTCCCCCTGCTTGTGCTCCCTCTGTCTCTCAAGTGAATAAATAAAATCTTTTAAAAAGGAACCCCTTTAAATTAATTAATTAATTAAAGTAAAAATAATATTTTTAGGTAAGCTCCATGCCCAATGTGGGGCTTGAACTCATGACCCCAAGATCAAGAGTTGCATCGTTCACCAACTAAGCCAGCAAGGCACCTCTGATTTGAGTATTTTAAATATTCCTTCAGAAAATGGCAAACATTACAAAATTCCATTCACCATTTTAAAACAAGACAGCTGATGTCTACCTTCTTTTATTTTCAGGAATTTTTTCAGCTCTATGAAGATAAATATACAGCTAGGAAAGTTAATTAAACATATTTATCTCTTGTAGACCTATATCTGACATTTCCTGCCAGTCCTTCACTTATTTTATATTGCAGTTATAACAAGATATTTATTTATTTATTTAATGGATTATTCTACTCCTGGTCCTACTTCATGATTTGTTTGAAATTACACATTAATTTATAGCAAATGACATAATGGTTTATCAAAAGGGGACCGTTTAAATTATGGTACAGCCACACTGGAACACAGTACAGAATAATGTAATTCCTTATGTTCTGATAGTACTATAATACAATATGTAAATCATTCATGATTCCATTTGGGCAAAAGGAAAATATCTATCTCTGTACTCAAACAGATCTATATGAATACAGAGATAGATATTTACATATCTATTCATATAGATAGATATTTAGATTTAGATTTTTCTCAACTTATAATGGATTTACATCCTAATAAATCCACTGTAACCTGAAAATATCATAAGTCAAAAATGCATTTAATACACCTAGCCTACCAAACATTGCTTACCCTAGACATTCTGAAAACATTTACATTAGCCTACAGTTGGGTAAAATCATCTAAACAAAGCCAATTTTATAACGAAATGTTGACTATCTCACATAATTTACTGAATAGTGCACTGAAAGTGAACCACAGAGTGGCTGTAAGGATATAGAATGGTTGTCTGTGTACCATTTGTTTACCCTTTTAATCTCATAGCTGACTAAGAACTGCAGCCCAACTGTTGCTGCCCAGTAGGAGAGAGTATCCTACTGCCTATTGCTAGCTGGGAAAAAGGAAGAAATTCTAAATTCAAAGTATGATTTCTATTGAATGTGTACATTTCACACCACTTACACAACTATGAAGTTGAAAAATCATAAAACCATCTTCAGTCAGGAGCCATCTATACATATAATATGTTTAAGTAATATATTTGATGAGGGAGCAGGAGGCTGGCTGAGGACAGAGTAGAAGCTGGCGCCTTGCACCCCCTCTTCACCCGCTCCCCTTCATTTGTGTAGCATTCCTCAGGCACCCCTGACTGCCATAAAACGATAAATAGTTAACTTACAGGGATCGCAATCCTGCAGAACAGGAATCTCCCTTGCTCTACAGGTATCCTAGAGATCTAAACAGGGAGGTTACCTTATCAATAACACAAATTTCCAGAGGCAAATAACTCTCATTTCCTGAAGCCCTAATGTCCCCCTCCTCACTATAAACTGGAGGAGACTGAGGTAGAAGGGAATGTAAATGATAGCAGGGTCATAATACCCCACTAAGAATCTCCCAACTATCTTGATGTTAATGCCTGACCTAAAGACGACATTGATCAAGCCATAAGGGCAAGCCCCCCCCCCCCCCCCCCCCCCCCCCGGGCACCTTGTAGGCCCACCTTAGCACGTGAGAGCTCTGTCAAAATCTCCCATCCCTTCACCACTTCCCCCCAACCGCAAGGTATATAACACGCCTACCCTCACAACTCAGGGCAGCCGCAGCTCTGCCTGCCCACGGGTCCTGTCCCTGTGCTTTAATAAACCACCATTTTGCACCAAAGATGTCTCAAGAATTCTTTCTTGGTCATCGGCTCCGGACCTCACCCCACCGAACCCGACCTAGGTTCTAGAACTTCATCATATTCATCTAAAAATATGTAACATATTCAAATAAAGTATGTATTTAATATACAGCATATATTTAAATTACATATGTTTGTACCTGCTAGTATTTGAATGGATAATTTTTGGAAGAACACAAAAAACTGTTAACAGTGATTCTTTCTCTAGAGATTGGGACAGCAATGGGTAGAGTTAGCTGGACACCGTACTCATTATTTAGGACTTTTCTTTTACTGTGTCCATACTTTACTTTTATAAAAATTAGTTTTTTAAAATGACTTCTTGGGGCGCCTGGGTGGCTCACTGGGTTAAAGTCTCTGCCTTTGGCTCATAGGCTCATCGGGCGTGGCTCTCTGCTCAGCATGGAACCTGCTTCCTCCTCTCTGCCTGCCTCCCTGCCTTCTTGTGATCTCTGTCTGTCAAATAAATAAATAAAATCTTTAAAAAATAAAATAATATAAAATAACTTCTCTAAGAACAATAATAGATGAGTCTTCTAAAGTATTTAAAAGTACAGGGAGCAGTGTACTTAAAACAAATTTTTTCAGAGTGCCTGGGTGGCTCAGTTGGTTAAGCAGCTGCTTTTGGCTAAGGTCATGATTCCAGGGTCCTGGGACAGAGCCCCGCACTGGGCTTCCTGCTCAGCGGAGAGCCTGCTTCTCCCTCTCCCTCTGCCTGCCGCTCTGCCTACTTGTGCTCCCTCGCTCTCTCTCTCTGTCAAATAAATAAATAACATCGTTAAAAAATAAAAAGAAAAAGAATTTTTTCTAGGCTCAACTAAAAAGTACCTGAACATAAAAAAGCCACATTTTAAAAAACAATCATTTGCATTTGAAATCAGTGTACTTTACTTAAACCCAGTTCATACAGAGACTCCAATAAAAAAATACTTTCATGAAAATAAGTGCTGGGCATTCAAATGATGTAACCATATAACAAAAGGAATTGTTATATCACCTTAAAACCTTTTGAAATAGGTAAATTATAAACCAAACAACTACAATCAAAGAAAGAAAGAAGTAAAACATAAATAAGTTAATTAAACGTGCCATTTAAAAGTCAATACTCGTTTTAAAATTTTAGATTGAATACCTACAAGTATTTTAATGCAGATGCTGACAGTTTTGATCCACTTATAGAATCTGTTCTGATCCTTCGACTTGCTAGATAATAGCCATGAATCATTCTTTCTGCCTCCAAACTGAATTCTACATTCAAATTCTTTGCAAAAGCCAGCAGCTAAATTAAAAGTGTGAAAAATTCAAACTTAAGAAAAAAGAAATTTCCAAACTTTATTATAAAATCTATATTACAAATATCCAAAGTTTGTATATTTTATTTACATCAAAGTTGGTTAAATATCTGGGGCCATCCCCAAAGTCACTGAGCATTTAAAATCATAGTCTTACAAATAGTCTTGTAAATCCTGTTAAAGTTTAGCCAGAATAATCTCTTCCTCCCTCTTAGCACAGAAATGTTCTGTGCAATGTATTTCAATGAGGATCAGGTCTTTGCTTCCAGTGGAATAAAAGGCTCACTTAGATCCTTTCAGTGGGAGAGGCTTCCCCCAGCAGCTCATTTCCCTTTGAATAGCTTTAATTCTTTGACAAATTTTTTTCCTTAAAACTTTCTCTCATGGGCCCTAGAGGTACCTGCCCTCCCTCCAGCTGAACACTACTAATGTGGGAGGCACTGTGTTAGCCACTATGAAGGTGGACTTTCCAGGACAGAACAAGCCTTCAGCATAACGATTACCCCTGTCTTCTCTGAGCTTTGTGCCTTTTTTTCCTGAGGATTCCGGTCCCTTAAGTCCTTAATCTGTGACATCATTTTCAAACTTTTCACCATCCTGTTTGTTTTCTGCTTTTTCAATGCAAAATCAAAAGGAAAATTTAATCATATTAAGGTTACTATTAACCATAATATTATATTTTAAATACAACTTTTTAAAGGATCTAGATATGTCCTGTATTGATATGTTCTGTCTTCTTTATTCTCCTTATACTTCACAGTTTCCTCTAGACCTTCAGAACTGGATAATAATATTATTAATAATATCAGTAGCCCTCTCTAGCTTTCAGAACCCCGCGGAGTCGAAGAAATGTGCCAGCGGTCTCTCCCTTCAGGAAAGGATTTGCTCCCAGCTCCTGGGAGTACTGTCAGCATTGGCCTCCAGGTGTCAGCCTCTTTAGGGAATGCCTCAGGACAGCCCATATCAAATGACTGAGTAGAAGTGAGACAAGGGCTACCAAAAAAGTCTATTTCTGTCCAAACCAAAGCAATCCCTGGTGGCTCTCTTTACCGCCAGAGCTCAGTGTAGGATTATCTTTGGGCCTGCATCACAGCTTGATTCTTTTCTCTGCCCAATCCTGCTTCCTCCTCCCTTCCACAGGTATTAATGGAAGAGCTGGAAGAGCACTCCTGAGTAAACAATGACACTCTAAACTCATCTCGGTCAGCCTCCTGGAGAGCTCAGGCTGTGACACACTCCACCCAATCTGTTTCGTATAATGGACAGATTTATCTTTTGGAGAAATCATTTTTCCTCTTTCACGGGCTTAGTAAAGTCCATCTGTTCTCTACAGTCTGATGAATCAACTATAATTTATTTATTTTTTTGCCTGAGCTTTATGGCTTATTGTAAATTTGCCAAATCCTAATCCCAATGACTCTAATTTTTGTTCCAGTCAACTAAGTCTTCTCATAGTTTTCCAAGTATATTCATTTCTACTTTTGTCTTTGCTCCTTCTTTCATTCCTGTTTAGAATGTCCATCCTTCCTGTCATCTAACTCTTACTTTTTCTTAAGGATCAACTAAAGTCTCACTTCCTTGAGTCTTCCCAACTCTTGCATTCTACTTGACATCTTCCTTCCTGAATTCCTAAAATACTTAGAGTACTTCGAATTAGCACCACCCAGTTTAGCACTTAAACTGTCTCCTAATGGTTTCTTGTATCTTGTTTTTATCTCATTTAAATGACAAACTATTTAAAGATTTATTTTTCTGTGAGAATATAAAAGAACAGAAGTAGGCTCATATGTATAAAGTATTTAGTAAAGACTTAATTAAAAAGCCCAAGGGCTTTTTTGTTTGTTTTTCAGAGAAAAACTGGGCAAACCAATTTCTCTGGTCATTAGTATGTCTATATATTTAGCACACAAATTCCTAGAGACTAACTACCTTTTTCTTATATATTAAAACAAACAGGGGTACCTGGGTGGCTCAGTCTGTTGACTTGGTTTTGGTTCAGGTCATGACCTCAGGGCTGTCAGATGGAGCCCCATCCCTTGTTGGACTCTGTGTTGGTCATGGAGTCTGTTTAGGATTCTGTCTTGGGCCACCTTGGTGGTGCAGTCAGTTAAGTATCTGCCTTTGGCTCAGGGTCCTGATCTCAGGGTCCTGGGATCAAGCCCCACATCAGGTGCTCTGCTTGGTAGGGACCCTGCTTCTCCCTCTACTTCTGCCTGCTGTTCCCCCTACTTGTGCTTTCTCTTTCTCTCTATCAAATAAATAAATAAAATCTTAAAAAAGAAAAAAGGTTCTCTCTCTCCCTCTGCCCCTCTCCCAAATATAAGTAAATAAATAAAACAAACAAAAATACCTAATGTATCATAAATATTGTTTTTCTGTTTTAAGCTATATGAATAAACAATGCTCATAATTCAGTTTTAAGACCACCTCAGTTTTCCTTTTACCCATGCAATCTGCCTACAAGGAAGGCAGGTAAGAAAAAAAAATTCTAATGACTCATCGATTCCCACTCCCAGTATTCCCTGCCCTTTATCTATCCTATCCAGGTACTTTAACTTTACAGTAACTAGAATTCTGAATAGTTAATATTAAAAGAGCATCACTTGTAAATACTTGTGTTCCTTTAATAGCTATAAAAATCATTGCTAACTTACATCATCTACTCTCAGGTTCTCTGAACACGCTGCACATGTTTTCATGGCAGGATGAAATGGGTTAGTGAGTTATGACAGGTATTCTCTAAAGTCAGAACTCTGAAGGTATTTGTATAAAGTAAATTCCTTTGAACAGTCTGTAAAATGAAAATAACTATATACCTATACCGCCTCTCATCATATTTTCCATAGAAAGATTTTTTATTAAGATTTTTTTTAATTAAGATTTTTTAAAGCTATTTGGACAGTGGTACAATTAATTCAACATTTTATTTTATTTTATTTTATTTTTTAAAGATTTTATTTATTTGACAGAGAGAGATCACAAGTAGGCAGAGAGGCAGGCGGAGAGAGAGAGAGAGAGAGGGAAGCAGGCTCCCCGCTGAGCAGAGAGCCCGATGCGGGACTCGATCTCAGGACCCTGAGATCATGACCTGGGCCGAAGGCAGCGGCTTAACCCACTGAGCCACCCAGGCGCCCCTTAACTGAACATTTTAATATTTATTATCCTTAAACAGTTTTTATTTAATTATATTCCTAAATATTTTCTATACAATGCCTTAAAGTATTTAAAAGCTGAAAGGGACTTGGAATAAAAGAAATCTAAATAAAGAAAACTGCTCATTTGAGTTCTATTTCAATTGAGAAGCATTAGAACAAGTATGCTTGGTACTCATTTCTTCTGCTTGTACCTTTTCAAAATCTTCAGTTGTGAACTTCTTAGAAGCTACATAAAGCTGCCCTTCAGGATCAATGGCTTTCTTTAGAGTATGTTGCACAGTAGAAAGAAGTGGAGAGCAAGGAGATGATTCATTGCACTTAATCAATAATCCAAATGCCTCTAGGAGATTAGTTGGAATCAAACTGCAATCCTACACCAAATGAAAATGTAAAAGACAAACATTAAACTCTGGGCATTTCCACAAACACTTTAGAAATAATTATAAATTAAATACTGTTTATAATTATTTAAATTATTAACATATTTATATTATATCTTATTATATTAACTATGTAGCTATTTTTTAATTTTAATATTTGTTATTATTGTTATTTAAAGTGATTCCTGAGTAGCATGGGAACTTAATATGATCAAGTTTTTTTTTAAAGATTTTATTTACTTATTTGAGAGAGAGAGTGAGAGAAAGCATGAGAGGGGAGAAGGTCAGAGGGAGAAGCAGACTCCCTGTGGAGCTGGGAGCCCTATGCAGGACTCCATCCTATGACTTTGGGATCATGACCTGAGCCAAAGGCAGTCTCTTAACCAACTGAACCACTCAGGCACCCTTAATATAACCAAGTTTTTGAATGCTCTTTATTATTTTCTTACACATGATTCATTAAAGCCTACTCTACTGCCTATTCAAATAATAATTTCTAGTAAACAGACACCTGCTTTGCATGACTAAAAAAATGAAAAATTTCAAACAATCATATCATTATTTAGTTCTACTACCTGATTAAAGATAGACATGGGTAAATAACAAAACATTAAGAATAACCAAAAATTGAGATTAAAATCTAGTTAAATTCCCTGAACATTCTAAAAATAAAATATACATATACCTTACCATCTGACCAATTAGAGTGTTTGTTTTCTGCATATTTTTCCTTGAAGATGAATCCATATCAACAAAAGACCAAAAACTGCACTGAATTGGAAAAGTCATTTGTTGATTAACACCATCCCCAAACTTCTTTCCTGGGATATATACTGTGATGTTTCTGCTTTCCACAACTAAGTCAAAAGACATTACCCATTTATTATTTAGTTCATTTAGGCCTATATATCTACAAATTAATAACAAATATTATTATATAGAATTTTAAACACTAAATGTTGGACAGTAAAGACACAAGTAAATCCGGTTGTTTTGCAAGATATAGTTAAATTAGAGGATCTGCCATAGAAAGAATAAGACAAAAAAAAATTTGTATGTTTATGTGTGCCATGACTTGATGAGAACAACAGTGTAAGCCATGTAGCTGTAATTATGGTCAGTATCTGGGTGAAATAGGTAGAGCGTTGAGAGACTGGTCATATAGGTCATGCTTACAAGGGGGTTCTGAAATTAAGCAATGTTCTTTCATGTGGAAAAAAATAAAGCAGGACTTGTATGTAAGAGTGAAAGAGCATAAGAGAGAAAATATAAACTACAATGACTTGGGGAAAACACATCTCAAATCCAGCATGTTGAAAACCAAATTCATCATTCTCTTCCTCAAATGACTTTGTGTGGATTACTCACAATTAGAGATATCAACATCCAACTACTTAAAACCCAAATTAAAAATCCTTTCTATCCTTCTTTCACCCCTTGTAATCATTCAATCTATGGATTCAATCCAATTCCTAGGATTCTATCTTCCAAACAGTTCTCAAATTAATCTTCTCCTCATTCATGATAACAGAGTCTTCTGTTTAAATTTATCTTTCTTTTGGGTCATAAGGTAAATAGTATTTTTAACTCTACAGAAAATGCCAGAGCAGTTTTCAAAATGGTTGTACTATGTTATATTCTCATCAACAATATATAGGAATTCCCATTTTTCCACATCCTTGTTCTGGAATTTGTTGTCAATCTTTTTAATTTTTTTAATTTTTGCTATTCCAGTAGCCAAGGCCAGCTACTTAGTATGTAGGCCCAGTGTAGTCTAAAAATCCAGGCTCCTTAATCAAACACAAGGGAAAAGCTGCTGTTAAGTATAATAATATATAAAGCTTTTTCCTTTAAAAATATTTTATTAGTTATGAAATGTAACAGGACTGATGTGGAGAAATTAGAATCTTCATCCTTTACTGGTGGGAATGTAAAGTTGCACAGCCACTGTGGAAAACAGTTTGGTAGGTCCTCATTAGGTTAAACATAGAATTAACTTATGATCCAGCAATTCCACCTCTAGGTATACACCCAAGAGTTGAAAGTAGGGACTCAAACAGATACCTGGACTCCAATGTTCAGAGCAACATTATTCACAACAGCCGAAAGACAGATACAACCTAAGTGTCCCTCAACAAACGAATGAATTTTTTTTTAAAAGTGGTATATATATATACATATAAAATGGAATCTTATTCAACAATAAGAAGAGAGATTCTCGAATAGACAAATTCATGAAAACAGAAAGTATAATGGAGGCTACCAGGGCCTGGAGGTAGGGAAGAACAGGGAGTTATTGTATAACGTACAGAGTTTCTTTCTTTTTTTTTTTTTAAGATTTTATTTATTTGTCAGAGAGAGGTTGAGAGGCAGAGAGCACAAGCAGAGGGAGCAACAGGAAGAGGAAGAAGCAGGCTTCCCGCTGAGCAAGGAGCCAGATGCAGGACTTGATCCCAGGACCCTGGGATCATGACCTGGCTGAAGGCAGCCACTTAACCAACTTGAGTCACCCAGATGTCACTGGATACAGAATTTCTGTTAGGAATTATGAAAAGTTCTAGAAATGGAGACTGGTAAGGATTACATATAACACTGTGAATGTGCTTAATGACACTGAATTGTATATTTTAAAATGGTTAAAATCATAAATTTTATGTTATGTATACTTCACTATGGAAGGGGAACTCCTTCAACTTGGAAAGGAACATCTACAAAAAAACCTACAGCTAACATCATATTTAATGGTGACAAACTCAAAACTCTCCTACTAAGATGAGGAACAAGACAAGGAGGTCTCTTTTCACCACTGTTTTTCGGCATCGGAGTAGAAGTCCTAGCTAAAACAATAATACAAGAAAAGAAATCTGGGCCAATACAAACTCACATATTAGCATAACTGAGAGCAAAAGCTAAAACAGTATATTTGCATATTAAATTCCTCTCTTTTTATTTATAAAGGTAAAATGAGAAATGTCATTTAATATAATTTCTCAATTCCTAAAATGTGTACAATATAATCTTAACAGTTAAGTATCTCCTTGACACTGGTGAGACTTTAAGTTAAACAGGTAAAAATTAATTAGAAAAAAATATTATTTACCTGATTGAAGCTGTTCTAGTTTATCCTTTTTGTGTGAAGCCAAGTCTCCTATAAAACAGATACCACCTTTAGCTAGCAAAGCACTGCCAGCCTGAATGCTAACTGCTCCAGTTCCATACTTATTCCTGGATAGAGTAGGAAAAATTTCAGTAGAGACCGGATGACGTATACCACGGGGCACAAGGTTTATACTAAAATTCAAAAGCCTAGGAAAAAAGAAATTACTCATTATTATTATTCAAGGTTTTATTTTCAGAAGTGAAAATGTATAAAAGCTATGCAATTAAATTTAGTTTGAGTCAGTGCTTTATGAACATTTTTTTTAGATTTTATTTTTAAGGAATCTCTACACCAAACATGGGGCTCAGACTCAAAACCCCAAGATCAAGAGTTGCATGCTGTACTGACTGAGCCAGGCAGGTACCCCTAATGAGCACCTTTTCTAGGGATAAAAATATATATGAGACATGCTCTTTAACTTGGAAAGTTCACAGCCTAGAAAGACATAAACAAAAAACTAAAAACTAAAACACAATGTTTTCATGAGAATATCCATAGAAGATTATTATTTCTTCCCAGAAGGCAGTCAGAGAAAGCTACAGAGAGATGTCATTTGAACTTGCCTTCCTCTTATGGATTGCTTTCTTTTGTTTATTCAGAATTTTCACATTTAGGCTTGACAGTAGCCCATAATGATTATCCCTGATGCCTATGTATTGTGGCAACTCTTGATACATCTGTTTTCTAACCTCTTTGCCAATTTCCTCAGCCTCTTCATTTCTTAAATTTAAATTCTAAGAAAAGATTATGATTATCTTAACTTCCAAAACCTTCCCACAGAAATCACAGCTTGCTGGTGCAATCAACTATGATGAGCTGACACAGACATCCAGTGCAAAAGAGGATGAAGTAGTATTCTTTAAATAAGGATAGGTAGATGCTGTATAATTTCTAGTATATATGCCTTCTAAGGAATTTGGATGTTAGTTTGAAGATATATAAAATGGGGGAATGAGATTTATGCAAGCCTACAAAGCAGTGGTTTTCAAACTGACCTCACATTAAAATCACCTGGGGATATTTTTAAAATTCCAATGTCAAGCCCCACCCCAAACCATTCTAGGGGTGAACCAAAGTCATAAATATTTCTTCTAAAATTCTCCCAAGTGGGGCGCTTGGGTGGGTCAGTTGGTTAAGCATCCGACTCTTGATCTTGGCTCTGGTCTTAATCTCAGGTTCACGGGCTCAAGCCCTGTGATGGGCTCCAAACAGATATCTGCTCAGATCAATTTTATATCTAGTTTATACCCAGTTCAATTCATTCTCAACAATGGTGTGAAAACAATTCAATGAGGAAAGGAAAGTCTTTTCAACAAATGGTAAGGAAAAACTGTATAAATGCATAGGAAAAAACATTAACTTTGACGCCTACTTCACAACATATACAAAAATTAACATATGATGGGTAACAGATCTAATGTAAAAGCTAGAACTGTAATTCTTCTAAGAGAAAATATAAAAGAACATCTCCATGACCTTAGAGTAGGTAAAGATTTCTTTCTTTTTTTTAGAGATTTTATTTATTTGACAGACAGAGATCACAAGTAGGCAGAGAGGCAGGCAGAGAGAGAGAGAGAGAGGGAAAACAGGCTCCATGCTGAGCAGAGAATCCAATGTGGGGCTCGATCCCAGGACCCTGAGATCATGACCTGAGCCAAAGGCAAAGGCTTAACCCACTGAGCCACCCAAGTGCCCATAGGTAAAGATTTCTTAAACAGAACCCAGAAAACACCAAACTTAAATAAACTCAATAAATTGAATTTCATCAAAACAAAATAGTCTGCTCATCAAAGACATTTTTAATAAAAAAAAATACTAGCTTTAGACTGAAAGAAAAATTTCATGCTACATATATGTGACAAAGGACGTATATCTAGAACAACCCCTCTTAAAAGTGGGTAAAGGACTTGAATAGACACTTCATAAAAGAAGATATATGAGCAGCCAATAAACACATATAAAAGAGCTCAGATCAGCAGTCATCAGGAAAATGCAAATTACAACCATAATGTGATATCATTTCACATGCACCAGAATGGCTAAATTGAGAAAGACTGACAATAACAGATGTTGGTGATGACAGAAACAACTGGAATCTTACATTGTTAGTAAGAATATAAAATGGTATAACCACTTTGGAAAACAGTTTGACAGTTTCTTATAAAGTTAAATATATATCTACCTAATGACATAGCAATTTTACTCCTAGGTATTTATTCAAGATAATGAAAACACATGTCTACAAAAAGACCTGTATAGGAATGTTTACAGTGGCTTCATTTATAACAGTCAAAACATGCAAAACCCAATCAATGTTCATCACTAGGAGAATGGATAAACAAATTTTGGTACATTCATATAATGGAATACTACCCATCAGTAAAAACAATGAACTACTAACAAACACAACTGGGTCAATCTCAAAAGCGTGTAGAGTAAAAGAGACTAGGCCCAAAAGAATATGCTTTGTATGCATTGTATGATTCTATTTTTATGAAGTTCGAGAACAGGAAAATTAACCTACGGTGACAGAAATCACCTGTGGAAATAGGAACTAAGTGAAAGAACTTTCTGAGGTGATGGAAATGTTCTGTATCTTATTTTGGTGCTAGCTATCACAATGTATGCACTTGTCAAAACTTATTACGGTATATACTTAAGATCTGATTAATTCACTATATATAAATTTTAACTAAAAAATGAAACAACCCTCCCAAATCTCTCATACCACCCCAAATACCACAGGAAAAGCTAGAGGTTAATGACAAACAGGAAAAGAGACAAAGGCCTTAATTTACAAGAGATATCACAAACCATTTAGGAATAAACAACTTAATAGAAAAGAGGACAAAAGAGGTTCATAGAAAAATAATAGAAGTGTTTAGATTGATGCTAAAACTTACTTCCAATTAAAAAAGTGCAAATTAAAATAAAATACCATTTTCCACCCATTCAGATGGCTAAGTTTAAAAGTTTGATAATACCTAGTGTTGGTGAGATTGTGAGGAAACAAATACTCCCATGCTCATCAGTGGAAGATTAAATTGGTGCAATCTGTAGCAGTTAGTACCACATTTACATTGCAATTTAATTTTAATTTAAGTTTAGCAAAACATCATCTGTCCAATTAAGCTAAATTTGCATTTTTAAATTTTAAATTCATTCTATGAATTTGTTTTTGCTTTACAAATGCATCCAAGGTATTAATATAAGAAGTTTATCCCTAGCTTTTGAACATTTAAGTGATTTTAAAAATGGTACTTCCTAGTGGAGAACCCCAAAATGCTGAATAGAAGTTTATTTCAAAGTTAGGGTGATAGTCCCAAAACAATAATTTTGGCACTTTTCACAGACTTATTTGTATACAGTGCATCAGTATTATTTAATGGAATCTTGGAGAAAAATAAGACAATGGCCTATTGGCTTGTTGGCTCTTGGGGGGAAGATTATTTTAAAATGAAAGCAAATAAAAAAGTAGAACACTGAAATAGGGAATGAGGGAAAAGGAAGCCTGTGAAGGATGCATTTATTTGTAAAGGTCTGAGTGAGGAAACTGGTGAAATTCTGCATGGTTAGATTCTCAAAATACTGAAAGCAAATATCCAATTTATCAATTCCTGTTTTTAAAGTTTTGAAATTCATTAATAAAAGTTTATTTATTTATTTATTTATTTGGATATTTTTATTTTTATTTTTTTTCCAATTTATTTATTTTCAGAAAAACAGTATTCATTATTTTTTCACCACACCCAGTGCTCCATGCAAGTTGTGCCCTCTATAATACCCACCACCTGGTACCCCAACCTCCCACCTCCCCACCACTTCAAACCCCTCAGATTGTTTTTCAGAGTCCATAGTCTCTCATGGTTCATCTCCCCTTCCAATTTACCCAAAAGCACATACCCTCCCCAATGTCCATAACCTTACCCCCCATAAAAAAGTTTATTTAAATATTTATAGTGCCCAGTTGAATTCTAAATATTTGTTTTGTAATAGTGCTCATGGAAAGGATTTATGCAAATCCGTGACCAATGTATACTTTGAAAACATTCGTATCACATATTTTACCTGTCTACAAGTAGAGTATCACTTGTTATAATTAAAATATCCAGGCAATCTTTCAGTTCCTTGTTACGGTCACTTGTCTGTACTAGACTCATCAGCAAACAGAGCTTGAGTAAATTGTAAGTCCCAGGAGGAACAATTTGTGATGCAAAGATATTGGCAAGTATTGCTGTAAACTTCCAGCATGAGCTGGAAGTCAAAGAGAGAAGATACCTGAAATTGTCGCTAATTCCTGAGGGAACTGGAAGTAAATAATAACACATATATTAAAAAGGGTTTTAAAACAAGAAAATGACATTATAGATCTCTAATTCCATTTATCAAAAATATTATCAAATTATAGTTCTTCTAGTAATACCATACTCAAATTCTTATGATGTTAAATTATTATATATCTATATATATTATATAAATTATATTAAACTATGATTAGAGGTCACTTTGGTCTCTCAATTTTATTCCAGGGAATATAATAAAAGGAAGCAGTTACTCCATGTGTCCACATAGACTGGCTGTGATGGGGGCAAGCAAATCCCTCATTCTTTTCCTTTTAAGACCTAGATGAACAAAGCCAGATCGGGGGGCTCCTGTATTACAGTGTTTGCTTCTATATTTCTATGTTTAAAATAACCACCTTTAGTGAGGGCTAAACAGCAGAATGGGAATTATTTGAATGGTGCTATTAAAAAGGAAGATTTACTCTCTACTACTTAGAAAGCACTGTACTGTACTATACTGTAACATTCTAGATCTTCCTTATTTCCTTACTCTATCTGGCTCCTAAAAAAAAAAAAAAAGAGTAATTTATTGCAGCCTATCATTAGGAGGAATAGCTGTGCACGCATAACTCAGTCCTTTTCTCCTTCCTCTTGGGGGCTACCATCACAGAGTAATGGTTTTTTCTATTCATCCAAGCCCATGGACCAAGGGAGACCTACTTTAGTATAGCTCCTGCCACATTTGGGTGGTTAAATCTGCCTAATTCTGTAGAGCAGCATGAGAAAGCACACTTTTTCACCTACATATAAGTCATGTTCTGCTACCAAATCAATAAGTCAGGAAACATTTCACAGCAAAAAATATGTCAAATATCATTAAAATATCTATTGTCCATTTGTGCTTCTTTTCTTCAATACTTTTATTCTTTTAAGAAGCTTTTCTCTTCAAAACAAGCAGAGGTATCTAGAATCCACTTGCATTTAAATTTAACTTGGTCTTCTATTATTGCAGATGGTTATCTAGTGATTAAAAAAAATCTAACTTTATTCAAGATTTAACTAATCTTTCGTACTTTAATTATTTGTGTGGCAAGTTAAGACTAGGTCTGCTCTCGGGGCGCCTAGGTGGCTCAGTGGGTTAAAGCCTCTGCCTTCGGCTCAGGTCATGATCCCAGAGTCCTGGGATCGAGCCCCACATCGGGCTCTCTGCTCAGCGGGGAGCCTGCTTCCTCCTCTCTCTCTCTGCCTGCCTCTCTGCCTACTTGTGATCTCTCTCTGTCAAATAAATAAATAAAATCTTAAAAAAAAAAAAAAAAGACTAGGTCTGCTCTCTACTTTTACTTCAAGCCTATTTATGTTTGAGTTGTTAAAGGAAATTATCAGTAACAAGGGTATATTTTGGCCCCCATCTGCCTTTCTCTATTATCTTATTCTTGATTGGTTCAGCTCAGTTGAGGAAAAGGATGCTATTGTATTGGGTTTTTTCTCAGACCACAAGTTGCTTAACATTGCTTTAGTTAGAAAATAAAAGGTTGGGTAGAAAAATCTTTTCATGAATGTCTAACTCTTGGCATTTGGACACAATTTTCTCATTGTTAATTATGAAAAAATCAAAATAAAGTTTACGCAAAAAAAGGAGTCCTTCCTGTGGGCAAGGTTCTACGTTATCACATTTTATTTCTTTCATAGCATTTATTATCTGAAATTGTCTTGTTGATTAGTTTATAGGTTTACTGACTGTCTCCCATATGATTTAAGAGTAGGAACCTTGATTATCCTTACTATAACTACACACCTAGTTCTTAGAAGAGTGCCCAGCAATACTTATTTCCTGAGCAAATACTTATTTCCTGAACACATGGACTTAAATTTAAATATTTGTTAATATATGATACTAACAATTTCCTTACCTTTTGGATTGCAAGAAATGATACTATTTGCCTCTATACAAACAGCAGTTTGTGAAGTTTTTACACAGGTTGGAATTCCAATAATTTTATACTCATTTCCTATATTCATTT
The DNA here is from genome assembly GCF_020171115.1 of Neogale vison. NCBI lineage: Eukaryota > Metazoa > Chordata > Mammalia > Carnivora > Mustelidae > Neogale > Neogale vison. Next base: position 68,609,269 of record NC_058094.1, read on the forward strand.
TACTCACTGATTCATCTAAGATGATTAAACACAAAAGAAAATATGTATTCACTAAATGAAACTTGTACATGTTTGTATGGTTCAAATACCTAAAGGTAGTAAGAATTTAGTACTTAAGTTAGTTGTAAAGCATTTATTTTTGTGTGTAATCTCTATATAGAGTAACACTGATAATGTAAAGTAAGGCAATTTCATTGCTGGTAAATTTTGATATTTATAGGTGATGATGAATTAATTTTAAGAAGCAACAAGACAGTCTCCTCTAAGACAATTAAAGGAAAAACAAGGATCAACCTATTTAAAATGAAATGTCTTTGCATTAAATGATAAAAAACATTAATAAAAAATGACCTATAAATAATAATTTGAGAAGAAAATAATTTTAAAAGGTATTGTCAATACCTATAATATAGGCAGGTCTTTTTACACTTATTATCTAATTGAAAACTGTTAGATATTGCTATTCCTGCTTTGTATATGAAGAAACTGAGAAGTTAAGCAAATTGTACAAGGCTAAACAGTACATAGCAGAACTGAAATTCACATCTAGATCTGGCAATCTCCAAAATCTACCTTCTTGCAGTACGCTAGGTTTCCCTTCTCACATCTACAGACTAGGCAATGCTTTTGCACAAATTCAAAATTGGTTGGTTCATTGATTGATTGTTTTCAGTGGTCTCCATGCCCAGCATGGAGCCCAATGAGGGGCTTGAGATTCACAACTCCAAGATTAAGACCTGAGCTAAAATCAAGAGTTGGATGCTTAATCAACTAATCCACCCAGGCACCCCCCCAAAATTTATTTTACAAACATACACTAAAAATCTTGCTCCTCCATTACACAGTTAGAAGCTGGTTGGTTGTAAAGCTATGAAAGAAAGGCTTAAAAGGAGGGACAGGATTAGCATTCTTCATGAAGAAGATCAAAGGGTGATCTTAATCATTTTTTTCCTTCTCTCTCTCTCTGGCTTTTTTTTTTTTTAAAGATTTCATTTATTTGTCAGAGAGAGAGAGTGTGCACAAGCAGGGGAAACAGCAGCCAGAGGAAGAAGCAAGGTCCCCACTGAGCAAGGAGCTTGATGCAGAACTCCATCCCAGACCCTGGGATCATGACCTAAGTTGATGGCAGACACTTAACTGACTGAGTCCCAGGCGCCCCTCCTTTTTTTTTTTTTTTTTTTGGCTCCACAGAGCTTATTGGTATACCCTGTAGACTGGAAGGGAAGAATCAGGCACAAGAATTGAGAAAATAAAAACTACAAACCAGTCAGCTGATCAAACAAACTAACAAAAACAATTAACTGAAGGATACAGAATGAATTGTGAGGAAAAAATAAAAGCAAATTGTTTTTCAACTGTTCCTTGAATTACAGAGTTTGGCAAATGTATCTCAAGGTCAAGGAAAGGTGAAGAAAAAGGTAAGGAGGCTGGGAAGTCTGGTTATTTCTTCTAATGTCAATCCCAAAAGGCCTGTTTTTTAAATTAATTTAATCTTTAAAATTCATTTAGGTTCTATATGAGTTTATTTGAAGAAAGGGTTTTCTACCAAAATAAAAGTTGGATAGCCACTTATCTTTCTATATTATTGGGTTTGTATGTAGTATATAATAGAATTAAGTAATTAAAAACATAGACTTTGAGGCTGGAATGCCTGAATTTGAATGATGGCTGTGCTACATACTAGCTATGTGACTTTGGACAAATTACTCTCTGTGCCTCAGTTTCCAAACTGTAAAACTGAGATAACAGTAGAACTTACTTGACGCAGTTGCGCCTAAATGAGTTAATATATGTAAAAGTGACTGGCACACAGTAACTGCTATATAAAAATGACCTATTATCAGGGCACCTGGGTGGCTCAGTGGCTTGAGCCTCTGCCTGCGCCTCAGTTCATGATCTCAGGGTCCTGGGATTCAGCCCTGCATCGGGCTCTCTGCTCAGTGGGGAGCCTGCTTCCACCTCTCTCTCTCTCTGCCTGCCTCTGTGCCTACTTGTGATCTCTGTCAAATAAATAAATAAAATCTTTTAAAAAAATGACCTATTATCATCTCTGCTTACATGCCTGCTTCATCCTTGTCAGGCCACAGTGGAAAGAGTTCTTGTTTGAATTTCTGTTTCCCTAAATCTTGAGTTTCCTATACATGGTTGACATCCAAGTTCCCTCCTTCTGAACAATTTAATTCCTCCAATTTCAGCCCAAGAAAAGAGCCTGAGCCCCACCCTCATTTTACAGTTCTGGCTTTTCCATGAAGACTCACCCTTCCCTGGGTAATTAATACCGATAATGATTTCCTCCATGGCAGACTCTGCCTGCTCACAGGTCTTTACTCATGCAGTTCTCAACAGTTAATCATATGTCACAGCTCATTCATATTTTAAGCAAATATTTATTGAGGTTTTACTATGTGCAGTAAAAACACTAAGTCCTTATCTTCATGAAGTTTGCATTATAAAATAATCCCATAGGTGCCTGAGTGGCTCAATCAGTTAAGTGGTCGAAACTCTTGGTTTCTGCTCAGGTCCTGATCTCCCTGTGGGGGACACTGAGCTCCGTATCAATCTCCTCGCTCAGTGGGGAGTCTGCTTCCCCTCTGCCCCTCCCCCTGCTCACAAACTCTCTCTCTCTTTCAATAAATAAATAAATCTTTAAAAAATAAATAAAATAACTCCAATGTTTACATAAGACACAACATAAAATGATGGGAGAACATTGCCATAAATAATTTTGTCCCTGAAATTTAGCACAGTGCTTGGGACATAGCAGGCACTAATATTTTTTTTAAGTGAATGATGTATGACTCAATGAATAACTGATACATTAGCTAAATATGACTCTTTAAGACACTCAAAATAAGACCTATGATTCTTAAGCTATAGAAGTACCATTTATACTATATAACTATAAACAAGTCAATTACATATTTTATATATTTTACAGCTATTTGTTTTTAGTTCACACAAAACTTACTTACCTCTTAGAAAAATTGTAAGAGACTGAAACCTAAATGGCTGGGTCTTAGAATATCCTCGAAAAGCATGAAGTGCCTTTGCTGTGATTATTTCAACTATCTGTTTATCTTAAGGCAAATAGCAAAAAACAATTAGTTATTTGAATATACATTCAAATTTCCACATTAAGATATTAAATACTATTTTAAAATTTGTAATTACAAAATATGAATGCATTTTTACCACCAAGTACTCTAAATTTTCTGTCTTCTTGAAGTGAAGATGAACATAGATTACACAAAAAGTCATTTCTTACTGTTGCAGATTCTGTAGCACCAGGCACATGCACTCTTATATACTGAAATCCTAAAAGAAAACAGAGGTAAGCTAAATTTGCTTTTGGATTTAGCTACCCATTTTCAATCCTTTAAAATTATTCTAATTCAAGGTATAATTAATTCACTTTTGCATGTGGGTTCAGAGCAGTCAATTAACATTTATTGCATGGCTATTTCTTGCGAGACACTATGCTAAGGCATTCTTTTTGTATTTTTTTTTAATATTTTATTTATTTATTTGATAGAGACACAGCGAGAAAGGGAATACAAGTAGAGGGAGTGGGGGAGGGAGAAGCATGCTCCCCACTGAGCAGGGAGCCCGATGTAGTGCTGCTCTCGATCCTAGGACCCTGGGATCATAACCTGAGTTGAAGGTAGACGCTTAATGACTGAGCCACCCAGGAGCCCCAAGGCACTCTTGATATAGATCCTTAAACACAGTTTCAAAAGGCAGCAATAAGAAACAGATAATTTCGGGGCGCCTGGGTGGCTCAGTGGGTTAAGCTGCTGCCTTCGGCTCAGGTCATGATCTCAGGGTCCTGAGATCGAGTCCCGCATCAGGCTCTCTGCTCGGCAGGGAGCCTGCTTCCTCCTCTCTCTCTCTGCCTTCCTCTCTGACTACTTGTGATCTCTCTCTGTCAAATAAATAATAAATAAAATCTTAAAAAAAAAAAAAAGAAACAGATAATTTCAATATATGGTATTCATTTAGAGGGTTCAGAGAAAAGAAAGGAGGCATGACATCCAACCCAATGAGAAGTGGAGATGAATGGAAAGATGTCCTGAGAATTACTGAACTGAAGATAAGCCAAAGGTTTGAGAGAGGACATTACAGGGAGAGGAAACAGCACGAACAGTCATGGAACAGTGTATGAGAAGAAGCACTTCAAAAATCCAAGAGCACCTCTTATATTGCGGGAGAGAGAAGGGAAAGAAAAGAATGCACCTGAGGATTATGCAAAGTAAACTTGTATACATGAAGCATCAAGTTTTATTCCATTCTTTCTACTCCATGTTTCATAAAACTAATGGTAAACATGATTTAGGATTAAACAATAAATTGTTTTACAGTTTTATATCTACCTTTTGAAAGAGGACATGCTTCATCTGAACAAAGAAATCTTGCACCTTGTGTATACTTGGTTACAGTTGTCATTGCAATCACAATTCCTTGCATCATATAAAATCTTTGAGATGCATAATCAAGTGGAAACTCACAAAGATCAAGAATATAACTTCGCAGAGGAGGTAAATGTGTTAACTTCAGCACTATATTAATCTAATAGAAATGTAAAAATGGTATTAAAAAATTACAGATTCATTTGGATTTGCATTACACTATAGTAAGTATATTTGTGGAGTAAATCGGGTAAATAATTTGTTAGTGTTATCAAGAATAAAAATTTAAGCATAAGATAAAAGATTTAAATTAAAGATGCAAACCCTAAATCTTACATTTTAATTGCAAATATTATAATGAACTAAGAATTTTTCCTTAAAAGCGCAATTTCCTAGCTATATCCACTGAAAAGACCTATAAAACAATGAGGATCCAATAGCAATGAACCCTTCCAGTACCCAGATTGTGATTTCTTAAATATTATTTCTCACCAAAAAGAATCAAGGCTGCTTAAGGGAAATGGCTGACTACAGGTCTGGGAAGGAAAATACAGACCTGTTGCACCACTTTGTGCCAGAAATCAAGGTAGCTACAAAAAACTAAAACATGGGATGTGTCAAAACGACATAAACAAAAACCTTATGGGACTCCCAATGGACCAAAAGCACAATAACATACATCAAAAAGAATGACAAAGATTCATTGAAATATATTGTATATATTTTTAAATTCATGAGCTCCTCAAAAAAAAAAAAAGGGTAAATGAAACCAAAAAAAGTATTGGCCATCACTGGAGGCTCTCAGAGTTCAATTCATTATTCTATGAAAATTTATAAATGGAAAGAATCAACCATTTACTCTGCCCTTCAGATACAAACTGTATTTTAGGGTAACAAAATAGTTGATGAGAGAAAACTCCTGTTATAGAACAATTTCAGCTAATAAGTTCAAAAGGTTGCTGAAATTAGAAAAATCACAATTTTACAACTTCTAATGAAATAATGGATTCTACATAATGGTCATCAGTGGCAGCAAAAACTATTAGGTGAAAGTTGATGGGAGGGTGTATATTGAAGAGGTCAGACTGGCATTACCAGAGCCCACTGATCAATTGTGCGGTTACTAAAAGTGAAAAACAGTTTACTTCTCCTAAGGCAGTGCAGTATGAAATACATGACAATAAGTATGATGTATTCTTGTCAAAATGAGTTGAATCTGAATTTAAGCAAGTTTTTAGAGCCAATTCTATTTCCCAGAAATATGGCATATGGAAGAATAAGTTAAATACCATAAGAACACAATCAGACAAATCCAAACATTGTACAGGACAATTAACTAGTTTCTTCAAAAACTTAGTGGTATAAAAAGAAAGAGGGAGGAAACTGCTCTAGATTAAAAGAGATTTAATGAGATACAATAACCAATTATAATATATAGACCTTGTTTTGATTCTGATTTGAACAAATCAATTGTGAAATACTCTTGAGAACCCAAAGAGATACATTTAAATATGGATTGGAAATTAGAGGACACCAAAAATCGTTATTTTGTAAAGGGTCATAATGGCATTGTGATTGTGTAAGAAAAATGTCCACAACTTTTAGAGGTTGCTACTAAAGGATGTAGTAGTGACATTAAGATGTCTGGGATTTGTCTTAAAATATTTTGGTAAAAAATGCAGGTAATGGCAAAATATTGTAAACTATTAGTTCTGAATGATACATATTCTCTTTATTTTGGGGTATGTTTAGAATGTTTTAATATAATAATGTTCACCATTATAAATGATAATACAGGAAGTAAAGATGTGTATTTAAGATATTCTATTGAACTCTGAAAAATGTAGTATCTTTTTAAATAAAAATATGAATACAAAAATATTTATTTACAAGTAATCTTCAAAGCTTTTTACCCTAGTTTTCTTGTTAAATTTAAGTAAAACTTACTTGAGTTTCAGTCTGTAATTGTCCAATTAATGACAGAGTCTTAACAGCAGTAAAACAGACCTGTGATTTCAAACAAACAAAGTTACCAAAAATTCCATGTGGCATGAAATTATTTTTCTTTAACTTACTGATTGAAAAACTTGAGCAGCTTTTAAAGGCTTGTGTAAAATATGATTTCCGAGTTCAGCATCCAATTCAACAATATCAGAGGGATTTACTAAAATATTAAATCGATAGACAGCATAACTTTGTTTTGAATCTGTAAAAATACACAAATATAAAAATGAGAACAGTAACATGTAGGAATTTATTTTAAAGTTTCTAAAATATAAAGTCACCTTTGCTGAACATACCATTGTAGTATTTGCAATCATCTATAAACTTTTGGAGGCCTCCACTTCTGTCAAGGTAGATAAGGGCTGCCTCCTTCATTTTCAGATTTGACATTTTCTCCTAGTTAATGATTCTTCTCTATTACATTGGTTAAACCACAGTTGCTGGTAAAGACTACAGATGATGAAACACACAAAAAAGATGAGAATACCTGGAAATAAAATAAATTAGAATTTATACTTCACAATCTCTAATAAAACTTTACAAACTGCTCAACTTAAAATTGAGAGTGAAATGAAATGAAGTAAAATTTCCAACTTAAATTCCTACCCAAAAGGAAACAACCTTTTTTTTTTCCAAATAACATTTTTTATCAATAGGAGGTCAGCAAATTCTCCACAAGATTGCATATCTAAGAAGAGGAGCCTCAACTTTCTCTTTACAGAGTAGGTGTTTCCAAAAAATGCTTATTGAAATAATATTACATCATGAGGTCCCCTTGCAGGGTTGCTTAAAAAATTAAAGTGGTAAAAGTTGTTTCAAAAATTCAAAGTAAAATGTAGTTGACCTAAAAAATCTGAAAACTTAGTTTTAGATACAGCTTTTCCTAGTTGCTGTGGGGGAATCACCTGACCTCTCTTGGCTCAGTTATCTTCATCTGTAGAAAACAAAGGGGTTGTATTAGATGATAAGGCCTCTTCTGGATGTAAATCTTTTATTAGTGACCAGCATAAAACATTAAACCCTGGTAATGAGAACAGAATATGCAAAAGTCATTTAAAGGGACGTCTGGGTGGCTCAGTCAGTTAAGCATCTGCCTTCAGCTCGAGTCATGATCTAAGAATCCTGAGACTGAGTGCCACATCAGGCTCCCTATTCAGCGGGGAACCTGCTTCTCCCTCTCCGTCTGTCTACTGCTCTGCCTACTTGTGCCCCCTGCCCCCTGACAAATAAATACATAAAATCTTTTATAAAAAATTCTTCATTTAAAGACAGCCAACAGTAATTGGAAACAATATATATCAATAATTGTATTAGGTGTTAAGGATGAAATGATTAAAATCGGATCTTGCCTTCAAGGATCTGCCAATTTAGAGAACTCAGAAATGATAACCATCACATTTATTCATTATCAAATATTCATTGGACATTTACTATTCCTTGGATATCAGACTCCTAGACAATGGGGATACAAAGATAAATAAAATATGATTTCTATTGTTCACAAAGAGTACAGTGAGGGATGAGAAATACGTAAAAAAATTACAATTTACTTGCTATAAAAATATTAGTGTACTGGGGTGCCTGGGTGGCTCTGTGGGTTAAAGCCTCTGCATTCAGCTCAGGTCATGATCTCAGGGTCCTGGGATTGAGCCCCATATCAGGCTCTCTTCTCAGCAGGGAGCCTGCTTCTTGCCTCTCTCTCTGCCTGCCTCTCTGACTATTTGTGACCTCTCTCTCTGTCAAAAAAATAAATAAAATCTTCAAAAATATTAATGTACTAAGGTGCACAAAAGGAACAGGATATATTAAATAGTTCACAAAATGACATCATCCTTGTGTTGGGTCATAATATTTTCTATTGTTTTAGGATATTCTGACTTAATACAATGGGTCAAGAGAAAAAGCAATAAATTCTACTTTAAAGGTGGTATTTGATAAAGACTTCACTAACTGGAAGAGATGAAAAGACAGGAGGATTTTTCCAAAGATAGGGTAACCCCTTGTTACCCCAATTTTCAGACCTACACTATTGAATCCATGTGCTTACTACTTCGTATTCAGGCTACTTTCCAAATAAAAGTTAACTGACACTGTTCTTTTTGCTATTACACAGGAGGGAAATTTCAGAGTTTCTCAGTGGTCATAGTACAATGATCTTAAAGCGTATTTTGTGTTCAGGACATCTGTGCTTCATTTGAATATAAGTTTTCTGGGGCTGAATGAAGGGAGGCTATTGGTAATTAAATGGGTGAGTCTCAATCAGATTATTTGAAGTCCATGATGATTATATAGATAAGCAAAGAAAAGCCATCAGAGGTTTTAACAAGGGGGACACCTGGGTGGCTCAGTCGGTTAAATGTCTGCCTTGGTTGGGCTCACATCATGATCCCAGCATTCTGGAATCCAGCCCCATGTCAGGTCCCTGCACAGCTGGAATGAAATGAAGGAGAGCCGATGGATTCTAGATTTTCAATGTTTTCATGCTGGACATGGTGACCAGACTGTAAAAGTGTTAGGATGGGGTTATGTGGATAATGCGCTCTAATGGAAGTATGGAACTCCGGAGAAGCGTAGGAAAATCATGTAAAGTTCACTTGTGAGACCGTAACCCCGATGGACTCTTGTAGTCCAGCAGAGAGAGAGAGAGAGAGAGAGAGAGAGAAAGAAAGAGAGAGAAAAAGAAAGGAAGAAAGAAAGAGAGAGAGAGAAAGAAAAGGAAAGAAAGAAAGAAAGAAAGGAAGGAAGGAAGGAAGGAAGAAAGAAAGAAAGAAGGGAGGGAGAGAAAGAAAAGGAAAGGCAAGGCGGCGAGAGATAAAGCTCCAGAGTACATGTGTAAAACAGGTCTTGGGAGTATATTCACTTTTGAGAAAGGGAAAGGGGAGACACGACATGGAAGCCTGTGGAAAGGCATTAAATAAGAGAACAGGGATAAAATTCTACAAGTGTTCCCATACTCTAAAGAATTCAAGTGTGTTGGTTCACTTGGAACAGGCGCGAGTCGCGTCTTCTCACCCTGTCGCAGAAAAACACCTCACAAACAAAGTGGATAAAAGCGAATCTGACCTCACACCCTGGGATCTAGAACCTCTTCCACCGAGCCAACCACAGCCTCTGCGACCAGGAACCCCGACCCACCGAAGGGTGCCAAGCGAGCGTTCCCCTCAAAGCAACACCCCAGGCGAATTCGCACGCATGCGCACACCTTGCAACCGTTGGTGGCGCGCTGGCTGCCGGGACCCTGCCCCACCCCTCATCAGGGTGGGTACCCAGACCCTTCCTCCTCCCTCTTTAATTAAATCAACGTTGCACCTTCACTGTAAGGCAAAGAAGAGGGACAAGAATAGAAACAAATCTGTTTTTTGTTGTTTTCGCAGGCAAAGTGTCTCCTTGGTTTTTGTTTTTATTTTATTTGAAAACTCTCCTGTTGGGAAGGCAAAATGGTGTAATCAAGCTGGAAAACATTTTGGACTACTTCAAAGGTGGAGTTACTTTATGATCCAGCAAGTCCATGCCACACATTATCTATTATACATATATAATGAAGGGATTTAAAACATATGTTCAAATTGGTCTGGCAGTGTCTGGCCGTGTTTTCTCACAAGACTTTCAGAATGAGGCGATTCCTGGCCAAGAAACAAAAGCAGAATCGTCCCATTCCCCAGTGGATTCGGATGAAAACTGGTAATAATATCAAGTACAACTTCCACGGGAGGCACTGGAGAAGAACGGAGCTGGGTGTAGAAGGCATCACACATCATGAGAAGACACACCTAATTGGCACCACATACTTAAGCTACGTGAAGATCCTGTGTTCTATCCTATCTCTGTAGACATCCTTCCTACCTGGCCAATAGATAGGTTTTATCAGGGAAATGATTTTTCTGTTACTATGCCTCTGCACCAGTAGGTTGGTTCAGTAATAAATGCGAGACCTTCCGGCTTTAAAAAACAACAAAAAACCCCCAAACAAAAAACCGTATATTCACACAAAAAACTTATACATGAATGTTCATAGCCAAAAAGCGGAATCAACTGATAAATGGAAAAATAAAATGTGGTTAACCCTACGATGGAATGTTATTTGGCCTTAAAAAGGAATGGGGTACTAATACATGCTTCGACATGGATGAGCCTTGAAAACACTATGCAAAGTGAAAGAAGCCAGACACAAAAGACCAAATATTGTATGATTCCATTTATAGGAAATGCCTAGAACAGGCCAATCTGTACAGAAAGTAGATTACTTTTTTTTTAAACTGTGGTAAAATATATACAACAGAGTCACCTTTTAAATGTTTACCATTGCTAAAATTATACCCAAACAGTGTCTGTTAGATCTCTCTATAAATATCCTAAGTTCAAAAATTATTCTGGCATATAAAAATTTTGAATGGAGATACTGCTTCCAGTCTCTATCTACAACATTTAGCATCTCACCGCCAGGTATGCCCAAGACTTGTCAATTTTAGTATGTACTATAATGTAACAATGGCTGTGAAGCTCTTCACTGTACCATACACAATAAAATAAGAGATAACATAAAGAATGTTAGGGGTTCTTCATTTAGACCTTTGAATTTATTTTGGAAATAGCCATAAAATTGTTCAACTATTCAAAGGGCACACATTTTTTTTTTCTAAAAGACAGCATGCTATGAAAGAAAAAATAAACTTGAAACTTGGAAGATGTTTATTCCCTAAATAATATGTAAGCCTCTGATAATCTAGATAATCTAATTTTTATGTTTGTCCAAAGTTTTATACATTTATCCCTCACATACACAAACAATTCATTTTTGTAATGACTTTTATAAACCATCACCGATTTAAAATAATGACAGGAATTAGGTGCTTATTAATCTTTTTGCTAGTTTTATTATACTATAAGATTTGTATTTCTTGTGATCCAATAAACATCAGCATAATATTTAAATTTGTCCTTAAAAATATACAATATTGCACTTTAATTTTTGGCAGTTTAATTAAGGAATGACTGAATAAAAAAATCATACAAGAAACTACAGGTTTTATTTTGCTTTATAATAAGCAAAGAACTTTGTGTAAAAGCAGAACTTATGGTAGTGCCAAAAAAAACAAATATTTACAGTGTTACTATTAAAGTCTTACCTCTGAAGGAAGATTCAGTGTATTGGATGCAAATATTATTAATCTAACAAAATCACCATCCCCTCCTCCCACTTTGCTGAATATTTTTCAGCCAAAGGCTATTGGTGTGAAATGCTTTTGTGATTTCTTTCTCAAGAGAAAATACATGGAAAGAATGCTTGTTCCTGAAGCATATAAACTTGGTCCTTAAACTTTCACAATGTTTCCTACATGACTTGAAAAGTCTCTAAGAAGCAGAATTCCAAGACAAGCATTATTTTTTAGTTTTTCTGTATTCTCTTTTATAATGACAAGTACACAGTTAGTTTGTTTTTAGTATGATTTTAAGGTCAGTTTCCTTTACTTTTTCTAGGACAATAAAGATACTGACATTGCATCTGCCTGATTTTTAACTTTTATTACATTGTTGTGAAATACATATTAATACTGACCAAGAATTTGCTATTCTATTTTTTAATCCCCAATTAGGTAAAAACTCTTAGAAGGCTCAATATTTTTCATTCATTAACCAATTAGAAAGACAGTTTTGAACAGCTGTTTGCAAAAGGGAATGCCAAGATTCAGGACTACTTAACAACATAAAGACCAGAAAGAACATAAATAGAATGTATTTGTAATATAAATACATGACACAGAGACATTCATTTTTGGCACCACCTAAAAAAAAAATCCAGTAGTATTTTATTACTCTTCAGATCTTTGGGAATACTCTAAACTTTCTATTAAGCTTTTATTTTTCTTCCAGAGAAAAAATAATTCACAAATTTGAATTGGTATTTCAAAAGCAATGGATCTCCTTTGTTATTTTTTAATTTGATCTGCAGAACGAACACTTACTCAAAGTGTTAACTCACAGCCCATGTGTTAACGATGCTTTTACGTTTTAATCCTACCAAGAACTGATTATGTCAAACAATGACTTGTGGAAAGATGTGGTTTCTACTTAAACAACCACATACCAATTGCATAGTTCTGATCTGAGAACAAAGGTCAAAAGTAGAGAGAAAGGCATTAATGTATGTTAACCAAACTGAAACAGGCTGTCGAAAAATAGTCTGTCTTGGGTAGATGTTAGTGTAAACTCAGTGGGGGAAAACAGTCATTAGCAAAAAGTTTTTTTAAAAATAGGTTAATGCTGAGAACAATAGCTTTTAAAATTTCAGTTTAAAAATAAGCTTAATAAACAATAATACAAATTTTAATTTGAAACTTAGCTCTTTGAAATGCCCTATTTTCTTGCATACAGCAGAAAATACATTTTTCATAGTTTTTAACATTACATGTAAAAATGAGGCACTAGTTAAACATATTTGAATATATTCACACAAAGAAGAGTTTCAGTCTCAATGCTCAATGGTTTCTGGATGGCAAACTGTTCACAAAAATAAATCTTCTGAAGGAGGTGCGTAAGAGAAACCAACGAAGGCATCATCTGCTTCCAGCACACTGGCGTTCACTATAGAATAGTCAGAAGACACACACACAGAATATGGAACTGTTTCTTCTGTAAACGCTGCATCGAAGTTCCTGATATCATCTGGTCCTGCCTAAAACATTAAAAGCATGTTATTACCTTAGCTTGCTTTTCATTGGTTTAGTCTTTCCTTAAAACCCCTTCAAGAATGTATATATTTATTCCTGGCAAGTTTAGATGTCTTCTGACTTCACCATTTCTTTGAAACAATTTCTGCTTTTCCTTTCCAGAGTTTACCATCCTTCCAGCAAAGTTCTTGTTGGAAGTTGGGGGAGACAAGGGTGAGGAAGGCTAGCATAACAGAAGCTTGACCTATGTTAATTTGAACCTCAGGCCTTGCAACTGACCCCCTTTCTCTCTACCCAGCACCATCTTTAAGTTTAGAAAAGGAGACCAGGCAGGTTTTCAGGATGGCACTTTTCACTTGAGTTCCGTAAAATGCTTGCCCATCCAGTTTCTGTACTCTGGGCAGGTAAAGCCTTTTGAGGAGAAAAGGAAGGGGTTGCAAACACTGTGCTACAGAGGTCATTAAGCCTTTGGCTAGGACACCTTAGCTGTAGAGACCTAAAGAAGCCAGAAAGCTGGGAAGTAAAGCCTGGCAGCTGCTTGATGGAAGCGGTTCTTCTTCATCCTCTTTTACAAATCTGATACAGCTAACGGATTCTTCCCTTCTGAAGTATTCCCAGATAAAAACTGAGAGAGAAATTCAGGTGACTCACTCTTAGAACTCATCCTTAAATCTCTAGGTTCTCTGTGCTCTAAGGGGGAGGGAGTTCTTAGCATGTCTAGGTCATCAAGTCTAACAGGTGAACAAACAAGGATCCAGAGCAGATATTCTAAGCCAAGGATACAGCTAGCCTGGTATGCTACATACAGCAGAGCACAGACAGAATGTGAGATCCTTCAATGTGAGATCCCTCAATAAGAGATCCCTCAATAAGGAAAATTCTTCTACAGAGGAAGAATACTAGAATTTGTATTTATGTAATATAAATGTGAGATCCCTCAATAAGAGAAAATCTTCTACAGAGGAAGAAGAATGCTAGAATTTGTATTTATGTAATATAAAAAATGTCATCAAATTCTTACGCGTAACCCCAGAAGAACAGGCTTTGGAATAAGACTAAGGTTTGAATTCTGGCTATGAAGTTTGCTAGCTCTAATTTTTTATATAAACTACCCTATCTCTGTGAGCTTGTTTCCACTTCTTTAGGTAGGAATACTACCACGTACCTGTTAAGGTTGTTGTGAGGATCTCATGTGTTAATACATAAAATTCCCAGAATCTGACATGTAGATGGTGCTCTGTAAATGATGGCAAATGTTCTTTTCTTGATGTTAAAGATATTTTATGAATGCCCTTTTGGCTCATAGCTAGTACTGACAGGAATAATACTGCATTGCTTATGTTAAGAGTGAAGGAGGGCTTGGTCTTTGAAGAGCCTGAGCTCAAATTCTAGTTCTTTAAACTCTGGGGAAGTTAGTCAACCTTTTGTGCACCTAAGTTAATGCATCTGTAATATGTGGAAAATAGCAGCACTATTTCACAGAATTGATGTTAGGGTTAAATAAAAGGATACAAGTACTAAAAACAAAGTATGAGAACATTCACATTATCATACTCTTTCTGATCTCTGTTAATCTGTTAAGTGGAAAATGGTAACCTGTTAGAATCTGTCAGTCAATTTGAACATCTTTTCATATATTTAAAAGCCACCTGTATTTATTTTTCTGTTACTGCATATTTTGTGTATTTTGTCCATATTTTTACTGATCATTGGTCTTTTTCTCATTGACTTGTAAGAATGCTTTTAGTGTTTAAAAATCTTCCCCAGTTTGTTATTTGAAGTGGGTTTTTTTTTTTTTTCCTTTCTTACCATGAAGACATTTCTAAATTTAATGTGGCCAAATTTACCAATTTCTTCTGTGGCTTCTTGGTTGTGGATCTTGCTTTAAAAAATTTAATTAATTAGTCATAAGAGAGTGGGGATTCAAATGGAGGTACTGACTCTGAATCAACATTATTTTCATTTTCAGTATTGCTTAGGAGTACCTAACTCTTTAATGCCTGATGACATATTTATTTGAGGATAACTAAACTCAGTAAGACTTTCAATTTAAAAAGAAAACTATAATAATTCTTAAAGGGACGCCTGGGTGGCTCAGTGGTTAAGTGTCTGCCTTCTGCTCAGATCATGATCCCAGGGTCCTGGGATTGAGCCCTGCATCGGGCTCCCTGGTTGGCAGGAAGCCTGTTTCTCCCCCTCCCACTTCTCCTACTTGTGTTCCCTCTCTCACTGTGTGTCTCTCTGTCAAATAAATTAAAAAAAAAAACTTAAAAAAGAAAAAAAGAATAATATCTAAAGGTCCTAAGTTCCTAATGCAAATTCTAGAAATTAGGGACAGAAATTATCCTTAATGGAGTCACTCACTTCTGGATAAGCTATATGAAATAAGGCAATCTACAAATATTGTTATGTTAATACGTGTACAATGTCTCACCTATTAAATACTACTAGCCACAAGCTATGCACTGAAACAAATCTTTAACAAAATGAGTAGACTAAATAATATTTTCCTAAAACGATTTCCTTATTCTGTACTAATTTACTAAAAAAGTATGTCATGAATTCCACAGTACCAAAACACTTAAACTAAAAGAAAAAAAAAATTCACCCATGATCCCACAACCCCAAATCAATCCTGGTTTCTATTACATTCTCTTCTAGTCCTTAACTGTTATTTTTACTGCTATAATAATATATCACAAAAATTGCCATGTTTTTTATGTGATAAGGATTGCCATGTTTTTATTTAACATTATAAGGATTTTCTAAGTACCTGCTCATTTTTACATTTACTGTTATTACCATTCACTTAATAAGAAAGGGCAATTGAGTATAAGAAAGCATGGACAGAACAGTGACTGTGCAATGAGGCATAGATTTGAATCCTTGCTCTGCTACTTTTTAATCCAGCTATGTGGCATCTCTGACTTCCCATTTCTTCATTTATAAAACATATATAATAAGAAGGATCATAATGGTAGTAACTTGGTATAGCATGAGGAATAAATTACATATTATAATGCATAAAAGTATATATGCCTATAGATATAGCTTTCAATAGTTCATAATATCATTAGCCTATTGATGATTATTAAACATTTCCCAACTGTTATGTACTTGTTTCCCCAAATTTCCAATATTGTTAATGCTGTAAACAGATCTTTGATGAAGCTTTCCTCTTTAAAAAAGAAAAAAAGACTTTAGGTAAAAGATTTTCGGTAAAGTGTTTCCATCAGTTGATTTAATAAGTCAAGCTAACATGAACACTTTATTTTCCAAAAAGGTATCTAACAATTTACATTACCATTAATAATGTTTGCTTGTGTCTGATTTCATATCAATCTAGAAAAATATGTGTATTAATGTTACTTAAAATATTTGCTGATTTATAGGCACGAGACACCTCAGTTATTCTAATTTGCATCTTTTTTTAATCTAACAAGCTCATCCCTTTCTTACACATGCTCCAAAGAAACACTTCATAATTACTATCCTAAAAGATACTCTTACCAATGTAATATAACTACAGTTTTACTGGTCATCCTGGAGTTATCAGTGTACCAGACGACTCTGAGAGACACATTTTTCAGATATTTAGGTACTGATTCAATTTCATTCACATTAGATTTTGAGATCTATTGCTAAGATTACCATTAGCTATAGTTCTACATTTCACTATATTAGAAAATAATACTTGAATATATTCTTACCACATTAGGATTAAATGGTGGTGGAATCCTCTTTTGCACAAGATCAGTCCAGCTGAGTGATTCAAAAAAAGGATGATTCTGAATTTCAAGCTAGAATGTTAAAGAAATACATACAGTTTTTACTAATGTTGAAAAATGTAATTAAGTACTCACTGAATAATTAGATGAAGCCAAACCACTACCACTTTGTCCCTCAATAATTTTTTTTAGGTAAATACTTATGGTATTCACGTGGTAAGACAGTGTAGTGGGGAGACGATCACCAGAGCAGACATGAAAGACAGTTAACTCAGAATGACCAACCTAAGTTATAGCCCTTCATAGTCATGATTTCTTTGTAGGTAAAATGGAGTTCATATTTCTGTCCTAGATATTTCACATGCTATTTTAAGGACTGGTAGAAAATATGGACATAAAAGAGGTATGAAAAGAATAAGGCACAAGGTGCCTTGGGGGCACAGTCGGTTAAGCATCCAGCTCTTGGTTTCGGCTCAAGTTGTAATCTCAGGGTCGTGGAATTAAGTCCCATGTTGGGCTCTGCACTTAGCATGGCATCTGCTTAAGGCTCTCGCTTTCTCTCTCTCTCGCTGTGTCCCTCCTCTCTGTGCTCTCTCTCTCAAATAAATATATCAATCTTCAAAAAAAAAAAAAAAAGGGGAGTACATAAGCACAAAGAACTGTAATTACTGTCTGAATGGGAGAGGTAAAAGAGAAGTTAGGTAAAAGATAAAAGAGTTTTTGGGGCGCCTGGGTGGCTCAATGGGTTAAAGCCTCTGCCTTCAGCTCGGGTCATGATCCCAGGGTCCTAGGATCAAGCACTGCATGGGGCTCTCTGCTCAGCGGGGAGCCTGCTTCCTCCCCTCTCTCTCTGCCTGCCTCTCTGCCTACTTGTGATCTCTGTCTGTCAAATAAATAAATAAAATCTTCAAAAAAAAAAAAAAGATAAAAGTTTTTTACACACTAGGGCAGAGGTAAAGATCAAACTGATAAGTTACTGTACCAAAGGAAAAAAAAAAACCCTCCATTCCGAGTTAATATTACCAAAAGCTCACAGAGTATTGATTCCAGTTATTTTCCCTGCCAGGTGACACAGTAGTGTATTAAGTAGGATCCAACCTAGTTTGGTGGGTTTAAAAAGACTTTTTGGAGATGAAGTAATGTTTGATTGGAGGTCTGAAAGTTGAGTAAAAATTAGTCATATAAAAAATGAGGGAGTGGGGCACCTGGGTGGCTCAGTGGGTTAAAGCCTCTGCCTTCGGCTCAGGTCATGATCCCAGGGTCCTGGGATCGAGCCCCACATCGGGCTCTCTGCTCGGCAGGGAGCTTGCTTCCCCCTCTCTCTCTGCCTGCCTCTCTGCCTACTTGTGATCTCTGTCTGTCAAATAGGTAAATAAAATCTTAAAAAAAAAAAAAAATGAGGGAGAGAACATTCCAGGCAGAATAAGAAGGTCCTGAGGGGGCAAGGGGGTTATTTTGGTCAAGAAGATGAGCCAAATATTGTTGTAGTACAGGGAAGAATTGGTACTGTCACACGAGGGGAAGCCTACAAGGCAAAAAGACCATATCATATTGGGTCTACATTAATAATTTTTTATTTTATTCTAGGATTGTGAGAAGTCATGAGGGAGTTTTAGGAACGTCCCAGATATGGAGAATTTTTGGTTTGTTTTTTAAGACCACTCTGACTGTCATAGGGAAATGGACTGGAAAGCCATGAGCAGATTAAGGAAAAGTAGCTAGTGTTGTGGCCAAACACAAGCTGAAAATGGTAGGGGTGCCTGGCTGGCTCAGTGGGTGGAGCTGTCACTCTTGATTTCAGGCTTGTGGGTTTGGGCCCCGCGTTGGATACAGAGATTACCTGAAAAGAGAATCTTAAAAAAAAAAAAAAAAAAAAAGTTGAAAATGGTAGAAAAAGAGTAGTCACAGTAGGAGTAAAAAAGTGTGAGGATGAGGGAAAGATTTAGGAAGTAAATACAATAGGATCTGGCTTCCCACTGAATATGGAAGTAAGGAAGAAAGAGGAGTCAAGAATTTCGACTCAGATTTCTGACTTGACGCACACAAAAAGAAAATGGCAGAAGTTCAATTTGGAACATGCGATGTTTGAGGTTCTCTCCAGAAATCCGAAGGGTGGTGTTGAACAGGCAGATATCCTATTAGTCCCAAGTTCAGAAGAGAGGTCTGGATTGGAGTAATGAACATGTGAAATGAAGATATACAGATAACCAAAGCCACTGGGCTAACTAAGACTGTCCAGGAACAGAGCACAGAAGAAGGAAGAGGGTTTAGGACAACCACAAGAAACCACAACACTTAACCATCAAGTTGAATAAAGGATCTTACACAGAACATATGGAAGAAGGCCCAGAAATACAGAAAGAAAAGCATGAGGTGACTGCGGAATCTTGTGGAAGCCTATGTCACAAGAGTACTGGAAGTTTATTTTTATTTTTTTTAAAGATTTTACTTATTTGTCAGAGATAGAGAGGTGGGAGGGGACTAGCAGGGAGCTAGCTTCTCCGCAGGCAGACGGAGAAGCAAACTCCCCCACTGAGCAAGGAGCCCAATGTGGGACTTGATCCCAGGACCCTGGGATCATGACCTGAGCTAAAGGCAGATGCTTAGCTGACTGAGCCACCCACGTGCCCCTGATTCAGCAATTTTAGTAGCTATTTTTGGTAAATGGAGAAACGAGAAGAGACTGGGAAATTAAAAATGAGTACAGAAACTTTTAGCAAGTTTGGCTGTGAAGGGAAAAAGTATTACCTGGCAGGAGAGCATGGCTGAAGGGTTTTGATTTAAGAAGCAAGAGACTTGGGGCGCCTGGGTGGCTCAGTGGGTTAAAGCCTCTGCCTTTGGCTCAGGTCATGATCCCAGGGTCCTGGGATAGAGCCCCGCATCGGGCTCTCTGCTCAGCGGGGAGCCTGCTTCCCTTCCCCTCTCTCTGCCTGCCTCTCTGCCTACCTGTGATCTCTGTCTGTCAAATAAATAAATAAAATCTTAAAAATAAAAAAAGAAGAAGCAAGAGACTTGATAATGTTTAATTATCGACTGGAAGGAAGTAGTTATCTTTGTGGAAAAAAGGCATGCACAGGGTTCCCTGTGAGGAGTCAGGATCCAGTACAGAGGTGGAAACTGGCCTTTTCCACTACATTAGAAAGAAGGAAACGTCAGCGAGCAGGGGCATGTGGGTCTGCAAATCTGACGGTGAGTTTGTTTGAGTTTGTTCTGCTCTGCTGATTTCTGTTTTCCCTGTAATTTAGAAGACAAGATCATCTGCTAAAAGTGAATAAGAAGAAAAGGAGTCTGGAAATTTGCAGAACATCTGAAATAGTTAATACAGAGAGGAGGAGAAGCAGCTAGAGAAACACAAGAGTATCACCAGGCAGTGGTAAAGCACAGGGGAGACTAGTCACTGGAACTTCGCAGTGCTTCCAGTATGCCCAGTGCTGCAACCTTCTTTAGCACTATTCAGCAGCCCAGAAGATAAGAACTAGATTCAGCCAGGGTTGGGATTTCTGCCAGTGATATGCATAAAAGGACCAGGGGTGAGAAGGTGTAAAGTATTAACAAGACTGAATGAAACAATGGACTATGGAATGAATCCAAGCTAGATGGAAAACTGTTGACAGAGCAACCTACTGAACTGGGGAGTGTGGGAGGGACATAGCAGTACATACAAATTTGTTATTCAAGTGCAAGTTCACAACTGATAAACAGCCCCCAAGAATGTGAGAAATTTATTTTTTAAGATTTTATTTATTTGGGGGCGCCTGGGTGGCTCAGTGGGTTAAGCCTCTGCCTTGGCTCAGGTCATGATCCTAGGGTCCTGGGATTAAGCCCTGCATTGGGCTCTCTGCTCAGCAGGGAGCCTGCTTCCTCCTCTCTCTCTGCCTGCCTGTCTGCCTACTTGTAATCTATGTCTGTCAAATAAATAAATAAATAAATCTTAAGATTTGATTTATTTGTCAGAGAGAGAGAGTACAAGCAGGTGGAGAGGCAGGCAGAGGGAGAAGTAAATGCCTTGCTGAGCAAAGAGCCCAATGTGAGACTCCATCCTAGGAACCTGGGATCATGACCTAAGCCAAAAGCAGCCGCTTAACCGACTGAGCAACCCAGGTGTCCTGAATTTGTGATAAATTTAAATGAATTTAAAAGTTCATATTCCGGGGCGTGTGGGTGGCTCAGTGGGTTAGGGCCTCTGCCTTCGGCTCTGGTCATGATCTCAGGGTCCTGGGATTGAGCCCCGCATCGGGCTCTCTGCTCAGCTGGGAGCCCACTTTCCCCTCTGTCTCTGCCTGCCTCTCTGCCTCCTTGTGATCTCTGTAAAGTAAGTAAATAAATAAAATAAATAAATAAAGTAAGTAAATAAATAAAAGTAAATAAGTAAATAAAGTAAATAAGTAAATAAATAAAATTTATTTAGTAAATAAAGTAAATAAATAAAATCTTTAAGAAAAAAAAAAGTTCATATTCCCAAAAGGTCATGAATTTACTGATACAAGAACATAACACCAGTAGCTACACAAGTAATTTAATTACCCTAATTTTTAAAAAGATTTTTTATTTTTAAGTAATTGCTCCACCCATTGTGGTGCTCAAACCTATAACCCTGAGATCAAGACTCCATTTATTGACTGCATACTCCATTCACTGACTGAGCCAGCCAGGTGCCCCTAATTGCCCTGATTTGTTAAAAAAAAAAACAAAAAACAAAGAAACCTATAGTTTCTATAATTACCTCAGGGAGGTGTCACCAAATTCTCAGAAGAAAAGTTATTAGGCAAAAGGCATTACCTCATGCAGACAGGAGGCACTCAATAAATTCTTAAGTAAAATGATTTAAAAGTTTAGGTAACCAAAAAAATGCATGCCACACTTTTTTTTAAAAAGGGAGAAAAATTCTTATAAATGAAAAATAAGTAACAGGGTGTGAAAACAGGATGGGAGGGATGAAGAGGAGAGGCTCGAACTGTTCTGAAGATCAAATGGAAAGCCTATATAAGTGCTTCAAACCCATAAACACTGGTGGAGAACTGCTGGGACAAGCATGCTTCCTTCCCATGGTGCTATTTAAGGGCTGTATACGTCCCAGTAAATGCCACATAAAATAAGAATTTATCTTCAAATCTTAAAATAAGCTTTAAATAAAGCAGGTACTGGGAAGAATGTACATACAAAGTCTTCTTTGGCACCAAGTCGATTTTGCCTGTCTTTTTCTAGGAGTTCTTCCAGAATGGACCAGGCTGTGAGGCTCACTCCTGGCCTCAAACTCAGGGGCTTGTGAAGAATATTGTCATACATTTCAGCAACATCTCGGCAATAAAAAGGAGGCTGGCAGGGAGAAAAAAAAGAAAATAGAATTAGGGTTAATTAAGCTATGCGGAAATGGGATTGAAAGAGTTGGATCTGGCCTTGCTCTACAGGGCTCAGTGTGGGTCTGGACAGATCTAGAATGCACAGGCCTTGTGGGCACGTGTACATCTGTAGGGTGGTCTCCAAGCTGAAGAGGGTGTAGAACCCAGCACATGTGGAGCCCAATATGCGTTTGCTGAATGTTCAAGACCACCCTGCAGATAGGTGTAAACTGTGTAAAACTTGTAATAGTATCCGTTTTAGAGAAAGCGCCAATCTCATTAGCAGCATAAGGAAAGAATGACTCCACTCAGAGATTCAACACAGATCAAATATTAAATAGTTTCTTGAGACTCGGAAATAAATGAATTAAAACAGAGATTTCCAGTAGAGATGAAGACCTGAAGAAGTGCTCCTTCCTAGGTGCTTGTAGTGATGACAGCATTATGGGTGCACACTGCAGAATTACAATTCTATTGTTATAGCCTGAAGACCTGTACAGCTTCAACATGAGGAGTAGCCCATTAACCATTAAGTTAACTTTTACACCAAAAATAATTTTTAATGTTAAGGCAGCTATATAGCTTGTTACTTTCTTTTTTACAGGAAAAAAAAATGTTTTTACTTTTTAAAATTGAAACTTTATTTTTAAAAAGTTAACATAAGTATCATTATTGAAGTATATGTTTCAAATGTTCCCTTTTGAATCAACTGCATTTTACATACAATGACAGTATTTTCCACTTTCATAGTTCTCTGAAGAAATTTAAAGGATTCAAAAAAAATCAGGACAGCAAATACCTAGCATTTAAAGAAAGGAAGGTATATCAGGTGTTCCAAGTCAACAGCATTACCAGAAAATGAGATCTTTTAATAAGCAACGGCAAAGAAGAGACAGTGTTGGTTGTCATAGGAATCTATCATTCAAAGTTAGCATTGTAAGACAAATGCACTAACACGCACCTCATGTTTTGGATTTCACTGAGAGCTCCCCAGTTTTTGGGGGGGGGGGAATTCCCACATAAAACAAAAAGTGAAACAAAAAAACCAAGCCCCAGGTCAGGTCTCTGCTGATGGTAATATTTAGCTTAGTGTGGACAGCGGCACGGGTGATAAGCACAAGGTCTCTAGCATGGGGCTGCTGGACACTCATGAGATCACAAAAAGACTTTAGAAACTGCAATATATATTTTTCTTTACTTTTCTTTATAAAGAATAATATATATTGTTCCTACAAGAATTTGTAAACTAACCAAGGTCCTAAATTGCTTGCTTTTGGTTGTAATGATATATTTTATTTATTTTTATTTTAGTAATCTCTACACCCAACATGTGGCTTAAAGTCAAGAGACCAAGATCAAGAGTCGCATGTCCCTCCAACTGATCCAGCCAGGCGTCCCTGGTTGGAATATTAATTAATATAGTGAATAACTTTATACATGTTAATCAGAAGCACTGGTTAGCCTTATGTGTTAATTAATAAAAACTGGGGTACATGATTTCATAGTGAACATTCTTTTTTTTTTCAATAAAATCTAGACATGTTTGCAGTAAAAGGAATAGAGGGTTTCCAACAGCAGAAAAAGTAGAGCACCAGTATTAATCCTATAAAAATAAAACACAAGGCAACCAAAAGATATGATCTTCTAATAAATACAAAAATCTTTTTCTTCTATCTTTTTGAAACTGGGTAGAATGATGGGGTAAACTGTATGAAAGTGAATAATATTAATGTTCTAGCTAAATGTCTATTTCTAAAAAATGCAAGTAGGATGGGAATACCTGATTAGTATAAGTAGTGATTCGTATGACAGAGAAATAATTAATAGTAATTAAAAGATTAGTAACAAAGGAAAAGTTTTTCCTTTTGTGTATATTCCTAATGTGATTTTGGATGCATTTAACCAGGTTACTAATACTCCATCAATGTTATCTAAGAGTCCCTGGGATTAATAAAAAAGAGAGACAACTTAAAACAATGAAAATATATTGAAATAATAATGAAAGAGCAGAAATACATACCAATCCATACAGCATTTCATAGAGAACAGCACCGAGGCACCACCAATCTACAGTATTGTCATAGGGCTGTTTTCGGATTACTTCAGGAGCAAGGTACTATGGAAAACATTAAATATTAGAGCAACTCAGTAAATAACTCATGGTAAGATTTAGGAATAATTAAGAAATTTAACAAATTTAAGATGCTCTATGATACTAAAAACACTATCTAGATTTTTAATTCATTGGGTATTCAATCACTTCCAACAGATGGGATGCAATTAGGGTGAACAGAAGAGGAAAACAAATGCAGAAATCTGTAACACAATGTTAAACTAGGTATTGGGCTGGGGGGTAGGGAGAATCTTTCACAAGATTAATTTATTTTAGAAATTCCTCTGGTCATCACTCATAATTGTTTCTCTTAAAGAAAGAATTTTTAATAAGGAAATTATAATCCATTTTTCTCTTCAGTCAAAGAAAAAAGAATTGTTATTGGAGAATTATAAGAGTAATTACTATTAATTACTAAGGTAATTACTATAACTACTACATAATTCTCTAACATATTATTTAGAAAAGTTGTGTAAATTATTAGATGGCTATGCACATTTTATTTGTAAAACATTTAAACATCATAATTTCACACATATAACATGGTGAATTTGAATTTGAGATTTCTAAAATATATGTTTTTTCTTCCTATATGAAATAAGGAAATAATTCTTCTTAGGCTTTTTCAAAAAAAATGTGATCCAGGGCCACCTGGGTGGCTCAGTTGTTAAGCATCTGCCTTCTGCTTGGGTCAGGATCCCAGGTCCTGAGATCAAGCCCCATGTCAGGCTCCTGCTTCTCCTTCTCTCCCACTTTCCCTGCTTGTGTGTTCTTTCTCTCTCTCTCTAATAAATAAATAAATAATCCTTTAAAAAAAAATGTGATCCAAAAAATGGGAAAATATATTGAAAGGGTTTAGCAATTTCTGATTACATTTGGATTTATATGACCAAAAAAACTTGTGTTTCCTCTCTAAAAACTAGAGGACTTAAAACATTTTTATAACTGTACAATCAATATACATTTGAGATAGTCCAAGACGACAGAGGAATAGTACACCTTAGTTTCATCTGGCCCCAGGAATTCAGCTAGGTATCAAATCATTCTGAACACTGGCCAACTCAATTGGAGATCTAAGAAAAAGAATAGCTGCAATTCTATAAATAGAAAAGTGACCACTTTCTGCAAAGTAGGAAGGACTGAGAATTGAATTCAAAGCAATATATGGGAAGATAAACCACGGGTTAATTCTGCACAGGCAAAGACACCTGAGAACCACTGCAATAGGCTCCCCAGAAGATTACCAAGAACATCTGGCTAAGAGCACATTTATCAATCACACAGAACTGCAAAACTCCAGGGCTATGGGAAAATGGTATATAGAATTCATGTTTTTCCCCCCGTGATTCTTTACGCTCTCAATTTTAATTTTTTCCTCTTTCCATCAATTCTTTTTTTTTATCAACTTCTTAAAAATCTTTTTTAACTTTCGTTTTTGCACTTATATTCTATCTTTTTTGTATTTCATTTTGTATTTTATATTTAATTTTATTTTTGTGTGTATATACATATTTTTTTCTTTCTTTACAATTTTGTGATTCAGTTTCTTCTAATAGACCAAAATATACCCAGAGTCTAGTATATTGCTCTATTCCCTTCATTTGTTTATATTCTTTTTTCTTCTGTTTGTTACAGTCTTTTTAAATTTTTGTCTTCACAGTTATATTCTAGCTTTTCAATGAATTTAATTTTTGTGTGTGTGTAATATAACTTTTTCTTTCTTTCCAATTTTGGGATGTAGATTCTTCTAACAAACAAACCAAAATACTCTCAGGATATAGTGTACTGCTCTGTTCCATTCACCTGTTTATATTCTATTTTTTTTTTGTCTTTTAATTTTCATTTTTACGTACCATTCTATCTTCTCAATATATTTAAATTTATTTTTGTACATATGTGTTTTTCTTTCTTCACAATTTTGGTATCAGTTTTCTAATAAACAGACTAAAATACACACAGGATCCAGTGGATTGGTCTGTTCTGTTCACCTGGTTGACTATTTTCTCTCTTCTTTTAAATTTTAATTTTTTTCACCCCGGTTTCAGCATTCTTCTGATTTGTTTGGGGTTGTGGTTGCCACTTTAGTACTTTGTTTTCTTGTTCATCTATTCTTCTCTGGACAGAATGACAAGACAGAAAAACTCACCTCTACAAAGAGAACAAGAGGCGGTACTGATGGCCAGAAACCTAATCAGTGTGGATATAAGTAAGATTTTGGAATTAAAGTTCAGAATAATGATTATAAAGATACTAGCTGTACTGGAAAAAAGCATGGAAAATACTAGAGAATCCCTTTCTGGAGAAATAAAAGAACTAAAATCTAATAAAGTCAAGATAAAAAAGGCTATTAATGAGATGTAATAAAAAATGGAGGCTCTAACTGCTAGGATAAATGAGGCAGAAGAGAGAATTAGTGATATAGAAGACAAAATGTTGGTGAATAAAGCAGCTCTGAAAAAGAGAGATAAACAACTGGGTATCAAGGGAGAATTCGAGTCATAAGTGATACCATAAACCAAAAGAGTATTAGAATTGGGATCCCAGGAGAGGAAGGGGAGATGGGCAGAAGGTATACTGGAGCAAATTATAGTGGAGAATGCCCTAATCTAGGAAAGGAAACAGGCATTCAAGTCCAGGAGACACAGACAAAGCACCATCAAAATAAATAAAAACAGGTAAACACCTTGACATATAACAGTAAAACTTGCAAATCTCAGACAGACCTTCAAGGGTAAAAACATTAGATTGGAGGCAGACCTATCAAGAGAAACCTGGCAGGCCAGAAAGAACTGGCATGATCTATTCAGGGTACTAAATGAGAAAAATATGCAGCCAGGAATACTTTATCCAGCAAGGATGTCATTCAAAATAGGAGGAGAGATAAAAAGCTTCCAAGACAAACAGGAACAAAAAGAATTTGTGATCACCAAACCAGCCCTCCAAGAAATATTAAAAGGGATACTTTCAGTGAAGAGAAAGCCCAAAGGTAACAGAGATCAGAAAGGTACAGAGACAATATACACAGAAATAGTCAATTTATAGGTAGTACAATGGCACTAAATTCTTATATTTCAATAGTTACTCTGTATTTAAATGGCCTAAATGCCCCAATCAAAAGACATAGGGTATCAGATTGGATAAAAAAGCAAGATCCATTGATATGCTGTCTGTTAAAGACTCTTTTTAGACTCCAAGACACCTCCAGATTTAAAGTGAGGAGGTAGAAAACCATTTATCATGCTAATGGACATCAAAAGAAAGCTGGGTGGCAATCCTAATATCAGACAAATTAGACTTTAAACCAAAGACTGTAATATAGATGAGGAAGGACACAGTATCAAAATTAAAGGGTCTATCCAACAAGATCAAACAATTGTGAACAATTATGCCCCTAACATGGGACCAGCCATTTATATAAACCAATTAGTAACAAAATTAAAGAAACACACTGATAATAGTAGGGGACTTTAACACTCCACTCACTGCAGTGGACAGATCCTCTAATCAGAAGATCAACAAGGAACAAGGGCTCTGAATGACACATTGGACCAGATGGACTTCACAGATATATTCAGAGCATACTATCCTAAAGCAACAGAATAAACATTCTTCTCAAGTGCTCATGGAACAGTCTCCACAGCAGATCACATACTGGGTCACAAAACAAGTCCCAACAGTACCAAAAGACTGGGATCATTCCCTGCATATTTTCAGACCACAATGCTTTGAAACTGGAACTCAGTCTCAAGAGGAAAGTTGGAAAGAACTGAAATACAAGTAGGCTAAAGAGCATCCTATGAAAGAAGAAATGAGTCAACCAGGAAATTAAAGAATTTAAAGAATTCATAGGAACAAATGAAAATGAAAATACAACCGTTCAAAATCTTTGGGACGCAGCAAAAGTGGTCCTAAAAGGGAAGGAGATAGCAATATAAGCCTTTCTCAAGAAAACAGGAAAGATCTCAAATACACAACCTAACCTTACACCTAAAGGAGCTAGAGAAAGAACACCAAATAAATCCTAAATCCAGCAGGAGAAGAAAATTAATAAAGATTAGAGCAGAAATCAATGAAATAGAAACCAAAAGAACAGTAGAACGGATCAAGGAAACTAGGAGCTGGTTTTTTGAAAGAATTAATAAACTGATAAATCCCTGGCCAGACTTATCAAAAAGAAGAGAGAAAGGACCCAAGTAAAATCATGAATAAAAGGGAGAAATTATAACCACCACCAATATAAGAACATATTAGAGCAACTATATGCCAACAATGAGGCAATCTGAAAGAAATGGATGCATCCCTAGAGATGTATAATCTACCAAAACTGAACTAGGAAGAAATAGGAAATCTGAACAGATAGATAACCAGAAAAGAAACTGAAGCAGTAATCAATAATCTTCCAGCAAACAAGAGTCCAGAGCTGGATGGCTTCCCAGGGAAATTCTACCAAACATTTAAAGAAGACCTAATACCTATTTTTCTGAAGCCATTTCAAAAAATAGAAATGGAAGGAAAATGTCCAAATTCTTTTTATGAGTCCAATATTACCTCGATCCCAAAAGCAGACGAAGACCCTCCCAAAAAGGAGAATTACAGACCAGTATCCCTGATGAACACAGATGCCAAAATTCTCACCAAAATCCTAGCCAATAGGATCCAGAAGTACATTAAAAGGATTATTCACCATGACCAAGTGAGATTTATTCCTGGGCTGCAAGGGTTGTTCAACCTCTGCAAATCAATGTGATATATTACACATTAATTAAAAAAGGACAAGAACCAGATGATCCTCTCAACAGATGCAGAAAAAGAATTTAACGAAGTATAGCATTGTTTCTTGATTAAAACTCCTCAGAGTTTTAATATCAATATCACAAAAGCCACATATCAAAAGCTCACAGTGAATATCATTCTCAGTGGAGAAAAACTGAGAGCTTTCCCCCTAAGGTCAGGAACATGGCAGAGATGTCCACTCTCACCACTGTTGTTCAACACAGTACTAGAAGTCCTAGCCTCAGCAATCAGACAAAAAGAGATAAAGGGCACCCAAATTGGCAAAGAAGTCAAATTCACTCTTCATAAATGACATGATACTCTATGTGGAAATCCCAAAAAATTCTACCCCCAAATTGCTAGAACTCATATGGAAATTCATCAAAGTGGCAGGATAAAAAAATCAATGCACAGAAATCAGTTACATGTTTATATACTAACAGTGAGACAGAAGAAAGAGAAATTAAGGAGTAGATCCAATTTACAATGGTACCCAAAACTGTAAGATACCTAGGAATAAACCTAACCAAACAGGCAAAGGATCTGTTCTCAGTAAATTATAGAATACTCATGAAAGAAATTGAGGCAGACACAAAGAAATGGAAAAATGTTCTATGCTCATGTAGAACAAATATCATTAAAATGTCTATGATACCTAGAGCAATATATACATTTAACGTAATCCCTATCAAAATACCATCAACTTTTTTCACAGAGCTGGAACAAAGAATCCTAAAATTGGTAGGGAACCAGAAAAGACCCTGAATAGCCAAAGGAATGTTGCAAAAGGTGGCCAAAGCTGAAATAAAACTTCAAGCTCTAATACATCTAGATGATATGGTACTGGCATAAAAACAGATACATAGATCAATGGAACAGAATAGAGAGCCCACAAATGGAACCTTGACTCTATGGTCAAACAATCTTTGACAAGGCAGGAAAGAATGTCCAATGGAAAAAAGACAGTCTCTTCAAGAAATGGTGCTGGGAAGGAAACAGTCAAAAAAACAAAGAGGCAACCCACGGAATGGGAGAAGATATTTGCAAATGACAGTACACACAAAAGGTTGATATCCAGGATCTATAATGAATTCCTCAAACTCAACACACACGAAACAGGCAAAGACATCAAAAAATGGGCAGAATATATGAACAGACACTTCTCCAATCAAGACATACAAATGGCTATCAGACACATGAAAAAATGTTCATCATCATTAGCCCTCAGGGAGATTCAAATTTAAAACCACACTGAGATATCACCTTACACCAGTTAGAATGGCCAAAATTAACAAAACAGGAAAGAACATGTGTTGGAGAGGATGTGGAGAAAGGGGAACCCTCTTACGCTGTTGGTGGGAATGCAAGTTGGTGCAGCCTCTTTGGAGAACAGTGTGGAGATTCCACAAGAAATTAAAAAATAGAGCTTCCCTATGACCCTGCAATTGCACTCCTGGGTATTTACCCCAAAGATACAGATGTCATGAAAAGAAGGGCCATCTGTACCCCAATGGTTATAGCAGCAATGGCCACAGTCGCCAAACTATGGAAAGAACCAAGATGCCCTTCAACGGATGAATGGATAAGGAAGATGTGGTCCATATACACTATGGAGTATTATGCCTCCATCAGAAAGGATGAATATCCAACTTTTGTAGCAACATGGACGGGACTGGAAGAGATTTTGCTGAGTGAAATAAGTCAAGCAGAGAGAGTCAATTATCATATGGTTTCACTTATTTGTGGAGCATAACAAATAGCATGGAGAAGGGAGAAGGGAGTTGAGGTAAATTGGAAGAGGAGGGGAACCATGAGAGACTATGGACTCTGAAAAACAATCTGAGGGGTTTGAAGTGGCGGGGGTGTGGGAGGTTGGGGTACCAGGTGGTGGGCATTATAGAGGGCACAGATTGCATGGAGCACTGAGTGTGGTGAAAAAATAATGAATACTGTTTTTATGAAAATAAATAAATTGAAAAAAAAAAGAATAAATAAATTGAAAAAAAAAAAAGAAATGGTGCTGGGAAAACTGGGACAGCTTTCTTCTGTATGTATATTCAGAAGAATTAAAGTGAACCACTTCTTGACACCATACACAAAAGTAGACTCAAAATGGAAGAAAGACCCAAATGTGAGATAGGAATCCATCAAAATCCTAGGGGAGAACACAGGCAGCAACTTCTTGGTAGACATGTCTCCAAAGGCAAGGGAAACAAAGGCAAAAATGAACTATTGGGACTTCATCAAGATAAAAAGCTTTTGCACAGCAAAGGACAAAACCAAAAGACAATTGACAGAATGGAAGAAGATGTTTTAAATGAGATAAAAGATAAAGGGCTAGTATCCGAAATTTATAAGGAACTTAATCAAACTCAATGCTCAAAGAACAAATAATCTAATCAAGAAATGGGCAGAAGACATTAACAGACATTTCTTCAAAGAAGACACACAAATAATCAACAGACACATGAAAGTAATGTTCCATATCACTTGGCATCAGGGAAATATAGATCAAAATCGCAATGAGATACCACCTCACACTAGTCAGCATGGCTATAATGAACCACTCAGGAAATGACTGATTTTGGTGAGGATTCAGAGAAAGGAAAACCCTCATACACTGCTGATGGGAATGCAAGCTGGTGCAGCCGCTCTGGAAAACAGCATGGAGGTCCTCAAGAAGTTGAAAATAGAGCCACTCTAAGACCTAGCAATTGTACTACTAGGAATTTACCGTAGGGATACAAATGTAGGGATCTGTAAGGGCACCTGTACCCCAATGTTTATATTAACAATGTCCGTAATAGCCAAACTATGGAAGAGCCCAGATGTCCACTGACAGATGAATGGATAAAGAAGATATGTGTGTGTGTGTGTGTGTGTGTGTGTGTACACACACAATGGAATACTACTAAGCCATCAAAAAATGAAATTTTGACATTTGCAATGATGTGGATAGAACTAGAGGGTATTATGGTAAGTGAAATAAGTCACTCAGAGAAAGACAATTATCATATGACCTCACTCATATGTGGAATTTAACAAACAAAACAGTATCAGAGGTGAAGAGAGGAAAAAATAAAACAAGAAGAAATCAGAGAGGGAGATAAACTGCAGAAGACTCTTAATATTAGGAAATAAACAGGGTTGCTGGAGAGGAGGGGGCCAAGGGAAATAGGGTACTGGATGATGGACATTAAGGAGGGCACACGATGTAATGAGCACTGGGTATTATATAAGGCTGATGAATCACTGACCTCTACCTCTGAAACTAATAATACATTATAGGTTACTTAATTGAATTTAAATAAAAATTTTTTAAAAAATCAACTTAAAGGAGATATAGTTTACAAAAAAATGCATCCATATTTTAAAAACTCAGTATATATTGACAAAAAAATGTTTCTTCATACACAAACCAAACTAGAATGGTTACAAATATATCTAAGAGCTATGGTAGATTAGAGAAAGGAAGGGAAAAAAATTTCAAAGCATTTTTACTTTTAATTTTTCTTAAGTTTTCTGATCTTGATTAAAAGTCTCATGTGAACCATTTATCACACATTTCATCATGAGATTTGCAATTACTCTAAAAAAAAGATGAAATATTACCTGGCTTCTAAGATCACTATAAATACATTAGAATTAAGATAGTTTAAAATAAACTAAGTGTGTGTGTGTGTGTGTGTGTGTGTGTGTGTGTAGAATACCAAGACTTTAACATAACTTGTAATGATTATTTGTCTCAAATGGAAGGATACATTTTTCTGCTAGCTAACATGATTAGACAATGAGATGTTCTGATTAATTCTGACTTGTGGTTTTCTTTTTTTGTTTTCTTCAAGATTTTATTTATTTATTTGACAGGGAGAGTGAGTAAGAGAGCACAAGCAGGGCAGTTGCAGAGGGAGAGGGGGAAGCAGGCTCCCTGCTGAACAGGCAGCCCGATGCAGGGCTCTATCCCAGGACCCTGGGATCAGATCTGAGCTGAAGGCAGATGCTTAACCGACTGAGCCACCTAAGCACCCTGACTTAACGATTTTCTTTCCTCTACATCCACTGCTTTACTTTCCTCTGCTAAATACATGGCTATTTTATTATAAAATATTTTCATCACCCAGAAAAAGAGAAAACAGAACCAATATAGCGGCCACTAATTATAGGCAATGTCAGTATCTTGCCATATTTGCTTTTAACTTACTTAAAAAAAAACAGCTTTACTTAGATACATACCATGCAATTTACTCATTTTAAAGTGTATATTTCAATGGTATTAATATATTTATTGTGGTGTAAACATTACAATTTTAATACATTCTTCATGCTGATTGGTGATTTTTTTTAAAAAAGGATCAGAAATCTAATCAAATGCTTTAAAGAGTCTAAGGTAAACTTTTAACATTAAAAACAAATAACCATATGGGGGGATGGGGTAACTGGGTGATGGGCATTAAGGGCACTTGATATAATGAGCATTGGGTGTTCAATGCAACTGATGAATCATTAAATTCTACCCTTGAAACTAATAATACACTATGTTAACTAACTTGACTTTAAATAAAATCTTAAAAAAAAGATAAAAACAAATAAGCCTAATTTATATCCTTGTTGGGTTATCTGCAGTGGCTTATAATCACAATTAAAAATACAATCAGGGAACTTTCCAAAATGCTCAGTGAGAGGAGGAGGAGCGGCAGCTGCCCGAGCTGCGCCGAGCAACGCACTCCTTCCTGTTCCCCCACACCAGCCTCAGGCCTCTCACAGGCTGTAGAAAATGGTGAATGAAACCACTTACTATGATGTTTTGGGGGTCAAACCCAATGCCACCCAAGAAGGACTGAAAAAGGCCTACAGGAAACTGGCCTTGAAGTACCACCCTGGTAAGAATCCAAATGAAGGAGAGAAGTTTAAACAGATTTCTCAAGTTTACTAAGTACTCTCTGATATAAAGAAAAGGGATTTATATGACAAAGGAGGGGAACAGGCAATTAAAGAAGGTGGAGTTGGTGGTAGTTTTGGCTTCCCCATAGACATCTTTGATATGCTTTTTGGAGGAAGAGGAAGAATGTAGAGAGAAAGGAGAAGTAAAAATGTTGTGTATCAGCTCTCAGTAACCTTAGAAGATTTATATAATGATGCAACAAGAAAACCAGCTCTGCAAAAGAATGTGATTTGCGATAAATGTGAAGGCTGAGGTGGTAAGAAAGGAGCAGTCGAATGTTGTCCCAATTGCCGAGGTAATGGAATGCAAATAAGAATTCATCAGATAGGACCTGGAGTGGTTTAGCAAATTCAATCTGTGTGCATGGAGTGCCAGGGCCATGGGGAACGGATCAGTCCTAAAGATGGATGTAAAAGCTGCAATGGAAGGAAGATAGTTTGAGATAAGATTCTAGAAGTTCATATTGACAAAGGCATGAAGATGGCCAGAAGAAACCATTCCATGGTGAAGGAGATCAAGAACCAGGACAGGAACCAGGAGATACTATCATTGTTTTAGAACAGAAGGACCATGCTGTTTTTACTCAGCAAGGAGAAGACATTTTCATGTGTATGGATATACAGCTGGTTGAGGCACTGTGCGGTTTTCAAAAGCCAGTATCTACTCTTCACAACCGAACCACTGTCATCACTTCTCACCCAGGTCAAATTGCCAAGCACAGAGATATCAAGTGTGTGCTAAATGAAGGCATGCCAATTTATCGTAGACCACATGAGAAGGGTCACCTCATCATCGAACTTAAGGTAAACTTTCCTGAGAATGGCTTTCTCTCTCCTGATAAACTCTCTTTCCTGGAAAAACTCCTACCTAAGAGGAAGGAAGTAGAAGAGACTGATGAAACGGACCAGGTAGAACTGGTGGACTTTGATCCAAATCAGGAAAGATGGCACCATTACAATGGGGAAGCATATGAGGATGATGAACATCATCCCACGGGTGTGTTCAGTGTCAGATCTCTTAATGGGGCCAGTGAATAACACTGCTGGCATTTTACATACAGTAGTGAACGAGTGAAGGACTTTAATCATAGCTCACTACTTGCTATTGTTTTTGTTTTAATATTCAACTATAGTAGTGTTTTAAAAGTTAAATGAAGGATAAACTCAAATATAAAAGCAAAAAAAATACAATCAATAAACTTTAAACATTCTGAAGGGATGATTATCAGATATATACAAGTGGCTAAAAGCTTTCTGAAATAAGAGTTTTATTCTACTTTTCTGATCTCAAATATTGTATATGCAATTTGTGATTCATTTTTATATTTTACACAGGATTATATAAACAACAAATGAAACCTATTTCTTACCTCTGGTGTCCCACAAAATGTTGTCGTCGTGTCAGATATAGCAATTCCTTCTTTACAAAGCCCAAAATCTGTTAAGACAACATGTCCCTGACAAAAAGAGGGGCAGTGAGATAAAACAATGCATAGGCATAAACTGACAATTTTTAAAACCATTTCACTTTGAAATAATCGCAGACCCACAGGAAACTGCAAAAATAGTACATAGAGTTTTGTGTACTCCTCACTCAGCTTCTCCCAATGCTGATATCTTATATAACTGTAGTAAAACATGAAAGTTGGGAAACTGACATTGGTAGACTACTGTTAACCAGACTGCCCATTTTATTCAGTTTTCACTATTGTTTTTACACATACGCATTTGTGCATGTGTATATGTAAGTGTGGTTCTATGCAGCAGAGATGTACAGATCTATGTCACTATTGCCACTGTCAAGATAGAAAACTATCCATAACCCCAAAGGAACTAAGGAACACACTCATGCTACCCCTTCATCTTTGTACTCCCCTATTCCCACTGTCCCTGTCACCGTGCAACCATTTATCTGTTTTCCATCTCTATAGTTCTGTCATTTGGAGACTGTTACATAAATGGAATGAGGTGCCCTTTGAGACTGCCTTTCTTCCACCAACTATAACGATAATAAAATTGAGAATTGGCAGATTTTTTAAAAAGATAATACTTACTACTGAATCCAAAAGAATATTTTCTGGTTTCAAGTCTCTATTAAAAGGAAAGAAAAGCAAAACTGAGTATTAACTGAAATAAAGTAATAAAAAAAGATGTTTTTGTAAGAAATACATTAAAACGTACCTGTACACTATTTTGATGGAGTGCAAGTAACCCAATGCACTGGCAATTTCAGCAGCATAAAACCTAGCTCTGTGTTCGGGAAAGGACCGTTCTCTTTGTAAGTGGAAAAACAGCTGTAAAATGGAAAAAGAAATGGGTATTAGGATCATTCACACATAAAGTGAAACAAATATATCCTATAAATACAAAAAACAGGATTGGGGTTCTTCTGAACATGAGATAAAAAGCACAGAACTCTCACTCTGTATGTGTCCCCCTGTTCTCTCTTCAACCACACATTTTTCCTTACCCTTGCTAACCTGAACTTGCTCATCTCTCATTTATTCCTCAGTCCTCATTGTAGCAAAGTCCTTACCACTCTGGAAAAGATTATCAGTCAAGACTGATGATGTGGACATTGCCATGGAGTGAAATAAGATCTCTCACTAGACCTTTTCTGATTGTGGTTTCATTTGGAAGAAAAAAAAGAAAAAAAAGAAAGAAAAAAATCAAACACTATTCAGAGAGACTGGAAACAAGTGGCGGCAGACCAAATATAACCCACAGATACAACGTGTTTGAGCCAAATACTGTTTTTAGAAAAAAATCTAAATTAACTGTTAACATTTAAAAATGGAGAAACTTTTAGTAAAAATTCAGGTTGGTTTCTTCTGGGGGTGGGAGGGAGGAAGCAAAGCAACATTAAGCCTAAATTCCAGTGTGGTAGCAAATGGCTGGCGCTAAGCAGCAGCCTCTCCTGTTCATTTCCTGTACTTCTGAAATCATATTTATTTCTTACCAAATCTGTCCTTTTCTCATTAGGTCACCTGCCTGGGCAAAGTTTGCCCTAGGTCCTTACTCAAAGTTCCCTGGCTTCTAAAACAATGATCTCGCTCCTTCTTCCCTGGAGAATTCCATCTCTGCTGCTTTCCAGCCCCTTACACCTCAGGGACAGCAATGTGTCTGGACTCAGTTTCCCCACTGTTATTTTTTCTCTGGATACCCTGCCCAGGTAACCTGATCCATCCAGTGATTTTAACCACCTCTGTGTTGACGTCTTTCATGTGGACATACCCCACCTACACCTCTGCTTGGAGCCTCTCCTGCAAAGACTTGATGTCTACTGCTTTTTCTGGAATATTTCACACGCCAACACATTCAACTTGTCTGGAACAGAGTCCCTTGTCTTCTTTGCAGATTTACTGCTACTGCTGCTGTATTCTATCCTTAATGACATCACTTTCTACCCAGCCCTCTGAGCCATGGGAGGCAACAAGGTACAGTGAGAAGAGTCAGGTTTTAAAGCTGATCAGACTTGGATTCAAATTATAGTTCTTCTCTTTCTGTATGCAATTCATTTAACTTCTCTTACAAAAACTATACCCCAATTTTTCTTAAACTCTTCTGAAAGGTTATGGTGAAGATCAGTTATAACAGATCCTGACAGAGCAGGAATGTGGAGGCTGGCTTGGGATTCATCTAGACTGTTCCTTTACCCTTAGCCTCTCTATCTATTGAATAAATGTTTCTGTTTTTATCTTTTAATTATTTCTGAAATACTCCTTCCTGTTTAGCCCTACTATACTTCCTCTATTAGATGTAACTAATAGTACTGTAATATTCTATTTATCTGAGCACATCTATCCAATATAATATTAATGAAAACTACCCAAAATGAAAATCTGACCATACACCAACGATAGCTAACTAAATCAAAGGCACCCTGCCAAGGACTTTATGTGCTTGTATTATTTAACCTACCCAACTAGTTTCAGGCAAAAAACTAATGAGGAAGCTGAGGTTTGGGAAGTCTTGTCTATATGCTAGTATCATATAAAAGTAAGTACACATGTCAAGGTTAAACTGTTAAGTAATCAGAGGGACTATCAACTGATGAATTACTGAACTCTACATCTGAAAACCAATGATGTTCTACGTGTTGCCTAATTGAATTTAAATTAAAAAAAAAGAGAGAGAGACACCTGGGTGGCTCAACTGGTTAAGCAACTACCTTCAGCTCCGGACAGGATCCCAGGAGGGATCAAGTCCCGCACGGGGCTCCTTGCCCAGCACAGTCTGTTTCTCCCTCTCAAATAAATAAATAAATAAAATCGTTAAAAAAAAAAAAAAAGTCAGGGGGACAGTACTAGTGAGAATAACAGGAAACCGATAATGAAATTATATCCCTCCTATCTCTCTCTGTACTTTCTCATATTTATTGCCCTTCTACTACTGTCCCATTCAGCTTCTCCTCCACCAACCCCAACATTCTATTCCATTCTTTTTATTTCCCATTGTCTTAGCCAAGTTTATCTTTTAGAGCACAAGCCTACATTTTCCCACCTTTGCCACTCAGTTTATGAGCAATCACTGTGTAAAACGGGATCAGACGCAAGGTCCCCAAACAAGACAAAAAGCCACAGACAAAGCAGGAAGCTTGCAACAGGATCTAATCTAATCTAATCTAATTGCAGGACATTTCAAAGTCACGGACTAGTACTCAGGTCCAGGTTAAATCCAGGACGTGACATTTACTAGAAAACATGGTGACATTGAGGAAGTTACTTAACTTCTCTGAGCCTTAGAAGAGTATTTATCTCAAAGAGTTATAGTGATTAATTGAAATAATGCAGGTAAAGTAATTACAAAGTTCCAGGCCCTCAATAAATTCTCATTATATGTTAGCACTCCTGTACGCACAGAATAAAATGACAAACTTCAAATCTTCAACCTTCAAAGTTTTGCCTCCTCAGCAAGGAGGCATTTTTGTCATACAAATGCAGAGGGTTGAATAATGATTCTTTTAACTATCTTCCCCCACAAATGACCCAGGTGTGTCTGATCACCTTTCAGGTTTGCAGTCTCCCTTCTAATTCCTTTATTCTACAGTTAAGTACACTATATTAAGTTTGAAATAATTATTTTCCTCTCTCTCTGATCTAGGACCAGGGGATGAAAGATCCTTTTGTCAAGTCTAGGACACAATCTGGGAAAATAATTTTTAAAGACACTTGGAGCTCAGATATCAAATTAGAAAGGTATGAGGACTGAGAAACAGAATAACAGGGGGTAGTCCACTCTCTAAATCCTGGAATCACACACTGCCTGAGTTCAATTCCTGGTTCTAATACTTACTAACCACATGACTTGAGCAAGTTACCTAGCTTCTCTGTGCCTCAGTTTCTTTATTTTATATAACAGGATTGTTATGAAGATAAAATAATAGAGAGCCAGAGTCCTGGGCACATTCAGTATACTTGATGCATGTTAGTTACTTCTGTAATTATTATCATGACAGTAGCGTTTTCCAAAATGTATTTCAATATCCTTCTAATTCAGAGTTTTGGGGAATATTATTAACAGATTTGGTTCAAACAAAAAGGGACTGTATGCTAAGAAAATACTTTCAAAGAAATCTTCGCTTTTTTAAGGCAGAACTCAAAGTCTTTAACATGCTGAAACATACTGTGAATCACCAAGAAACATATTGTTAATTGCCAATGGGATAGAACATGAAACATTTTCCACACTGACTTCATCACAGAACTCTTTATTAGAGGATCTTCTTGTCTGATTATAGTTTGCATGTTTTAGACAATGACAGGCTAGAGTAATCTTTATATGCAACTGTGGAGACAGTAATTATCTAAATACAAATCATGTTTTATTCTAACGTTTCAGTGTATTATGCTTGCTGTATCACCCATGAAGTCTGCAGCTTCACATCAAGGTTCTTTTATGACTCTTCCCACCTACACACCATAAGCTGTTTAAGAGCTTTGTTTACTGTTCTCTGTATCTTGCTTTGTGCTTATTAGCCAGCATCTTGAATCCAATAGCTGTTAATGCTGGCCTAGCCTTCCAAAAACTGTGAAGCAAAGGAAAACTATGACTTTATTCTAGTTTTTCTAAACACTATCAAGATTAGAAAACTAATCATAAAACTCACCTCCCCTCCGTTAACAAAATCCAGAACAAAATAAAGCTTTTCAGTTGTTTGGAAAGAATAATGTAATCCAACCAAAAATGGATGTTTCACATTTTTCAAAAGCACATTACGTTCAGCCATGATATGTTTTTGCTGTTTAAAAAAAAAAAAAAAAAAAAAGTAAAGGATCAACTTGTATTATATACCAGGAAACAATTCTGTTAATTGAGAAAATGGATTTAGGAAAAACAACACTATTTTATTTTACCTCTTTTCTGTTGAGAACTATTTTTTTCTGTAACACTTTGACAGCATAAAATTTTCCATCCAGTTTCCTTTTTGCAAGAAGAACCTGTTGTAGTTAAAGATTGTGCAAATAATTAGACATTTCAGTATTTTGATAGAAATAAGTCACTTGTCAACAAATCCATATTTAAATTATGTACAAAGAAAGTCTAAATGAAATACAGATAATGTTTTAGTTTTGAAAACCAAAAACTACTGAATTTTTATTCTACTTCTTCTTAGTTTTCTTTTTTTTTTTAAAGATTTTATTTATTTGACAGGCAGAGATCACAAGTAGGCAGAGAGGCAGGCAGAGAGAGAGGAAGAAGCAGGCTCCTCGCTGAGCAGAGAGCCCGATGTGGGGCTTGATCCCAGGACCCTGGGATCATGACCTGAGCCGAAGGCAGCGGCTTTAACCCACTGAGCCACCCAGGAACCCCTCTTCTTAGATATTTTAATAAAACAATAAACAAAAAAGGGATGTTAATCACTTGAATAGCCAGGTACCATTTCTTTGTCACTTAATGTGCTGATGTTTGAGACTTTTACTAAATTTAAGTCCCAGAATCTATACTGCTTGAGATTCTCAAGTGTGTTCAGTGTTATGTGAGCACACAGCCAGCCTTGATTCCTAAAGAGTGTCCTTAGAAAATACTGAGGCTATCAACTTCATGGATAGGTTAAAAAACAGAGAAGGAAATGGTTTCTACGTGATCAAAATGCATTTTTGTTTTAACATTTAGGTTTCTCTTATAAGTGGTTTTTTTTTTTTTAAAGATTTTATTTATTTGACAGACAGAGATCACAAGTAGGCAGAGAGGCAGGCAGAGAGAGAGGAAGGGAAGCAGGCTCCCTGCTGAGCAGAGAGCCCAACGTGGGACTCGATCCCAAGACCCTGGGATCGTGACCTGAGCTGAAGGCAGAGGCTTTAACCCGCTGAGCCACCCAGGCGCCCCCTTATAAAGTTTTTAATTCAGAAGCATTCAGAGAAAGAAGCACCATGTGTAGCTGAGTTTCTACAATGGGCTGGGCTGTACGCACTTTCAAGGATCTAAGGAAATTTAGAAACGCTTGCCCAAGAAAAAAAATACTTAGGGTTTTGCAAATAACTTTAAGGGATTCAAGATGCCCAACAAGTTGTGTTAACTATTAAGTGACCCATTTCAAAGTCGCCCGGATGGCTGAGTCAGTTAAGCGTCTGTCTTTGGCTCAGGTCATGATCCCAGGGTCCTGGGGTTGAGTTCCGCACCGGGCTCCCTGCTCAGCCAGAAGTCAGCTACTCCCTCTGCTTGCTACTCTCCCTGCTTGTACTCTTTCTCTGACAAATAAATAAATAAAATATTTAAAATAAATGAATGAATGAATGGATTTTTAAGATAACCTGTCATAGTGACTAGTGACACTACTGGGCCTTATATTCTAGTATATGTGTTGTCTTCCTAACTACAACATAAAACCCCAGGTGTTAAATGTAAGTGTTGAATCACTAAATTGTGCATCTGGAGCTGGTATTACACTGGCTGTTAGCCAAGTGGAATTTAAATTAAAAATGTTAAATTTTAAAAAATAAAACATTATCAGTAGCCTGAAGCACCCCTTCTGCCCTATTTCAGAAACTACTTATCCCTGTCTTCCTCAACTATCTCAATTTCAGGTTTTGTCTTTTTCTGAATTTTATGTAATTAGAAATCATATAAAGTTATATCTGATTACTTTCATTCTAAATAATGTAATATGTATTTATGTTGTGGCCTGCAGCACAATTTTTGTATTTTTACTGTTGTGCAGAATAACACATCACACAATTTAAAAAATTTGATTCCAGTATAGTAACTCAACAATTCTATACATCACTCAGTGTTCATTATGGTAAGTGTACTTTTTTTTTGATAAGTGTACTCTTCATCCCCTTCATCTACTTCACCCATCCCCCCACCCACTTCCCCTCTGGTAACCATCAGTTTTTCTCTATAGTTGAGTTCATTTCTTGGTTTGTCTTCTTTTCTCACTTTCTCATGTTTTGTTTCTTAAATTTGCATATGAATGATATATAGTATTTGACTTTATACTCTCTAGATCCAACCATTTTGTTGTAAATGGCAAGATTTCATTTTTTAAAGCTCAGTAATATTCCATTGTGTGTGTGTGTATGGATATGTATATACATATACTGTATCTTCTTTATACACTCATAAGTCCAGGACACTTGGTTTGTTTCCATGTCCTGGTTATTGTAAAATAATGCTGTTATAACCATAGGAGTGCATATATCTTTTTGAATTAGTGTTTTCATTTTCTTTGGATAAATATCTAATATTAGACTTATTGGGTCATATGGTAGTTCTGTTTTTAATTTTCTGAGGAAACTCCATACTGTTTCCCACAGTGGCTGTGCCAGTTTGCATTCCTACTAACTGTGCACAAGGGATCTTCCTTCTCTACATCCTTCCTTCTCTACATCAAAAAGTGTGATTTTAGGGGCGCCTGGGTGGCTCAGTGGGTTAAAGCCTCTGCCTTCGGCTCAGGTCATGGTCTCAGGGTCCTGGGATCAAGCCCCGCATCGGGCTCTCTGCTCGGCAGGGAGCCTGCTTTCCCCCTCTCTCTCTGTCTGCCTCTCTGCCTACTTGTGCTCTCTGTCTGTCAAATAAATAAATAATCTTTAAAAAAAAAAAAAAAGTGTGATTTTAGCCATTCTGACAGGTATAAGGTGATATCTCCTGTGGTTTTGATTTGTTGAGCATCTTTTCATGTCTCTGTTGGCCATCTGTATGTCCTCTTTTGAGA
This sequence comes from Neogale vison, assembly GCF_020171115.1. NCBI lineage: Eukaryota > Metazoa > Chordata > Mammalia > Carnivora > Mustelidae > Neogale > Neogale vison. The sequence continues at coordinate 68,652,398 of NC_058094.1, forward strand.
AGTTTGTTCATTTCTTCTGCCCCCTTTCTAACTGGATTACTTGGGTTTTCTGGTGTTGAGTTATTTCAGTTCTTTACCTATCTTGGATACTAACCCTGTATCAACCATGTCATTTGCAAATATCTTCTCCCATTCAGTAGGCTGTCTCTTTGTTTCGTTGATTATTTCCTTTGTTGTGCAGAGACTTATTTTGATGTAGTTTCAAGAGTTTATTTTTGGTTTTGTTTCCCCTGCCTCAAGAGACATACCTAGAAAAATGTTCTTTCAGCCTATGTCAGAGAAATTACTGCCTGTGTGCTCTTCTAGGATTTTTATGGTTTCCATTCTCACATTTAGGCCTTAATCAAATAGAGTTTATTTTTGTGTATGGTTTAAGAACATAGTCCAGTTTCATTCTTTTGCATGTAGCTATCCAATTTTCCCAACACTGTTTGTTGAAAAGACTTTGTCCAATTGCATATTCTTGCCTCTTTTGTTGAAGACTAATTGACTATAATTGTGGGTTTATTTCTGGGCTCTCTATTCTGTCCCACTGTTCTATGTGTCTATATTTGTGCCACTACCATACTGTTTTGATGACTGCGGCTTTGTAGTGTATCTTGACATCTGGATTGTGATATCTCCAGTTTTTTCTTTTTCAAGATTGCTTTGGCTGTTTAAGGTCTTTTGTGGTTCCATATACATTTTAGAATTATTTGTTCTAGTTCTGCGAAAAACTGCATTACACAGTTTAATACACTTTTTAATGGACAGACATTTGGACAGTTTATGAATAACAATGCCATGAATATTCTGGCAAATGCCTTTCTTAGCACATGTGTGCATGCATGTCTATTGGACATACAGCTAGAAGTAGAACCAATGTGTCACACAGATAGTGGCATACCTTTAGCTTCAATAATTAACAGCAGTTTTCAATAGCATAGGTATTTCACACAGGAATAAATCTAATCAAAGATGTGTAAAACTCTATATAAAACACTATAAAACATTACTGAGAAAAGTTAAAGATGAATTAAGTTAAGAAAGGGATATACCAGGGTGCCTGAGTGGTTCAGTGGTTGGGTGTCTCTGCCTTTGGCTCAGGTCATCATCCCAGGGTCCTGGGATTGAGTCCCGTGTTGGGCTCCCTACTTGGCAGGGAGCCTGCTACTCCCTCTGCCTCTACCCCTTCCCCCCACACGTGCTTGCTTGCTTCCTCTCTCACAAAAAATTAAAATCTTTAAAAAAAAAAGAAAAGAAAGGGATATACCATGGTCATGGATTAGAAAACTCAATAATGTAAAAGTAATAATTTTTCCCAAATTGACCTACAGATTAAAACTTAAAAAGATATGCAAAGGGCTAAAACTTTTTTTTTTTTTTTAAGATTTTATTTATTTATTTGACAAACAAAGATCACGAGTAGGCAGAGAGGCAGGCAGAGAGAGAGAAGGAAGAAGGCTCCCTGCCAAGCAGAGAGCCTGATACGGGGCTCGATCCCAGGACTCTCGGACTACAACCTGAGCTGAAGACAGAGGCTTTAATCCACTGAGCCACCCAGGCGCCCCAGGGCTAAAACTCTTGAAGAACAAGGAGGGAGGACATGTTTTGTTGGATATCAAGCAACACAGTCTAGCAGACTGATGGAATAATATATAATATCTTGAAACATAAACATATAAAATCTAGAAGAAGATCCATGCATATATGGACACTAGATAAATGAAGAAGTTTACCCTGCAGATCAGTGGGGAAAGAACTGCTGTTTCAGTAAATTGTATGGGTCAGGTGGACATCAATAGGGAAAAAATGAACTGCGACCTTACAACTTCATGCTACATCCAGGAACCAATTCCTGGTAGACTCTAGATCTAAACATGAAGTTTCCAAAAGACAATGTTTTTTGTTTTTTGTTTTAAAAATATTTTATTTATTTATTTGAGAGAGAGAGAGAAAGAGCAAGAGCACAAGAGGGGAGAATGTCAGAGGGACGAACAGACTCTTCACTGAGCTGGGAGCCTGATGTGGGACTCAATCCTGGGACTCTAGGATCATGACCTGAGTGGAAGGCAGTTGCTTAACCAACTGAGCCACCCAGGCGCCCCTGTTTTTTGTTTTTAACAATGGATTATCTCTAATATCCTGAGATTCTGAGCTCAGTATCCCTTTCTAACTTTCTGTTGCTATACTAGCACAATGTCTAGCATGTACTGGGTGGTCAACATGTGTGTGCTGTATTACCACACATGGATTTAATTGTATGGTTATAGTTTCTGGTATCCAGGGAACTCAGAAAACAAACTAGAGATACCCAAAGCTCAGAACGTAGCAAACCATAATTAAACACATGCATATTTATTTTCACTACAGATTGAAGCGTAATGCAAAAAAGCACTTAAATATATCTAACAATTCTGGCAACTTCATCCACAATGCTTCTGGCCTTAAAGCAGATTCTCCTTCCTTGGTATGGCCACACTGTCAAGTTGTATGATTCATCTGACGTTCACTGTATGAGGAACGGCAGGGTTTTCACACATCCCTTTCCTTCCCCAACTGTTATTTTCACAGTTGCTCATTTTTGTCTTTCCAGATTCAGCCTAAACAGAACCTCTTTAAAGCTGACCTTGACCAACCCACCTGAGTAGGAATTTTCCCCCCACTTGCCTATTGTCCTCTATCATACATTCTATTTTATGTTTTACATCACAGTCCCCATTACTGCTTTTCATTATTTATTGACTGCATATTTTTAATTGCCTCTTTCCCCTATGAGGTTGCAAGCCTCACATAGATAGAAACTCTCTCAGTTTTGTTCAATACTCTCTAACTAACCAGGAGCCAGTACACTGCTTGGCACGTGAGAGGTGCTAACTGTATGCCAGCATCTGTGTGACACATTGGTTCTACTTCTAGCTGTATGTCCAACCTACATGCATCCTATGCACCAAGAAGGGCATATGCCAGAATAGTCAAGGCATCGTTATTCATAAACAATCTAAACACTCAAACAAATGAACTTTATGTTAAAATTTGAGTAAATGCCTTAACTACCTAAGTATTTTGAAGGTAGAGAAAGCATCGTAACTCCATGTCCTGCATACCAGCAAGTCCTGTGGCCTGGAATGTATAAGGCATGCATTCCTGAAGTACTTATTTACTGAGTGGCAAAATAAAAACACTCTTACCTTGCCAAAGCTGCCTTTCCCAATAACTTTCAGGAAATCAAAGTCTGTTGGTTTAGCACTGAAAAAATGAACGATGACAAGAATTAGCCTCCTCGAAACTGGAAAGATGTTAACTTTTAAACATTTCTTAGCACCTCACTCTTTACTAAGAAAATGCCGGGCAAAAAACATTTTAGCATGAAGACTCCAGGTTTCACACGTGTAGTTTCTCATCTTGAATATAAAATAGGCAATAATGGATAACAGTAAATATCTACTTGCTGATAAGACATTTTACAACTTTATTAAAGCCTTGTTAGGTTCTGCTTAAGACAGATTTCATTAATAGTCCCTTTGGGAGAAAACGATAGATCTCTCTCTATCTATATCTATATCTATATCTATATCTATATCGTTTTGAAGTCAATTTTATTTAACCACAAACCTCACCCATGTTGTTAATAAGGACACTGAGTAACTATATAAATTAGTAATACATTCCAAGGACTACCTCATCTGGCAATTCTTTGGACATATAATATCACTTATTGTGCATTACACATAAAAGACCTCTCTGCTTATTCTCATAGATGGTAATGCAGGAAATCCAGTAGAGAAACCAAAAGGAATACTACTTTTGTCCTTTTATTTATATTGACCTGTCAGGTGAAAACAACATTGGCTGTAGGTACGCAAAAGCACATGGCAGCAGAAAGTTAAGCCAAAGCAGCCAGAAGAGCTTTTTCCTTCAACACACTCTGAATCCCAAGTTGGACTAGGTAGAGGAGAAAAACTCCATTTAGATTTTAAACTTCCTTAATTTTTCTTAAAAATTTTATTTATTTGAGAGAGAAACCACAAGCAGGAGGGGGAGGCAGAGAGAGAGCAAGAAGCAGACCCCTCCTCTGAGCAGGGAGGGAGCCTGACATGGGGCTCAATCCCAGGACACTGAGATCATGACCTGAGCCAAACGCAGATGCTTAACCAACTGAGCCACCCAGGTGCCCCTAGGTTTTAAATTTTCTTTAATTCATTACCGAGATAAATGGTCAATTCAAACATGAGAGTAACACCCAGTCTAGGTTAAATAATAACAGGTAAAGATTAGGGAGATAAATACTTAACTAGGCTCAGGTGTTTTTCTTCTTCAAGAATCTGCTCTTTGGACTAGTTACTTTGTTCTTGAATGATATGCTGAGATACTGAAATAGTTTTTTTTAAACAAACGTAATTGCAAAAAATCATGCAAATTCATCAACCATGCAATTCCTCAAAAGAGGCTAACTGAGGCAAGACCCAAGGCCCCAGTGTTAATTGTTGGTGACAAATCCTAACTGAAAGTCAGTTTCTGTTTCTGCGCTGCCTGACCAACTCTGTGTATGGCAACAGAAAAGCAGCTTAAAACCAAACCTCCCCTTCTGGCTACCACCTCCCCCATTTCTTTGCTTTCCTTTGCAGTAAAACTCCTCAAGTAAGAGATCTAAATTCTTTGTCTATTCCTGCTATCCTCTCCCTTAATTCTCTCTTGAACTCCTTCCTATCAGGGTCTGTATCCACCATACCACTGAAATGGCTGCAAAGGTCACCAATGACTTATCAAGTCCAGTGGTCAATTCTCAACACTTACTTGCTTTACCAGCAACATTAACAGAGTGAATTACTACCCCCTTGAGACACTTTGTTCACCTGATTGTGTGACACCACATTCTCAGTTTTTCTACCTTACTGCAGCGGTGAATGACCCAATCCTTGGGTCTGTCTTTACTCACTAAGTGGATCAAAAGGGTGAGGGAAACATTACATCCTGGGATAAAAGACAGACGACTTGAGAATGAATGTGGTGAACCTGAAGGATCATTATAAGCCAAGTACAGCAACACTATACCTTTTCCTAAACCATGGCAGATACCACTCATCAGTCAGGGCACTCCTCCAGCTGAGCCAAGATGTGGCCCTGGAATCCTTTGTATTCAGTGGTCTAACCTCTAATGAAATGCTGGAGTTCACATTCAAGAAGAAGTCTGTATTTGCCATTCCTGCTCTTCCTCAAAATGCCTTCCCTGTGCTTAAGCAAATAAGGGACTATGAGAGGACTGGTTAAAGCAAGTTTACTACCCTTTACTATGCTAATGTCCATCATGACTCCTCTGGAACAAGCTGGCTGACAACTAGGGTTTCAGCAGTAAACACTGAGTACCAGTCATACCCATTAAGCCTGTATGGATGCTTCTGCCAGAGTAACCTCCCAGGACTTAAGATCTCCTTAGAAATACAGTCTATTTCCATCCACTCCTCTGTACTTAGCGAAATAAGTCAATCGGAGAAAGACAACTATCATATGATCTCCCTGATACGAGGAAGTGGAGATGCAACATGGGGGGCTAAGGGGGTAGGAGAGGAATAAATGAAACAAGATGGAATTGGGAGGGAGACAAACCATAAGTGACTCTTAATTTCATAAAGCAAACTGAGGGTTGCTGGGGGAGGGGGGTTGGGAGAAGGGGGGTGGGGTTATGGACATTGGGGAGGGTATGTGCTATGGTGAGTGCTGTGAAGTGTGTAAACCTGGCGATTTACACAAATAAAAATATATTGTATGTTTATAAAAAATAAAAAATTAAAAAAAAAACACACACACACACAAAAGAAATACAGTCTATTGGCTTTACACACACACGCGTGTGCGCACATTCATACACATACACACACACACACACACACACACACACGAGAAAAATAATAGCGGAAAAAAATAGCAAAAAAGCAGAACCCAATTACAATTGGTAGATTTAAAAACTCCTCAGAACTCTATCAAAGCAATGCAAAGCTAGAGCAGTAAAACAGGCAAGCATATGATAGTATTATATTCACTATAACTATGGTTATTATATTTTTCAGGATTCTAGTTAAACTGGTCTAATTAAAGTGGTATGTACATACACAGGCACAAAAAAAGGTCTTCTCAGAATTCAGTTAGAGGAAGTTTGAAACAGACTTACTGAGGATTTCCAGATGGTCCCAGGTTGATGTTCTGTGAGGTAGAGTGTAGCTGTTGGAATGGGGGAAAAAAAGCAGTAACGCTCTTATTGGAGCTTCAAGGTTATCAGTCAGTGAATGTTTCTGAAATAAAATATACTAACTCTACCATAAATATTGGATATACTGCATGTAAAAGAAGCCTGAAGTCCTAATTCTTAACAAATGCACTAACTTATTTGGAAACACACAATCAATATAATTACGATAAATTTCAAGAGCAGTTGTAAGGAAAAACACAAGGCAGAAATAAAGCTCATGGGTGTCAAATGTAGTACCCTGGGGAAAGCTCCTTGGACAAGGTAGGTGTAGAAACCACAATTTAGGAAGGATCATTTCTACGTTTAAAAAGCTGGTTAAAATGGCTGTCTGTTTTTTCAAATTTTCAAGTAATTGTTTATTAATTTATGATATGGAAATAATATCATGATAATGAAGACTACTAAAGCTGGATTGAATTATAGGAGACAGACCTATTTCTAAATCAAATACATATAGACAAGAGCGCTTTTCTTTCTAATTCTACCCTGTAGTCAAATAAAAATTTTAAATAGCCTTTTCTCTTTACAATAATTAATACAGTAAATTCGATCCCTAATATTAATTTAGAAGTAAATCTTTACTTACTATGCCATAAAGCAATTTAACTAAAAAAAAAATTCTCGCTCATTAATTAATAATTAGCTAGAAATTTAACCCCAAATCCTGCAAGATTAATCTCGTGATCTTGTTAACACGAGCACTTTTTATAAAACCAACTGTAAGTGAATTCTGCTTCACATAAATTCCCTTTGAGATTCCTTATGCATAGATAATTAAAAGTTATAAATATCCTAAATATGCATACTTTTACTACAGCCCTGCATAATTATCCTTCAAGAAAGTTATAGATACGAGCTTTAAAAAATTCTTCTCTTTAATCAGAACCAAAAAATTTTACCTAAGCAATTTTTTATTAGAGACCTACATCATACAGATTTCTACTTAAATTCATTTGAAACTTACCATCTCCAGAATGCAAACTACTTTTAAAAATAAAGGGCAAAAGTTCCTAAGCATAATGTATTTCTTAAACAATAACAATACTGGCACCAGCTTTTAACTTACAAAACAAAATTTTCTATCAATATCTCTACATGAAAAATCTTCATATAATACAGTTTTAGCCCCTAGAAGACAGAAATACAGAAGACCACACAATCTAGCCCAAGACAAAAATAAAAAGTATAAAAAATCTGATTCGAGAAATGAGAAGCATCCTGTTGTGCCATAATTTTAACATGGAGGAATCTTTTCTGTTTATATATTATAGTGTTCCAGAGAATCTGATAACATAATACAAACTAAGTTACAATTTTGATAAATTTATTCTTTTAATGAAAGTGCAGAAAACTGATGGATCATTTTTTTCTTTTTAAAGATTTAGTTCAGAGGGAGAGGAAGAGATAGGTCAAGGGTGAGCAGGGGGAGGGGAAGAGGGAGAGACTCTTCAAGCTGACTTCCCATTCAGTGTGGAGCCCCATGCAGGCAAGTCCACAACCCATGAAATTATGACCTGAGCCAAAACCAAGAGCCAGTCACTTAACCAACTGGGCCACCCAGGCCCCCCCAAATTGGATCATTTTTCCATTCAATTAACTCTCCTCATATAGATGAGGGAAGAGGAATTCAATAAGCATGGATTAAAGAATAGGACAACCTATATGCCCTGAATTGCACCAAGCACAATGATAATGGAAATTATTGGGAAATATAATCAGATAACTTTTTACTCTATCTACTATTTTTAATGATTATACTAAACCAAGGATGAGATATAATTTATTAACAGTGAACACTAATAAAAAGCATGTTTCTTGACTTTTTTTGGCCTCTACTTTTCTCTCACTAAATAAGGTAAAAGGTCCAGATGCCCTGAAAGATATTTTCTGGCTATTAATTAAGTTATCCGTGTAGAAGTCCTTATCAAACAGCTATACCAGGGTGCCTGGGTGGCGCAGTCCGTTAAACATCCCACTGGTGATTTCGGCTCAGGTCATGATCTCATGGGTCTTGAGACTGAGCCACTGGTTAAGCTCTGTGCTTAGCAGGGAGTCTGCTTGAGATTCTCTTTCACCCTTTTCTGAAGACTTTTTTTTAAATCCATATTTTAAAACTGCAAGAGATCCTAGTCCAAGTTTCCGATTTTATGGATGAAAAAAGAGAAAGGAAATGAAATTCAGATCTGAATGAAACATGGCAGAGAACAGGAACCAGAACCTGGGAAGGTCTCTTTAGTCTGGTTCTGTATTCAAAACCACTGTCTCCTACAGCAAGGAAAGGTATTTTTCAAATGACCTAAACCTATATCCTCTCAACATGATTGCCAAGCAAAACATGGAAAATCAGGGTTACATACATTTTACTCTTTAGAGTATAGTTTAATAGTTTCATCTTTTTCAATTAAAAACATATACCCATAGTTGGAAAATATGGAAAGAAAAAATGCTTTTGAAAAATCTATAACCAGGGTGCCTGGGTGGCTCAGTGGGTTAAAGCCTCTGCCTTCAGCTCAGGTCATGACCCCAGGGTTCTGGGATCGAGCCCCGCATGGGCTCTCTCCTCAGCAGGAAGCCTGCTTCCCCCTCTCCCTCTCTGCCTGCCTCTCTGCCTACTTGTGATCTCTGTCTGTCAAATAAATAAATAAAATCTTAAAAAAAAAAGAGAAAAATCTATAACTTTATTAACCAATGATTTTGCAAATATTACAGCAACTTCATGTAGTTTTTACTTAATGTTAAAAAACTGACTGGAATCATACTGTGAGAATATGCCTATAAAATTTTATACCCTGATTCCAGGTAACAGTATGTCAAAACTTATTATCCTAAAAATATTCTCAAAATGGTACAATATATGGGGCGCCTGGGTGGCTCAGTGGGTTAAGCCGCTGCCTTTGGCTCGGGTCGTGATCTCAGGGTCCTGGGATCGAGCCCCGCATCGGGCTCTCTGCTCAGCGGGGAGCCTGCTTCCTCCTCTCTCTCTCTGCCTGCCTCTCTGCCTACTTGTGATCTCTCTCTGTCAAATAAATAAATAAAATCTTTAAAAAAAAAATATATGGGGAGAAACATTATTTAGTTAATATTTAAATTGATTCTAATTTTTCATGTAAACTGTACAACAGTGAGTTTTCTTTTCTGTGTGAAGAAACATTTCATTTGCATCAACTCCTAAATAACTTGAATATTTTCATGTTTGGTAAACATTGCCAAATTGTTTTCCAAAAGAGTTGCGTAATATTATGCCAATGCCAGGAAAGCCTGAGGGTGCCTACTGTGCTCTACCCTTATCAGTCCGGAAATATTTTATTTACTTTACATTTTTGTTAATTTGGCAGAGAAAAAAATCTCTGTTGTACAAACTTCACTTGCTACTGGCACTGATGGATTGAACATTCCCCCACATATCTATTTACTAACAGTATTTCTTCATGCCTCTTTTCTCTTAATCTACTGGGATCTTATTAAGTGTCCTTTTTAAAAATCCATTTGTATGACATTTTTATATAATATTTTTCCTTCTTATGCCTTATTTATACCAGTGCTGTCCTAGTTTGTTTCCCTTTTGACAAGCTGCACAGATATAAAATTAAAATATCCTTTTATGCTATCGTAGGACCAACCATGTCACAAATGGAAAAGATAAATCAGTTCTCTAAACTGAAAACCCTCTTGTGGCATCAGAGATGGAAAATTACAACTTTATAGTAGTCACAAAAAAAGAATAGGTCTATTTTCCAAATGAAGATTTTTAGCTGTGCGACAGTAACATTCTGATTCATGTTATCTTTTATATCACAAAAACAGAACCATGACAAAATAAGACATTATAAAGACAAAAACACCCTTCAACCCAATACCTCTGATTTTTATGTCTATATTAAGCAAACATATATAGTTTTCATCACTTTTTAATTATAAAGGTGTTACCATATTTATATATACTTTTTCATTGTCATTTTAATTGCTAAATAATAATTCTCTGGGCTAAGTTTAACAATTTACCGTTCTCACATCACTTTCTAAAGTAAATGTTGGAAACATCTTTATAATATGCTACAGCTTATTCTATTTATCTATTTGTTATCATAATTGATTTAAAAAAATAAGAATATTCTAGTGTTGATTTCGAACACATACTGGTTATGTGCCTGTACCTACAGGAATAAGATTTAGTTGATGCCAACTGGCATATGTATAGTGATTGGCTTTTTGAATATAAAAACTTAGCAATGTAGAGGAAGAAGTATTCAATTAACACAAAGGCCTTTCCTGCTGGTCAAAATTCAAAAAACAGCTTAAGTATGTTAATGATTATGAAGATATATAATGATAAAAAATTAAGATGTAAAGTAAAGGCAGAATATAAAATTGTACATACTATGCAATTAAAATTAGGTAACTAAAAAATCCTTATATATTAAGAGAAGGTTAGAAAGAAAACCACTAAAATATTAAAAATTACTGCTCTGGTTAGTGATAAGAAAGCAATACATCTATTTTTTTTTGAAGATTTTTTTATTTATTTGACAGACAGAGAGTGAGCACAAGCAGAGGACTAGTGGCAGGCAGGCAGAGAGAGGGAGAAGCAGGCTCTCCAAGGAGCAGGGAGCCAGATGTGGGGCTTGATCCCAGGACCCTGGATTGTGACCTGCACCAAAGGCAGATGCTTAACCGACTGAGCCACCCAAGTGCCCCTGCATCTATTTTCAAAATTTCTACTAACAAACTTTCTACTATTCTACCTACTAAATGCTAGCATGTATTGCTTTTTTATCACAGACGTCCTCATTTTTTAAGTTTTATAAGAAATAGTAATCAGTAAAAGGTGAACACATTTGTTTTTATGTATTCTAGAGAGTAGAAAATTTACAATGGATGAAATTACATAATTTTAAGTATATGTTGCTGTAAAGTTGCCAGTAATTTCATCTTTGGGGAATGGTATTTTTTCTTTTAAAAAGATATAATCCCTCTTACTACCTTCTGAGTACTTCTTTCATCCTCATCTTCAGATGGATCTGACTGATGTTTTGGACTGTCCATTTGAAGGAATGCTCTGACATCTGGACTAAAAACAAAAATTAACTTTATTATGACGTTGAAAGCATTTCTATAGCTTTTCTCCCTTTTAAAATGAAAATAACCACAGTAATATTTAAAGAATGAAAGCTAATACAATCCATCAATATTATTATAAAAGGAACAAACTGATTAATTTTTTAAAAATAGGGAATTCAACAAATGGTCAAAGATAACAAGGCAGTTCATAAAGAAAAAGACCCAAATGGTAAGGAAGATGTCTAGCTTAATTAATAATAAAAGAAATACAAATTAAAACACTAATAAGGTGTCATTTTATGTCCATTAACTGGCTAAAAGTTAGAAAGATAGATAACATCAGAAGTTGGTATGGATATAGGGAAAGAGACACCCTCATGCATTGCTAGTAAGAATGTGAAATGAGGCAACTTTTCTGAAAAGAAATTTGGCAATACTTGGTGTAACTGTGTCTGCATTTTTCCTGGGCCCAGAAATTCCAGTTCTAGGAATAAACCACAAAAAAAAAATTATGTGCAGTTTCGAAAGACACAGAACTAGGATACTGACTGTAACTTTCTAATAGTTAATCAAAAGCAAAATAGACATCTGCCACTAGAGAAATTAGTAAGAAAGCTATGGTCACTGACCACAGAGAATTCTACTCAAGTCAGAAACAAGGTAGCACAGTATCATTTTTGTGTATATATATATATATATATTAAATATTCACAGACATGAAGCAATACTCAATAAAACAAATTCTAAAGACATAACAAATACATGAAAGTGGGTATCAGTGGGAGGGATGATGAGATGAGTAGGAAGATCAAACATGAAGAGAAAAAAAAATGAGAGTAAAATACAAGAGAGGCCTTGGTGCACTAATGCACTGAGAGGACTGCATTAATGACAACCCTGAGGGATGATTTAATCCCTGTATCTGAGGTATCTCTTCCTCACATTGTCTTTAATGCTTAAGTAAAATATACATTCATTGTAGGAAATTCAGAAAGATGAAAAATAGTTTTTAAAAAACAGTAGGGTTGATGAGAATGTATAATAGCCACTGTGGAAAAAAGGGTTTGGCAGTTCTTCAAAAAGTTAAACATAGAATTTCCATGTGACTAAGCAATTCCACTCCTAGGTATGTACCCAAGAAAAATAAGAACATATTCACACAAAAACTCACAAATGTTCATAGCAGCATTATTCATATAGCCAAAAAGTAGAAATAACCCAAATGTCTATCAGCTAATGAATGGACAAACAAAATGTAGCATATCCACACAATGGAATATAATTCTGTCATAAAAAGGAATGAAGTACTGACACATGATATTCCATGGATGAACGTCAAAAACATTAGGCTAAAAAAAAAGACGAAAAAGGTCATATATTATAAGACTGCATTTTATGAAATGTCCACAGTAGGCAAACCCATAGGGATAGAAAAGCAGATTAGTGGTTGCTAAGGGTTGGGGGAAAGGAGAAATTCAAAAGTACTGCTAACCCTTCAACAACATGAGGGTTAGGGACAGCAATGCCCCATGTAGTTGAAAATCCATGTGTTACTTTTGATTCCCCCCCAAATTTAACTACTGACAGCTTGCCGTTGACCCAAAGCCTTACCACTAACATAAAGAATTGATTAACACTTACTTTGTGTTATATGTATTACCTACTGTATTACTAGAATAAAGGAACCTACAGAAAATCTTATTAAGAAAACCACAAGAGAAAATGTATTTACAGTACTGTCCTGCGGTTATCAAAAAATAACCAGGCAAAAACAGACCCACAGTTCAAATCCATGTTGTTCAAGGGTCAATTGTAGTCTCTCTGGAGTGATGGTGTTACATTAACCTTGAGGCAACAGAAATGGATAGTTGTGATGGCTGCACAGCAATGTGATTATATTAAATACCACAAAATTGTATACTTTAAAAATAAATAGAAGGGTGAATTATATTTATGTGAATTTTATCTCAATAAATTTTTTTTTTTATTCTCTCTCTCTCTCTCTCTTTTTTTTTTAAACAAACCCCTATGTCGAGGGAGGGCTGACTTTAAATAGATTGCTGCGAGGGAACTGCTCTGCTATGAACCAAGCCCTGACCCAGAAGCAGGCCGTCTCCGAATGTTTTAGCACCAGGTTCCCCACAAACATGCGCTGCATGATGGGCGAGAAGAGATGCAGCCTCCTTTCCGGCCATGCCCCGTTACCCCAGATGAGGGGCTCTCCGCACCCAACCCCAGTGCTGACGCGCACGCCACGCAGGGCATATGCAGTGGCCTGCCGCTAGGGACCACATCGTACCAGCCATCTCAGGCCATCCAAGGCCAACGGAGGCCAATAGAGGCTCCACAGCCTTGCCCTATCGTTCGCCTGAGTGGGATTCTGATTTAGAGGCCCTCCGTCATAATCCCACAGATGGTAGCTTCGCCCCATTGGCTCCTCCGCCAAGCACTAAAAATTTCTTTTAAAGGTGAAGTTGAGGATCTTCAATCTTACCACACAGAGGCAACTTTTACTAATCTTGGTGGTATTTTATTTCAATATTTTCCTGCACTGTTAAGACCATCCTGTATTTAAAATATTTTGATCTTAACTATTTTTCACCTAAATATTACATCATAAACATTTCCCCATATTCTTAAAAACTCCTTGTGAACAGTCACTCTTGATAGATGTATGATGTTGTATAATAAGAGTGCACTAAATGTTACTCAATGATTCTTTAGCTTTAAGATATATATATATAGATGGCCTCCAACTTTTTACTATACAATTTACACTGCTATAAATAGTGTTGCCATTGATAATCTTCATGCACAACATTAGAACTGCATTTAGCATTTTCACTATAGGTTTTTAAAAATACACTGATTTATAAATAATTTTCAGGATTTAAATACAGTTTGTTAAGCTGATTTCCAGAGAGGTTATATTAATTTATTCTTTCCCAGCAGTATATGAACATTGTAAAGATTCTCTCTAGCTCTTATTAGCATTAAATATTAGTTTATATTACTATCTTTAATAATATAAGTGAAAAATAGTAACTTAAAGAAAAGGCACTCAACTTTATTAGTAATCAGTGAAATACAAATTAAAGCAACAATAAGAGACCATGACCCACTCATCAGAATGGCTAAAACTAAAGAGACTAACAATACTAAGTGTTGGTGAGGTGAGCAGTGATCTCAGACATGGATAGTGGAAGAAGTATTATCTGGGACAATCACTTTGGAAAACATTTTTAACATTATCCCCTAAGGTTAAACATATACACTGCAACCCAGAAGTTCTACTCCAGATTTATCACATGTTTGCACATGTGCACAAAAAGACACGTTAATGGCAACATTATTTGTAACAAAATAAAAATAACTCAAATGTGCATCAGGAGTAAAATGGATAAACTGGAGTATATTCACACAATGGGCTATTATAGAGCAGTGGAAATCAATAAATTCTATTTGTCCAACAACATATTTGTGTTTATATTTGTGTCCAACAACATAAATGACTCTCACATGATTGAAAACAAGCCAGATAGAGAATACATGCTGTATGATTCCATGTATTATAAAGTACAACAATGGCACCTTAATCTATCCTGCTAAAAATCAGGAGAATCATTATCTTTGGGAAGGAGGGAAGGAAGAGAGTTTCAGAGGAGGTATGTGAGGGGTTTCCGGTATGCTCGTAATGTTCTATTTCTTGGCCTCAGGGGTGGGAACATAGATGTGTTCAACTTCTCATAGTTCATTAAGCTGTATAATCATGATTTGTGCTCTTTTCTTTATGTGTTATCCTGCAATAAAGCTAAAATAAGGTGTTTTTACTCGTATTTGCATTTCTTACATAAGGAAATACTCAGTTTCTCTGGTAATTAATCAGCCACTTGTATCTCCTCTTTCATAAATCATTAATGTGCTCTGTCCATTTCTTTTGGTGTCTTAAGTGTGTACTATCTGTACAAGCAAATTTTCTATATTAAGCAAATTTTATCTATTGTCCTTTACTATGGGAAGATTTTCCTACATTTTTGGTTTTTAATTTCACTTGTGATTTCTGGGGTTCAAAAGTTTTTATTAAGTCAAACATCATTGTTTTACTTTACAATACATCATGCGCTACTAATATGCTCAGAAAACCCTTTATTTAATCTAGAAATCAGAGATGTAAGTATTAACCTATATTATTCCAGTTTTAAAATAATTCTAAACATAAATTCTAATAAAAAGTTTTAAAATAAGCAAGCAGAAGTATTTTTAATTTTTAGGTAATCTCTACACCCAACATGGGGCTCGAACTCACCACCGCAAGATCAAGACTTACATATTCCGCTGACTGAGCCAACCAGTACCCCATTAAGTAAAGGTATTTTTAAAGTGCATTTCCTTAACACAGGAGGAACAGGTACATAGTAGGTGTTCAAGATACACTTGATGACTGGCTTCTCTTCTTGCTCTCTTTAATCTATTTCATAGTTTGAGGTATAGAGTAAAAGTGTGAAAATTAACAAAGCTCTGTCAACACCAAGCTGAGATTCAGAAAATATAAAATGTCATTTTTTATTAAAAAGAAAACGTCAGTGAAAAATTAAGTTTGAAAAATCTCTTGGCTATTTATTTTTGGAATTCTATAAATGTCCTCTACCCTGAATGCAATGGTGGCATTATCGGGTATATAGGTACATAAAAATCCATTAGGTTATATACTTAAGAATTATGTATTTTATGGTATAATGTTAAAATGAAAATAATCAAATTGCTTTTAATTGACTTTTAATACCAAATATAACATCTCTGAAATGCTATAGTTCCAGATCCAGAATCAATATTTAGAATTTTATACATAGAGGTAGAGGTTCTGAGTAACACTTCAAAATGCCAGGAGAAATAATCACCAGCAACAACATTTGTTCTATATTTATTCCATGTGAGGCTCTGTCAAAGAAGACAAATTCAACCTCTCGATTTATGAACTCTATTTCAAACAAGCCACTAATGTGATAGTCTGAAGTAACCTCAAGTGCAGACAGCAAAAATGAATGGTTAGGGAGTGGATCTAAGCTGAAGACCCAAAAATGAAAACACATGTCAAGCCATGGATCTACCTGTATGTTCCTAGGTATTTCTGATATGACTCACCTTTCCAGCTTAGTAGCATGAGACCCACACAGGGCTGGGAAAGCCCCTCATGTTAAGTGGCTGCCTGCAGTGCTGGGTGGAGAAGGCCTGGAGACCTTGTCTGGGTCAACAGAATATTGCTCCAGGTGGAACAAGGATCGTGGCATGTGTGCATGACCCTTGCCAACTCCTTCAGCCTTATCTCCTTTCTGAAAATCTACTCCATATTCTAGTCACTATGAAATGTAAACACTTAAATGTCTTCAACATATCTGGCTTTTTGTAGATTCTGTTACATCTACTACTCCTTTTGCCTGGATGTACTCCCTACCTTTTCTTGAACAACTGCACATCCTTTAAATCCCAGGAAGGCTTGTTTGCCCTCCTCCCAAGGAAAGCTGGCCACATTTTTCTCCATTGTCTTCTAGTACCTCTATCACAAAACTTTCTTACCTTTAATTGCTTGTTTACATGTCTGTTTCTCCCACTAGACTGGTAGCCTGTGCCTCTGGCAGGATTTTCATTACCAATGCATAGAGCAGATACTTAATAAGTTCTTTTTTAAAAAGTTTTTATTTAAGCCAAACTATGGAAAGAGCCCAGATGTCCACTGAGAGATGAATGGATGAAGAAGATGTGGTGTATATGTGTACACATACACATGCACACACACACACAGACACACAATGGAATACACAGCCATCAAAAAAAGAAATCTTGGCATCTGCAACAACATGGATGGAACTAGAGTGTATCATGCTAAGCGAAATAAGTCACTCAGAAAAAGACAATTATCATATGATCTCACTGATATGCAGAATTTAAGAAACAAGGCAGAGGATCACAGGGCAAGAGAGGAAAAAATGAAACGAGACAAAATCAGAGAGGGCGACAAACCATACAAGATCTTAATCTTAGGAAACAAATGGAGGATTGCAGGAGGATAGGAGTATAGGGAAATGGGGTGGCTGGGCGATGGATACTGGGGAGGGTATGTGTTGTGGTGAGCACTATGTATTATGTAATGAATCACAGACCTGTATCCTTGAAACAGATAATACACTATATGTTAATTAGAAAAATAAATAAATAAATAAAAATATATAAATCAGCTCAGCCCTTTGGCTGAGCATATGTCAAAAAAACAAAAAACAAAACAAAACCCCAAAATCCAAACAAAATAAAATTCTGATGAGCAATTTAAAAAAAAGTTTTTATTTAAATTTGAGTTAGATAACATATAGTGTAATATTAGTTTCAGGTGTACAACACAGTGATTTAATAAATGCTTTCTGAATATAATTAGAAAAATTACATTACTCTGTACTATGTAACTCTGTACTATGCAAAGTTCTTTCAAGTTTAATCTACAAAGCAAATACAAGTACAAAAGAAAGAAAGACAATAACTAGGGCCTTGAATTGATGGGGCCTTGAGTTGATGGAGGGAAAAGAAGATTAAGAACACCAGGGGAAAACTGCTTGAGGATTTTACAAACACATACAGCACAATAATATTTCAAGGAATGTATAAAATCTTTATCCGTAGCTTATTCGAGATTCTTATATTGGGCTTCAGCACCTCTTCAAAACACAATGAAAATTACTTACTGGTTGTAAAGTTCTGGATACCTAACTAAGTTCTGAATGAATTCATTCAGTCCTGCTCTTCTTTGTTTAATAAAATCTGTTAAGAGAGACATAAACTATTAGGATTATTTATGTCAGACTATGATTATCAATACAGTTATGTAAGAATGGACAATGAAAAGAGTGCATTTTGATCAATAAGCTATTTCTTAATTCATGTTTCTTGATATACAATAATACTTAAAAATATATATATTTAAATATATAAATACAATGATTATAAAATTAAAATAAAGCAGAAAACATATCTCCCAAAAGAGAACTCTCCAAAGAAATGTCCAATTTAGGTTCTAAATAAATTCACTATAAAACTTAAAGAGGGGCTTTGCTTTGCCCAACTCTTCAAGTACTACCATGTAATGAATAAAAATTAACACAATGACACTGGTGATGGAAAATTGCACTAATTTTAAAAAGTAATGAGAATTACTGGAAATCCTTGTAACTGGTTAACTGAATATTAATTAACCAGTTACAAGGATTTCCAGTAATTCTTGTTACTTTTTGGTGAGTATCACCAAAACTTGGCTGCTAAAAAATTCCCCCTGCTAAACATCCCTTGAAAAATACAATGGAACAATTTTCTAAAAAACAACTGTCTAGCAACTTCAAAGTGTTTTGACTTGATAATTAAGGATTATGCATCAGCAGGTTAGCAATAAAGGTTAAGCACAAAAGTTTCTTTGAATTAAAAATACTTGATTCAAGCATCTTTGCTACTTGCTAGTTAACTGACCTTGAACCTCTCTGAGATTTAAATCCTTACTTGTAAAATGATACAATTTTAGACCTCTTAATGCTGTTATAGGATTGAGACAATGCATATTAGTTTACAGTAAAATGTCTGGTAGAAAGAAAGAGCACAATCTTTAGCTATTACTATTTTTGTTATTGTTGTTGTTATTTATTGTTGTAGGGTTACAAATCCACCAACCTAAACCCTAATTCTTAAGAAATACACTCTAAAAATGGAAAAAAAACAACAACAAACAGAATGCTTGAGAAAGTATCTCAAAGGGTGAATTTCTCAATAAAAATCTATAAACATTATTCAACTCAAGAATGAGTTTTGGTTTAGTAAAATGGTTTCTACTTAATAAAGGTTTCAATGTACAATGTTTATCACTAAAATTATTGGTTGTTTCTAGTCACTTAGGTTTATTTCCATTTCTTAAAGGTAAGGTATGGCTATAAAAGAAAAAAATATAAGTCAGATCTGGTCTGTTAGATCCAAATGCACTTAGTACTTTTTTCTTGCTAAACTGTGAATTTCTTGAAGAATTTCAGGATGGTATCTTATAAAACTCTTCCAAGGGCATTCTTCTATTTACCACAGTGTAAAGCTTAGGTGAGGTTTAGGTGAGGTTTACATTAGAAACTACACTTGAAACAGTTATTTTTCAGGAACTGAACGTAGTAACATAGGAGAAAGCTAAAATGAATGACTACATTTGAGATAGAGAAAAGTTAATGATTATAGGGATGCAGCTCTAACCTGTTCTATGGATACTTACTAAAGATACATTTTACATTGGGAAATAATTGTAAGAGTAAGTTTCTGTCTTTAGTTGAGCTACAGCCCATGCTGCAGTAAGTATAACTAGACCTTCCATTTCGTTGCTGACTTTGAACAGTTTTTAAAAGCCCTATGGAAAACCCAACATGAGAAATAAATCAGTAATGAAAAAAGAAGCCCTACGGTAGTCAGAGATTTGAGGAAATTTCAAGCTTAATTTGTAGATAAACATTAAGCATGCAAATATCTTTAAAAATTCCAGGTAAGATTAAAATGGATACAAGTCCATTACTGGGTGAGTCCCAAGAATTTATATACAGCTGACATACTGTCTTTAAGAATTATAGTTAGAGATTAATATATATACATATAGGTTTGTGCACGGAGAGAGGGGGTGGAGGGGGAGAGGGAAAGAATTCCAAGCAGGTTCCACACTGTGTGGGATTTGATCCCACGACCCAAGGATCATGACCTGAGCTAAAATCAAGAGTCAGATACTTAACCACTACTGAGCTACCTAGGAGCGCCTGAAGAAATGTATTTTTAAAAATCTCTCCAATGAAGAACTTAAGTGAATTTATCTGTTGTAACTCAAAAGAAATTTCAGTTAGAGACTGAAATCAATGCTTAGACAATAAAATGAGAGTTTTAGTCTTTAGAGTGCATACAAAAATGACCTATACAGATTTCTCTGTCATTTCACTATTTCAAGAAAAATCAACCAAGCGGACACAATTTCCAATACTGTGGGACAGCAGGAAAAAAAATCACCAAACTCTGAAGTAAGGAGGCCTTGAGTTTTAATCCTAATACTGCCACTCGTGGCCAGCATGCCTAATTATATTCACCACCAAAAGATATTTAGAGCCCCCAGGGACCGGATTTTTTTTTTTTCCAGTCCTAACCCACACTTTTCAGGTTAGGAAACAAGGTTAACATTTTTGTAATGTTCCAAACAAGTTATCTAAAACTTTAAAGTAACATGTACATAATAATATTGTGAATTTTTTTAAAAAGATAACATGCATAAATCAGACAATCAAGTGAAAAGAGAAATAAACAAACCTGGATGAATGGAATTCTGCTATATATTAGCTGTATGGCTGATCTTTGCTAAGTCTCTACTTTCCTCATGCATGAAATGGAGGTAAAAAAGCTACTTTACAGTTAGGAACTCAAATAATGGCACAGTTATTATTATTACTACTGCTACTGTTATTATATTATTGAATTATTACTATATATATATGTTATTATATGTTACTATTATAATGGTAGCAGCATTTTAAAAAACAGCCTACTATAGGGAAAGAACACTGGAATCAGAGGGTAAGATGTAACTAAATTTCACTTGTGCCACTGCCTAGTTTTCTAACCACAGACTCCTCCCTTCTTTAATCTGTCAAGTAGGGGATAGAATTAGATGATCTGTAAGCTCTCTTTATAGCTGTAACATTTTGGGACTCAAAATAAAAGTCATCTGACTGAAGGAAAAAAAAAAGGAGTAACAGGGTTAACAAAATTATTGTACCTAATTCAGAATCCTCAACTATTTGAAAGTTTAAGTTCTAAGAGAAGTGATTTTTTAAAATCTTTAACCTAATATTAAGTAGACCTTCCAAAATAAGTGACTAGTTGAAAATAGCATGCATGGATACATTTGTTCATTTGTTCACCAATCACCTATTAGACACTTCACCCTGTACAAGGCACTAGAAATACAAAAATGTTTAATTAAGACATGGTACCTATACTTAAGAAGTTCAAATTCTAG
The DNA here is from genome assembly GCF_020171115.1 of Neogale vison. Taxonomy (NCBI): domain Eukaryota; kingdom Metazoa; phylum Chordata; class Mammalia; order Carnivora; family Mustelidae; genus Neogale; species Neogale vison. The sequence goes on from NC_058094.1 coordinate 68,673,742, forward strand.
TGGAAACAAATTTAAACAAGTCACTACTTCAGCACACCAAAGGAACTAACAGAGAATTCACAAGCTGCTATGAGAAGAAAGAGGCTCCTCAACTCTGCCCAGGGACTAGCACTTAAGAAAAATTTCCCGAGGCACTGGTACCTACACCAAGTCTTATGAAGAACTAGATGGGTACAATGTCTTGGCTTCAGAAGGATGCAAAGACTAGAATAATAATGGAGAGTTGTCTTTTAATTTTGTACAAACCTAGTTCTCTTCAATTAGTAAGGGTTAAAGAAATAAAACTGGTTTATATACAAGCCGTGGAAGGATCATGCCTTTAAAAAATATTTTATCTTTAGCCCTTAACCAAGTGTTATTAAAGGTACTTAACTCATGTTAAGTGATGTTTTTGTGAATGGATAAATAAAATACTGAGCAAACAGTTATATATTCTAACATTCATATTCTCTAAATTTCACAAGCTCTATCTCTTATTGGACTCACACTGATTTTGTTATTTTGTATACTTATTTTTCAGTAGTTAAGATAAAATAAACTTGTTTTTTTTTTAAACTTCAAAAAAAACCAGTAGTTTATATACTGACCTCAGGATCCTACTGGCAAAAGGCTTGATAGTAAACCATTTAGATTATAAAAAGTATAGGTATCTCTGTGCTCTCTACAGAAAGATCCTTAAATTCAAAATGAAATTTTAACTCTGGAAATTACAGGCAGAAATAACTCTTAAAATCTACCTTCAGATATATAAAACTTATCTTAGAGAGGTTGGCAACCATCAGAATCAAGAAGTGAAGACAAGAATATGGAGACATCCTCTTAAACTATGACATAAGAACACAGAGATATCTTTATCTCTTTGTCTTCTTCCCAAGACGAAATGAAATGATTCTATCATTAGGTTCAACTAAGGGCTCTCCAGAACTCTAGCTTGAGTTCAAGTCTCTATTATCAAAACACAGTTTGACTCCTCTCAGATGTCTTTCTGCACTTCACAGTAACTCATTCTCTCGTTCAGCCAGTCTTGACACCTCACTTGTCTCTCATTCTCTTCTCTACATCTCCTTTACCTAAGCAATCACCAAGATTTCTTTTAAGATTTTCTTTATTTATTTGACAGAGAGAGTAGACTTCTTAGAGATTTTTCCTTACAAGAGTTCCCGCATACTGCTCCATTTATAGCTCATTTCCACACCAGTCTTCGTTCTGATTATCTAATGTGAGGTCTATTGGAACAGTCCCTTAGCCAGTGTTCTAGCCTCTATCTTGTCTCTTCTCTCTGCTGTGCCTACTGTGTATCACACACTGTCGATTTCACGTAGTTCTTCATACTCTCTTTACCCAAATAGGATAGGTACTCTAGGACTAACATGTTTCCATGATGATGTTTTTCAGACTGTGCTCTGCAGACACATTTCACTGCTCTACCAACAAAGCAGCTCCCTTTTTATCTGTTCGAGACAGGACATATTCTGCAAGAGATATCACCGGGAAAAAGCATTCTGCAGCTAAAAACAAAATGAGTACAAAGGCACTGGCCTATAGAATCAATTCTGCAGAATGTCCAATCTAGCTTTGCTATGGCAACTCAGTCTTCTGACTCTATGAACTATGCTTCTGAACAAGAGCTCCCTCTTTTTAATTTGCTTCTTTTTATTAATGAATTCCTTTATTCAAGTAATATTTATTGAAAATCCAAGATCTACCAAGCACTATAAATCGATAAAAAAAAAACAAGTATCAATGTTCATAAAATCTACAGCCAGATGAGATAGACTGGCAATGACAATGAAGTATGCTAAATTCTCTCAAGGGAAAAAATTCTACACATAACAGGGAAAGTAAGAACCCTCTCCAATCCTGAGGTTCATAAAGTGTAAAAGAATGAAGAGCCTCTAGTTGAGAGGGCTATAGGGGATGATCCAGCCACCTCAGGGGAAAAAACTAAGTTTAATTAAAGCAAGAATATAAAAGAAATATGAAAAAGATGAAGGATAAAGAGGAATTTGCTAATCATGGACAGAATTTCACAGGGCACAGTGGAAAAAGGTTTGCGAGGTAAAGAAATGATAGAAGGCTAAGTTGCAGAGAAGATGTCCGATCAAGATAAGTGATGTGAGAACTTGTGTCTTGAGTAGAGATCCAAGAAAGCAGACATATGCAGAATCATAGGTTTAATGGGTTACAAGGTTACAAGCAAATTAGTTACAAAGGTAAGCCAGATAGATGACAAGGATAAGATAGCACTCTAGCTCCATCAGGATTCACCTGTAGCACAGATAGACAGCTTTTCTCATCTGCATAAGGAGGTTATGTGATGGATAAGGAGACCTCTGTCTCTCTGTAAGCAGCCATTTGTAACCTGGACTGATACTATGTATTCAAGTGAAAGAAGTTCCAGACTTGAGGCTTCAGACATACAGCTCCAGACTCCTGACAGCCTATGTTTCATGAGGCTTCCTAAGGGTGAACAATAGGACATTTTCTTAGTATCTCATTCAGAGCCTTGCAGAGTTCTTGTGTATACAGTATATATTTAATAAATATTCTGGATGTAACAAAGAATGTCCTTCATGGTTACAAAAGTACCCCAAATTATCCTTAATGACCTATAAATTCACCTGAAGCTAGACTGCTGGAATTTAATTTCCAAATCTGACACTTACTAGCTGTGACCCTGGACAAATTAATTAACCTAAATGTGCCTCAATTTCCTTATCTATAAAACAGTGATGATAATAAGAACACCCGCCTCAAAGGGTTTTGTGAGGACTTAATGAATTAAAAGATCCAAACATAAGCAGTAACTTCTTCGACATAAGCCACAGTTACTTCTTTCAAGACAAATCTCCAAAGCAAGTGAAACAAAAGCAAAAAAAAACTTTTGGGACTTCATCAAGATAAAAAGCTTCCACACAGAAAACGAAATAGTCAAGAAAACTAGGAGGCAGCCCACGGAATGGGAGAAGATATCTGCAAATGACATTACAGATAAAGAGCTGAAATCCAAGTCTATAAAGAACTTCTTAAACTCAATACTCAAAAAACAAATAATCCAGTCAAAAAATGGGCAGAAGACATGAGCAGACACTTCTCCAAAGAAGACATACAAATGGCTAATAGACACATGAAAAAATGCTCAACATCACTAGCCATCAGGGAAATACAAATCAAAACCACAATGAGCTACCACCTTACACTGATAAGAATGGCAAAAATTAACACAACAGGAAACAACAAGTGTTGGTGAGGATGTGAAGAAAGGGGAACCCTCTTACATGGTTGGTGGGAATGCAAGCTGGTGCAGCCACTCCGGGAAACAGTATGGACATTCCTCAAGATGTTAAGAATAGAGCTACCCTATGACCCAGCAATTGTACTACTAGATATTTACCCCAAAGATACATATGCAGTAAAAAGAAGGGGTACCTGCATCCCAATGTTCATAGCAGCAAAGTCCACAACAGCCAAACTGTGGAAGGAGCTGAGATGCCCTTCAACAGATGAAGGATGAAGAAGATATACACAATGAAATATTATTCAGCCATCAGAAAGGATGAATACCCACCATTTGCATCGACATGGGTGGAAATGGAGGGGATTATGCCAAGTGAAGTAAGTCAAGCAGAGAAAGACAATTAACATATGGTTACACTCATATGTGGAACATAAGCAATAGCACAGAGGACCATAGGAGAAAGGAGGGAACCCAAATGGGGAGAAATCAGAGAAGGAGATGAACCGTGAGAGACGAGGGACGCTGGGAAACAAACTGAGGGTTTCAGAGGGGAGGGTGTAAGAGGATGGGGTAACAGGGTGGTGGGTATTAAGGAGGGCACATGCTGTGATGAGTACTGAGTTTTATACATAACTAATGAATCACTGAACACTACATCAAAAACTAATGATACACTACACAGTGGCTAACTGAACATAAAACAAAAACAAAAACCCACAAACACGCAAAGTGTTTAAAACAATGCCTGGGAAGCGCCTGGGTGGTTCAGTCAGTTAAGTTTGGCTCAGGTTATGACCTCAGGGTCCTGGAATGGAGCCCCACATCGCATAGGGCTCTCCGCCCAGGGGGAGCCTGTTTCTCCTTCTCCTGCTACCCCTGCTTGTGCTCGCTCGCTGTCCCTGTCAAATATATAAATAAAATCTTTAAAAAAATCCCAAAACAATGCCTGGCACACAGAAAGCCCCATCCTGAGGCATTATGTTCAAAGAACATGAAATCGATTAGCTTTGTGAAACCTCGTGCACCATACAGCACAATCAACACATTACCTATTACTTCAAACTTCAGTTATCACTTATGGCTGGTCTATGAAGATATTGCTTACCTGGATCAAAATTATCACCAAATATTCTCTTGGCAGGAATCTTCAGGGCCATAGCAGGAAATTGTTTCTTTAACTAGAATTTTAAAAAATACCATTATACGAACTTAACTGGTTATACATGTACCAAAACAAATTACAATCTGATTTTCAAGAAAATCTGTAAGGCATACTTTTAAGGACATCATGATCAAATAAATACAATATTAAATTATACCAATAAAATAACATTAGATTGTCTAATCATCCTATTTTGTCCCAATAGAACACTTAGTATCTTTGTGACCCTGGATAAGTTACTTAACATCTCTGTGTTTCAGTTTTCTTGTTTGTAAAATGGAGATAATTTTAGAGCTTAGATAAGAATCTGGAGTAAAGCTCTGAATACGTGTTACTCACCATTTATTACCTCAAGAGAAGTTGTGATCTTTGTATTCTTTCTAAATGATCAGACTTAACAACTGTTTTTAAGAAAGTGGTGAATTTTGTTTTCCAATAGCCTGTGCTCTAGCATACCCCTTATTAAAATTTTAATACATCTGCTTATCAGATTTGCTTATCCCAGGACAAAGAACAATGTGGCCCTGAAGACATTAAATTTGGGGCAGTAAAGTCATTAAAATGGGTTAAGGCTTATTTTTATTGTAAGCTTCATGTCAAAAAACTACACACACACACACACACACACACACACACACACACACACACACTACATACCCAACTACCGAAATGTCAGGAAATACAAAGAATGGAAGAATATTAATCACTCTACACCATGAGTATGCAGTCAGCAAAATTCGGACTGAAAAATCTGTAGACAAATGACCCTGCTTTTTCAACAAACAACTGTAAAGGAAAGAAAAGAGAGGTGGAGGGGGAGACTTCGTGACATAAAGACACTTCACAGATTTATTAACCAGTCATATAAACACTGACTGAATATTAGATATTAAAATGTTATTGTTAATTATTTTCACATGTGATTACTAATTGTGTGTGTGTGTGTGTGCATTTTTAAAGAACTTTTATCTTTTTAGAGATGTATACTAAAATATTCACAGATGAAATGATACGAAGTCTAAAATTTGCTTCAAAATTACAGTGGGCTGGCTAGGGAAAGAGATGAAACAAGAATGGCCGTGTATCTGGACCTACGGCAGCTGGCTGGCACGTTATATTATTTTCTGTATTTGTGCTATTCTACTTCTGTATGTGTGCAATAATTTCTACAATTTAAAATGCAGGGGCACCTGGGTGGCTCAGTGGTTTAAAGCCTCTGCCTTTGGCTCAGGTCATGATCCTAGGGTCCTAGGATCAAGCCCCGCATCGGGCTCTCTGCTCTGCAGGAAGCCTGCTTCCTCCTTTCTCTCTGCCTGACTCTCTGCCTACTTGTGATCTCTCTCTGTCAAATAAATAAATAAAAATCTAAAAAAAATTTTTTTAAATGCAAACTACAATAATAAAAATACATTTCTATGGACAAAATGTTTATAGAAAGGATTTTACTTTTTGTTTTTTTCTTTTACTCTAAAGGGAGCACAGGGAAAGAATTTGTGTTTTCAAACTTAGGGATGGGGAACCTGGGTGGCTCAGTGAGTTGGGCTTCTGTCTTCAGCTCAGGTCAGGGTCTCAGGGCCCTGGGGTCGAGCCCTGTGTTGGGCTCTCTGCTCAGCGGAGAGCCTGCTTCCCCCCTCCCTCTGCCTGCCTCTCTGCCTACTTGTCATTTCTCCCTCTGTGTCAAATAAATAAATAAACAAAAATCTTTTTAAAAAAACAACTTAGGGAAATCCAGGCCAGGTTGAACCTCACTTCTATGGTTTCAAGGAACACAACTGACATGATTCCCGTGTTTTGCTTTGCCACCCTCACTGCAGGACACACAGAATTTGGAGTTACAGAAAAACAGGGAGACAGAGAAAATGGAGAAATAAGAAAAAGATGAAAAAAGGAAGAGAAATACAGAAAAAATGAGGGAGAAGGATAATAAAAACTCAACTACATTTGAGGAAAAATTTCTGCAGAAAGCTTAAGATGGGATGTTTGATGGAATAAGGAAATGAAAGTGATCATGGTGGGGGAGGGTACCCCAAACAAATCATTCACTTCTTCTTTATATTTAAAGCTATTCAAATATTAACACCCTAAACTAATTAATCTCTAGCTATTTATTTATAGATTTATTTAGTTATTTATTTATTTGAGAGAGTGTGTGCACAAGTGAGGGGTGGGGAGGCAGGGAGGGATACAGGAAAAGGGAGAAGCAAACTCCCTGCTGTGAGGCTTGATCTCAGGACCCTGGGTATCATGACCTGAGCTGAAGGCAGACATTTAATCAACTAAGTCATCCAGGCACCCCAGACATCCATAATCTCTAGTTACTTAAATCATGGAACCACCATGACATGAGGATGGCTCTTCACTCATGCAAGATTTCTACACTGCTGAGTTTTTAGGCCACATCCCCTACATTCCTCCTTCTTATAAACAATTCTACAGGAAGGAAACAGGTTTAGAAGGTAAATCTGACTAATCATTTAAGCAAATATAGAAAGAACCTCAGATTTTCAATTATTCATAGTTCACTGGAAAAAACCTGATCTTATTTCTCTAAGAAGCTCATATAAACTATCTGTATGTGCATATGTTTGTTAAAGTACCATCATGATAGCTATGGTCAAATCTGTACAATCCTCAAAAAATGCCGATCATTTACATAATGGTATCCAAGAATTTCAAACAGAACTGGCAATTCAACCCTCACCCAGTCTCCAATATAAACTATTTTTTAATGTAATTTTTTTTTAATCTCTCAACATTATGGGGTACCTGGGTGGCTCAGTCAATACAGTATCTGACCCTTGATCTCAGCTCAAGTCTTGATCTTGGGGTCATGAGTTTGAGCACTGCCTTGGGCTCTAAACTGCATGTGCAGCCTACTTAAAAATAAAATAAATAAATAAATAAAAATAATTAACATTACAGAAGATAGCCTCATGTACAAATTGTTTTTGGATATTATTTTGTTTCAAAAGTGTGACTTCACTTACAGTAAAAAAAAGACTGCCTCGATAGCGTCTAATTAAGCAATTAAAAAATATATATATAGTTCGGTTACATATGCATTAAGGAAAAATTTAAAAACAGAAGAAAACACAGTAAAAATACTACAGTTACCTCTGAGTAGCAACATAGGAGGGGTGATTTTTAAGTTTAAATACTTAATTTCCTCCACATTCCAGATTTTCTAGAATACATATTAATTTTACACAGGAAAAAATGCCATTTAAAAACTTAAGTATTACTTTTTAATTCAATTTAATTTAATTCAATTCAATTTTAACTAGCAAAAAGCATTTGCTTTTGGCTCAGGTCATGGTCCTGCTGTCCTGGGATTGAGCCCCATCAGACTCCCTGCTTGGCAGGGAGCTGCTTCTCTCTCTGCCCATCACCCACTCATGTGCGTGCGCGCAAGCACGCGCTCTCTCTCTCTCTTTCTCTCTCTCTCTAGTAGATAAATAAAATCTTAAAAAAAAAAAAGAGTCAGAAGCCTTACTTTCGTGACTTAACAAAACATGGAATGTTGTACAGCTAGTCACTGGATTCATTCAGGCCCATTTAGGAAGTTAGTTATCTCTTAACTGAGATATGCTTAACTTTCTCCATATTTAAAGATTTTACAAATGGTAAGTCACACACTTCTGCATCTATTTAATTCTACTTTTTTTTTAAAAGATTTTATTTATTTATCAGAGAGAGAGAGGGAGAGCGAGCGAGCACAGGCAGACAGAATGGCAGGCAGAGGCAGAGGGAGAAGCAGGCCCCCTGCTGAGCAAGGAGCCCGATGTGGGACTCGATCCCAGAACGCTGGGATCATGACCTGAGCCGAAGGCAGCTGCTTAACCAACTGAGCCCCCCAGGCGTCCCTTAATTCTACTTTTTTAAAATCAAGAGACAGCGTTAAAAAAATTGAAAAAAATTACCTTCTGAAGGATGCCTGGTAATCTACCATTTATTAAATAATGACATAAAGAGATTCCTATTTATTCTTAGGGCAGAGAAAAACTGAAATTTGGGATTTAAAGCGTAACTGCTTTTTTCCTTAATTGAAGCAAAGCTCGGAATCCAGAGCTGTCTTAATAATGTGAGGTCTACAATGACCAATACAGGTGGTGTTCTTTGGCCTCCTAGGTGTGTATGACTAATACACAACAATGGACAATAATACACAAGCACTGGTCTCTGCATTGATCTGGCCTGATGTGTTAGAATTACCATGGAGCTCCTGCTTCCTCATTAAAAATAACATTTAATATCTAAATTTTGAATATATAAAAATAGTTTATATTAATTTAAATAATTAATGATCCCTTAGATATCACCCCCCCACCTACCAGTAACTGTCAGAACTTAAAAAAACCCATATTCATTTTAGTTGTGTTGGCTACTTAAAATCTGGAACCGAAGACTTAACTCTAGCCAAAAATGCAACTATAAAAGGAAGGTAAGCTTATGACAAACTTTCAGACCTAAATCTAGTTGCTGGGCAATTTAACCAGAAACAAAATGACAGATAAACAACTATTAGTGAGGCAGTAGAAAGAATTTATTTCTAATATTCTGATATTAACTATTTTAAGCTGCACATATAATTTTCACATCTTTAAGAGTTTACTCGAAAATTCTCAACAATCCTCTCTCCACCCTTTTTTGTAGAAATTCCAAAGTTAGGATGCTTCTGAAGAATCTCTTACCCTTTTCTGCTTATCTGTTTGAGAAGGAATATTATTTAATCAAAGAAATCTCTCTTGGGGCCCCTGGGTGGCTCAGTCGGTTATGTGTCTGCCTTCAGCTCAGGTCATAGTCTCAGGGTCCTGAGACTAAATCCCACATCAAATTCCCTGCTCAGCAGGGAGGCTATTTCTCCCTCTTCCTCTGTCCCCTTGCACTCTCTCTCTCTCAAATAAACAAATAAATACATAAATAAAATCTTTGAAAAAAAATCTCTCTCATTTGTAAGTTTTCTTAGGTGTTTTATTTCATTACATATTTTTTAAGTTTTATTTATTTAAATACTCTCTATACTTAATATGGGGCTTGCACTCACAACCCTAAGATCAAGAGTTGCTCACTCGTCCAACTGAGCCAGCCAGGAACCCTCAGGTATTTTGTGTTAAAAAAAAAATCCCAGGGCACCTGGGTGGCTCAGTGGGTTAAACTTCTGCCTTCAGCTCAGGTCATGATCTCATGGTCCTGGGATCAAGCCCCACAACAGGCTCTCTGCTCAGTGGGGAGCCTGCTTCTCCCTCTCTCTGCCTGACTCTCTGCCTACTTGTGATCTCTGTCTGTCAAATAAATAAATAAATCTGTTTTAAGATTTTATTTATTTATTTGATAGAGAGAGACACACACAGCAAGAGAGGAAACACAAGCAGGGGGAGTGGGAGAGGGAGAAGCAGTCCTCCTGAGCAGGCAGCCCAATGCAGGGTTCGCTTCCAGGACTCTGGGATCATGACCTGAGCCGAAGGCAGATGCTTAACGACTGAGCCACCCAGGCACCCCAATAAATAAAATCTTTAAAACAAACAAAGTTCCCGCAGACTGACATTTACTTACAGTATTGTAAAGCTTATCAAACTCTGCATATCTCCTGAAGACAAACCACTCACTCCTGCCCATTGAGACCAGAACTTTATAAACCTGTGGAAATAAAAAACAGCATTAATAAAACTTGATTGCAAAAAAAAAATTCATTAGCTATTTAATAGGTGAATCACCCATATTTATACTCATGAAACTGATATTGGACATCCATGTTTATGCATGATTCTCTAAAATACACAAGTATATTGGCTAAAAGACTCACTTAGTCTTCTTGAAAGGAGATATTTTATTTTATTTATTTTTTAGGAGATATTTTATTTTTAAAATGTTATGAAATATTTCTACAGTTTTCAAAAGAATAACACAGTGAACACCTGTGAATTCATTCAGATGTCTGAATTCTAACATTTGCCATTCTTGTTTCAGACCTTTTCCCCCAAGATTACAACATTATAGATTCAATTGATGCTATTCTCCTCTCTTCTTCCCCAGCAGTAACCATTATCTTGAAATTATAAAGTATTTTCAAAAGTGATGCCTGGCACACAGTGAAGACTCAGCTAAAAGTTCTCCTTCTAGGTCATCTTGTACACAGTATTTTTCAAACCAGGAATTATCCTCAGACTTCCTACTACTGTCTTACCTGTGTTTAATAATCATATATAAATATATGTAACTTCATATAACCAGAGTCGTCAACCCTATGAAGTAAGCAGAACAAGTACTATAACCCTTACTATATACGTTAGAAATTATGGCTCAAAAAAGTTTAATAATTTGCCCAAATTCACAGACTTATGAAACTAAAATGCAAACCTTTTAGCCCTTTATATATCAGAGCCAGTATCAAATCATCAACCATTATAATACAGAATTAATTCTGATAATTCATCCCATCCCATACTCTCAGAGTATAATTCAACATAATAATGTAGAGAGGATGGTTTGGGACTCTAAAGATCTGTTTCATTTCTTTTTTTTCTTTCTTTTTTAAAGATTAATTTGAGAGAGAAAGCGAGAAAGAAGCATGAGGGGATGGGGAAGAGCAGAGGGAAATGAAGAGAGTCTTAAGCAGACTCCACACTGAGCAGAGAGCCTGACACAGGGCTTGATCCCGGAACCCTGAGATCATGACCTGACCTGAAACCAAGAGTCGGACACTTAACCAAGTATGCCACCCAGATGCCCCATGTGTCATTTCTAAAGAGAAAAGTAACAAGAACCAAGGTGTTTGAGGAAAAGCTCAATGACGAATAACTTGGGTTATGAATTAAAGAGATAGGAATTACTTTGGAGTTTACAGTACAGCAGTCCACGGTCTTTTCGACAACTTGGAGTAAACCAGGTTTATTTTAGAACATGGGCATACAAATATGTATAAACTATCCTCTCCCATAAAAGATTGAAAGCTATGCTCACAAGTTCATAGATAATACTCTGAGGAAAGCACCTCCCCAAGACTGCATGTGATTAGAACGAGAATTCTGTAGCACTCTGTAAGATATGGTCACATTAGCAAGAGCACAGTGAGAAGGGTCCCAGGTTGCAAACCACATTCCTCTGTGAGAGAGAGGATAAGGTCCCACCTGGAAAGTGAAACAAAGTCCTCGGTATCAATCACTGGAGTTAAGTGATGGATTACTTAGACTGAGAGAAAAAGGGCACCCAGGCACCTACATGAGCTACATACATCTGGTGGTGGGTGGTAACATGACTTTTCTGGTCTTAACCAAGAAGGCATCAAGTGGTCTTAGAGGAAGCTGTTGGATGTAAGACACCAGATTTATTTGTAAGATGATACAGCTCACAAGGAGAGAAGAGGGAAGTAGAGGATAAAGAACCTGGTTAAGGCGCCGCTGAAGCTATGGTGTTTCTAAGACCAGATTACAGATTTAACTCATGGAGCACTCAGGATCAGACAGGACTGCTAGCAAAGAATCAGAAACTTAGGTTTAGATGATTGCAAGCTTCTTGAATTAGTTATGCTGGCTTCCTAGTATGGTAAGGTGGTTTCCCATGGTTACCCAAGGACAGCCAAGACTAGAAGCCACAAATAGGCTCCAGGCAGAAGCAGCCCTGCTTCAGATAAAGCCCCATGAAGTTACCAATCAGCCATACGACTTATGAACAAGGGCTTTTTTTTTTTCTTTTTTAAAGATTTTATTTATTTGAGAGAAGGAGAAAGCAAAGAAAGAGAAAGCCTAACTCAGGGCTCCATCCCAGGACCTTGGGATCACGACCTGAGCCAAAGGCAGACACTTAAGTGACTGAACCACCAAGGTGCCCTAAACAAGGGCCTATTACATGAATTGAAATAAAACACCAACAGGTAACAACAAACTCTTCAAATTTTAAAAAACACTTTCATTTGCAAAAGATGCACAAGAATTCACAGATAGCAGTATGATACTTATTATAATATAAAATTATTATTATTTTTTTTTTAGTATTTCCTTACTGCCTTTTACCACCAGAAAGTGAGTTCCTTGAGAACAAGGGCTGTTATCATTCTTGCTACCTACCATACCCCCAGTGCCTAGAACAGCATCTAGCATGACACAAAAACTCAATGACAATTTGTTGAATGGATAAATAATCAAAGTATAATTTAAACTTGGTTTAAGTGAAGACATCCTAGAAGATAATGCATTTCTCTGTTAGAAGCTTCACAGTAGAGATCTATATAAAAGACATGAGAACTAGAGTATAAAAAATATTATCAAATAGCAAATAACACAATCTCTGTTTTCATTCCCAAATATGACACAGGCATCTGGGACCCACTGAGGCTCAAAACAGAGTCTGCGTTGGATGAGGTAGGGTCTATCCGTGTTGACTAGAACAGAGGTTTTTGAGGATTGCCCTGTAGTGATCAGCAACTAACATGTGAACTCAGTACTACTCTTCATTCAACATCAATTCAACAAATACTTCTAAAATATCCAACTCTGTTCTGGGTACTGATAAAACAACAGTGAAGGAAGTTCTTATTTCAAAGGATCTTGCTAGTAGTCTAGTCTAGTCATAAATAAATACAAAATATATCAAGTAGTGATAACTGCTAATAAAAAATTAAAGAGGATGGGGCACATGGGTGGCTCAGTCATTAAGCATCTGCCTTCAGCTCAGGTCATGATCCCAGGGTCCTGGGATCGAGCCCCACATCAGGCTCTCTGCTTGGCAGGAAGCCTGATTCTCCCTCTTTCTGCCTGTGTTCCCTCTCTTACTGTGTCTCTGTCAAATAAATAAAATCTTAGAAAAAAAAAAAAAGCTAAATAGGGTAGAGGCACCTGGGTATCTCAGTTGGGTAAGTATCTGACTTTTGATCTCAGCTCAGGTCTTGATCTCAGCGTTGTCAGTTCAAGTCCTGCAGCAGACTCAAGGCCGGATGTGGAGCCTATACTAAAAAAAAAAATGGGTGATGCTCCTGGGGGGCTCAGCTGGCTAAGCATCCGACTCTTGATTTCGGCTCAGGTCATGATTTCAGGGTTTTGAGATTGAGCACTGTGTTGGGGTCTCTGCTGAGCTTGAAGGCTGCTTAAGATTCTCTTTCCCTCTCTCTTTGCCCCTCAACAACCACCTCCCCAAAATTAAATAGGGTAAGCAGGACAGACAGTAGGTGTACTCTACTGTACACCTCTACTGTACTGTAAAGAGTAGGAGTAGGGAGGGCTGTGAAGGTGCTATTTTATATAGGGTGGTCAGAAAAAGCCTCTCTACAAAGGCAACGTTTGATCATCTGAAGCGAGGAAATGAACAAAGTGATCTGGAGGAGGCCTTCAAGAATGCAGGGGACAGCTCTGGGAACAGCTAGGTAAGAACAATGCTACAGACTTCCTGAACCTTTCAAAGATGGCACGAAAATACCTCTATCATGAAAAGTAAATGGACACTGAGATAACTCACTGCCTGTATTTGTTATACATGAACTTCCATCAAACTTGGCAGGAGGTTATGCCCTTGAAGGACAGAATGCTCATGGGTTTAAAAAAAAAAAAAAAAAAAAAAAAGAAGAGGGAAGGAAAAAAAACTTTCATACACTTCACTATTTTACTGAGGTACACTGACCTCTTATTTACCATCAATGTGACGTTTCTAAGACTTGCTTATAAGATTGTGGGATAAATGAACAATGTTTAAGATACTGCTGTAACAGACACTGAGCAGAGGCAAATGGCCAAACACACATTGCAATCTTTCCTCAGTCTCTCCTCTGGGCTTCGGTACAGGGTATGGAAGTACGTTTATTAAGAAAAGGAAAACAGGGGCACCTGGGTGGCTCAGTGGGTTAAAGCCTCTGTCTTCGGCTCAGGTTATGATCTCAGGGTTCTGGGATCGAGCCCTACATTGGGCTCTCTGCTCAGCAGGGAGTCTGCTTCTTCCTCTCTCTCTGCTTGCCTCTCTGCCTACTTGTGATCTCTATCAAATAAATAAATTAAAAAAAAAAAGAAAAGGAAAGGAAAGGAAAACAGAGGAGAGAAGAACAGAAGCTGTTTCCAGTTCCTTGTCTGGGACTTTGGGAGAAAGTGTCATTGGGGGTTCCAGCCCCACCTACTTAAGAGAGGAGACTGGATCGCGCTTGCTCGCTCTCCCTCTCTCTCTCTCTGACAAATAAATAAATAGAATCTTAAAAACAAAACAAAACAAAAATACACGTGGGTGGCTCAGTCAGTTAAGCATCTGCCTTCAGCTCAGGTCATGATCCCAGGATCCTGGGATCAAGTCCCACATTAGGCTCCTTGCTCTCCAAAAAAGCCTGCTTCTTCCTCTACCTGCCACTCCCCCTGCATGTTTGCTCTCTCTTTCTCTGACAAATAAATAAATAAAATCTTAACAATGAAAGAAGGAAGGAATAAAGGAAAGGAGGAGACTGGAATGGTCAGACCAAAGGGTTTAGTTTAACTCCTCAGTTTTCCCATGTGACATGAACTCTGAGTTGAAAGTCATTTGTCATGGATGCAATGGCTGAAGTGAGGTGATCCCCAGGTCAGAGGTCAGGGTAGACCACCTGAATCAAGAGCAGTGAAAGGAATGGCAGAGCCTCAGTGGGGGCTACAGCCATCAAGACCAATAGGACGCTGGGTCAGCAAGAGTCACCACCACTCTCGCTAAGCCAACAGAGAATAGATAACAAATCAGTTGATTGACTGCAGATGCCAGCAGTGGATGCCAACAAAATGTCCAGGGCTAGATCAGGTCAACTACTGCTGGCTGTTTGCCAGATCAGTCACTCTACACCCAGAACAGCAAAGATCTAGAGTGCTGACAAGAATGCAAGAGCCTTCAGCAGGCTACCATGAGGTCAATCAATGACTCAATAAATACCATGAAAGGGGACAGCTCTCCACTCATAAACCATGATGTCAAGTTGGAGAAGCGTGGGTTCAAATAGGAGAAATAGAGTAGAATGAAGACAGCCTTAGCATTTTAACTTAAAAGAACTGCTTAAATTTTAGCTCAAACTAAGTGTTAAACAGAATTGAGTTAAATGAGTTTCTTTATACTACTCAGCAGGTGGTGGAAGATTACAAGGAAGAGCAGATCAGTTATAGACAAGATAAATGATACTGTTTCAGGGGGAGGAGGGGAGGGGATCTCTGAATATACACACAAACAGGACTACTGGGAATAAAACAGGATGTTTCATTACACTAATTAGAGAAATGGCTACTCTCACTGATACAATGATTCAGCAAACATTCACTGTGTTTATTCTTTATAGTTCCATATTAGATATTATGGTGATAAAAAAGATAAAATTAGAAATGGACTTTGCCTTTCAGGTAAAAAAGAGATAAAATACTGGATTAAATACTTCAAAAACTGAGGTAGAAAATGATTAATGTCATAAGAAAGGTGCTGTGGAAATTGCAAGACAGGGGTTCTTAACATGGGATCCATGACTTCTGGAGTCCATTCACCTCCTGACAATGCATATGAAATTATGTGCATTTGTAAATCACTGTGCCTGCACAATTTTTAGTGAAAGGATCTACTGGAGTTTCATAACCTTTTCCCCAGGGGATAAGTAAACGGGCAAAAATCTGAAAAGGAAACTATATTCTGTTAGTACCAAGGGAAGACCGTGGAGGATATATAATTTTAAAGGTATGTAAGATCTGGATTATGTGGAAACATCGGATGGAGGAGTTCTAGGTTAGGGAAGAACAAAAGCAGATATGGAAATACTATCTATATTCATTTTTTTCTCCATACACCTTACAGTACATACTTACAGTAAACCTCTTCTTTTTCTCTCTGTGTTCATCAGAACTGGGAATGCTGACACTTGGGCAGCTTTCCTTGTAGTCCATGTTATAATCCCTTTGAGTTTATTGTCTCAAAAGGACACCAAAAAATAAGTCCGAAGAAACAGTCAGCAGAGGACACAGTTAGCTAATCCAAAACATAAAACCTCTTGAGGTAATATTCAAATTCCATCATGCAACCTTAATCAACAGAAAAAAGAAAAAAAGAAAAGAAAAAGAAAAAAAGAAAGCATGGATTAGCAAAATAATTTAAAAATACAATGATTTGTCATTATTCACAGGACCCACTTTATGCTTATTCTGGCAGGAATTTACATTTGATCCTAAAGCACAGCCCAGGTTAGAGATATAGTTTTTCTGCCCCATCAATAGCTATACCACAATGAAACATGTGTGTCCCACCTGCCTTCCTTATTTTGAAGAAATTCTAGGAGCTACAGTTCAGGTGAACTGACACCAACTTGCACCTAAAAGGGTTCTATTTTGTTAGATTTCGAGCAGGGTTTTTCAATGTTTATTTTCCATTTTTTAAAAAGTTTATTTACTTAAGTAATCTCTACACCCAAGGTGGGGCTCCAACTCACGGGCCTGGGATTCAGAGGCACATGCTCCTCTGACTGAGCTGGCCAGGCAGTCAAGTGTGTTTTTTCAGACTTCTTGCATCAAGTGTGTTTTTTCAGACTTCTTGCATCAAGATGAGCAGGTGAAGCCTGCTTCAGATTAGGATCCTATATAGTAATTATTTACTCCTGTTTTAGATGTGAGGCAACTGAGACATGGAGACATTAAATAAATTACCCATCGAGGATGTGAACCCAGGCTGTGTGGCTCCAGTCTTGACTCTTAACCACTGCGCTAAGCTGCATTTTAACAACTGTGGATTTTATGCCCTGGGTCCCTGGTCAAAGATATTACAATCTTCCTATAGAACAGATACAATTATGTTATTATCATTCTGCCCGAGGACAAAGGGCTTGATATGTCAAACTGATGTCACTTTTGCTACACACAGCAGCTCACTCTCTCCATTGATACAAAATAATACCCTTTAAAGAGTTACTTTGCCAGTTTCCCTGGTGACTAATTTTAGGAAGTCACACCGACAGATCTAATAATTGTAAATAAATTACAGTGAAGCAATGATTTCAAATATCTACCAATAGGCGTTGCATATTCAGGTATGGTGAGTTTGAACTGGTTATAAGGGTGCTTCCTTTGAGAGGATTCAAAACCCACTTTGCTAGACCGGATGAATGCAGTCAAGAAGGATTTACATGTAGTTTAATTAGTTGTCAGAAAACATAGATACGTAGCTGACCTACTCCTAAGCTCAGAGTGCCGCATAAAAGCAGCTAGCTTCTTCAGCTCACCCATTAGACCAGGGCGGCCACCTGATCAAAGTCTTGCCCGCAGTCCCAGCGCTCTACTGCCACAGAATCAGAGCAGGTGGAACCTTAGCTCTTCTAAGGCAGATTAACCTTGTCTAGGAGCCTGAGACCGACATCAGCCCATTCTCTATCTGTAGCAGAAATGACAAGAGAGTGGAAGTCACAGTGCTACACTTTCCACACCTATCCCTTGAGAATGTGAGACCCAGGGCATGGTGGGCCCTGCTGGCACCATATTATGTATGAGCTTGAATGTCTGTTTGTGCCTAACTGTGCACAATCCACAGGAGCAGAACTAGAGGAGGACATCAAGTCTCAGGTCTTCCCTCTGGAAGGGACAATAACGTATGACATTAAATGGCATCAGAAACACATGAGGGGGGAAAGAGCTCAGAAGCAGGATAAGTTGTTTCATACAAGATACCCAGAGTACAAGTATAGTAGGCAATTTAGTATAGAGCCCAGCACTTAGGGGGATGCCAATTCTCCTAACTACCTATTCCTCTCACCCCTTATTGCACCCTAACAACAGCTCCACAAGAACCAAGGAAGAAGTTCAAAGCCGACTCTGGGAAGAGACCACTTTTATAATGGAAAATTTGCAGAATCTCAGAAATTTTTACCAGCAAGAGTCTGAAGAGCATATATGGGAGTACATTCAAAGGATGGAGGAGGACTAAATAGGAGATTACTGTGATCCTATAATGGCCACAGTCTTTTTCCAGACCTCTCTGAGAGAGACCTGCACCCATGCACAGGGGTGACAGCCCCCTGTGGAAAGAGAAATATATAGTCCTTTCAAGGGTTACTAGACACTAGACCTAAACTGACACTAATCCCTGAAGATCCAAAGCAGGGCCCACAGGTCAGAGTGCATATCTCATTCCAGAAAAGAGATGAGTGATGAAGTCGACCCTGGTATCCCATGGTGGGTACCATGGGAACACAGGCCCATCCTGTGGTTACCTCCCTAGTCCTAAAATTTTTGTGCAAATGGATATACATGGTAACTGGCCAAGCTCCCACATTGGTTCCCTGTCCTAGGTCATAAAAGCCATATGGAAGAAAGGGCCAGAAAGAAACCCCTGGAACTCTTCCCCTCTCCCTACTATGAAAGAAAACAAAAAACTGTACCACATCCATGGGAGAAGCTCAGAAATCGGTACTACTATCAAAAACACTGAAGGATACAGAGGCGTTGATTCCTATTATATCTCTTTTTTTTTCTTGCCAAAAGCCAGAAAGATCTTGGAACATAACAACAGATGGTGAGGCCAATCATGGCTGCACTTCTAAATGTGATACTTCTTGCTGGAGAAAATGAGCAAAACCTCTGCTAGCTGGTAGATAACTGCTGACCCAGCAAATGCTTCCTTTTCCATCATCATCAGTAAGAACAGTATGATGCAATTTCCCACCAAGTGCCAGACAGCAGTGCACCTTCAATGTTTTACCTGAGGGCTATTTCTGCACTGCCATAATCTAGTCTGGAAGGATCTCGATCATCTCAGTATCCCAAAGATTACCACACTGGTCCATCACACGGATGGCATTATGTCAACCAGATCTCGAGACAAAGAAGTAGCAAGCACTCAGGATGCCTTTGTAAGATATATGTACAAGCCAGAGAATGGAGATAAAAGCCATGGAAGTTCAGGGATCCACTACATTGATGGTTTCTATGGTTCCAGAGGTCTGAAGCAGGATATCGCATCTGAAGTAAAATTGCTACACTTAGCACCACTAAGAAATATGAAACATAACTGGTGAGTTTCATACATGGATATAACCCCTGAGGCTGCCAGTTTTTTCTGGGGCCTGATTCAAGAGAAGGTTCTTCAGCAGTAAAAGCTACCCTAACTCTTGGGGCTATGCTTTAGCACCCACTAGTACCACAAATGACACAACAGACAGGGATGGGGTAAGAAGCCTCTGACAAGCATCCAGAGAAGAGTAAGAGTTACAGACTCCTTAGGGTACTGTCAATAAGTTTTTTCCATTTGGTTCCTGGCTTGCTACTCAGCTCTGGCAAAGATTCTATTTCTGCCCAAGAGACTATGTAGTAAGAACAGCCATCATGAGAAGTATTATCTGACCAACCAATTCATAAAACTGGACTGTACGAAAGCTTTCCACTTGGTATGCTGAAAGCAAGACTGGGCCTGAGCAGGTCTGGAAGGCACAAGTAAACCGCAGGAAAATCTGGTACTTGTAACACCTTCCTTGTAAGCTCTGGCACCACACACTCACGGAGAGGATCCTACGATCAGTTAGAAGAGGAGGGAAAAGACATGCCCATTTGTGAATGGACATGCACGGTATGCTAGCCCCAACCAGAAATGAAACACTGTAGCTCTACTAAGGGATGGTCCTGACAGAGTGGTGAAGGGAACTCTTCCCATTAGGCACAGTTCTGAGCAGTACATGTCAGGAGACAGGTGTCAGGAGAAATGCATGCCCAAGGTATGTATCTATGCTGACTTGTGGCCAATGGCTAAAGGATGGCTCACTGGTGAAAGAGCTGGAAAGAACAAGATTTGAATTGTTTTTCAAAGGGGAGAGCATATTCCCATACGTTGTACTTTCATTTTTTTTAAAAATAAACATTTAAAAAAGTTTAAAAAGGAGGAGAGGGGGTGCCTGGGTGGCTCAGTAGGTTAAGCCTCTGCCTTCAGCTCAGGTCATGATCCTGGGGTCATGGATCAAGCCCTGCATCGGGCTCTCTGCTCGTCAAGGAGCCTGCTTCCCCCACCTCTCTGACTTCCTCTCTTCCTACTTGTTATCTCTCCCTGTCAAATAAATAAAATAAATAAAATCTTAAAAAAATAAAGTAAAATAAAAATAAAAAGGAGAGGTTTGCAGATGTACTGGAAGGAGTGGAAGTTGGCTGTGCCAAGTTAAGATTATTTTAACTGGTTAGATGACTGAGAAGCAGAAAGTTGTTGAAGGTATTTACCAAACTCAGATCCAAGACTTCTGGGAATTCATGAGCATCCTGGGAGAATCAATCTATTAGACCTCAAAGAAGAGTTGTACTTATTTTCCACTGTGACCTGGCCTGAACTTCATGGGATCAGAAATTCCAAAGAAGTGCAGAAATATCTGAAAAAATGAAATCACTCTTTCAGAAGCAATTCACTCATCTTGGTGCTATGAATCATTGCTTACACTTCTTTGCTTGCCTTTTTTTTTTTTAAGATTTTATTTATTCATTTGAGAGAGAGAGAGAGAGAGAAAGCACAGGCAGGGTAAGGGGAGAGGGAAAAGGAGACTCCCCATGGAGCCGAGAGGTGGGCATGGGGCTCGGTCCCAGGACCTGGAGAGCAAGACCTGAAGCGAAGGCAGATGATCAACCATCTAAGCCACCCAGGCCTCCTCTTTGCTTGCTTTTGATGCCTAAATATGTAAGGTTCCTGAATGATCAAGTATTTGTCATATCAGTTTCTGGAGTACTCATATTCAATCTTAAGGCAATGTCTGTGTTTGCACGGCTCTCTGAAAATACACATCATTTTGTTGACATGGAGACCCATTAGCAACATATAAACTAGTATCAGAACAGCAATGGTCCCTGACTCAATGCACCTTCAGTCCTCAAAAGAACGAAACTGGCTGAAGAGTGATATTCTCCCTGATTTCATCAATAAGGACGACTAAACCTGGGCTAAAAACTGTGTTTTTATGTGATAAAATTTGGCTCAATTACCTTCTTGAGTCACTTTCAAATTACTTACAAAATTCACTGAGTAACTTTGCCATTTGAATATAAAAATAATAATCATAAAAATTAAAGGCATATAGAAAAGCATATAGAAAAATATCCATCATTGGGGACGCCTGGGTGGCTCAGTGGGTTAAGCCGCTGCCTTCGGCTCAGGTCATGATCTCGGGGTCCTGGGATCGAGTCCCGCATCGGGCTATCTGCTCAGCAGGGAGCCTGCTTCCCCCTCTCTCTCTCTGCCTGCCTCTCCGTCTACTTGTGATTTCTCTCTGTCAAATAAATAAATAAAATCTTTAAAAAAAAAAAAGAAAAATATCCATCATCTTAGCACACAGCAGACATGTACAGTAAATATTTTTGGCATATACTTCATTTTTTTCTATATGTCTATAAACATATATGGGTGTGAGAATGTGTCTGTATTATGAGTATGTATGTACTCATGTATTAAAATGAAGGAAAATATTGTTTTACAAATTTGTACTTTAAGCTCTATAATGTATTTTATTTTAATACCAGTAACCATAGTGATGATTATTATAACTGTGTGCTAGGCACTGGTTTGATATTTAATCTTCACAGTAACCCTAGGAGATACTATTGTCACTCTCCTTTTACATGGGAGCTAATAGACACGGAATTGGACTAAGTAACTGCTTGAAGTCACTGAGGCAAGCAGTTGGCAGAATCAGAACCTGAAGTGATGTCTCATTCCAGAACCTCTGCTTTAACATGACACTATAACCCTTTCCTTCTCAAGACAACCTCGGGTTTGGTGGAGGGATGCTTTCACTGAGAAAACAGTCTAGTCCTGTTAAACTGAAAGCTAAGCCTATCCCTTAGCCATGTGTGCTTTATCAAGCCATCCAACCTGATAAGAAAATGGTCACTGCCCCAGTAAAGTGACCAATCTGGATTTCCAGAAGGAAACTTGGATGTCATTACACAGCATGAGGAGGGGAATTATGTCTGAATTAAGGAGATTCAGGGGCGCCTGGTGGCTCAGTGAGTTAAGCCTCTGCCTTCGACTCAGGTCATGGTCTCAGGGTCCTGGGATGGAGCCCAGCATCAGGCTCATTGCTCAGCAGGGAGCCTGCTTCCTCCTCTCTCTCTGTCTGCCTCTCTGCCTACTTGTGATCTCTGTCTGTCAAATAAATAAATAAAATCTTAAAATACACACACACACACACACACACATCTGAATTAAGGAGATTCGGTGGGGCATGTCTAACAGTACTGGTCAATGGAAAACTGGCAACTCAATAAACAGACTTGGATCCTGTGGGAACGAATGTTTGGGGTCCTCCAACAGGAAACTCTGACAAGCTAAGATGTTGGAAGAGGGTAGGGGAACATAAAATAGGTATTATTATCAACTTGAGGCAAAAGACTAGCTACAGATGCCAAGACTATAGCAATTTTGTTTTAGTTTAGTTTTCTTCTCTGTTCCCTTCTCTGAACACTGGCAGTGGTTCCAGGTGGGAGTGTGAATGCACTGAATACAGTGCCTGTCAGTGACAGACTGTATTTCCCCTGAGTTAGGAACATAAGTGTTATGTCCAAAGTGTAAGAGGGAATACTGAAGAACAGGAAGGGGAGGACTCTGCTGGATATCCTCTGTGTCTGTTCAGATCCATATCCACCCTGCTCCATGCCCTGGGATGCTGACCTTGACAGCCTGCACACTTTAGGTCCCCCGGCTTTCTAGCTGCTGGTTGATTTCATGCCTCTGGCATGATGGGGGGCGGGAAACATTTACTCATCTTGCTCCCTCCTGAGCAGGCTGCAGTTTGGTAGTACTGGTTCCTCCCTCTAAGGCCAAAAACTCCTGAGAGATGATTCTGTCCTGTGGGGATAAAATGCTACAATTCTCCACCTCAGTCCCTCGACAAAACTAATCTAAACCCTTGTTTCCTAATCTGGAAAATGAGGCTAGCAACACCTACTTCATATGGTTGTTTAAGCATATGAGATAAGAAAAAGACCTAGCTCTGTATAAGTAGTCAATAAATTGGATCTAATACCTAGCCATTTGTTTCAAATTACTTTTTATTCCTTTGTTCAACATACTTATTAGGCATTCCTTAGGCATTAAGCAATAACACAAAGAGAAGAGAAAATCCTACCTGCAAAGACCTTATCTCATGGGGAAGAATGATAAGCAATATAAAAATTTCAATACCTCACTAAGTGTGATGTTATGTGTATGCATGGTATACCACGAAATGACAGAGAAGGGCCACAAATGAAGACTGTCATATATTCTCCGCCTAACTAAAAATAAAGCCAGGCAGATACTGTAGCAGAAGTTTTAAAGAGATCACATTTGCCTGCTTCAATTTTCTCTGGAAAAAGGAAGCTAAAACCATATGTTGGAAATGAGGATGCTGCTTCAAGAAAAACAATGAGATTAAATCACTTGCCCCCCATAATAACTATTATTATTATTATTATTATTATTATTTAAAGAAAGAAATCACTTGTCTAAGCTACTATCTGGTTAATGGCTCGGATTTAAGTCCCAATTTGACCACCTCCAAAATCTATAGATACTTGTTTGTTATACTACACTGTCTCGCTTTAAATAAGGTCTTCCTTCCCTTCAAGCTAAATCAATCCAGTAACCTAACAACATTTAATATTTAGTAGCTAAGTTTAATATAAGCCAGACTGTGGCTCCTCACCAAAGCCTTACTGACAGGAAAACCAAGGAGACACTGCAGCATGAAAAAGGTAATCTGCCCCAGGTAGTGCGTTCAGGATTTGAACCCAGGTGGTCTGCCCTCAAGACTCATACCACACTGCCTCTACAACATATATATCCTCTAAAGAGTCCTCTGTTAATCAATGAAGGCTCATAAATTTATTCTTAAGTGGTCAGGAGTGAAACTATGAAAAAGATACTCTGCTATTACTATAACCTAATCTATGTTTATTCTGTGAAATTGAAGCAATTAAAATCCTGCAAAATCATCTTACAGCCAGTCAGGGAAATAAAACAGAGAAGAGGACTGATATAAGAACCCAAAATTAAAAACAAATGATAAAAAGGGAAGTTGTTCATCGGGGGATAAAACCTGGAACTTGGGGGGGGAGGTTCACAGGTATGTTAGGATTTTCAAAAGAAGAATGGGGATGGGGGAGCGCCTGGCTGGCTGAGTCAGTGGAGCATGCAACTCTTGATCTTGGGGTCTTGAGTTCAAGCCCCAGGATGGATGCAAAGATTACTTAAAAAAAAAAAAATCTTAAAAAAGAAGAAGAAGAATGGGAAAAGAATCTGCCCTCACTCTGCTGGAGAATCACAATACGGTCTTGCGGATCGGTTCCCAGGGGCAGCAGGCTCACCTAGGGGTGGGTCATGTGGCTCTAATGAGACCAAGTTCAGATACTAATTCAGAATGCAAGAACTAACCTTGATATTCACCTAGTCAATCAACTCAGATAAGTCCAACATGACAAAAAGAAGTGGATTAGATGAGAACAGAACTTTCAGGGACCAGCCAGACTTTAGGAGGGACAGTGATTTGCAAAGGTAAGACTAACAGTTAGTAAATATTATATTTATGTATAGTGATAGTGGTTCCTCAGGGGGACAGTGCACAATGCCGTGGTATTTTTGGTTGTCACAACTTGGGGGGTTGCTAAGTGGCTACATGTCAAGGACAATGCTAAACATCACAATCACAGGACAACCCCTACAACAGAAAGTCATCTAGCCTAAGATGTCAATACTGCTGAGGCTAAGAAACGAGTATCTATTAAGTACTAATGCTAGGCACTATTTGAAGCATGCCTTAGCACTAACACATCACTTGTTCCTCACAAAGACACATCAGTATCTTTACCTGGATTTTACAGATGAACAAACCTAGGCTACAAGGTCCACATTTCACACAGCTTCAGGGAGTAGCCCTGTATGGTGATCACAGCTCTGACCTGAGAGCCTGGGGTGCACACACTGTCTTTCAATTCCTTACAGTACTACTGCATGCATCCTCTTCTTCTAAATCACCTTTGGAGATACGGGGTGAAGATGGGAGAACGCCAAGTGTCCGTTAGCTCTCAGGTTATAGAAAAGAAAGCCATGCGCAAGAAAAGCAGCATTCTGATTATGTCACCAGGAGGGATCAGGTTTGTGTAGCACTGTACGAGGAGCAGCCTAGCTTCATAAAACATCATACGTTAACATCTAAGCAAGAGTGTGGGATACAGAATAGGCCCTAAGTATTGGTCCCATCACAAGGACGATCAAGGGCTAAATTGTGAAATAAGAAGGATACAAGAGGGGGCACCTGGGTGGCTCAATGGGTTAAGCCTCTGCCTTCAGCTCAGGTCATGATCTCAGGGTCCTGGGATAAAGCCCCACATGGGATAGAGTCCCATATCGGGCTCTCTACTCAGCGGGGAGCCTGTTTCCTCCTCTCTCTCTCTCTCTGCCTGCCTCTCTGCCTACTTGTGATCTCTGTCTGTCAAATAAATAAATAAACAAAATCCTTAAAAAAAAAAAAAGGACTTAAGAAAGGATGCTATCACAGGATACGGTTTTGTAAGGGGGGGGAGGGAGAAAGTTTAAAAAAATCATTAATAGGGGTTTTTTTATTCTGAAATAAAAAGTGGAAATAGGGATGAAACACCATGACAGAAAACTGTCCAAAATCAAGTTATGTTAAAATTCTGTTTTTAAAAATACTGCTTAAAATAGATAAGCACTGATTAAGGCTTTTGTTAAATTGAGTTTTTTATTTCAATTCCAGTGTAGTTAATATCAGTTAAAGCCTTTTTTAGAGCATTTTCCCCCCTTCACCATTGTGCCTTTCTGTCCATTATATAAAATCACTGTCCTGAATCTTGTCCATCTCTGTTTCAGACACCCAAAAAAATGTTTTATAAGAAAATCCAAAGATTCTCCAGCTTTTTACCTCTAAAATTTAAGCAGAAGTTCTTAACTCCATTTCTTTCACACATCATGGATGTGTGTCTAGTGGACCCTACCCAAAATTACAAGACAGATACATTCATAATTATCAGTATCCACTCTCAACTAATACGGCAGAGAGGGGTTCAGTGATTTACACCAAGGCATAAAAGGAAATTAAGAACAATTCTGTTCCAAAAGGCAGGACGCAAACCTGGAAGAACTACAAATTTTCTTCAGCAGGGTGACAGGACCAGGTGCTGGATGTTTGGAAACAAGGGTCCTAAAGAAGAGAACTGACAAAGAGACAAAAGAAAATCCCTGTTCAGACCTGAGGCATGGCATAGGGATGGTTTGGAAAATGGGGACTGCCAGAGAATATGAAAAGGAACAGGCATGGGGAAGGGAGTAGGAATTATTCCTGAGAACAGGCCAAAAGAGATTGGGTTCATTTTAAAACTACATTAAAAGCCCCTTGGGAATTCTTACTCCAAACTAACTAGTTACTTTAATGAAAGCTTACTGTAATAGTATATAATCTGTATCTGTTTTACTTCCGCCTTTCAGAATATTAGCTCCAAACACATCCAGCAGAAACAAAGCACATCTTTGTCACATCTGTAAATTAAATTCACTGCAGAACAGATTAAAAATCTAACAGGATCTCAATATTGAAGATACATAGTAACCTTCTCCCTACACATATCACAGGATGAATCAGTTACAGCTTTTCCTGTTTTCCTTCCTTACTAATATATCCTTCCTCTAATCCCCACCCCACCCCCTCTTTGATTTTTCCCTCACTGTATAATCACAAAGCAGTCCTAGTTTTTCCAAGGTTTATCACATCTCTTATTTGAGGTACCTTTTATTTATCCTGATTCTTTTTTTTTTCCTAAAGATTTTATTTATTCACCCGACAGAGATCACAAGTAGGCAGAGAGGCAGGCAGAGAGAGAGAGGAGGAAGCAGGCTCCCTGCTGAGCAGAGAGCCCGATGTGCAGCTGGATCCCAGGATCCTGAGATCATGACCCAAGCCAAAGGCAGAGGCTTTAACCCACTGAGCCACCCAGGCACCCCCTATCCTGATTCTTGATAAAGAAAAGTGATACATAAATTAGAAATAAAATATGTGTAAAACAGTCAATTTGGGACACAATATAGAAGAATAGTCTGCACCCAGCAATTTGAAAGGCGTATCCAAAAACTTTGACAAAAGTTACATGAGTCTGTTGGTTTTCTGAAACTGGCTCCATTTAATACAGATATTTAAGGAAAGGACTGAGTGAGGCAGTAGGAGGAACACAGTCCTCTGTTTTCCAATACTAGACTCAAAGCTGCCAGGATAAGGAAGACGGTCCTAAACCGAGTCCAAATGATAACATGACCTTCCACAGGTTCCAGAACTGACAGAGTAGAGATGTTCACTGAAGCTGCAATGCTCTGCTCTATCCTTCTCAGCCTCCTAAGGTCACTGTCTTGGGTTCCCCAATATCAGAACACCAGCCCTATTCCTGGCTTCCCAAGCTTTTCCATTGGAAAGCACACTCCCAATATATGTTTCAGGAGGACAGGAACAAAGAACACTTTCAAAGATGATTCTTGGTAGGGGCACCTGGGTTGCTCAGTGGGTTAAGCCGCCGCCTTCAGCTCAGGTCGTGATCCCAGGGTCCTGGGATCGAGCCCCACATCGGGCTCTCTGCTCAGCAGGGAGCCTGCTTCCTCCTCTCTCTCTGCCTGCTTCTCTGCCTGCTTGTGATCTCCGTCTGTCAAATAAATAAATAAAATCTTTTAAAAAAAATGATTCTTGGAGGACTGTGATCACTGGCAGAGTGATGGGTGGATGGATGATTATATGAGACATGAGAAAAAGGAACGTGGAGTTTCACAGAATTAGCATTAGTAAAATACTGCAGGTCCTAAGAAGTGTTGCTCTGGCTCTCTGGCTGGGAAGACTTGGAAAAGTGAGGAGGAACCAAAATCAAAACAACTAAATGCCAAAGAACCCCCCACAAAGATAACAATCACCATCACATTTCACAGTCTCTTTAGAGAAGCTCCAATCTGCTCTCTTTCTTTCCTCTCTTACCCCTTGCAATCCATTATTCCCATAGTAACCAGGGTCATTTTCTTCATCACTATAAATCTGATAATTTCACCCTATCACTTAAATCCTTTCTATTGCTTCCCACTGCCCTTAGAATAAAATCCAACTCTGAATTATTGCTAATAACCTATAAACACTCGCATGGCCTAATCTCTTATCTCTCCAGCTGCATCCCACCAGTGCCTCCCACAACAATGTGTGTCTAGTGGACCCTACCCAAAATTACAAGACAGATACATTCATAATTATCAGTATCCACTCTCAACTAGACTCCCGTGGGAACAGCGTCCTTCCTACTTCTCACACACACTGAGCACGCTCCCATCGCATCTCTTGTACCTGTGTCCCCTCTGACTAGCCTTCTCTCTCTCCAGCTCGTCACACTGAGGCTTTGTTCAAATGCCACCTCCTGCAACAAGCCTTCAAGACCACCTAACTACAGTGCTCCTTCCCCAAAATAATTTGTCATCACCCTGTTTTTTCCCATTTTAGCATTTATAATCGTCTAAGATTACATCTTGTAGGTTGAGAACCTCCCTGACTAGACTGTAGAAATTGTGACTTTTATACTGCCATGTACTGGGTGGTACACAGTTCATTTATTCTTTCAACAAACAGGTGGAGAGAGGCATGTAAAAATTCCCATTTGCCAAAAATTCCCATTTCCCTCTTTACTAGATTAATTCCATTATTAAACATACTAGTATGCTACAGTACTCGAACAAAATCCTGAAAAATACAGATTTACTTAACAGATACTTACACAGTGTTTACCATGTGCTAGAGATGTGTAATTAGTCTGGGCCCCATCTTTTATTATTTGTATGAATGATCCATCTGATGTGCACCGTTAAGTAAGGCTTTTGAAAACAAGGAGAACTCAGGGTAAACACAGATGCCTATACAGTGTGATAAGGGAAACTTTACTCCAAAGCAAATATTTGCTTTCAAGTTGTTTTTTTTTTTTTTTTTTTTTTTTTTTTTAAGATTCTTCTTCTGAGAGTAAAACTTTACTGGTTAGCACAAAAGAAGAAATTTAAATAATAGTAGATCTGAATCTAAATTTAAATTATAGTATGTTAGATTTAAGTCCTGATTTATATTAGCTACTTATTAGTAAAAATAATATGCAGATTTTTACCTTAAAATTTTAACATTAAAGAAATTAGGACTTTTATATATATTTTCCCTACCAACTATTTCCTGCCAATAGAAATTGCAGCTTCATCCTAGAAATGGTAAAATAAATTTAGTCGACACCTGTAAACACTCATAATCAAGAACAAAGAGAGTAAGTTAGGCTAGTGCATGTTCTAAAATGGGAAAACCCCAGTCAAGGTTTGGGAGCCAACAAGAGAGAAAATTAAATTTCAGGAATGTCTATAGATGTCCTAGAGACAAGTTTTAATTTATCAGAAAAAAATCACACGCAAAATAAAAGCATTCACTCAACTGGAGTATGTGCAAGGACACGTTGGTAATGAAATGAAACAAAATAGGGGCGCCTGGGTGGCTCAGTGGGTTAAGCCGCTGCCTTCGGCTCAGGTCATGATCTCAGGGTCCTGGGATCGAGTCCCGCATCGGGCTCTCTGCTCAGCAGGGAGCCTGCTTCCTCCTCTCTCTCTCTGCCTGCGTCTCTGCCTACTTGTGATCTCTCTCTGTCAAATAAATAAATAAAATCTTTAAAAAAAAAAAAAAAGAAATGAAACAAAATATATTGAACCAGATGCTGATATCAAATAATATAACTGGAAGCTTCACACAATAGATAAACTCAAGTATCTTCCATCCATCTCTTTTCTCTGAAGAACTAAAAGCTTCTGGCATATAATTTCTCCATATGTACAGGAAAATAAGAAAGAAGCGTGAACATTTTATTAGTTTAAAAATAAGGGAAATTAAACTACATTCTGCAGACCAGAAAGAGGAAGAGAAAGTTCAGTCTTACCCAGTTCAGAAAACAAAGCAGAGTGACATTTTTTGTGTGTAGAGATGCAAAAACAAAATAAAGCTAGGAATAATTCCCCCACAAGAAAAACCAAAGCTGCAGATGTTCCTCCATAAAGTCCGTCTTGCCCTACTGGTTTTGTGTATCTTTTTAAACTTCTGTGTGTCCAATTACGTGGGTGTTGGGTACGTTGCTCTCCCTACACCTCTTTCCTTCTCTGAATCCAGATCTCAGTATTTCCATTTGGATCTTTTTATGTAGTACTGAATTTACCCCTGCCTTCTTCCTTAATTGTCCATATTGTAGAAATGATTGTTGAAGCTCAATATTTAATGATTTAAAGACCTATAAAATAGAACTTTAAGTTCACTTTTACTTAAAAAACAAAGAAGTGGGTGTACTTTAAAAAGTAACTGGAACTTTTATGTGTGTGGTATTTGTCCTCCAGGAGCTAATATGTACCAAAAAGAAAAGATAAGTGCCCAAAGAATTACAATGCAAAACAGACTGTGATAAATTCTCTAAGAAAAGTATTAAAAGTTTCTAGAATTCAGAGGAAGGAAAAAAAAAAAAACACTTCCCACTGAACTTTTCTAGGTATCTGAGGTGATTATAACATGTGAGGGAGGATCTGAAGGCTGGGCACTCAAAACAGAAAGGGCAGCAAAAGTCCTCAGTACAAAGAATAGCCATTCGTTCAATTTGTCTGAATTCCTGCCCACTTAACAGGAAAAGATCCACTCCACTTGGTAAAAACAGAAAGAGAAACTGTCACAACATTCACCTTTAGCTTTTACATGGCATTATCATTAAAGCCTTATTTTACAAGTATAAACTGGAAATCACTTTTCTTACATATGGAGCCAGAGGTTGGAAAAGTGTGTTTGAATCATGTAGAGAACTCTGAATGCCAGGCTTCTCACTCTGGATTTCATTGTGCAGATGAGGATGTAAAGGCATTCGAAAAGGTAATTTGAAAGGATGTAGGTGTAGAGAATGGAATGAAATGGAGGAGAGCTTAAAGAAACTGGGGTTTGGCAACAATCGGAATGGCAGGTTTGCAAAAAACTGACCTAAGAAATAAGTAATAGCTATTTGCATGTGGAGTGCAAGGTAGAAGGAGGCATTAAGATTGCTTCAAGGTTTTATTCCTCGGTAATCAGAATAAATAACTAGGAATGGGGGGACAAAAGGGAGAGCAAGGCAAAATGACAGCAAACTGGTTTAAGTAAATACTAGCCCAAGCTGGAAATGTCCGCATCAGATGCACACATCTGACACCTTCCGGTGCCAGGCATTGTTTCCAGGCACTTAGGATACAGCAGTGAACACAACTGGCAAGCACCACAGCCCACATGGAACTTACCCTCCAATGGCAGACAAGAGATAATGAACAAGTAAATAGAGAGATAAATATATATTATAGGAAGAGTGGGGTTGTATGGAATTTTAATTAGGAGGGTCTGACTGAGAGTGACATCTAAACAAATACCTAGAGGTGAGGGAGTGAACCACGCAAGGCGCCAAGAAAGAGTCAGCAACTAACATAGAAATATCTTCATTTAGTTTCACTCTTGATGCTTTTGAAGTTAGCAGCAATTGCAGTGTATCTCTTTGGTGACCCAGTCCTATTTCCTTGGGCTAGTATGTAGTGTTCCACTTCCTGACTGTCCTACCAGATCAAGAAAACTTCACCAGTAACACAGTGATAACAAACTGCCTAGTAGGTCATTTGTTTACACTGGCTGTTTATGTTCCCTACCTGGGAGAAAAGGACTACATTTTAAAACAACAAAACCAAAGCACTGTTGGAACATGTTTGTACAAAGCTTAAGAAGACAACCATCTTGTTCTCAAAGCAATCACTGATGTAGCAACTTTTGAAACTTGTGATTTAAATCAAAGGTGAAGAATGATTATGAATCATGCAATTAAGCTACCAAGGAGGATGCTGCAGAGAGAAAAACCATTCACAGCACCATAAAACTGTCAAAAATAAAAACAGTACAATTATCAAAACCAGAATTGATATCATTCTTTGATTTTATGATTTGCTGTTCAACAGAACTGAATTGTAGGCTAAATTACGCATTTTACTGATTCTGGATCTTGGGGCCTCATCCTTATCTGTAAAGGGCAGCTGTTGTGATTTTTCAGATTCCCTTCAATTCCAAGATTCGATGTGGCTAATTACCATTCCTATGATGTTTAGGTTATTTGTGTATTTGGGTACTCTGGTTTCCCTCCTTTTGCAGTAATAGTACAAATAGCACCCATCCCAAGTAATACAACTTGTAAGTTTTGTATAAAAGTGATAATGACCTTCTTTTAAACACATCTACCAGAGCTTGGTGTTTAAAATGAGGATACCCTCTCTGAAAGTGCTGCCTTTTTTTCATCCCTCTTTTAGAACAGTCTTTAAGACACTCCGGCTTCTGCATCATTTTAGGGAGAATTAGATTTGAAACCAGGTGGATGATCACATCTCTAGTAGATGAGAAAAGTAATGAGACCTTATCTGGTGGGATTCAGTCTCTGAAATTCCAAAGGAATTCCCAAACATTTCTAGCTATGACTCTGAGGAAAGATTTTCAGGTGTTGACAGCTTTATAGATTAATGCCCATCTAAATGCATAATAAAGAAAATAACCAACGTTATTGTGGACTATGCGTCAGGCAGAATTAAGTACTGACTGATTAATCCTCATAACAATACTTTAAGGATGAACTATCACTCTTCTCATTTTACATGTGCAGAAACAAAGTCATAGAGAAATTAAACAGATTGCTCAAGTTTTCACAATTAACAAAGAGATTCGAACCCAGGCACTCTAGCTTCAAAGCCTGAGATCTTAACTTTCACCATACACTGCCTTTATATATCCTGACGTCCCCGTTTAAGTAACAGTCCCATTATCAGCCGCACTCTCCTTGCAAACTGAAAAACACGAAGTCAAAATAAAGCTGCACTGCAAATTCGTTATCGAGCTTCTCCAGTCCTGAACCACGAACTAGACTCTTGCTTAAAGAATATAAAATCTCAGTACCTGAGGTCTCTCGAGATTTAGGGAAGAAGTGTGTGGAGCAACCCAAATGTGTTCTGTCCTGGCGGTAATGCCGTGAACAAGCGCTGCAAAACTAGAGCCGGACCCTGTGTCTCCCTGCCCCTGGGGGTTCACGCCAGGGGGCCTCCCAGCCGCACCACGCGCTCCTACTACGCACGGAAGTGGCCCAGGGGCCGGTCCAACCAAACCACACCTGGCTCGAACGCGCCCGCGGGGTTCCTTCACTTGGCTCTCGCGGCGCCCGGACCCCTTCCCCTACTTACCTTCGTGGACCCTCGCCCGACGCATAGCGAGCGGGAAGCGCCAGCAGAGCTGCGCCACACTCTACCGGCCTCGGCGCCGCGCCTCCCACCCGCAGCGGGGCCCACCACCCTCCCCGCCTTGGCCCGGCCTCCTGACTCCGCCCCTCACATCAGGCCCCGCCCACACCAATCAACGGAACCTTCTCAACCACTAGCCTGCTCCAAGGCTAGGGGCGGGGCTTATGCACACTCAGCTCCACCCCTCGCTCGCTAGAAAGCGGTGGATCCGAGTGAAGCCACCGTGTGGATGCTGCCGGGAGGCCGTAAATAAACAAAGCCGGGAGGGCTTGGGGGTGTGTGACCCCGAGGAAGGGAGTGTTGTACGCAGGTAGAGGGAACTGTCAAAGGGAGACAGTCAGCCTTATGGCAAGATGAGGAAAGAGACTTGGGAGGGGAAAGTGAAGGCCCTCTCCCCAGGTTCCAGCTGACGTGTAGGACTGGATGAGACATCTTGAAGCAACGGACTTTATACTTAATAAGCGCATTAGCTAATCTTGTTCTCCTTAGGCAGGATAGGACTCATGAATTCCGGGCTCCATGCATGAGAAATCATAGGAACTAGGGTTGAGAGGGAGGAAAAAAGCAATCGAATTCTTTACTGATCTCCAGCACACATCCTCGTTTTTCATTTTGGGGAAAATTCTGGAAAGGACTCTCAGTAGGAATCACTTCAGACTCACTCATTCCTTCTCCCCTCAAATAGCTCAGGCACTTTTCAAGAGAGCATACTCAACGCGGGTTGAGTTTGGCATTAATGCCCACGGTGTACTGCAAGGTTTGTGACTACATGTATGGATAAAGGAAAAAATCAGACCACTCAGAAGGAATTATTTTAACTATTAATTTATTTGATTTTTGAACGTGAAAAACTATTTGAGGAATCAAGTCAAACACTAATTAAATTATGGTGGGTAAACACAAGGCTCACTTTGCTAACAAGCAGCATTTGCTGGGAGAACTTCAGAAAACAGTGTCAAGAGGCCAGCCTAGCTGTGTGGCCCTAAGGGAGATCACAATATCCAAAGCCCCAGATCTGCTTATCTTTAAAATAAAGAGATTGGGCCAAGTGACCTCATGACCTCTAAATACCCGTCCAAACTTAATTTCATCCTGCAAGATTCAGCAATTAAGGGCAAAGGGACCATAAGGAAAGTGCTGTCCAGTCAGGAGCCACAGAGAAATTGGGGATTTTTAGAAAAAGCTTCAGGGATCTCTGAAATCACTTCATTCAAGCTCTCCTGTCAGACTTTTCTATTGCAATAATGATAACTCTTGTCCTAGCTCAAAACCTCTGACACTTCCCTCTCAATCCTCACATTTGGTCATCAGATCCTTGGGTTTTTCCATTATAGAGTCTTTTCAATGAACCTTCTCACTTTCACTGCCATCTCTGAATAAAGTACAAAACCAAAGAACTCAGGTTCTTGGATCTGACCCTCACCTATTTTTTTCTACCTAATCTCCAAGTACTCTCTGGCAGACTGCTTCTTCACTGTGTAGTATCCACAACATACAGCCAACATTCCTGCCACTGAACATTTATATTCACTGCTTCCCAGCTCAGAATATTTCTTAGTCCTAGCTACCTGTTCAGATTATGATAGCTCAGCTCAGGGACCTCTCTATCCAATAAAATGCTGTAAC
Source organism: Neogale vison (assembly GCF_020171115.1). Classification (NCBI taxonomy): domain Eukaryota; kingdom Metazoa; phylum Chordata; class Mammalia; order Carnivora; family Mustelidae; genus Neogale; species Neogale vison. The sequence goes on from NC_058094.1 coordinate 68,709,042, forward strand.
ACTTAGGATCTGCACCACTCAATGTGGCACTTAGCAGGCCTACCTTATTTTGGTTTTTTTCTGTTATTTATATTTATCTCTAAAACTAAACTGTAAGCTCCTTCCTGGATAACCCCAGGCTCCAGGCAATAAAGTAAAAAAAAGCTATTTTCAGTATCTCAAAAGCCTAAAAGAAATTATATATTCATCTATAATTAGGCTGTTCAAATTACCTATAACTGTAAGATTCTGGGTTTTTTATTAAAAAAATTTATATTTTTATTTTCATTTTTTAAATATATATGTATATTTAAAGATTTTATTTACTTATTTGACAGAGAGATCACAAGTAGGCAGAGAGGCAGAGAGGCAGGGAGAAGCAGGCTCCCCGCTGAGCAGAGAGCCCAACACGGGGCTTGATCCCAGGACCCCAAGATCATGACCCGAGCCAAAGGCAGAGGCCCAACCCACTGAGCCACCCAGATGTCCCTGTATTTTTATTTTTTAAGTAATTTGTATAGCCAACATGGGGCTCAGACTTTATCCCAAGATCAAGAGTCACATGTTCCAGTGACTGAGCCAGCCAGGAGCCCCAGGAATCTGTTTTTATCTGAAATTATGTGACACTGCAATAACATCTATTACTTCATGTTAACCAAAGCTCTGATAGGCAGTTAGATGTGACTGATTTTTAGAAAAGGGAAACAGGAGTGCCTGGCTGGCTTGTCAGGAGAGCAGGTGACTCTTCATCTTGGTCAGGGTCTTGAGTTCAAGAGTTCAAGTCCCACACTGGATGTAGAGATTACTTAAAAAAAAAAAAAAAGAAGAAGAAAGAAAGAAAGTAAAGAAAAGGGAAAATAAATTGCTATTAAATAAGACTTGTTTTGAAGTCTGAATCTATAAGATTCACAGAGGTACATAAAAATAAAAAGTAGCCGACCCATTCTTTTGTCACCCCATTGCCAAAACAAGTGACATACCCAGAGTAAGTGCTTAAAAACATAGTCATTAGTCTATGATTATTTTCAGCTTTCGTTAAGCCCTCACTCTCTCCTTTGCTTTAATTAAAATACTGGTCTTTTCTTCTCATGCAAATAAGATTGTAAGAGTTTCCCTTCAATTCCAAATAAATTCTGAAGAATAAGATAAACAAGAATCACACAGTGCTTCTCAGAGTTCGACTAGAAAGGTTTCTGATGTCCAAGAAATAAACCGTCAAATCATGATAAACTGCCTATGTTAAGGTGCCCTACATACTACTCACATATTTACAGAGTAAATTTTCCTTAACTGCAACCTTACCCAGATGACAAAAGTAGAAGCAAGACCAAGTTTGCAGAATGACTACCAAGTAAGAGTGAAAACTGATTTGCAATCTATCAATGGCCCCTTGTGTTTTGAAAATGTCACTGGCATGTTTAAAGGAGGCCCCAGAGCTCTGAAGTCTGGCCCAAACAATCTATAAATCACTACTAACAGCAAACCTTTATAATATTCTGGATGTTTAGAAAGTAATAAATAGGCAGATTAAACAACAGTCACACTTCATTTTATAGACTGGTTGTACCAGAAGCTACTGGTTATAGACTCTTGGAATGTTTCTCTTCCTCTTCTAAAAATGTGAAGTAATTATTAAGATGAGAGCCTTAAGGGAACTTCTAAATCTGGCCAAGATGTTGTAACAAAGACCATATTTACTCTCCTACCTGAACCAACAACGGCAACAAAAAGAAGCCAGACAAAATATATAAAGCAACAGTTTTCAAGATGGGTATCAGGCAAATGAAGGAGACTGATGTCTCAGAGATGAGGAATGAACAAGATTTGCCCCAGCTTATCACCTCAGAGAACTTACAGGCCATGACAGTAGAAGAGAGAACCTCAAGAACTATGAGACCAGGAAAACAAGACAGCTAGAGTTCATAACTCAGATAGGGAGAAAAGAGAACAACACAGAGAATCCCAGAGATCTGCTCAAGTTCTTCCTTGAGAATTCAACAGTGCTGATCAGTGTACACTTGTCCTCAAGGTCATGGAAAGAACAAACCATCTCAAAGCCGTAAAAGGAAAAGTATTAGGCACTCACAGAGGGCCAGGAATAATGGCTATTCACACCAAGCCAACTAGAAACCTCCCAATTCAATGAAATAGAGTACTTAGAAGGGTCTTGCTGTAGTATCAGGGAGTAATTAGCTCTAGACTAAATGCTGCTTGGGTGCTGCCAAAAAAAATAAAAAGATCCAAAAGGACCAAACTATTTTAAAGTTATTTAACTGCATCTCAAATTAGAATTCAGGTGTGCTTATAAAAATACAAAAATATTCAGCACCCAATAAGCTAAAATTCACAACATCTGCCATTCAATCAGATATTGCAAGGCATGCAAAGAAACAAAAATATGGCTCATAATGAGAAAAATCAATCAGTGAAAGTAACAACTGACATAGCAGTTAGAATTAGCAGACAAGAACATTAAAACAGTTATTATAGGGGCGCCTGGGTGGCTCAGTGGGTTAAAGCCTCTGCCTTCGGCTCAGGTCATGATCTCAGGGTCCTGGAATCAAGCCCCGCATCGGGCTCTCTGCTCATTGGGGAGCCTGCTTCCCCCCTCTCTCTCTCTGCCTGCCTCTCTGCCTACTTGTGATCTCTGTCTGTCGAATAAATAAATAAAAAAAAAATCTTAAAAAAAAATATATGGCTCATAATGAGAAAAATCAATCAGTGAAACTAACAACTGACATAGCAGTTAGAATTAGCAGACAAGAACATTAAAACAGTTATTATAGGGGCGCCTGGGTGGCTCAGTGGGTTAAGCCTCTGCTTTCGGCTCGGGTCATTATCCCAGGGTCCCGGGATCAAGCCCCGCATTGGGCTCTCTGAACAGCGGGGACCCTGCTTCCCTCTCTCTCTGCCTGCCTCTCTGCCTACTTGTAATCTCTTTCTCTGTATTACTTATAAATAAATAAATAAAATATTTAAAAAAAATTTTTAAAAAAGCAGCTATTATAATGGTAATATATTTTAAAAATTAAGTAGAGATAAGGAAGGTATAGAAAAATTTCTAATTCCAGAGCACCTGGGTGGTTCAGTGGGTTAAAGCCTCTGCCTTCAGCTCAGGTCATGATCTCAGGTTCCTGGGATTGAGCCCCACATCAGGCTCTCACAGAGGGCCTGCTTCCTCCTCTCTCTCTGACTGCCTCTCTGCTTTGAGATCTCTGTTATCTCTGTGTGATCTTGTGTTCGCTATCTGTCAAGTAAATTAAAATTTTTTTAAAAAAAATAATGTAAAATAAAAGAAACATTTTAAAAAAAGAAGGAAAAATTCTAAATCCAATCTAGAGGTGAAAACAACAATCTCTAAGGTGAAAAATACATTGGATGGGATTAAATGGAAAAATTGACACTGCAGAAGAAAGGATTAGTGAACTTGAAGACACACAAAACAAAATTTCCAAGATGAATTACAGAGAGAAAAAGGAATTAAAAAGAGAATCCATAGGCTATGGGAAACCTTTAAGCAGCCTAACATACTTGTAGCTGGAGTCCATGAAGGAGATGATAAAACTGAGCTGGGGAAAGATCAGAATAGACATTTGAAGAAATATGACTGACATTTTAAAATTTGATGAAAATTATAAACCCACAGATCTCACAAACTTGATGAACCCAAACATCAGAAACACAAAGGAAACTACAACAAGATATTTCATAATACAATTACTAAAAACCAGTGATAAAGCAAAAAAGGGGGGGGAAAGACATACTATATATGGAGAAATGAGAGTAAAATTGACAGATTTCTTGTCAGAAGCATGCAAGAAAAAGACAGTGGAGCAACATCTTTGAAGTCCTGAACAAAAAAGCTGTTAACCTAGAATTCTACACTCAGCAAAAAATATCTTTCAAAATTCAAGATAATATAAAAAATTTTTTTTCAGATGCAGAAACTGAAAGACGGTAACAAGAAAACTTGCACTACAAGAAATGTTAAAGGGAGTCCATCAGACACACAAAAAATGACTCCAGATATCTGGGAATATGTACCATGAATGAAGAACAGTGGAAATAGTAACAAGAGATGTGTTTGTTTGTTTACAATTAGAATCTTGTAAAAGATAGTAACTATTTAAAACAATAAGCATAATCATTTATTGTGGGTTTTATAGCCTATATATAAGTAAAATGTATGACAACAATAGCATAAAGGTTAGGTGGAGAGACATGGAGGTATATTATTGAAAGGTATATTGTATAATTATGTATAAGCCTCCTATAAGTGATATGGCATAATTCATTTGAAGATAGACTATAATAAATTAGAATAGTACACTCAAATCCCAAAATAAGGTAGGAAAAGAAGAAAGAGGACAAAAAGAACACATAAGACAGATAGAAAACAAGTAACAAGAGGACACACATAAACTTAACTCATATCAATAATAACATTAAAAGCAATAGTCAAAACAACACAATTAAAATTTGTCTTACTGGTAAATAAAACAAGACCCAAATATATTTCACATACAAAATACTATTCTTCAGATATGAAGACACAAATAGGTTTAAAGTAAAAGTATAGAAAAAGATATACCATAGTAACACTAGTCAAAAGAAAGCTGGAGCAGCTATAATAATATCACATAAGGTAGACTTCAAAGCAAATAATATCACCAGGGAACAAAAAGATCACTTCATAACTATGAGGAGATCAATTCATCTTGATGACATAAAAGTCCTAAACATTTATAGGGGTGCCTGGGTAGCTCAGTTTGTTAAGCATTTGCCTTCAGCTCAAGTCATGTTCCCCAGGTCCTAGAACCAAGCCCCACATGGAGCTCCCTACTCTGCGGGGAGGCCACTTCTCCCTCTCCTCTGCTCCTTCCCCTGCTTGTGCTCTCTCTCTCTCTTGCTCTATCAAATGAGTAGATAAAATCATTTAAAAAAAAAAAGTCCTAATCATTTATGTATCTAATAAGAGTGTTTCAAAATAAATGAGAAAAAAATGAAACAACTCTAAGGAAAACTAAGTATATGCTATTTTTAGAGGTTTTAATAACTCTCATAATAACGGTACAAAATCAGCAAGGATATTGTCTTAATTAGTTTGGGTTGCTATAACAAAATACCAGACTGTGTAGCTTAAAAACAACTGAAATTTAATTTTCATGCGTTCTAGAGACTGGAAGTCAGAGATCAGGGGGCCATCAGGGTTGAGTGAGGGCCCTTTTCCTGATCTATGGCCAGCATCTTCTCTTTGTGTCCTCACCTGATAGAAAGGAAAAAGAAGTTCTGTGGGATCTCTTTTGTAAGAGTACTAAACCTATTTTTTTTAATTTCTTATCAGTGTAACAGTATTCATTGTTTTTGCACCACACCCAGTGCTCCATGCAAGCCATGCAAGCCGTGCCCTCTATAATACCCACCACCTGGTTCCCCCAACCTCCCACCTCCAGCCCCTTCAAAACCCTCAGATTGTTTTTCAGAGTCCATAGTCCCTCATGGTTCACCTCCCCTTCCAATTTCCCTCAACTCCCTTCTCCTCTCCATCTCCTGTTGTCCTCCATGCTATTTGTTATGCTCCACAAATAAGTGAAACCATATGATAATTGACTCTCTCTGCTTGACTTATTTCACTCAACATAATCTCTTCCAGTCCCGTCCATGTTGCTACAAAAGTTGGGTATTCATCCTTTCTGATGGAGGCATAATACTCCATAGTGTATATGGACCATATCTTCCTTATCCATTTGTCCGTTGAAGGGCATATTGGTTCTTTCCACAGTTTGGCGACTGTGGCCATTGCTGCTACAAACATTGGGGTACAGATGGCCCTTCTTTTCACTAAATCTGTATCTTTGGGGTAAATACCCAGTGGTGCAATTGCAGGATCATAAGGAAACTCTATTTTTAATTTCTTGAGGAATCTCCACACTGTTCTCCAAAGTGGCTGCACCAACTTGCATTCCCACCAACAGTGTAAGAGGGTTCCCCTTTCTCCACATCCCCTCCAACACATGTTGTTTCCGGTCTTGCTAATTTTGGCCCTTCCAACCGGTGTAAGGTGGTATCTCAATGTGGTTTTACTTTGAATCTCCCTGATGGCTAATGATGATGAACATTTTTTCATGTGTCTGATAGCCATTTGTATGTCTTCATTGGAGAAGTGTCTGTTCATATCTTCTGTCCATTTTTTTTTATATGATTGTCTGTTTTGTGTGTGTTGAGTTTGAGGAGTTCTTTATAGATCCTGGATACCAACCTTTTGTCTGTACTGTCATTTTCAAATTTCTTCTCCCATTCCATGGGTTGCCTCTTTGTTTTGTTGACTGTTTCCTTTGCTGTGCAGAAGCTTTTGATCTTGATGAAGTCCCAAAAGTTCATCTTCGCTTTTGTTTCCTTTGCCTTTGGAGACGTATCTTGAAAGAAGTTGCTGTGGCTGATATAGAAGAGGTTACTGCCTATGTTCTCCTCTAGGATTCTGATGGATTCCTGTCTCACGTTGAGGTCTTTTATCCATTTTGAGTTTATCTTTGTGTATGGTATAAGAGAATGGTCGAGTTTCATTCTTCTACATATAGCTGTCCAGTTTTCCCAGCACCATTTATTGAAGAGACTGTCTTTTTTCCACTGTATATTTTTTCCTGTTTTGTCAAAGATTAATTGACCATAGAGTTGAGGGTCCATATTGGGCTCTCTACTCTATTCCACTGGTCTATGTGTCTGTTTTTATGCCAGTACCATGCTGTCTTGGTGATCACAGCTTTATAGTAAAGCTTGAAATCAGTTAACATGATGTCCCCAGTTTTATTTTTGTTTTTCAACATTTTGTTAACAATTCGAGGTCTCCTCTGATTCCATACAAATTTTTGGATTATTTGCTCCAGCTCTTTGAAAAATACTGGTGGAATTTTGATCGGAATACTCATTCTTCTCAAGTGTACATGGAACCTTCTCAAGAATAGACCACATACTGGGTCACAAATCAGGACTCAACCGATACCAAAAGACTGAGATTATTCCCTGTATATTCTCAGATCACAATGCTTTGAAACTGCTCAATCACAAGGAAAAGTTCCGAAGGAACTCAAACACCTGGAAGCTAAAGACCACCTTGCTTAAAAATGCTTGGATCAACCAGGAGATCAAAGAAGAACTGAAACAATTCATGGAAACCAATGAGAATGAAGACACTTCGGTCCAAAACCTATGGGATACAGCAAAGGCGGTCCTAAGAGGGAAATACATAGCCATCCAAGCCTCCCTCAAAAAAACTGAAAAATCCAGAATACACCAGCTGTCTCTACACCTTACAGAACTTGAGAATCAACAACAAATCAAACCAACTCCACACATAAGAAGGGAAATAATCAAGATTAGAGCTGAGATCAATGAGGTAGAAACCAGAGAACGTATCGATGAAACTAGAAGTTGTTTTTTTTAAAGAATCAATAAAATCAATAAACCACTGGCCACACTAATTCAAAAGAAAAGAGAGAAAGCCCAAATTAATAAAATTATGAATGAAAAGGGAGAGATCACAACTAACACCAAGGAAGTAGAAACAATCATCAGAAGTTATTATCAACAGTTATATGCCAATAAGCTAAGCAACCTAGATGAAATGGATGCATTCCTGGAAAACTATAAACTCCCAAAATTGAACCAGGAAGAAATTGACAACCTGAATAGACCAATATCTAGTAACAAGATTGAAGCAGTGATCAAAAACCTCCCAAAAAACAAGAGCCCAGGACCTGATGGATTCCTGGAGAATTCTACCAAACTTTCAAAGAAGAAATAACACCTATTCTCCTGAAGCTGTTTCAAAAAATTGAAGCAGAGGAAAAACTTCCAGACTCTTTCTATGAAGACAGCATTATCCTGATCCCCAAACCAGGCAAAGACCCTACCAAAAAGGAGAATTTCAGACCAATATCACTGGTGAATATGGATGCTAAGATTCTCAACAAGATCCTAGCAAACAGGATCCAACAGCACATTAAAAAGATTATCTACCATGACCAGGTGGGATTCATCCCTGGGCTACAAGGATGGTTCAACATTCGCAAATCAATCAGTGTGATAGAACAAATTAATAAGAGAAGAGAGAAGAGCCTGCATGGTCCTCTCAATTGATGCAGAAAAAGCATTTGACAAAATCCAGCATCCGTTCCTGATTAAAACGTTTCAAAGTGTAGGGATAGAGGGAACATTCCTGAACTTCATAAAATCGATCTATGAAAGACCCACAGCAAATATCCTCAATGGGAAAAAGCTTGCAGCCTTCCGGTTGAGAGCAGGAACACAACAAGGATGCCCACTCTCACCACTCTTGCTCAACATAGTATTAGAAGTCTTAGGAACAGCAATCAGACAACAAAGAGAAATAAAAGGTATCCAAATTGGCAATGAAGAAGTCAAACTCTCTCTCTTTGCAGATGACATGATTCTTTAGATAGAAAACCCAAAAGACTCCACCCCCAAACTACTAGAGTACTAATCCTATTTATGAGGGCTCCGCCTTTATGACCTAATTACCTCCCAAAGGCCCTACCTACTAATACCATCACCTTTTGAGGTGAAGATTTCCACGTATGAATTTGAGGGTAGACACAAACATTCAGACCCTAACAGATATAAAATATCTAAACAATATTATTAACCATAAAAGATCTAAACAATACTATTAACCATCTTAATCTGACATTTATAGATCACTAAAAGACATGAGAATATAATTCTTTTTGAGTACAGGCAAGACACTTACCAAGTTAGACCATATACTGGGCCACAAAACAAGTTTCAATAAACTTATAAGGATTTAAGGCATACTAAGTATGTTCTCTAACTACAATTAAATTAGAAATCAATAACAGGGGTGCCTGGGTGGCTCAGTGGGTTAAAGCCTCTGCCTTCAGCTCAGGTCATGATCCCAGGGTCCTGGGATTGAGCCCCACATCCGGCTCTCTGCTCAGCAGGAAGCCTGCTTCCTCCTCTCTCTTACTGCCTCTCTGCCTACTTGTAATCTCTGTCTGTCAAATAAATAAATAAAATCTTAAAAAAATAAATAAATCAATAACAGAAAAACATCTGGAAAATCTCCAGGTATGTGAAATCAATGTTTAATTCTAAGTAACCCATGGGTCAAAGAAGAAGTCAAAAGGAAACTAGGAAATATTTTGCACTAAATGAAAATTAAAACACAACATACCCAAATTTGTGGGTTGCAATAAAACAGTACTTAGGAGACATTACGCATTAAAAAAAAAAAGAGAGAGAGAGAGAGAGAAACTTCTCAAATCAGTGACCTCAGTTTCTATCTTACTAAACAAACAGAGCAAATTAAAGCAAAGTACGACGCAAAGAAAGAAAGTAATAAAGATCTGAGCACAACCAATGAAAGAGAAAAGAGAAAAGTCAATGAGACCTAAAGTTAATTTAAAAAAATTAGTCAAACTGCTAAACCAGACTAATCAACCCACACACAAAAAGACAGAGGGGCACCTGGATGGCTCAGTCAGTTAAGCCTCTGACTCTTTATTTCTGCTCAGGTCATGATCTCAGGGTCCTGGGATTCAGCCCCGCTTCAGGATCTGTGCTCAGCATGGAGTCTTCTTGTCCCCTCCCTTTGCTATTCCCCATTCAGGCTCTCTTTCTCTCTCTCAGATAGATAGATAGATGATAGATAGACAGGAAAACAAACAAATAAAATCTTAAAAAAAAATAAAAGGGGAGAACCTGGGTGGGTCAGTCAGTTAAGTGTCTGCCTTTAGGTCAGGTCATGATCCTCAGGTTCTGGGATGGAGTTCCGAATCAGGCTCCCTGCTCAGCAGGTAGTCTGTTTTTCCTTCTCCCTCTGCCACTCCTCCCTGCTCATGGTCACTCTTTCTCCCTCTTTCAAATAAATACATAAAATCCTTTTTAAAAGGTGGGGGTATGTGCCTGGTGGCTTAGTAGGTTAAACATCCAACTCTTGATCTCCAGGTTGTGAGTTCAAGCCCTACATTGGGCTCTACACTGGGTATGAAGCCTACTGAAAAATAAATAAATAAATAGCTGTTCTTCATTGAGGCCTTTCCTATATAAAATAGGCCTTCCTCTGTTAGCTCTATAATAGTGGCTTGTTCATTTTCCTCATAGCACTGCGATCACAATTTGCTCTTTATTTCACTGTTTACTGTTCCCCTGTTCTTGCCCCATTAGAGTTCAAGGTCCATGAAAGTAAAATAACATATCCATCTTGTTTACTATAGCATCTGCAGGGCCTGGGGCATATAACGATGGGGTGCAAATCATTAAATGAATGGACCACTTTCTGAAGTCCCTTCAAGTCTGCCTCCCCAGCCTGTCTGGCGTTTGTCCCTTTCCTACACTCTGATAATATAGGTCTGAGCCTTCCTGTTGTGCTCACTTTTTTAATGGTCTCCCAGACTCCTCTCTTTTTCTTCTTCTATTCAGATTGTAGAATGTTGTCTAAGATAATTTAATTCTAGCCACATCATTTTCTCTGTTCAAATCCTGTAATAATTTTAATACAATCTTTATCAAAATTATAACAACCTTGTTTTACAGAAATTATCCTTAAATTCATATAGAATTGCAAAGGGCCCTATATAACAAAAACAATATTGAAAAAGAACAAGGCATCATATTTTTTTATTTCAAAACTTACCAGAGTTATAGTAATGAAAGCAACAGAACACTAACACAAGGACAGATAGGCCTATTAGCCCCTGGGATAGAACTGAGTCCATAAATAAGCACATATATCTATGGCCAACTAATTTTCAACAAGGTGCTAAAATCATTCAGCAGGGAAAGGGTAGTCTCTTCAAATAGTGGCTGGCCAACTGCATATCCATATGCAAAAAAATAAAGTCGGATTTTTACCTCACACTCTGTATAAAAACTAACTCAAGATTGATTAATGACCTAAATATAAGAGTTAAAACTACTAAAATCTTATATGAAAACATAGAGATGAATATTCATGATCTTGAATTTGACAATGGATTCTTAGATCTGACACTAAAAATATGAGCAACAACAAAACAGATAAATTATAGTTCATAAAAAATTAAAAACCTTTGTGAAAAATTAAAATTAAAAATTAAAAACCTTTGTGAATCAAAGATTATTATCAAGGAGTAAAAAGACAACATATGCAATAGAAGAAAATATTTGCAAATCATATATTGAAAAGAGTCTAGCACCCAGAATATATAAAGAACTTGTAGAACTCAACAACAAAAAGATAAAGAACACAATTAAAAAGTGGACAAAGGACCTGAATAAACATTTCTCTAAAGAAGAAATATAAACAGCCAACATGCAGATGAAAAGTGTTCAGCAAATCAGTCATCAGGAAAATGCAAATCAAAACCACAAGGAGATACCATGTCACACCTACTAGGATGGTAATAATAAAAAAAGAGTGGAAACCAAGTAGGGCTGAGGATGTGGAAAAACTGGAGCTCTTGTATATTGTTGGTAGGAATGTAAAATGGAGCAGCTACTGAGGAAAACAGTTTGTCAGTTCCTCAGAAAGCTAAACACAGAACTGTTATATTGCCCAGCAATTCCACACCTATATATATACCCCAAACAACTGAATACATGTACCCAAAACAATATTTACATGTACATGTTAATAACTGCACTATTTACAATAGCCAAAAGACAGAAACAACCAAATGTTCATCAAAGGATGAATGGTTAAACAAATTGTGTTATATATATTCAACAGAATATTATTCAGCCATAAAAAGTAATGAAGTGCTGATAGATGTTACACTGTGGATGAACCTCAAAAGCATTATGCTAAGTGAAAGAAGTCAGACACAAGAGGACACATCCTGAATAAATCCACTACTTGGAATAGCTGGAGCCACAGAAACCCTAACGCAATGGTAGTTGCCAAGGGCTGTGATGAGGTTGGGGGGGTTGGGGCACAAGGGAATGGGAAATTACTGCTTACAGGACATGGGGTTTAACTTGGGGTGAAGAAAATGTTTGAAACTAGATAGGAGTGATCACACAACATTGTAAATACACTAAATGTCACTGAATTGTTCATTTTAAAAGGGTTAATTTTATGTTACGTGAATGCTACCTTAATTTTGTGGAAAACACCTTAACCATAATCCACTGATGAGTAAATTAAAGACCTCATCAACCTAGCCTCCTAGAGCCTTCATATGTGACCATCACATAACTCTACTTCCCCTTCATGCCTCCCATCCTTCAAGCAGAAGTCCTTTCCTTTACATGCAACACAGAACCTCATTACATACATAAGTCCAGCTCTTCGTTCATGGCATTATTCAAATATGATAATAGCTAACAGTCATATAGCACTTTTACATATATTGATCCTCACAATAAGCTTATGAGCCATGCACAACCATCATCCCTATTATACAGATGAAGAAACACCTACAAAGCCAAATCACTTGGCTCAATGTCACTTGCTATTAACTGGCAGAGTTGGGATTGGAATCTGGCCACTTTGGTTCCAGAGTACATGTTCTCAGTCACTATGCTACATCACCTCTCTATAATGACAACTTAACCATGTATAATAGAATAACTTTGAAAAGTCAGTGAGTTTCTAAGAAACTTACTGCTAATACTCTAGAGCAGATTAATGTGAAACTTCCACTGTTCTCAGACTTTATGCCTAGAATTCTGAGATGGCTGGTAACTTTTATGAATAAACTTGAATCCATCGTACTAAAGAAAGTATACTAACTAAGAACCAAAGTTGAAGCAGGAACACAACATAACACACTATTAAAGATATAATAACAAATGAACTATAATAAAGGAACACAATAAAAGTTTAAGTACACCAATGGGACTATACATTAACTAAAATATAAGGGAACCTGAAAATTTCATAAAGAAAGACTGATTAAAAACAATTTTTAAATATTTTATGTATCTCAAATTCCACGTAATTTTTATATGTAACAGTGCTTATATATCTTTTGTTAAATCAGCATTGATTTACATAAATATTAATGTTATAGTGAAGGGGACCTAACTCTATAAAAGAGAATTAGTGACCTATGATATAATTACACTGAAGACCTATAGAGCAGTGGGCCAGAGAAAACAGAATTTGATAAACAACAATTAAAGGTTATTCATCTTAGAGAGGAAATAAAATCTTTGAATTTGACATCCAATTGAATCCTTTTTCTCAACTTTCAAAAGTCTGATCCTTTCTATTAATCTTGTATGCAGAAAATCATCTATTAATGATGTGCTGAGTAATTTTATTTGACACTGGAATTTGGAATAGGCCTTTGGGTTTAAATTTGTCTCAAATGATTTATATGATCTGGTCAGTAATTTTTAATCCATGATTAATTACACATTATTTTTTTAAAGACCGACTAATTCAGGGGCACCTGGGTGGCTCAGTGGATTAAGCCACTGCCTTAGCCTCAGGTCATGATTTCAGGGTCGTAAGATCAAGCCCGCCTTGGGCTCTCTGTCCCCCCTCTCTCTGCCTGCCTCTCTGCCTACTTGTGATCTCTCTCTCTCTGTCAAGTAAATAAATAAAATCTTTTAAATAAAAGACTAATCCAGTTTCCATGAATGGAGACAGAGTATAAGAACATTTTTATGCATTCTTTTGTATGCTAAGGGGGAAAATTATTTCCCATCGTATTTTCATGATTCAAAAGACTATGTTATAAATAGGTAATTTGTTCTTTTCCAATTTGGGTCCCAGAACTTACCACTAATAGCTTCATTCATTTGAACTTAACTTTCTAAGACTCTTTCTTTTTTATTAGTTTCAAAGGTAGGATTTAGTGTTTCATTAGTTGCATATAACACCCAGTGCTCATTACATCAAGTGTTCTCATTAATGCCCATCACCCAATCATCCCATCCCCTGACCCGCCTCTCCTCCAGTAACCTTCAGTTTGTTTCATAGAGTTCAGCATCTCTTAGGGTTTGCCATTCTCTCAATTGTTATCTTATTTTATTTTCCTTCCCTTCCCCTATGTTCATATGAGCACTAGAGTCATGTCAAAAGCCGTACAACCAATGCAGAGTTAACCAAAGATGGAAAAATCAAGCATAAAAAAGAATAATGACTATGGTGAACTGAAACACAATGAATGTCAGTCTGTAAGCAGCCAACTTTTGGTTTCAGCTCAAGTCATGATCTCAGGATCCTGGGATTGAGCCCTGTATCAGGATCCATGCTCAGTGGGGAGTCTGCTGGAGGAATCACTCTACCTCTTCTTTTGTCCCTCCCCCCCTTGTGCACTCTCTCAAATAAATAAATAAATCATTAAAAAATACAAAACAAACCTCATGGATTACCTATGAGTGATACTAAGGAACTAATTTTTTTTAAACTGATACATAAATGGCATATAAATGACAGGAATCAAGACTTGATACTGCTTGGGGCGCCTGGGTGGCTCAGTGGGTTAAAGCCTCTGTCTTCAGCTCAGGTCATGATCTCAGGGTCCTGGAATAGAGCCCTGCATCTGGCTCTCTGCTCAGCAGGGAGCCTGTTTCCTTCTCTCTCTACCTGCCTCTCTGCCTATTTGTGATCTGTCTCTGTGTCAAATAAATAAATAAACTCTTAAAAAAAAAAAAAAAGACGTTAGGGTACCTGGGTGGCTCAGTGGGTTAAGCCGCTGCCTTCGGCTCAGGTCATGATCTCGGGGTCCCGGGATCGAGTCGGACTCTCTGCTCAGCAGGGAGCCTGCTTCCTCCTCTCTCTCTCTCTCTGCCTGCCTCTCTGCCTGCTTGTGATCTCTGTCTGTCAAATAAATAAATAAAATCTTTAAAAAAAAATTAAAAAAAAGACTTTATACTGCTTTTCCCATATAAATTACACCTTGAGGTAACCAAACAGTTGATGAAGGGACGTTGCCTTTTATAGAAGAATGAATAAAGAAGAATGGAATTAGAATGTGACCATTTTGCAACCTCTAAGGAATTAATGCGTCTAGGCAATGATCGTCAATGACTGCTCCCTTAAAATAGGACAGCCAACCAGACATTTTGTCTCCCAAAAGAAAAAACACACCACCACTTATGAAGTACTCTTGGCAAAAAATTTGAACCCAAATCTCAAAAAGTTTCTAGTCCTAACTTCCAATGTATAGGAAAAACAGGGGTCAGAGATACATGATAAATGACATTTCAGGGATGAAATCAGCAAAATTTAGTGGTAAATTCTACAGGACAAATGACCATTTCTTAATTGTGTAAGTTGTAAGGTTAAAAAGAAAGGCAGGAAACACTGATATATCAACTACCAATTGTAATATAAGGATATTATTTGGATCTTGATTGGATTAAACAAACTGAAAAACTTATAAGGCAATTGGGGATGACTAGATATCTAATAACATTAAGAAATCATTGTGGTTTCTTAAAGATACGATGTTATATTTCTGAAAAGTGTCTATATCTTAGAGGTAATACTGAAATATTTAAGTGGGTGTGTGTGTGGTTCAGTCGGTTGAGCATCTGACTATTGGTTTCAGCTCAGGTCATGATCTGACCTGGGTCATGGTCCTGGGATACAGCCCACTGTTGGACTCTGCTATTAGCATGGAGTCTGCCTGAAATTTTCTCTCTCCCTCTGCCCTTACCCATGCTGGCATACTCTCTCTCGCTCTCTCAAAATAATAAATAAATAAATAAATCTTTTAAAAATATAGAAATATTTAAGGATGAAATGACCTGATGTCTCAGATTTGCCTCAAATTTGTGGATACAGGAAGAGGGTGTGATTAGCTGAATAAGATTTAGTATAAATAGATAATGGTTGAAACTGGGCAACATATTTATGAAGGCTAATTCCACCATTCAGACTCTTTCTGTAGACGTCTGAAATTTTCTATAATAAAAAGGTATCTTTCCTTAAAACAGAGTTTGCTACAGGGGACTGGCTGAGGTAAGAGAGTGTTGTTTTTTATTATAAGTGTTCCTGTATTGTTTGTTTTTTTTATTTTTAGGTACATGCATACATTTCATTTCTAAGGAAAGAGTCATAGTAATAAGAAATACACATATTTCAAGCTTTATTACAAAGCTGTGATCAAGACAGCATGGTACTGGCATAAAAACAGACACATAGACCAGTGGAACAGAGTAGAGAGCCCAGATATGGACCCTCAACTCTATGGTCAATTAATCTTTGACAAAACAGGAAAAAATATACAGTGGAAAAAAGACAGTCTCTTCAATAAATGGTGCTGGGAAAACTGGACAGCTATATGTAGAAGAATGAAACTCGACCATTCTCTTACACCGTACACAAAGATCAACTCAAAATGGATAAAAGACCTCAACGTGAGACAGGAATCCATCAGAATCTTAGAGGAGAACATAGGCAGAAATCTCTTTGATATCAGCCACAGCAACTTCTTTCAAGATACGTCTCCAAAGGCAAAGGAAACAAAAGCGAAAATAAACTTCTGGGACTTCATCAAAATCAAAAGCTTCTGCACAGCAAAGGAAACAGTCAAAAAAACAAAGAGGCAACCCACGGAATGGGAGAAGATATTTGCAAATGACAGTAGAGACAAAAGGTTGATATCCAGGATCTATAATGAACTCCTCAAACTCAACCCACACGAAACAGACAAACACATCAAAAAATGGGCAGAAGATATGAACAGACACTTCTCCAATCAAGACATACAAATGGCTATCAGACACATGAAAAAATGCTCATCATCATTAGCCCTCAGGGAGATTCAAATTAAAACCACATTGAGATATCACTTTACACCAGTTAGAATGGCCAAAATTAACAAAACAGGAAAGAACATGTGTTGGAGAGGATGTGGAGAAAGGGGAACCCTCTTCCACTGTTGGTGGGAATGCAAGTTGGTGCAGCCTCTTTGGAGAACAGTGTGGAGATTCCTCAAGAAATTAAAAATAGAGCTTCCCTATGACCCTGCAATTGCACTCCTGGGTATTTACCCCAAAGACACAGATGTCGTGAAAAGAAGGGCCATCTGTACCCCAATGTTTATAGCAGCAATGGCCACGGTCGCCAAACTATGGAAAGAACCAAGATGCCCTTCAACGGATGAATGGATAAGGAAGATGTGGTCCATATACACTATGGAGTATTATGCCTCCATCAGAAAGGATGAATACCCAACTTTTGTAGCAACATGGACGGGACTGGAAGAGATTATGCTGAGTGAAATAAGTCAAGCAGAGAGAGTCAATTATCATATGGTTTCACTTATTTGTGGAGCATAACCAATAGCATGGAGGACAAGGGGCGTTAGAGAGGAGTAGGGAATTTGGGTAAATTGGAAGGGGAGGTGAACCATGAGAGACTATGGACTCTGAAAAACAGTCTGAGGGGTTTGAAGTGGCGGGGGGGTGGGAGGTTGGGGTACCAGGTGGTGGGTATTATAGAGGGCACGGCTTGCATGGAGCACTGGGTGTGGTGAAAAAATAATGAATAATGTTTTTCTGAAAATAAATAAATTGGAAAAAAAAAAGAAATACACATATATTAAAAATTTTATCAGTCTATGGTAATTTAGTTCTAAAATGTACATCAGCAGTTTTCATAGTCCATGGACCCCTGGAAGGCCCTATGACCATTCCAGGGAATCTGCGAGATCAAACTATATTCACAATAACACTAAGATGTTATTTGCCTTTTTCACTGATTTGCACTGATGGTGCAAAAGTAATAATACCTAGAACTGCTAGGTATTATTATATGTCCTGGCATGAAGGAAGGCAGATTCATGGCTACCTCCTCATGGTTTTCTTCACCATTACTCACTTGGAGTTTAAAAAGAGAAAAAAGCCAAGTTCACTTGAGGATATCCTTAAAAAAATAGTAAAAAAAATTTTTTTAAGCATTTTAAAAAGATTTTATTTATTTATTTGACAGAGAGAGAGAGACCACAAGTAGGCAGAGAGGCAGGGGGAAGCAGGCTCCCCGCTAAGTGGAGAGCCCAATGTGGGGCTCAATCCCAGGCCCCTGAGATGGTAACCGAGCCAAAGGCAGTGGCTTAACCCACTGAGCGACCCAGGCGCCCCAACAGTAAAAATTTTATTAAGTTTTTTTAAAAAGATTTTATTTATTTATTTGACAGAGAGAGCAAGAGAGCACAAGCAGGGGGAACAATGGGGAGAGAGAGGGGGGGAAGCAGGCTTCCTACTGAGCAGGGAGCCCAATGTGGGGTTTGATCCCAGGACCCTGGGATCATGACCTGAGCCAAAGGCAGATGCCTAACCATCTGAGCCACCCAGGTGCCCAAAAACATTTTAATATATCTTGACCTTTGAGTCCATTAGTTTATAATATACTGTGTGACAAAATGGTGAGTATGCATAAGGCACTTCTGCTGTATCACCAAAGTCTAAGGATTGTCTGGAGGGAAAGTCCTTCCTTGTGTGATTGTTCGAGTTAAAAGCTGAACTAGCTGCTTTACAGAGAACCCCATTTTTACTGAAAAGGATGACTGACAAATGACAATATTTGCCAAACTTCAGTATTTGGCAGATATTTTCTTGAAAATGAACAAAGTAAGCCTGTCACACTGAGGAAAACAACTCAGTGTATTTGTTGGCAATAATAAAATTCAACCTTTAAAGTGAAATTAAGAGTTTTGGAAAAGTTGTGTCTTCCCCCATGAGCTTGCCTGCTTCCTTCCACTGAAAGATTTTTCTGATGCACTCAGTTAGGGATATTAATAAATGAGATTTTTAAAAATATTGTTAAATGAAATGAGTCAACATTTGGAAAATCTACATAAATTAGTGAACCAATATTTTCCCAAAGACAGAGTTATAAAAACATGCATGCACCAAAGGTCCATTCAAAATGTAAGATGACCATAAGGGGTTGAATGGGAGCCCCACAAATGGATGACAAGATAAAATCATTTGTGTATTTTCCAGGTGAGCCTTAAATCCAATGACAAGTGTCCTTATAAGAGATGGAAGAAAAGAAGCACAGAGACACATGGAGGAGAAAGCCACATGACAATGAAAGCAGACAACCACCAGAAGCTATAGGAGGTAAGGAACAAATGTCCCCTAGAGTCTTTGGAGAGAATGTGGACTTGCTGACTCCCTGATTTCAGACTTCTAGATTCCAGAACTGTGAGAGAATTTTTATTTTTTAGTAAGACATTTTTTAAAAATTTTATTTATTTATTTGAAAGAGAGACAGTAAGAGAGAGCATGGGCAAGGACAAGGTCAGAGGGAGAAGCAGACTCCGCATGGAGCTGGGAGCCCGATGCCAGACCCGATCCCAGGACTCCGGGATCACGACCCAAGCCGAAGGCAGTCGTCCAACCAACTGAGCCACCCAGGCGTCCCGAGAGTTTTTATTTTTTAAAGCCACATAGCTTACGTTCAAAAAACAGCCACGTGCCAAGTCTTGGTATAGTATCAAAGAAGAATCTTTATCAAAGAAGAATCTTCACAGCTTTCTGGAAGTTCTTTTAAAATACCCTGCTTTTTCCCAATATATATCTATGTGAGGTCTGTGTTTTATTTATTTATTTATTTTTGCATACTTCAATCAAAGCAATGTATTGTAACTGTTTGAATGCGGAAGCTGGTATAAGGATCCAGTTGTCTCTTAGTAAGCCAGATATAATTGAAGAGATTTAAAATATGTAAACCAGTGTTAATCTCACTATTTTTTTTTTTTTTAGTTTTGGGAAACACTTGACATAAAAATGTTTTATGCTAATATATAATAGCTAAATATTCTTTTTTTTTTTTAAAGATTTTATTTGTTTATTTGACAGAGAGAGATCACAAGTAGATGGAGAGGCAGGCAGAGAGAGAGAGAGAGAGGGAAGCAGGCTCCCTGCCGAGCAGAGAGCCCGATGTGGGACTCGATCCCAGAACCCTGAGATCATGACCTGAGCCGAATGCAGCGGCTTAACCCACTGAGCCACCCAGGCGCCCAATAGCTAAATATTCTTAATTTAAATTTTTAAAAAAATTTCTCAGTTTTAACTTTTTATATAGTAAATATTGATAATCCACATAAATCCAGACTCTTTGGTGTCCTTGATAATTTTTAAGAGTGCAAGGGGTTCTGAGACCAAAAAGTTTGAGAACTACTAGTATATATAATTAGTAAAAAAGGATAGACAAATAGGGGCCTGAGCAATCAAAGGTATCATGTATATAAGATTTCAGTTATTTTTAACTATGCATTGGATTTTCAGGGGTAAGAAGGCAGAGACAGACCCTCCCAGGCAAAAGAACCCCTTAAAAAAATGCACTTTAGAAGCAGGTCTACACATGATAATGTCAGAAGACCTGGTCATTAATAAATACATAAACAGGAGTGCCTGGGTGGCTCAGTTAAGCATCCCATTCTTGATTTCAGCTCCAGTCATGATCTCAGGGTTGTCAGATGGGGCCCTGAGTCTGACTCTGTGCTCTTCATGGAGCCTTCTTAAGTTTCTCTCTCTCCTTCTCCTTCTGACCCTCCCCACCTGCCCGCATGCATGTGCACTCTCTCTCTCTCCCTCTCTCTCTCTCAAAAAAAAAAAGCCACTCCTTTAAAAACACATAAATAAATATATACATAAACATAGTTTACATATCCAGATTATTATTATCTTTTAAAAGACTGGATAAATGACTCAATTTCAGGAATCTCTGTTAGTTTTTGGTAACCCATACTTCAAAAGATTTTTGGTTTTGTAAATGTGGGTAACATACTATTCTTATTCCCTTATTCCTCCAAATAGATGAAAAGAATCCCTTTAAATACCAAACTAATCAACTACAACCTTCTTCTGAGTTTGTAGACTCACTTTACCAGGAACACTCATACCTCTACTTTTCACTTGATATATTAGTCAGCTAGGGTTGCCATACCAAAGTAACACAGATTGGACAGCTCAAACAACAGAAAGTTATTTTCTCACAATTCTAGAAGCTAGAAGTCCAAGATCAAGGTCTATTGTCTATTGAGCTGGTTTCTTCTGAGGCCTCTCTCATTGCTTGTAGATGGCCATCTTCTCCCTGCATCTTCACTTCGTCCTCCCTCTGTGTATATCTGTGTCTTCATTTCTTCTTAGAAGGACACTAGTCATATCAGGTTAGGGCCCACCCTAATGCTCTACTTAACCTTAATTACCTCTTTAAAGACTTTCTTCAAATGCAGTCACATTCTGAGGTACTAGGGATCAGGATTTCAACATATGAATTTGGAGGGAAACACAATTCAGTCCATAAGACTTAGCTAATTATTACCTGCCTTTAGGTATCAGCCTGAATAGTACTTCCTCAGGGAAGCATTCCTTCCCCCTGGATTTAGGTTAGGGCCCTTGTTACATTCACATAGTATCCAATACTTATCCTATACACAATTTATCACACAAATGTAATTAACAATTGGTGTGAATATTTTATGACTGTCTCTCCTTAAGCACCATGGGAGCAGAGTCTGTGACTGTACATTCACCACTGGGTTGGCAGGGTTTAGGATAATGCCTGACATACTAGGGCCACTCGATGAATGAGTGAGGGAATGATGTGTGGTGTCACAACATTACAGAATTGTTGCTTTTTTTTTTAATTTAAATTCAATTAGCCAACATAGGTACATCATTAGTTTCAGATGTAGTGTTCAATAATTTATCACTTGCGTGTAACACCCAGTGCTCATCACATCACATGCCCTCCTTAATGCCCATCACCAAGTTGTCCCATTCCCAAAACCACCACCCCTTCCACAACCCTTAGCTTGTTTCTTAGAGTCAACAGTCTCTCATGGTTTGTCTCCCTCTCTGATTGCTTTCTATCCAGTTTTTCCTCCCTTCCCCATGATCCTCTGCACTATTTCTTATATTCCACATATGAGTGAAACCATATGATAATTGTCTTTCTCACATTAGAGCATTTTGATGAAAACGTCAGATCTATGAGCCTGCCTGAAAGCATTTGGAGTACTGAAGCAGCCTGGCAAGAGATGTACCAACAAATTAGTGCGTTGGTGGTGGTAAAGTCTCACTGGCTTTTAATTCCACTGGGGCAATAGGTTAAGGGGGTAGAGATTCAACTCTAGTTCTGGCTCAATCATTAACTAGTAACATAAAAATGGGGCAATGTTCCTTAACTTTACCTTATCTCTCCTCATCTGTAAATGCAGAAATTATCAAAGTCAAAGCTGGTCACAATTTAAACAGAAATCCCCCAATCTGTGAATATCCGAAATATACAGTCCAATTCTTTCCCTTGCTGTTGGGGCCCTTGTCTGCCCTTGCTGGAAGGATCAACCACCTTTAACAACCAATTCTTCTAAAGCTCTGAAAGTCCTACTTCTGGGTTTCTGAAGACTTCTCTCCTACCACAACAGCACGTTGCTAAACAAATATTCAAACAGTCACTACCACTTCCCCAAAACTCAGGACTTAGAGGGCAACCAGAGTTCAGGGGCTCATAAGGGCATTTAAAATCTAGAGCCAATATTAAAAATCTTGCAACCTGGTTAGGAATTAAGAAGTGTCATCTGTGACTTCTGGGGGAAGTGCATCTGAATTCAAAAAACCAAAATACAAATGAATGACTAGAATATTTCTGGGGTATGGAGAGAGTAGGATCACATTCATTTATTTTGAAGTTGGGAAAGTATGTAATGTGGGGGAAAGTGCAAGCAAATTTTTTAAAAGACTTTATTTATTTATTTGACAGAGATCACAAGTAGGCAGAGAAGCAGGCAGAGAGAGAGGAGGAAGCAGGCTCCCTGCTGAGCAGAGGGCCCAATACCGGGCTCGATCCCAGGACCTGGGATCATGACCTGAGAGAAGGCAGAGGCTTTAACCCACTGAGCCACCCAGGCGCCCCAAGTGCAAGCAATTTATAGTGTCTTTAGTTGTTCTTTCCCACACATTGCCTAACCATATGTCTTGACTACCCAAGTGACTTTGGACAAGATTCTACCTTGGTTACTGTCCCCTCACCTGGAGATAAAAATACCACAAGAAATAAGTGTGAGTGTCAGGTGAAATGATATGTAGAAATGTGTTGAATGCAGAGATAAAGAGTGAAGGGTTTCACGGGACCTACAGAGTCCTGGCTTCTCCCTTTTAGGAACTGCATAACATTGAGCAAGTGTTAACTTCTCTGTGGCTCAGTTTCCTCATCTGTAAAATGGAGATAATAGTATCTATCTCTTGTGGTGATAATGTTCTTAAGATACCTATGTATCTAATATCTAAGTATTAGCTATTTCTTCTAGCACTTTGTAATTCTTAGATTCTAATACAATCACATTTGATTATCTCAGAAACTTGTAATTTCCCCACTCTCCTTAAACTTCCCTCCTCCTTTCTTTTTCCTCTCCCTCAACAGTGCCCTAGTCTCACTGAAGATATAGAGGCCACCAGACTTTATCCCCCTTAACATCCCCCACATACCCAAACCCTGTGGTATAAGAACTTGGGCTCCCTTCCCTTTTAGTAACTTGCCTTTCTCTTTCAGGAAAAAACGACTTGTGTTTCTCTAAAAACCAAATGCTACATGATTTCTCTACCTGAAATGTTCTGTCCCCCTGTTTTTTTGTTGGGGTGACTCCTACACTTTCTCTGGATTCATCTTCTCTCTTTTTGACCACCTTGTGCAAACTGGGGAGTATTCCCTTTTGTGTTCACATGGCTCCTTAAATTTATAACCTAAATTATCATGTTATATAATTATTCTCCCTTTGCACATCTATTTTTTACAACCTCAGAACCTAGCACCGAACCTAGCATATAGAATAACCAAATGCTCCCTTTTGCCTGGGACTATGCTGAAGTCCTGAGTCCAAGGAAACCCTGCAGTAGTTAGTCACTCTATTACAAATTCATGTATTAAATGAACAGAGTCCACACTTGCTGTCTTCTCTTCTCTTCACTCTTCAACACAATGTCACCACTTTCCACCCCTCACCTCCCCAAACTGCTTTGACACATAGCACAGTGCTCTCCTCATGACCATATCTACTGGACACTTTATAGTCCTTCTTAGAGTGACCTTTCAAAAATGATATTTAGTAACCAAAGATTATTCCTGTGATGTACTACTTTTTCTTTTAGTGAAGCAATCCAGTACTAAAATATCCAAATTTATTAAGTACATGAGTATCTGTGGATTCAAGGTACCATCCCATGTGTTGTTGACATAGTTCTAAATGTCATGCCATACTTATGATTTCATTAAAATAATCACAAGATGCAATCAATGACTACTATGTTTTCTGAATAAGAAGTTTCCACAAGTCATGACTCATGGAATTAAAAAAATATTTGAAGCAACAAAAAAAGTAGTTCTTCTTTTTCATGAAATCCAAATAAGAAAACAGAACGGTATTCTGTTAGGAAGAATTATAATAAGTGACTTTTCTTTAAAGCTTTGAAAGTAGATATATTAAAATTACCTATAAAATGAGTAAGTAAGTAAATAAGAACTTAAATTTATTGTACATTTATTTTAAATCAAAGAATAGGTTTTTTTTTTTTTTTAAATCTTAATAGTGAAGGTATTCTCTCCCCTGTTCTCAAGACTCCCTATGAGCCAATTCTTATCAAAGCAAATTGCCCAGGAATTACCTGTCCAGATATATTCTAAGCTCTTTGGGGGCAGGACTAGATCTAGCTTCTTGTCCCATCTCCAGCACTTAGACAAATGGGCACCTGGCCCAGGCAGGGGCAAAAATACATATTTTAAATACAGAGGAAGGGAGGAAATCTTAAAAGTCAGCAAATTTTAGATAGTTGTAAAACAAGGGGTTCTCAGAAGAGAGGGCATTATATCAGCAATGCACATAAATTCCAGAAATGTACAAAGGAAAGCACTAGCAATAAACACTAGTTGTAAAGTTGGCAATTACCACAGCCATTATTGACTCATCATGAATTTGTAAAAATACAAGTATCACAGTGAAAAATTAATTCAGCATCTTACAGTCCATTTCACTTCCAGACAGTAGAAGATGCAGTGACTAAAGCAGGCTGAATGAATATAAAATTCCTTTTTTTCTCCCTAAATCAAGAAATCTGAACGCAATTTTTTCACTGCCTATATTCAGAGATTCACACACATAAAACTATTTCCAGGCAGCAGTGGCTTATATTCAATTATTCAATTGGCATGTACCAGGACAGCCATCCTGGTTCATACATACTTAATAAAAGTTAGCTGTTATTATTATTAAGATTATAATCTGATTCCTGAAATTGACTATATCTTTATCTCATATCTATAGACCTATATCCATGTATAAACATATTTAAATAATCTAGAATTCCTCATTTCCTGACTTTTCTGAATAAATCAACTATCTTTAAATAATTTGAACTATTTTTCCTAGAAAAATTGCTAAAATTGATACTAAATTTTCAAACCACTGATTTGCAATACATTCTCTCAATCTCAAATCCGCCTGAAATTCAAAGAAAAGCAAATTGCATTTTTCATGAAGTTCAGGAAATAAGCAATTTGTTTAGCAATTCCACTTTTACTCATGTGCAACAAGGGACATGTATAAGAAATAAATGTACTAGTCAAAAAACTAGCAATGACCCAAATGTCCATCAAGAGAAGAACAGATAACTAAATTGTTGGACAGTCACATAACGGAATGTTAACAGAAGTGAAAATCAATGAACCACATCTGTACACATCAGTATGGATGACTGCCACCAACACTACCAGTAAAGGTATCAGGAGAAATCACTCCATTTATATGTTTCAAAAGCAAAACATTTAGTAAGGTACAGCTTAGAGATAAATAAAAATGTTGAAAAAATCATTTTATAATAAGTCAAGAGACTAATAAATACAAAGTTTGGCCATAGTTAATTGGTAGATAGAGGGAAGTGAACTGAATTGGGGAAGGGCACATGGGGAACCTGATGTATTATTACTATTCTATTTTCTAAACTGAGAGGTAGCTACATGGTATTTGTTTTAGTGTTACTCTTTATATTTTCCATATCTGCCATGAATATTCTTTCATATATATTTAATAATATGTTTTAAAAAGACTGACTAGCTTACAAAAAATATCTAAAACAATTCATATCTAGGTCCACTATATCCCTGGGATGTTAAAACTTCTACTTTAAAAAAAAAAATTATTTATTTATTTTTTTAAAGATTTTCTTTATTTGACAGAAAGAGAGACAGCAAGAGAGGGAACACAAGCAGGGGGAGGAGAGGGAGAAGCAGCTCCCCGCTGAGCTGGGAGCCTGATGCGCGGCTTTATCCCATGGTCCTGGGATCATGACCTAAGCCCAAAGCAGACACTTAACAACTGAGCCTCCTAGGTACCCCAGATATTCTACTTTTTAAATAAAAAAGTGTAAATGGAGACTTCTAGTTTAATAAAAATATATCTGTAAGGCTGCATAATATTCACCTTCAAAATTTAGAATTTAGTCTTCCAAATGCAAGAAACAGCCTATTAATAAATTGATAATTTTTTTTGTCAGATGAATCAAATCAAATTTTGTCCATTTTGTTAGCTGTTCACCAACGGTAGTTAATTTCAGAAACTGTATTACAGAATAATTCTCTGAATGATACAAAATAGATCCATCCCTTACTCTATATTTTCTTTATCATTCTCTCACATAAGCATTCATGTAGCTAGAATATCTTGGTAGAGTTTCCTGGAAATAATTTAATAGCAAAATTAGAAATCCCTAATGGCCATCTCTGACATAATGGGCTTCAAATTGATGAGTCCACCATCTTTGCAAAGGTAACCCAGACAAATTGATGACAATATCATGTAGGCAATTTTCAAAATTAAAATTGATGATCCTGCTCCTTCTACTTGTCAGAGTAGACAGTTTATTGATCTCAAAATCAGCAGCGTTAGAGGGAAATGCAAGTCAGGGCAGAGCTGAACTTGTCCTGGGGGTCCCTAGCACCAGTCAGGTCCAGGAGGATGGTGATACTGGTGATATAAGGAGCAGCCCAGACCAAACATGTCCCACAGGCAAGATGAGCCCAGCATATTTATAGTACATTAACATAAAAAGGAAGAATCTATCAAGGCTTGACATATTCACAAATTCCCCTAGGTAATACCCAAAGCCTGAGTAGCTTGGCAAAGAAAAGTTATTTCAAAAATTTGGAGATCCCTCCTGTAACGCACTATTGTTTTCATAGGCTGCTAATTCAACACAGACAGGATTAACTCTTAGAAAACTCTGAGCATAAATCATAAATAGATACTATATTAGTGGCAGCATTTTTAAAAATTTACTCAAACTATCTCCAAATTAAAACTTCTAAGAATTAGACAAAATGATCTGAATTATATAACTTCCTACTGGTAGTTTTGATTCAGCAGAACTTTCTGAGTAAGTAGGAGGAAAGTAGGAGGAAAAGGCACTGAGCTAGATGCTTTACATACCTCAATAGAAGGAACTAACTATTATTAATGGAGCCAAGCCCTGTACTGAGGACTCCATATGCATTCTCCCATGTTATCCCCATAAAGACACCTTTTAAAAAAAGTTTTTATTTATCTATTTGAGAGAGAGAGTGCATGTGCAAGTACACATAAGGGATGGGGGATGGTAGGCAGAGAGAGAGAGAGAAGCAGGCATCTTGCTGGGCAGGAAGCCCAACTCAGTGCTCAATCCCAGGACCCTGTAATCAAGAGTAGACCTTTAACCCACTGAGCCACCCAGGTGCCCCAGTAAGGGTACCTTCTTAATTCTATTTTCTAGAAGTGGAAAATGAGACTTTAAGTAATTAGCTCAGCAGTGCTGGAATTCAAACCAGCGCCTGACCAACACTTGCTCTCTACCTGCAATGCTATGCCGAAGCATTGATTTTTTTTGAAAAAGACTTAGCAAATCAAACAGATTAAAAAAAAAAAACTAAATTGCTAAGTGGCTCAAAGTCTAAAAGAGGCCTTTTAGCTTGATACTAAAACTGCATACATGTTGAAGAATTTTAAAATAATGTGTACTACCATTCTTCCACAATATGGCAACATCGCAGGTTCTTCCAGCTCTCCTACTCCTCTAGACCTGGCCCTTCTAAAACAGTTACTCAAAAAACTCTATGGCTGTTTAAACTACTTAAAGATAGTCTTTTATTTGTAAGCAATTGCTCTGTAAGAAATTTTACTGAAGTCACAGGGATGGAAAAATCATGGTCAGATGCTCAAAAAAAAAAAAGAACATTAAAATGAGGTTAGGGAATAAAACAGTCTATTTTAAAAGTAAACTTCACACCTCAGTATCATGAGAACTAACAACTTTCACAAAGCCACATTCAGCATGCTTCATATTATGAATCGTCTCCTGATGTCAGACTCTGGATATTTGAATTGGCCATGAGAAGACAACAAACACAGGGTTGCCAAAATATAAAAATAAAAGGGAGAACCTCTGTTTTTTTGAAATGAGAAACCACAAAAGGTAATTTTTAAAAAAATGTATTTTATTTGTTCAGTGTTCCAAGATTCATTGTTTCACAAAAGGTAATTTAAAATCTACATAGCGTTCTCTCTATGCTCTCTGGAAAACAGCATGTCATTTAACACTTACACAAAGATTTCATCTACATAAATACATTAACATTAATTGGGTCTTCACTTACCTGTGTAGGAGAAATATTAGCATATTCCCTCTTTTTTTAATGACATACATGGAGAAATTCATGAATTAAAAAGCTCAGGAAAGGATTCTCATTTTAATATGTTGGTATATAGATATTTCACCCCTTTCTCTCAGAAGTCACCACAAACAACAGAAAATACACAAAAGACAACAAACTCCATACTGTATGAAGGAAAGGAAAATGCGCAGAGTGACGGAAGGTGAAACCTAAAGGCCTGCAGATGGGACATCAGGCAGGAAGGAGCTGACCTATTCCGCAGATTCTGTGAAAAGGCTCAGGATTTTGGTGCAAAAGGAAAAGAGATGAGAGGCTTCTTGTCTGAAAATACTGAATAGTCCTCGAGAATGCAGCTGCTGACGATGAAACCTGTGACGGTCCACAGCAAACAAGCTGGCTCACCTTTAACAAGTTCCACTCAGATTTGTAGAACTTTTATCCTGTTTTCAATAAATTTTTAGTGCTTTACTCTTAAATGATCATCAGGGACTTAAGAAAAACTTCTAATATAAAGGACCAAAGTAAAAGAGGAAAAAAAATGAAACAAACTAGAACAAATAAAAAATAAGAAATAGAATACCAGGAATAGACAAAAGGTTTTAACCTACACACACAAAAAAATACCTTCAGAGACATAAAAGATACTATATGCGTGCAACAAGAACAAGATTTTTTCCAATAAAATAATTTTTAAATTATTTTTTTAAAAATTTAAATTTTTAAAAATTTAATGATGAATAAGATGAATAAGAAAGAGCTCTTGGAAAGTAACAATGATGCTAAAACAAAAATTTCAATAAAAAAATTGGAAGATGGGGTGCCTGGGTGGCTCAATAGTTAAGTGTCTGCCCTTGGCTCAGGTCATGATCCCAGTGTCCTGGGATCAAGCCTCGCATGGGGCTCCCTGCTCAGCAGGAAGCCTTGTTCTCACTCCCCCAATCCCTCTGCTTGTGTTCCCTCTCTCACTGTCAAATCTGTCAAATAAATTGGAAGGGGAGATGAACCATGAGAGACTATGGACTCTGAAAAACAATCTGAGGGGTTTGAAGTGGCGGGGGGGGTGGGAGGTTGGGGTACCAGGTGGTGGGTATTATAGAGGGCACAGCTTGCATGGAGCACTGGGTGTGGTGAAAAAATAATGAATACTGTTTTTCTGAAAATAAATAAATTGGAAAAAAAATGTCACAAAAAAAATAAATAAAATAAAATAAAATCTTAAAGAAACAAACAAACAAATAAATAAGTTGGAAGATAAAGTTGAGGGACACTTGCAGAAAGTAGGACAAAAATAGCAAGAGATGGACAACAGGAAAAACAGGTAAGAAAATCAGAGGACCAATACAAAAGATCAAACACAGAACTAAACCAAGATCTACAAAGAGAAAACAGTGAGAATGAAATTATCAAAGACTTCTTCCAAAATATGAAGAACATAAATTCTACCTTGAGAATGTTCACTGAGTACCTAGCACAATGGCTGAAGAGAGGACCCCCTCACGAGCCAGATCACTGTAATATTTTAGAATAGAATGTATAAAAGATCTTAAGAGCTCCAGAGAGGAATAAAGAAGTCACATGCAGAAGTTCAGGAATAAGAATGGCATGGGTCTTAACTGCAACAGTGGAAACTAGAAGACAACAGAGCAATGCTTTTAAAAGTCTGAGGGAAAACAGTTTTCTTTTTTTTTTTTTTTTTTTAAAGATTTTATTTATTTATTTGACAAAGCAAGATCACAAGCAGGCAGAGAAGCAGGCAGAGAGAGAGGAGGAAGCAGGCTCCCCGCTGAGCAGAGAGCCCGATGTGGGCCTCGATCCCAGGACCCTGAGATCATGACCTGAGCCGAAGGCAGCGGCTTAACCCACTGAGCCACCCAGGCGCCTGGGAAAACAGTTTTCAACCCGAGTTCTACAGACAGCCAATTTATCATTCAAATGTGAAGGTACAAGAGCTCATTAAGATATGGGACTGTGTACTCTACCAAAATAATGGAATCAGCCACAAAAGCAGCATCAAGGGATCCAGCCCAGGTAAGAGGCAAAGAGAATGCACAGAATGACAATCCAGCAGCAACCCAGACTGGAACTGGAGAACAGAGAAATCCTGAAGGAAGTTTTCCAAAGAAGGGAGAGGGAACTGGGAGATTCCAATCTGTCTGACTAAACTGTAAGGGCAATCTTATGGCAAGGCTGTTCGAGGATTTAGGAAGAATTAGAGACAAGCTAATAATGAACAAAACATCCTAGATACCATATAAATTGGAGAGAGTGGAATATTTAGAGCCCAGGTGATAAGTACTTGTCCTAAAGTAATATATATTCTACACTTGATCTTAGCCAAAAGGGTGAGAAGCAATATTAATATATATTCTAATTGGGGAACTAATCCATAGATATAATGTGAACCACTGTTTTTCAAAACAAATTATTTTACCAACAAGTATATAATAAGAAATATTTCTTTTTTAAAGATTTATTGTATTTATTTATTTGAGAAAGAGAGTTTGAGAGAGAGAAAGAAAGATTGAGAGAAAACAAGCAGGAGAAGAGAGAGAGGCAGAGGATCTCAAGTAGACTTGGCACTAAGTGCAGAGCCCAGTGCAGGGCTGGATCTTAAGATCCCCAAGATCAGGACGCAAGCTGAAATCAAGAGTTGGACGTTTAACCATCTGAGCCACCCAGGTGCTCCAAGAAATATTTCTTACATGATAAGCCAGCGTGGTCACACACACACACACACACACACACACACACACACACACACCTGCAACAAAATTACCATTGAACAATAGCAGGTATCCCCTACTTTTTGAAAGTCTGTATTACACCACATCGATTTTATGAAAAACCTACTTCAGTTTCTGTTTTTGCTAATTGAAAGAAATCTGAAGAGAATTTTTGCTTTTACCAAAAAGGTATAACACAAAAATGGCATTCAGCATTTGTTTTGCAGTGGGTGTTTATGGAGAAAGTGCACACCCCAAGCAGCCAGAGTGACATCACCAAGTTCTTTGCCCAGAACTACGCTCAGCATCTCGGCATCAAGCTGTACCAGCTTTGAACTGTCTGAGCATCTCTGCTTCATCTACAATTTATTCCGGCCATCCATTAGCAAGATGTATCCTAAGGTATCAGAAAAGCCTAAGAAGTTATTTTTTGGATCTGGAACATTTAAAATTGTTTCCATGTAAATTAATGGTAATTGCTTCTTTGCTTTACATCATTTTGTCTTACAAACGTTTCATAGGAGCCTATTCTTGGATAGTGGGGGAAACCTGTACTCCTCTTGATACATAACATATTCTGATATTTTCTATTTTATTCGAGGTTTTTATAAATTTTTTTATTATTTATTTATTTTTTAGAGAGAGAGAGAGACTGCATCTGCCCATGCAGTTAAGGGGAGAGGCAAAGGGAGAGGGAGAGAGAGAATCCTAAGCAGGTCTGACACAGGACTCAATCTGATGGCCTTGAGATCATGACCCTGAGATCATGACCTGAGGGGAAATCAAGAGTTGGATGCTGGGACGCCTGGGTGGCTCAGTTGGTTGGACGACTGCCTTCGGCTCAGGGCGTGATCCTGGAGTCCCGGGATCGAGTCCCACATCAGGCTCCCAGCTCCATGGGGAGTCTGCTTCGCTCTCTGACCTTCTCCTCGCTCATGCTCTCTCTTACTGTCTCTCTCTCAAATAAATAAATAAAAAATCTTTAAAAAAAAAAAAAAAGTTGGGACGCCTGGGTGGCTCAGTTGGTTGGACAACTGCCTTCGGCTCAGGGCGTGATCCTGGAGTCCCGGGATCGAGTCCCACATCAGGCTCCCAGCTCCATGGGGAGTCTGCTTCGCTCTCTGACCTTCTCCTCGCTCATGCTCTCTCTCACTGTCTCTCTCTCTCAAATAAATAAATAAAATCTTTAAAAAAAAAAAAAAAAAAAAAAAAAGTTAAAAAAAAAAAAAGAGTTGGATGCTTAACTGACTGACACACCCAGGCATCCCATTATTCTAGGTTTTTAAATGCTGATCACAATCCACTAAACTGACTTCACAAGTCACTAATGGTTTGCAACCCACATTTTTCAAAAAAAACACTGCAAAAGACTATGGTACGTTTTACTGAAAAGAGAAAAGAAAACACTTCTGGAGAATTGGAGGTGGCAAGAAAGAAAGCAAAAACATCAGGGACTTGATAGGAAAAGAATTTGAACTGAGTTTTCAAGAATGGATCATAATCTGACAGGCAATGAAAAGGAAGGCAGCTATTCCATGTGAAGAGAAGGTTAAGTAAAGGCTCAAATGCAGGAAAACACAGGGTGTGCTAAAGTTAGGGCAGGGAAGAGGGTAAGTCTAAATGAAAGAGACAAGTAGAAAATCGAGAGAGAGAGGTAGGTTGAAGACTAAGGGTGAAAGGCTTGACAAGTCTGCTGAGGAGTCTAATGTAATTCTGATAGCAATGGAAACCCAATGAGTAGATCCAAGGAAATGCTCCAAGGGGGTTGGGGGTGTTAGCAAACTACAGTAATGTCTATACCACCCCAGTGAGACTTATTAATTTTGTATGCATAAATTACTTAAATTAAAAGCAACATAATATGTGAATAGAAACTGAGCAGTGAAACAACAGAAGCTTATTTTATTCATTGTGATTTTTTCCGTTCTTAAAACTTCCATGAAAGAAAAGAATGAATTTATTTGAATAATTTAGACCCTGAGGAAAAGAGGAAGTAAGTCTCTGATAGGATAAAGAAATACCCTTTATTTTCTTTCAGATCTACTACACTAATACAGATGGCTCCTTGTACCTAAGATCTACCCTTAAGAAACTTCTCTCATTTTCTTGAGCATACCAGCCTCTCTTTCCACTAAACTTCTGTACTTGCTGTTCCTTGAACCTGTAATGCACAACCCATTGACTGCTGCCAAGTTAGATGTCACCGAGCCTAAGAAGCCATCTCTGATCTCCTAGCTGGGTTAGATGCTCCTGCTGTGAACTTAGCCCCCAGGAGCACTTCCCCTGTGATAGCACATTTTGCCCTGAATTATAATTATTTGCCTTCACAATTAGACTGGAATCTCCATGAGGGCTGAGGTTATGCTGAGTTAGATTATAATGAATACCCCATGCACTGCTCCAGTGCCTAGCCCATAGGGAGCACTCAATAAATATTTAATGAACACTAAGGTTTTGTTTAGGGTACTGACATATAATTTGAAAGTCTCAACCCTGATGCTAAAGCCAAGATTGAAAAGTCAAAATCTGGTTCAAGTAAGAACAACCAATCTGTATTTCCTGCCTAGCAAGTAAGTGGATCTAACTGTACAGAATGATTCTGTAGAAGTTGGTGCCCAAAATTAGGTTGAATGGGTAAGACAGGGTGAGGAGTTCGGACTTGAACTAATAAAGAGCTATTGTAGGTTAAGAAAGACAGGCATGCAATTAAAATAGGGCTTTAAAAAGATTAATCTCTTCTGGTATGCAAGATAGAATGGGGGAATTTTTTTCCTCCATCATTTTAGCCTGTTTTTCAAAGTATGAGCAGATGGCCAGACTAACATGAGCAATTAACCACAAAGACCCAGTCTGCATAGACTGAGTTTAGTATTCATCAACTCAACAAACATTTTTTGAGATTCTACTGTGTTCTATGAGCTGTACTATATTAAATCAAATAACTTCATATACTATAACCTGACCTTTAATGAAATGGATACAAATTGTTGAGAGCTGAGCCACATTAATACCAGCATTCTGGTGTAGTAAGGGGAGCCTATGGTGCTTAAGTATAATTGGGAAAGTGTCTACATAAAATGACTGAATTTAATGTTATTTTCATAGAACCAAGTCATATTACTTATTTTTTCTTCTACTATTAGTGCTCCTGTATTGATAAGTAATTCTATTTTATTTTATCATTTTTTAGATTTTATTTTATTTATTAATCTGAGAGAGAGAGAGAGAGTGAGAGCACAAGCTGCGAGACAGAGGGAGAAGAAGAAGCAGGCTCTCTGCTGAGCATGGAGCCCGATGTGGGGTTTGATCCCAGCACCCTGGGATCATGACCTGAGCAGAAGGCAGTTGCTTAATCAACTAAGCCACTCAGGCACCCTGGTAAGTAATTTTAATAACAACTGTGACTTCCACCTCTGGAAAAAAGCACTCTTTTAAAGGTGTCGGAGGGAGCTCAGTACTTCCTGATGGGCTACAAGAGATAATTCCAATACAACAATCTGTTAGGATAAAAATATCCAGAGGTTACAATGGAAGCACAGAGGAGAGGCAAGTGGTTATGTTTCGGGAGACAGTATAGCAAGGAAAATGAAAGTTAGGGAAGATGTCCTAAAGAAGGTGGCTCTTGAGCTGAGAACTGGTAAGTGGACAAGTTCGTGACCAGTATTCCAGTCTGGACCAGTATTCCAAGCTGGACACACAGTATGTGTGGAAGTAATTACTACTGGAGTTGAGAGCATGAACCTGAAAGAACTAGTCAATAAGTAAAGATCAGAAGATCACAATGAGACGGACAAGCTAAGGACCTTGGACTTGATAATATAGGAAATGAAGAAGGTGTTTGTGTGTAGGAATGACAATGGTCATTTCTTCACTTTAAATCAAAGAATTACAGAGAATGAATGAAGATGGGGCAAGATCAAGATGGGGTTAAAGAAATTAGAGAAAGAGGCAAGAGATGATGAAGGCCTCAAGAGGCTATAGCTGACATAGAACTGACGAGAAAAACGAGAAATATGTAGGAGGTAAAACCAGGAGGACTTTGTAAATGACAGAATGTAGACAATAAGGGAGACAAAGAAGTCTAGAATGCCTCTCAGGTTGATGGGGATACCATAAATTGAATAGGGGTAATAAAAGGAAGACAAAATTAGTGGAAAGTGGGGATGGGGCATCAGGAGGAGGGTAGAGAAGACATATTTTGTTTTATGTATGTTGAGTTTAAACTACCTGTAGGGTAGAACTATGTGACACTAGTTATCTGGTAGTAGGCAAGGACATATCAGTTTGAATGGCAAAGGATAAAGGTCATGTAGGAGTCATGATTTGGAAATCATATGCAAAAGATGCATGTAAACCAGAGGAGTAGCTCCAATCACTCACAGAGAGCTTGTGTAGTCTAAAAAGGGCAACTGGTGGAAAGTCAGACTCTAGGGGACACAACAGGGGAAATAGGCTTATCATCTTTAAGCTTAGGTCAGGAATAATCTCTGAAGAATCATTTCTTTGCCATTCTCCAGATCTCTCTCTCTTTCCTAAAGCTTCTTAGGACTTACGAAGGGAAAGTTGTGGTATATGTCTTTCTTTGAAGTAATTAACAAAAGAGAAATAAAATTAAAGTCATAAAATTTCATCCATTAAAAATACAGTAGCCCCCCCATCCATGGTTTTGCTTTCTGTGGGTTTAGTACCCCATTGTCAACTACAGTCCAGAAGCAGATAGTACTTAAATGTGTTATCAGGTCAATATTAGCCTAACGCTCTGTCACAATGCCTATGTCATTCACCTCACTTCATCTCATCACATAGGCATTTGATCATCTCACATCATTACAAGAAGAATGTAAAATACAGTATAATAAGATATTTTCAGAGAGAAAGAGAAAGCACATTCATGTAACTTTTATTACAGGATATTGTTGTAATTGTTCTATTTTATTATTAATTATTGTTAATCTCTTATGGTGCCTGATTTATAAATTAAGCTTCATCATATATATATAGGCATAGGGAAAAATAATAGATATAGAATTTGGTATTATCCTTGGTTTCAGAGATCCACTGAAGGTCCTAGAACTTATGACCTAAAGATAGAGGAAGACTATTGTATTATTAATCACTGACATTTATTGAGCACTACTAAATCACAAGCATTGTGGTATGTGCTTCACAAGTATTATTTATTTTACATTTAATAGCAAACCTATGCGATATGTTCTATTACTATGACTACTCTACAGGTGAAAAACTCAGAGGTGGCTGAACCACTATTTGAACTAAAGTCCAGGTAAGTCCAGAATGCCCATTCTTTTTTTTTTTTTTTTTTTTAAGATTTATTTATTTACTTATTTGAGAAAGCAGTGGGTGGAGTGGAAGAGGGAGAGAGAATCTCAAAGCAGACTTTGCACTGAGCATGGAGCCCAATGAAGGGCTCAATCTCACAGCCCTGAGATCATGATCTGGGCGAAAACCCAAAGTCGGACGCTTAACTAACTGAACCAGGCACCCCCAGAATGCCCATTCTTTTTTTTTTTTTTAAGATTTTATTTATTTATTTGACAGACAGAGATCACAAGTAGGCAGAGAGGCAGGCAGAGAGAGAGAGGAGGAAGCAGGCTCCCCACTGAGCAGAGAGCCCCATGCGGGGCTTGATCCCAGGACTGGGATCATGACCCGAGCAGAAGGCAGAGGCTTTAACCCACTGAGCCACCTTGGCACCCCCAGAATGCCCATTCTTAACCACATTTAAGTATAATTTCTCAAAGGAGCTGAAAGAAATGAGTTGCCCAAGGCAATCTGCTCCTTCTATGCATAATATGCTCGTCATTGCCATTCACCACATTTGTGACCATCTTGCATACATTTTTAAAGAAGTATTGTTTTTACATATGACTGTATAAAAGTTTGAATAAATGTTCTATTAAATGCCACAGTCCAAAGATTCATTCTGCTTTAATTATGAAATACTAAAATCAAAACCTGAGTGGTAAACTTCAATGACAGACATATAAGCCTGAGATGAAATGAGAAAGCACTCCTTGCTTTCTACCTGTATAATGTCTGAAAGTCAATACTGTCCTCCAGGATAGGGTTAGATCTTGGGGGTCCGAGACAAGCTTAAGAGCAAATGCTGACCAACAAAGTAACATAGCCTTTATAGTAATATAGTCTTCAACACAGTCCCTTACCCAGAGCCTTCTTCAAGTGACCCAAATTTTATATTTTAATGATTAGAAAGTTCATGAGAAGAGACTTCCATTAAATACACACAGGATCCTTTTCACTGAGGATTTGATGAATCTGTCATTTTAAGAGAGCTGTGCCTGACAGATCCTTCTACTACTGTACATACTTGCACAATAAACCATAATGACTCATAACCACCATCCATTACTTTGGTGTTTCGCAACTTGTTTTCCACTCTTCCCTCCTTTTAAAACTGAACTTAAGGCAATATACACAGAATTATAATAAATGAACTTTAATAGCAAGAGTTTAAGATTTAAAAAACCCACGGTACATCTGAATAGCTCACCATCTGGTTTTTCCACTAAAGATTACATAGATATTTAAAGTGTACTGTATTCTCTTAATGGAGGCAGAAAAAATTGTTTTCATTCTCATAATGTTAACAATTCTTAAATAAGAATGTTGCATATTGGTTTGATAGGATTTCAAATCTACTTGTTTATGACAAAAATGAAACTGTTCTTAAGAGTAAAGTTGTTTTGATATGAGAATGAAGTAGGTTGTGTCAGGATTTCATCATCTCATCCATTACTGTTGATAAGCACTCCATAGCTCAGCTGCCAAGGGCCATGCCTGGGGCTTATCAATAAAACATAAGAAGCAGCAACTTATGGCAAGGGGACATTTAGACTATAAACATGGAGAGTCTGTGAAGGCTGTGCGTATTCAGTCTGGCAAGGCTACCCTTTGCTAATCTAAATAGCTCTCCCAAGACCCAATGAGCTTGGGTCACCGGTGGGTCCGGCGCAGGAAAGGCAACTCTTTTTTCCCCCAACAGTGGTGAAAACTATAGTGGCCCCACGAAGAACACCAGCGTCAGTGCCATTGTTCCTTACCAAAACGCTCAGGCAACAAAGACCTTTACTTCTGTTCTGACTGCATAACATCAGCTCTCAGCTGGCGGAGCTCTCTCTCCTGAGTACCAACTATATAAAGGTAAACCTCAACTGAATTTGGACTTTATTTCTTTCATTTCCCCTTGCCAGGAACAATAATGTGATTTTTGATTTATCATTGTTTGGGAGTTTCTTATTTCTTTGTTGGCTTATTAAGAGACATTATCTTGTATGCTATTGGCTTATGAAATGCCTACAGTGAACCTGCATTAAATTAATTGCTGATGTTGACCTTAAAAATAAAACGTCCAGTTATTTTACTAGCAAAAGATGAGTTTATTCGGGAATAAAGAGAATTGTAAAACCATAGGCAAGTTCAGAGAACAAAGTAGTACGTTCTTTTATAGAGAAAGGGGGGGTAAGTTGGAAAGGCAGTTATAGACAGAAAATCCATTGGAGTAAACCGGGAGCGGGAAGTATAATAGATTTTCACTGGCTGGGCTGTTGGGTGAGAGTGAGATAAGGTAAGTCTTTCTTCCTTCTGCTGAGAGTAAGGTAGTATCCACCTGCAAGGTCTGCCTTTTTCTGTTGGGTCTGCAGTTGACTAGAGTAATAGGGTGTGAGAGCTCTGCCTGCTGAACCTCCTGACTCCATTTTAGTGAAGTTTCCCATTAATTTTCACACTGGTAAAGACAAACTCCATCTTGGAGCATAATTTGCCTCCTAAAACCAAACAGTATACTACAGTGATGTTGTGATTTGTATTAAGAAATACATATATTTGGTCTTTGTCAGTTTCTGGCAAAGCTCCTTAAGTGATAAAAACAATAAAGGTCAGGGGGAGGGTGGGGAGGGAGAGGTTGGTGGGGTTATGGACATTGGGGAAGGTATGTGCTATGAAGTGTATAAACCTGGCGATTCACAGACCTGTACCCCTGGGGCTAATAATACATTATATGTTAATAAAAAATTAAAAATTAAAAAACAATAAAGGTGAAACAGGTATCTTTTAAAAAAGATTTTATTTATTTATTTGACTGAGAGAGACACAGGGAGAGAGAGAACACAAGTAGGAGGAGTGGGAGAGGGAGAAGCAAGCCTCCCGCTGAGGGGAGCACATTGGGGGCTTTATCCCATGACCTCGGGATCATGACCTGAGGCCAAGGTAGATGCTTAATGACTGAGCCACCCAGGCGCCCTGAAACAGGCATCTTTTGTCATTCATATAACAAGCCTGTTTAAATCACACTTGAGTTAATATTAATGAGGTGACTTTTGGAAAACCCCAAGGTAATATAAGGATAGGGACTGGTTGCTAAGGGGAACCATGCTGATGAGATCAGAGGGTTGGAACCTTCAGTCCTACCTACCACCCCACCTCCCACCTCTCCGAAGGGGCTGGAGTTCGAATAAATTCTATACAGATTTAATATAAAACCAATGGTCAATGACTTCATCAACCATGCCTACATAACGAAGCCTCCATAGAAAACCAAAAGGACAGGATTCAGAGAGTTTCCAAACTGGGACACAAGAAGGTGTGGGGGGAGAGTAGTGCACCCCCAACTGAGAGCATCCCTCATCCCTTCTCACATACCTTGCTCCACACATCTCCTCCATTTGGCTGTTCCTGAGTTATATGCTTTTATAATAAACTGGCAATCTAGTAAATAAACTTTTTTTTCTGAGTTCTGTGAGCCACCCTAGCAAATTAATCAAACATGAGAAGGGAGTCATGGGAAATTAATTTATAGCCTGTTGGTCAAAAGAACAGTTAACACCCTGGCCTTGCACTTGTTGGCTGAAGGGAATGGGACAACGGTTCTATAGAACTGAGCTCTGAATCTGTGGGATCTCCAACTAGGTGGTATCAGAATTGAGTTATATTGTAAGACACCCAGTTAGTGTCTCAGATTGCTTGGCATGCTGAAAAACTACCACACATTTATGGCCAGAGTACAGAATTGTTCAGAGTATTGCTTGCAAAGGAAAACGAGAGTTTTTTCCTTCACAACTACATGAATATGATTCCATACAAGCACTTTTAAAATAAAAATGACCAACCATACTGATTCACTATCAAATAGCCACACCATACATCAACATTTCAAAATGCTGAAAATGCTCCTAAAATTTACATTATCACTAATTTCTTTGCTAGAAATCACACAGATCAGAAAATATAACAAAAAGCAGCAATTGTTTCTCCAACAGCTTTGCATCAGAACCACACTTCCAACCTACTTTTCACTTTCCTACAATACATTCCACCCGTACATTTTAGAACTTTTGCAAATTAAGTTAGAAGTACTTGTTCACCTCAATTCATCTCTCGTGAATGGCTGTGTGGAACTCTAAATTTAAGCACAACTGAATTACTGTTCTCTGATTAGTGTAGAATAATTCTTGGATTCATGGCAAAGCCAGGCTAAATGACACTGTAAAGAAACCCTTTGTTTTCAAATAAATCAGTGGTTGGCTTTAGATAATGCTATAAAGAATCTTATTCATGTAGTGTACCCTAGTTAAAATTGTAGAAGTTGAGAACAACAACAAAACTTCCACTTCTATTAAAATAATAATCTTTATTTAAAGCTTTTCCCTCTATATGGATTCAATAGAACCACTGCATTTTAGAGGTAGAAGGAAATCTGAGTAACTTAAAATCAAGGAAAATCAAGTGACTTGCTAAGGATCCCTTAATAAGTTAGTGGCAGATCTAACAAACTTTGGCTTTCTAAATTCCTACACAAGGCTAAAAAGCATAATAGAATATTATGGATAGGTTATTATCAGCCAACATTTATCACATTCCTACTTTGTGCCCTTTCCTATGCCAAGCATTTTTACATCCATCATCACTTTTCTAAGTTAGCTCATAAGATTTTTAAAAACTTAACAAAAGAATCACATTCACTCCTTTAGATGTTTAGTGTTGCCAACAGAAAATATTGCCACATGATCTAAACGGAAGAGGAAATTCAATTACTGCAATAACTACACTACTTAAGAGGATGTGTCCCAATGACACACTTCATTCTCAGAAATTTCCCTCCCAGAGGTAGATAAAGATTTAGAAAACCTACGAACTCATTTCTGTGTACTGGCTTCTTTGCAAAAGACCTATAAAGAATTCTGTAGCTACCTCCTCCTCCTCCTTCATCCACTTCTATACTTTTTCCATATCACATTCTTTTTGATTCTTCTATAGCTATTCTTTGTTCTCCAATCCATGCTTTCTCCTAAATTGCTGTTGCCTCTGATAATCCAAAAATCTGGATAATCAGGAAATGATGTAGAATTTTTCCTCTACATTCTGACCCACATCCTTTTTTTTTTCTTTTTTAAGATTTTATTTATTTGAGAGGGAGAGAGGGAGCGCACACACATGAACTAGTGGGAAGGGGGCATGGCAGAGGGAGAGGGAGAAGCGGACTCCTTGCTGAGCAGAGAGCCTGATGTAGGGCTCAATCCCAGGACCCCAAGATCATGACCTGAGCCGAAGGCACCCACTTAACCAAAAGAGCCACCTGGGCGTCCCTGACCCACACCCTTTATCTACCTAGGCCAAATGTCCTTCCAAAATGGTCACTGTTAGAGGACAGGATTCACCAAATCAGAGATCATTCTAACTATGGTTAAAAACAAAAAACAAAAAACACTAAAATGTGGGTATTTGCTTTTTTATAAATAATAATCTACTTTAAAATGCATTATAATTGTAATCTCTATACATGCTACAAGGCAAAGT
Organism: Neogale vison; assembly: GCF_020171115.1. Taxonomy (NCBI): domain Eukaryota; kingdom Metazoa; phylum Chordata; class Mammalia; order Carnivora; family Mustelidae; genus Neogale; species Neogale vison. The sequence goes on from NC_058094.1 coordinate 68,751,201, forward strand.
AAATTATATTGTTTTCACAAATCCACTGTACTAAAACGTTCAGTATTTTTAGTTGATGATAAGAATTAACTGGCATTCACAGTCAGAATGGCTAAAATTAACAAGTCAGGAAATGACAGATGCTGGTGAAGATGTGGAGAAAGGGGAGCCCTCTTACACTGTTGGTGGGAATGCAAGCTGGTGCAACCACTCTGGAAAACAGCATGGAGGTTCCTCAAAATGCTGAAAATAGAACTACCCTATGACCCAGCAATTGCACTACTGGGTATTTACCCTAAAGATACAAACGTAGTGATCCGAAGGGGTCCGTGCACCTGAATGTTTATAGAAGCAAAGTCTATAATAGCCAAACTATGGAAAGAACCTAGATGTCCCTCAATAGATGAATGGATAAAGAAGATGTAGTATATATACACAATGGAATACTATGAAGCCATCAAAAGAAATTAAATCTTGCCATTTGCAATGACATGGATGGAACTAGAGGGTATCACGCTTAGCAAAATAAGTCAATCAGAGAAAGACAACTATCATATGATCTCCCTGATATGAGGAAGTGGAGATGCAACATGGGGGGTTAAGGGGGTAGGAGAAGAATAAATGAAACAAGATGGGATTGGGAGGGAGACAAACCATAAGTGACTGTTAATCTCACAAAACAAACTGAGGGTTGCTGGGGGGGGGGGTTGGGAGAAGAGGGGTGGGTTATGGACATTGGGGAGGGTATGTGCTATGGTGTGCTGTGAAGTGTGTAAACCTGGCGATTCACAAACCTGTACCCCTGGGGATAAAAATATATTATATGTTTATAAAAAATAAATAATAAATAAATAAAAATTTACTGGTATTCATATATTTATGCATTTGAAAACTATTTTTAAATTGCATGTATTAACTGAATTTCACATGGCCTTTCTACCACTGCAAATTCTGAAATGTGTATTTCAAAGAATTCGTGTAGGTCTAGACCAAATAATGTTACCACTGAAAAGGAAAAATAAAGGGCACCTGGGTGGCTTAGTCAGTTAAGGACTGCCTTTGGCTTGGGGTCCAGAGATCAAGCCCCAGGTACTGAGATCTACTTCTCCCTTTGCCCCAACCCCTCTTGTGCTCTTGCTCTCTCTCTCCCAAATAAAATAAAATCTTTTTAAAGAAGGGAGAGAGAAAATGAAAAATAAGAAAATCTAACTATTCACCAGTTCTGGTTAGTGTGAAGATGTTATGCTATATTTTTGCAGCTGTCACCTCCACCATATGTTAGCAAGTAAACTCATAATTCCTAACAGGTAAGTTGACCAAACAAGAGTATTGATTCATTTGAGACGAGTGTCAATACTGTTTGAAAAAAATATTTTAGTGCACCTTATTAGCAAATCCTATCACACAGACACAAAAGAACCATGGACCTGAGAAAATATTACTGAACTTAAGTTACATTTAAATTTTAATATTAAAAAATAATGAAGTAAATAATTTTTAAATTTATTTTTGTTTAAATAGCACACTAAACATTGTAAGTTCACATTTGAGTCTTTTATCTTGACAGTGAGTTTTTATATTTATACTAACATGAAACATTAAAATAATGCCTTAAAAGTATTAAAGAGAAAATCTAAGCCGAAGATCAATAAGGAAGAAGACATGAACAATACCATAAACCTATGAGACCTAATAGTCCTCTAAAGAACAGTCCTACCAACAGGATCAAAATACGTAATCTTCCCAAGTACACATGAAGCATTCTCTAGGAAAGCCCGTACATTAGGCCATAAGAAGGCCTCATTTAATTTAAAGAGACAGAAATCATATATGTTCTCAGACAACAATGGATTTAAACTAGAAAGCAGCAACAAGAGGAAATTCAGCAAATCCACAAATATGTGGAAAGTAAACAACACATTCTTACGTAACCAAGGGGTCAAAGAAGAAATCACAAGGGAGGGGAAAAAAAAAAAGAAATCACAAGGGAAATTAGGAAATACTTTCAGATAAATGAAAATGAAAACACAACAAACCAAGCCCTCTAGAATTCAGCTAATACAGTGTTTGGAGGGAATTGTGTAACTGCGAATGCCTGCACTAAAAAAGGAAAATCTAAAAATCAATGGTTTAACCTTCCACCTTAAGAGACTAGAAAAAGAAGAGCAAGGTACACCCAAAGCAAGCAAAAGGAAATAAGTCATAATGATTAGAGCAGAAATCAATGAAATCAAGTATTGCAAAACAATAGAGAAACCAAAAGTTGGTTCTTTGAAAAAAAATTAACAAGGTTGGCAAACCTTTAGCCATACTGATCAAGAAGAGAGAAGACTCATTACTAAAATAAGGAATGAATGGGAACATAACTATCAATCTCAGAGAAGTAAAAAGGATTTTAAGGAAATACTATGAACAGTTGTACACCAACACATTGGATGACCAAGATGAAATGGACAAATTTGTAGAAGAAAAAAACTATCTAAACAAACTAAAGAAATAGAAACTATCTAAATAGATACATAACAAGTAGAGATTGAATTAGTAATCAAAACAAACTTTCCAGGACGCCTGGGTGGCTCAGTTGGTTAAGCGGCTGCCTTCGGCTCAGGTCATGATCCCAGGGTCCTGGGATCGAGTCCCACATCGGGCTCCTTGCTCGGCGGGGAGCCTGCTTCTCCCTCTGCCTGCCTCTTTGTCTGCCTGTGCTCACGTCTGCCTGTGCTCGTTCGCTTTCTCTCCCTCTGTCTCTGACAAATAAATAAATAAAATCTTTAAAAAAACAAAAAAACAAAACAAAACAAAAAAAACTTTCCTACAAATAAAAGCCAAAGTCTTGCTTAAAGAAAAATTAACATTAATCTTTCATAAAATCTCACTCCTCCCAAAGAAAAAGAAGAGGAAGGAACTCATTCAAGGAGGCCAGTATTACTCTGACACCACAATCAAATAAAGATATCACAAGAAAAGTATAGGTCAATATAGGTGCAAAAATCCTCAACAAAATACCAGCAAACCAAATCCAGCAACATAGAAAAACTATTCTATACCATGGCCAAAGGTGATTTATTCCAGGAACAAAAAGTTGGATTAACATCTGAATACCAAGCAAATGTAATATACTATATTAACAAAATAAAGGACAGAAACTACCCAATCATCTCAATAGAAGCAGAAATGGCACTTGAAAAATCTAACACTCTAATGTTAAAACCATTGCAAACCAAGAAGAGAATTTCCTCAAGCTAATAAAAGGGCAGCTACAAAAAGCCCACAGCTAACATTACATGTAATGATGAAAGACTAAATGCTCTTCCCCTGTTACCAGGCATGAGACAAAGATATCAGTTCTCTTCCATTCCATTCAACATTTTACTGGAGGTTCTATTCAGAGCAATTAAGCAAGAAAAAAATTATAAAAGGCATTTGGATTGAAAAGGAAGAAGTAAAACTATCTCTATGTGCAGATAATATGATCTTGTATATAGAAAATCCTAATGAATCCACCAAAAAACTATTCAAACTAATATATAATTTCAGCAAAATTAAAAATACAAGGTCAATATTTAAAAATCAATTGTACTGGGTGCCTAGGTGGTTCAGTTGGCTAAGTGTCTGCCTTTAGCTCAGGTAATGATCCTAGGGCCCTGGGATAGAGTCCTACATTGGGCTCCTTACTCAGCAGGGAGTCTGCTTATCCCTCTCCCTCTGTCACTCCCCCTGTTTGTGCTCTCTCTTGCTCTCTCTGACAAATAAATATTTTTAAAAATGAATAAAAGTAAAAATCAATTGTATTAATACAACATTATGTCAATTATGGTTCAATAAAAAAATCATTTGTTTTTGTATACAGTAGCAACGAGCAAACATAAAATGAATTAAGAAAACAATTCCATTTACAACAGTATCAAAAAGAATAAAATATTTAAGAATAAATTTTTAAAAAGAAGCACAAGACATAAACTGAGAACTACAAAACATTGTTGAAAAACTATAAAAGATCTTAACAAATGGAAAAGCAACCCATGTTCATGGATCTGAACACAATATCATTAAGATGGTAATATTCTCTAAATTGATCTACAGATTCAATACAATCCCTATCAAAATCCCAGTTGCCATTTTTTCATAAATTGACAAGCAGATTCTAAAATTCATATGGAAATTCAATAGCCCCAAAATAGTGCAATCTTGAAAAAGAACAAAGTTGGAGAACTCATACTTCCTGATTTTAGAACTTACTACAAAGCCATGCTAAGCTAATTAAGGCAGTGTGGCACTGGTATTAGAATAAAAATGAGAGTACAGAAATATACCTTTACATTTATGGTCAATTGATTTTTTACATGGATGCCAAGATAATTCAAAAGGAAAAGAATATAAAGATTTTAAAAATTTTAAAAAGATTTTTATTTATTTATTTGACAGAGAGACAGAGATCACAAGTAGGCAGAGAGAGGGGGGAAGCAGGCTCCCCGCTGAGCAGAGAGCCTAATGCGGGGCTTGATCCCAAGGCCCTGAGACCATGACCTGAGCCAAAGGCAGAGGCCCAACCCACTGAGCCACCCAGGCACCCCAAGTGTAATGATTCCAGAGTAGGTTATTCTGTCCTCTTCATTCACTATCTGTGACATTTTACTTATTTTTAAACTTTTCTAATCACATGAATTTCCTCAATTTCTTTCTTACCATCTTTGCTCAGAACATAAATACATTAGATAATGGAATAATATGACTTGAGACATAAAATGATCTTTCATTCTTACTTAGTTAAACAGGAGCTCATCCCAGGAACTGCCAAGGCACATGATAATAGCCATTAGCTAACATCCATCACAGATGAGCATAACGATAGACTATAACTGCCGATCTCCAGATTTATATAAGTGGTGCTGATTATCATCTTTAAGCGACTTTAGACAATAGCATGACAACAGCATCTGTTAGAGTTAATACCTCTGCAGATACCAACAGAAGACATTCAAAACTTGTATGTTCAGAATTTAACCCATTTAGTAATTAAATTTAGATTTTAAGCACTTTTCTATTAAGCAAGAAATACATGATATTTAAAACATTTTCAGTCAGCTTTCTTCTTGAAGTCTGGCACCAGTTACCAAATTAAAACAAAAAAAGTCTCAGAATAATAAGGTAAAACTGAAAAAACAGTCTTCAAACTCATTTAACCACTACCTCAACAGCAGATGATAATCTGCATTATCTGTAAATCAACTCTGCCTGTTCTTTCAGATGAGGGGTTTAAGCCATCTTAAACCCCCTCCTCATCTTTACCCCCTCCTCAAAGGCCCAGGAGACCTCCTAGTAAATCCAGGTAGAAGTGTTCAAATCAGCTCTGCCCTGTGCTGCCTACATACAGCTCCCTTCAAAACCTCACTGAGTCCCAATTTCCTCACCTGTAAAGTAAAAGTACTCACTTACTCCCCAACGTTACTCTGAATATTTAATAAAATAACGTCTTGGGGTGCCTATGTGGCTCAGTTGTTTAAGCATAAGACTCTTGGTTTCAGCTCAGGTCATGATCTCAGGGTCCTGCAATAGGGCCATGCATTGTCTAGCTCCCTGCCCAGCACGGAGTCTGCTTGTCTCCCTCTCCCTTTGCCTCTCCTCCTGCTTGCACACAATCATTCTCGCTCTCAAATAAATAAATAAATCTTTAAAAATAATAATGATAATGTCTTAAAACATCTAGTACATGATAGATACTCAACAAATATTAATTCCTTTTTCTTTGCTCACCCCAAAGTGAAATACAGGTCACTAATGACAAAAACTACAAAAGTCCAGATGAAAGAAACTTTTTGGCTTACTGTGTACTAAAAGGAGCAGAATTATCTAAATATTAAAGGAAACGAACCTTTATTTTCTACAGGTATCCAATTCATACACTCTTAAGTAGGTAAATCATAACCATGATGATAAAATATAAGATACCACGGGGGGAAAAATCAACTAACTTTGCACTAATTATGTTATTATTATCTGTCAGTTTTATTAGGAAACAACTGAGTATCCAGTTGGCAGACTATTACAGACAATTTCAGTTAAATGATTCATCAAATAAGCCAACAAGAACTTAAGGCTTGGCTGTATTTGCAGTATCAGAATTTCCTAAGAGAAGGCTTCATAATGAATCTTAAGACACCATACTTGAGAAAGCAGAAGGGAAAAGGTCCAGATCCCCACAAAAGACCAGACTACACAGGGATTATTTTAAAAAGATTTAAAACAACACCCTTTGAGAAAGAGAGACAAATAAAGAAACAGACTTTTAATTACAGAGATGGTTACCAGAAGGAAGATGGGTGGAGGGATGGGTTAAATAGGTGGTGGGGACTAAAGAGTCCTAATGTCACAATGAGCACTGAGAAATGTATAACATTGTTGAATCACTATATTGTACACCTGAAACCAATATAATACTGTATGCTAACTGGTATTAAAATAAAACTTTAGGGACACCTGGGTGGCTCAGTTGGTTGAGCGGCTGCCTTCGGCTCAGGTCATGATCCCAGCGTCCTGGCATCGAGTCCCATATCCGGCTTCTTGCTCCAAGGGGAGCCTGATTCTCCCTCTGACTCTGCCTTCCACTCTGTCTGCCTGTGCTCGCTCTCACTCGCGCTCTCTCTCTCTGACAAATAAATAAATAAATAAATAAAATCTTAAAAAAAAAAAAAACTTTAAAAAAATAAAATATATAAAATCGTGTTACTGGAAAAAAAATAAAACACCTTTCCTAAAGACATATGGGAAAGGGAAAACAGAAAAGGATAGATTTATTTTCTCTAAGTCAGGAAACCAATAGATTTTAAAAATGATTTTTACAATGGGTTACATATTGACATGTTCAAACCAAGAGAATATAAAAGACAGGGTGAAAAGTCTGCTTCCCACCTGTGTCCCAAATAGATAAACACTGTTAATTTCTTAGCCTTCTGGAGTCTCTGGATGCTTAGACAAGAAAGCAAAAATATATCCTTTTTCTTTCCTTGTTTTTTTCTACACAAAAGTAGCAATTTATATGTATCATTCTTCATTCCAAAGGCAAATTTTTAATCCTCAATGTCCAATGAAAGCAACAAATAAATTCAACAGGACAGGGACTCTTGTTCACACGAGTGAACTTTTAAAAGGCAAAACAAAGGGTGCCTGAGTGGCTCAGTGGGTTAAATCCTCTGCCTTCTGCTCAGATCATGATCTCAGGGTCTTGGGATCAAGCCCTGCATTGGGTTGTCTGCTCAGCAGGGTCTGCTTCGTTACCTGCTCCCCCACCCCCACCCTGGCTTGCCTCTCTGCCTACTTGTGATCTCTGTCAAATAAATAAGATCTTTTTTAAAACAGGCAAAACATAAATGATGTTAGTGTCAGTGAGAATCAGAAATAAAGGAAATCCAAAAGAGGAAACAAAATTCAAAGAGAAAAGGTAGTATAGTCTCATAAATCTCTTTAAAAATGTTCTCTGCTAAAACATGCGAGTGTCTTATCTTTCATTAATTAAAAAGAAATAACTCCTTTTCAGACAAAAATATTTTAACCAAACATTCATGAGAAGGGAGAGTAGAGGTAAAAGGAGCTCAATCAGAAAAGAGAGCTACTAATGTCAGAATGGATTAAATGCCAACTAAACACACAAAGAACTACAAAAATAAGAACCACTTTTTTTTTTAAAGATTTTATTTATTTATTTGACAGAGAGAGATCACAAGTAGGCAGAGAGGCAGGCAGAGAGAGAGAGGAGGAAGCAGGCTCCCTGCTGAGCAGAGAGCCCGATGTGGGACTCAATCCCAGGACCCTGAGATCACGACCTGAGCCGAAGGCAGCGGCTTAACCCACTGAGCCACCCAGGCGCCCCAAGAACCACTTTCTTAAAATTATAGCAAAGTCTTAATTTCTGAGTATTTACTAACTCAGTTCAAATAAATGAATGATAAAGAACTTTCCTGTTTAAGCCAGCACCAATTTTAGCATTAGGTTGTTTGAAAGCTGAATGAAAATGTCTTTTTAAAACCTTTTCCTTTAATATTTATGAAAAAATAGGCCTTTACTCTCAGTGTAGCTGAGATCTACTGTCTTGGTGTGGAGTTCCTCGAGACATCTGGCCAAAACACCTTTACAGGTGAGCTGAATTTGATATAATGATGTCAGCTACCTGGACCTGGGTTGAGAGAGTCTCCAGTAGCAACTTAACATTCTTGCAACCAGTTGCTTCTTCTCTGACTCCTAAGGATGAAAGGCTGATCTATGCTTCTCACCAGTGCATATCTCTGCTGATGAAAATCTGGAAGGAAAGGGTTTGGAATCTTGACATACCACTTCTCAAAGACTGCTAACCTTTAATCTAAAATAGCCTTCTTCGTCTTCAACTTACTTAAAACCAAAGAGATTGTTTTAAACCAGATATCTAGAACTAGATGTATTTTCTAAAGGGAAGAGTTGTCTTATCTAAAAGTCTATTCAGTCCATAACATAGCTAAATCTTCAATGGGGAAAAAGGAGCACGAAACAATGCTATTGCAATGACATGAACTGCCCTGCCCAATTATAAACAGTTTTAAATTTTATTATACATGCCAGCCAATGCTTAAGGAAAACCAGCATATTTACAGAAGAGGAGGTGGGTGGAGTCTTCTGTGGAAATTTTGAAAGGAATTACTGGGTATTCTCAAGGGCTTTGAAGGTTGAAACCACTAGGACTTTATAATGTCTACCTTCCCTCCCAAACTAAAAGCTTTCCTTTCCCTTATTAGAGGCTTGTTCTTAGCTGTATCACCATGATTAGTATCTTTTTTGTTCAAGACTAAAATGAACAGAGTGGGATGAAGAAAGAACAGAGATTTCCTTAAAGCAAAAGCTGGAAGAAAAGGAAAAAAGAAAACGGTCGAAAGGCTACTAAACTTTCAGAAAGGGGGAAAGGCTGCAAGAGGACAGAGGAGGAACATGTGGGTGTGAGCTGTGCACATGCTCAGTGGGTGGAGAGATGTTAGCCTGGACAGGTGCCGTCTGGAAAGACTGGTGGAGTTAGTATGCAACTAGGGAGTTGTATGTATGAGATTATACTAAGCCAAGTGTTACTAACCCTGAGACAGCCTAGAGTAGAATAGGATCATAAGGAACTTCAAGGTCATCTATTCCTACCACTGGTGGGAGCTTTGTTAAAACAAGCTCTCCAAACCATGTGCTTATCATTAGGAGACTGTTTCAAAACATCTAACGTTCAGCTGTTCTTATTTTTAACTGATTTTAACACTTCTGTCTGGTTCAAGGCCATTACTTCTGCTTCTCCTGTAGTGATCACAATTACAGTGGATATTCCATCGTCTCTCTTCTTCTTTTTTTCTTTTTTTTAAAGATTTTATTTATCTTTTGACAGAGAGAGACACAGCGAAAGAGGGAACACAAGAAGGGGGAGTGGGAGACGGAGAAGCAGGCTTCCCACAGAGCAGGGAGTCAGATGTGGGGCTCAATCCCAGGACCCTGGGATCATGACCAGAGCTGAAGGCAGATGCTCAATGACTGAGACTCCCAGGCGCCTGCATCGTCTCTCCTCTTAAACATCTTGTATTTTAGATGTGCTTAAAATACAAGCATTGACTGCCCTCCATTAGAAGGATTTATGCTGATCTGCATGGATTTATCGGTCTACACACGTACCCTCACCTCGTCCCTTGATGAGCACTACTATAAATTTCCATGCACCTTATCCAGGTTTAGGGTATGGCAGGTGGCCAGGAAACTGTAAAGTAACTGGTTCAAACATGCATGGAATCGATGACGTTGGTTGGCTACATAAACACGATTCTCTAACCAACAAAGCAAGTCTGTATAAGAGAAACTTTTTAAATGGCACTGAAAATATGGATATACACAGAAGTTTAGAAAGATGTACTGTGAAATACTAATAGCGATGATTAATGGATGGTAGGTTTATTGGTGATTCTTAGTTTCTCTTTTTCTTTTAAATTTGTCTTAAAAAAAATGTATTACTATGGTGATTTAAATATATTTTAGGAGGCTCAGTGGGTTAAAGTATCTGCCTTCGGCTCAGGTCATGATCCCAGGGTCCTAGGATTGAGTCCCACATCGGGCACCCTGCTCAGCAGAGAGCCTCCTTCTCCCTCTGCCTGCTGTTCCCCCCCTTGTGCTTGAGCTCTCTCTCTCTCTCTGATAATTAAAGTTGTTTTTTGTTTCCGTTTTTGTTTTTTAAAATGGTAAAATTTTAAAGAATCAACATTTTCTCATGTTGAAATAAGTTAATGTTAAAAATAGCTAAAATGATAGTGATTTTTTACAGTTATTTACTGTTTTCATTGTGCAATTTTTTTAAATTGTAAAATTGTAAAATTTTCATCGTAACAGAATTCATTAAAAAATATGGAACGCTTCACGAATTTGCGTGTCATCCTTGCGCAGGGGCCATGCTAATCTCTGTATCATTCCAATTTTAGTATATGTGCTGCCGAAGCGAGCACTGATAATTAAAGTTTTTAAAAACAAAACCAAACCTCGATGTACATTTACAGATATACAAATTTATACAAACATGGGGAAAAGTCTACAAGGATATAAAAACTGAGAGTGGTTATCTTTGTGCGTAAGATTAGAGTGGAGAGGACTCATTTTTTACTTAACATACTTCTCAGTTGCTTGAATTTAAGGGCATGCATACCTTTGTAATTAAAAATAATGTTCAGAAAATACGAGACAATAATAAAATTAAAATGGGGGGAAGGAGATGATGTATAGTGTTTTCTTGGGAAAGTAAGGATTCTTATATTCCTTCTTAGCTCGTCATATATATATTTAACATGCATGTGCATTAGGTTATATAGGCTATACACATGGTTCCATATGTATGTTTGTCTGCATATATGACACTGAGTTGGAAACCAGATCATTTTAAGTTAACTTTAATCCATTTTTATTTTTAAAACAGGGAGGTAAGTAACTAGAGTAATAAAGGTCCTTCTCATTTTTGAACTCAAGCAAAAAATTGGTCAAGTCCTAGTGAAGCCTCACTGTACTTGAGGACATTGCATCCAGCTCTTGTGGAATGGCTAGTCCATCAACGAGTCCAATTTTGTGTATGAATATATTATATATAAAGTCTCTTTTACCTACAGAGAAAAAAAGCTTGGTATTGACTGGCATAGTAAATATATCAGGAACCTGAATGGAAGCAATTATCCTAAATCATATTCACTACTATATGCAATGTAAATACAAGGTCATTTGTCCAAAATCACAAAACAGTAAAAGGAATAACATTATCTCAACACTACACACATTCTCCAAAAAAAGGTATGCCTTTAAAAAGGTAAAAAAACAGGCCTTTACTCAACCAAAAGCCTGTCAAATTGTTCCTATTCTGAAGTTAAAAGCCACAAAACCAGCCCTCTACATTCTAATTATCTGCAGACAAACTTATACAGTGGCCTGAAGCAACACCTACCTATAACGATCCTTCCACACCTGGTGGTACCAAGTAACTCTGCTGGCCAATATCACACACCAGTAGATGCTTTTTGCTGTTGTTGTTTTTGTTGTTGTTTTTTAAAGATTTTATTTTTTTATTTGAGAGAGAGAGAAAGAGGTCACAGGTAGGCAGAGAGGCAGGCAGAGAGAGAGGGGGAAGCAGGGTCCCTGCTGAGCAGAGAGCCTGATGCGGCCTTGATCCCAGACCCTGAGATCATGACCTGAGCTGAAGGCAGAGGCTTAACCCACTGAGCCATATATCGATATATATATGGATATCTATAGATATATAGATATATAGATATATAGATATAGATATCTATAGATATCCATATATATATCGATGGATATATATAGATATCTATATCCGGATAGATATAGATATCTATAGATATAGATCCCCATTGGGGGAGGCCAGTACTCTGCACAAATCCGCCATGAGAACTCACTAAAGATCTCTTATTTCACCCACACATCTCCTGTCCTCCCTCTTACATATAATCAGTCTCTTACCCTACAACAATTCCTTTCACCTGCCTTTCACTCACCCCATCCCCATCAAAAGAAAACAGATTTTGGTTTTGAATAAGAGAAGAAATGGTGGCTACAAGGAGATGGACCAAGACAGATATTCAGGACCTGTGGGAAATAGGAGAGGCCCTGGGAAACCAGACAAGGGCAAGGACATTGTATCTTGCCCTAATTCCCTTTGAAAACCCCCTGGCTCGATTCAGGCAGGTAATAAAATTTTATTATCGATGTTCTGACTCAGGCTTCAACATTTGATTTCCACGTCGTCTTCCTCAGCAATGACAATTAACTCAAAGTTAGTACTAAATTAAAATTACTTTGACATGAACTACAAGATGTGGAATCAGCACCGCTTAGATTTACTTTTCTCCATGAGATAGAAAAAAAAAAAGTGAAATGAGAATAAATATGCCACCATAAGGAATGAATAGGTAAAGGAAAATAGAAGCATTGAGTCCCTTAAAATAATGTGGGAGCTGTTTCTGTCAGGAATAACATGTTACATAATTTGAGTTTCATGAATCAGCACTTTAGTCAGTAATTTACATGAATTAAAGAAAGAGAGAGAAAATATGAGGATTGGAAAAGGTAAAGTGGTTTCTGAAACAAGACAGGTTTCAAAAGTATTTTATTCCACCCCCACACAGAAGAATGTTGACAGGCAGATGACTCAGTCTGGCTTCATTAAGAGCTTCTTTCCACCTAATAGTCCTCATGGGAAAGGCCACCCCATCTCTCTTTTTTCCAAGATACCCTTCTCAATTCCTCCCTGCAGGTATTGGCCATAGTTTCCTCTCTAATTGAAGGTTAACTATCTGCAGGTCACATACTACAGGAAACAGAGATTATACTGGAAGGATATAAACAGTTGAGAGGGTTTTTTTTGGTGGTTGTTTTTTAAAAAGACTCTTTGGGGCACCTAGCTGGCTCACTCAGGAAACGTAAGACTCTTGATCTTGGGGTCTTGAGTTCCAACCCACTTCTGGGTGTAAAGATTACTTAAATAAATAAAACTTTTTTTTAAAAAGACCCTTTATACTAAAGTACTTATAACATTTCAAAAAACATAGTAGTAGTAGTGTAGTGTCATGCTTCAAAAAAAAAATAGTAATACCTATGATCATTGTTTTTGAACCTGGTCATAAATCTAAGTAGCTTAATTGAGTTCACTGCCACTGAAAACCTACGGTGATTTGTAGTCCATAAAAATGACCTTCAGTGAGCAGAGAGAGAGAAAGAAGTGGTAGACACAAACAATGAAACCATACGTCCAGTCTAAACTATCTTCAAATCAGAAGAAAAAAGAAAGATGTTTGAGAAGAGAACAAAATAACCAGCCTATTGCTTTTTCAAAAACCAGAGTTGACAAATCCTAAGAAATGAGTCCAAAGGGCATTCTCATCTCTTTTGTCGAAAAGCTATTTGTAGTATCAGATACTGTTTGAAATAACTGGTGTAGGCCCAGAAATCTCTTGGGCATAAATCAATTACAGTGTTTAGGAAGCATAATGCTTGGAAAGAGCAAGAAATCTGAAGTCATTTGGAATCATTCACTTTACAGTGTTTATTACAGGCTGGCACATACATGCCAGGCACTATCCACACACCCGCTGTCTATTCAAGCTCTCTCCCCCACCTGCTGTACAACCTTGGCTAAGATATTTTAACATTTTTGTGCCTTAGTTTCCTCATCTATAAAAACAGGAATAATAAAAATGGCTGTCAACTTCACAAATACATCTGGAAGCACTCTGTAAACCATGAAAGCATGAGTTGTCATTTTGCTGAACTGAATTCACGAATGCCACGGTCTGTTGTACCATGGATTATATCAAAGGAAAAGTGAGCCTCCCTGCTTCCAGGAGACACCTCATAGTCCTATTAAATAAGGCTCAGAGTCTCATGTAATCATCTCTCTGGAAATTTAAATGGGGGAGAGAGAAAGTTAGAAAGAGAAAGCGAGTATGACATGCAGATTTTGACATCAAATTGCTAATCACCATAATGACAAGAACCATGATTCACCATTTTGGGTCTCTACCAACCTGACCATCAGGCCAAGAACTCACTTAAAAAGGGTAGTTTATTCTGGAAAAATATTCTCCCTGCAAATATGCAAGTCACAAAAAGGACACTAAGCAGGTTGATCTATCAACTCAACGCTACCAAAACATATGGCAGTAAAATTACAAAGTATTATTTGTTATGTTGACTTGTACAAGCAAAAACAGCCTATTTTATAGTACATTTCACTAAACTATGGTTTCATCAACTGTCAAACAGATTAGGAACAAAGCTCCTTTTCAAAACAAAATTAGGCTCCCTATAGTGGCAGTTGAAAAAGAGGGAAGTTCTGGTCTTTCCAGAGTTAGCTAATGATGGCACTATCGAGGATAAGAAAGACTATTTTACAGACGATGCTAGGGATCTGGCGGAGACCTGCAAGGAAGAGGTCTCATTCCCATAGCTCCAGACTCCCTTTCCCCAGGGAGTGAAGGGGTGGCGGCTAGTCTTACAGGAGTGGTAGCCAAGTGAGCCAGAAGGCACACCCAGTCCTAAAATATGCCTGAAACTTCCTCTAATGTTTCTAGCTCTTGCAATGACATTTGGGGAACTGGTGTACACAACCTCTTCACTGCTGTAACCGCTATAATTTAATATTTTGCGTTAACAATTTGAGTTAATATTTATAAAACACTAAAAAGGAGCCCAAGCATGTGGTAAGAACCATTTAAGTGTTTATTAAATAAATAAGTCACTTCCCAGATTGGTTGGGTAAATCCTCAACCTAGAAACAAAGTAGAGAGTCAAAGCGCATAACAGTCTGAGAGTTTTAAATAAAGACTCGGGAACCGTAGTGCTCTGTATCTATTCCTGCATTTCTCAAGTGTACCTGCAGCTCAAGTATATGGTCTCTTGCGTAGGGCCAAAATTCTACTCCTGGTTCAGAAATCACTGTGCAAAATTAAGTGATGAAAGAATTTGAGTCTCAAGAGATGAATTCTTTTTTTCTATCTTCTCAACTAACCACCACTAAAAATGACAAATCTGAAAATCCGAAAGCGCTCTAAATGGTACGTATCAACACTAAAGCTGTGGGAATCAACAGAGCCAAATTCACTTCAAAAAGAGACGGAAAGGGTTTAAATCACAGAGAACTTAAGGGTTGTAAAGCATTCGTCTCAGATTTCAGTCTGCTGACGACAGGTTAACGATTCCCGTGCCCCCCCTCCCGGGGCCTCCCTCCATCCCGGATCCTCGCAGGTGACCCGCACCCTCTTTCGACCTCAGCTGGGGGTCTCCCACCCTCCCAGCTCCCGGCTCCTCTAAGCTGGGAAGCTGCGTACTGTATTAACAATGCCCGTCCACTGACACGGCTCGAGCGTTTAGGAATCAAAAGGCAGAATGTGAAGGCACCTCGAGGAAACACAGACCACAAACTCTTCGAGTCGGGAGCTGGGCGGGGGGGATTGCTTCTCCCCTTCCACCAACTCAGAGGTTTTCGCTCTGAGGGGCCAGGGGAGCTGCCAAGACTCCCGGGAAAGTCACGTTGGCTCCGAGAAGAGGCAGCAGTCGAGGCCCAGGCACCGCTCGCCCCGCCCCGTCTCACCCGCCCGCGGGGCTCCGACCGCGGCCCGAACTCGCGCGGACCCTGCGGCTGGCCCACCCGCCTTGGGTCCCGGCCAGCCCCGCACCTACCCCGCTCCACGGTGCTGCCTCCTGGCGCGGCGGGCGCGGAGCCGAGCGCACTCGCGTTTCCTTCTTCCCCGCAGGGCCGCCGGGCGCCGCCGTTTCCTCCCTGACGCGTCACGGAGGCCGGCGGCTCCTCCCGCAGTGTGCGGGGCGGCCCGGGAGAGCCGGGCGGCGGGCAGTGCGGCCGGAGGCCGCCCGCGCCGAGGCTGGGGCTGCGACGCCGGGCTGGAGTCGCAGGCTGGCCGGCCCCTACTCAGGCCCGCGGCGCGGAAATCTCTTCGCCGTGCACCCCGGCGAAAGCCCGGCCACAGCGCGCGGTCTGCCTCCCGCCTCGCCGCGTGCGCAAAGTTGAGGGGACACCGGTGGATCTTGTCTAGAGGCTGGAGCTCCTCGGGGTTTCCTGCGGCTCAGCTGCTAGTGACTGCTGCCCTGGGGCTGGAGAGCCGCGTGCACCGACGCGCCCGGACGCCCGGGGGAGACGACCCTGGCGTACGCCGAGAGCCGGACCGCGGGGCAGCCGGAGGAGGAAGAATCACCCCGGGAACGGCCTGGTGGGCCCGTGGCTGGCTGTAAACTGGAAACTCAGGGAAGTGAAATAAGTATCCAAATAATTTAGGGGAACAACTATGCTTCATTTAGGGTTACTTGAAGTTTTCTACTTTTTTCATCAGCAGTGTTTTGGCTTTTGAGTTTACAGACAGGTCAGAAATTGGCGGATCCTGGGGACAGAGAAATTACCTTTCCACGCATTTTCCAAGTCCACTTTTTTTTTTTTGTTTTAATCCCCATAACTCTCTAAGTCAGCTGAGGTCACACTTTACAGTTTATTACTCTTTCTCATTCTTTAAATATAGAAGTTGCATTTTGTCTCCTTTTTTTCCCCCAGATAAAGAGGTAAGGAAGGTGAGTGGAAAACGAAGAATGACGCGATTCAGTGGGCGCGGAATAAAGTGGTCAGGATTTGGAAGCAGAGTAGGGTTTTCATTTCCCCACAACACTACTGTGGTTTAAGTTTTATCAGGTATCTCTTGAAGATAGACTCAGACAAAGATATAGCATGTCTATATGATGTTTTAGATTTTTTTAAAAAAGATCTTATTTATTTATTTATTTATTTATTTGACACAGAGAGAGAGATTACATACAAATGGGCAGAGAGGCAGGCAGAGAAGGGGATGGCAGGCTCCGGGGGACTCGATCCCAGGACCCCGAGATCATGACCTGAGCTGAAGGCAGAGGCTTTAATCCACTGAGCCACCCTAGCGCCCTATGATGTTTTAGATTTTGAGAGATGATCTATATACTTTAGATCATAAGATTCCAGAGAATATGCCATAAATCTATGAACAAATAAACTTCCAAAGGTAATTAGAGAAGCCAGCGTTTATGTATGGCTTTCCTAAACAGAGGACATTTCCTTATGTTTTAATTTTTTTTTTTTTAAAGATTTTATTTATTTATTTGACAGAGAGAGAGAGAGAGAGATTACAAATGGGCAGAGAGGCAGGCAGAGAAGGGGATGGCAGGCTCCGGGGGACTGGATCCCAGGACCCCGAGATCATGACCTGAGCTGAAGGCAGAGGCTTTAATCCACTGAGCCACCCTAGCGCCCTATGATGTTTTAGATTTTGAGAGATGATCTATATACTTCAGATCATAAGATTCCAGAGAATATGCCATAAATCTATGAACAAATAAACTTCCAAAGGTAATTAGAGAAGCCAGCGTTTATGTATGGCTTTCCTAAACAGAGGACATTTCCTTATGTTTTAAGGTAAGGTTGAGAATATCCATTTGTAACGTCAATTAACATAGTATGACCTTTTCCTTCTTTCTTTTTTTTTTTTTAAAGATTTTATTTATTTATTTGACAGAGACAGATCACAAGTAGGCAGAGAGGCAGTTAGGGAGAGAGGAGGAAGCAGGCTCCCTGCCGAGCAGA
This sequence comes from Neogale vison, assembly GCF_020171115.1. Taxonomy (NCBI): domain Eukaryota; kingdom Metazoa; phylum Chordata; class Mammalia; order Carnivora; family Mustelidae; genus Neogale; species Neogale vison. The sequence continues at coordinate 68,768,833 of NC_058094.1, forward strand.
GAGCCCAATGCGGGACTCGATCCCAGGACCCTGAGATCATGACCTGAGCCGAAGGCAGCGGCTTAACCCACTGAGCCACCCAGGCGCCCCGACCTTTTCCTTCTTAAAGACAATGAATTGTGAATCCAATATTTTTATACTTCAAAACATAATAATGCTGCAGAACTTTCTAAACAATGATCTTCGGTGGCATACGGAAATAGATGTAAAATACAGTAGATACAAATCAACACACTGCTATGGTCCTTTGTATGTTTTCATTGTAATCCACACAATGAGGCACAGAGAAGCTACAGAATTTCCTCCCTTGTAACAAAAACCAACAAATAATCAGTGTATCTCTTAATTAAAACCATATTCACCATGCTGAAAAATTTCTCAGACAAAAGGAAATTTTGTGTCACTAAACTCCAAATATAATGACATCATTCTCACTTTAAAGATACATACCTAGCTATGACATTTCAACTTTTCCTTCCCTCCCTCCCTTCTTCCCTTCCTTCCTTCCTTCCTTCCCTTCTTCCTTCCTCCTTAGAAAACAAAACATCTGGGAGCCATTACATTTCCAGAATAAATCTGTCTTCCTGCTGTGAAGAACACACACACACACACATGCATTCACACCACCTCCCACAAAATTTTAAGATAAGAAGGTGGGTGAGCCACGTTCAACTGATAAGAAGTTGCATATTTTGCATTTATAATCTGAGAGCTGCAATTTACTACTATGATTTCTCAGAATTTTAGAGGTTGTCAATGTATTCACAAACTTAAAAGGCTTTTTCACTTAAAATTGATTTTAAAGGCATACTTTTAAGTCTGATCACTTTGATTAATCATACTCACTTACAAATCATATCTCCATGTTCTATTATGTTTCCAATTTCTTTAAGTTTATAGAGTAAAAGAAAAGTTGAATGTTCAGCTAAATGTCTATTTGATATTTATGCTTCTATGAAAGATTTCATACAAATAAAATTTTAAAATGGAAAAAGTTTTTTGTTTAGACTGTGGGCTCCAATATTTTGTCTGGAAATAATGACTCTATTCATGCAGATAGGGCAAATATTTTGTTCGTATATTTACAGAGCTTATGTACAAATTATGAGTATAAGCTTTGGAATTGGACAGACTTGGGTTTTAAACTCTGGTTCTGCCACTTTCTACTTCAGGCAAATTATTTTACCTCTCTGAGCACTGGTTTCATCAGTAACATCGGATAATAGTACTTAGCTCTTCTCAATGAAACAGAGATAATAATAATGCTTATCTTATGAAATTGCTAAGAGAATCAAATGAGCTTAGTAGGATGCCCCGCGCATAATATCAATTGATAGCTCTTTGTCATCATCATTCTGAGTAGCTCTAAGAGAGATATAAAAATGCCAATATTTTGTATTCCTTTTGTAGAGTTTGGGGAGGTTTTTTGTTTTTGTTTTTGTTTTTGTTTTGGTAGAGGTCTTAAAAGTAACAGGAAAAAAAAAACCATAAAATAGTTATGTTCAGAACTTTAGAAAATTGGACTGGCCATACTGTAAACCATTGCCTCGAATATTAAAAACAAAAACAAACAACTATTTAACAAGAGAATACAGTATTCTTTTAGGTAACATATTCCCATGAGATGAGTGCTTGGTTTTCACCTACTCTTCAAAGTGGAAAACCTTTTCCCTAAACTGGTGCCTGATAAGGAACAATCATGACTTTTTATATCCTAATAAAGTCCTCTATTTGTAGTTCTTTCACTGTAACTTTGGAAGCATTGAGGAGCATAACAATATAAAAAATATCACTTCCCATAGGGAGAAAATTTGACAAAATGACAACTATGGGACATGAATGGCTTCTATTCATAAGTCAGTTGGTAACGGAAGTGAGCGCCAGCATGCATTAGAATATTTGTTTCATAGCAGATAAATCAGCAAGACTAGAGAAGAATAGTGCTACCAACCACATGTTTACAAAAGCAAAGATGTTTTTGATTCATATTATTTGTATTGCTATCATAGCACCTTTTCCTTTATTCTCCTACAAACTCATCTCTTAAAGTGGGTCAGACACCATGAGCTGTTGTTATAGTTTCCATCCATGTTTATCGTTCAATACACCAGTCGCAGCATCCCACAACTTCAAAAACAAAACCCACAACATTTTTCTTGGGAGGTTAGTTTAAGGATAGCCCAAGCCATGAATTGGCCCAGGAAATTGTTCACCTGTAAAGCCTGCTGTGAAATAGGTAAGAAGATGAGAATTAAAGTGACTAATTTATTGAATTTTCTGAGCAAAACAATTTAGTACAAAACAAAGCCACCTAAGGGATAGTTAGAAAAAAATCAGATACTCATGGGAATTGATGAGTATTGACACTGGTTTATACCACCTTGGCACAGAGCCAAATTAACTTATTTCCTTCATTTAGAAAATGGTTCAGAGTGTACTCGTTTTGAGTGTTGAGGGTGGGAATGGCCCAAAGCTTAACATCTTTGTTAGACCAAACTAGCCATGTTCAGACTCAAAACTGAAGTGCCTGAATTCAAATGTGTTTTGTAACAAAGGGAAAACCATTTTGAAGCAAGACTACATTAGGGTCAAATATAAGGTCCTTTAGATCACAGGACTTTTTCACTTTCTATATTAGACTCCTGAGAAAAACCAAGGGCAAGTGTTAAGAGATCAGAACCCTTACATTGCTGGCACAGCTTTTTGATAAAAGTTGTTAGAAATTACTTTAAGTCTTGCTAAGACCTTTAATTATCTGAAGTAAAACAATTATCCTTCCCTACTAAGTAAATTAAGGAAACCTCATTGTCTTTCAATCTAGTTATTATGAGTATCAAGAACAAAATACAAATCACCCTTTTTTCTTTCTCATTTTTTTTTCCTGTCTCTTATTTGGGTAGTCTGTTACATACATAAATTATATCTGTTAAGACAGATATATAAGTTGTGTCAGCAGTTACTGTGTTCCTCAGAGAATTATATTAGGCATTTGAGCTCAAACCTGCTAGGTGGACTTTGAAGATAACAATTATTTTAGTTGCTTATCAGTAGGAAATAATAGCTTTTCTTAAACACTATTCATTTGGTGACTCAGTTACTTACTGTTAATTATGTACAATGAATGATTGAACCCCTTTCAAATGCAAAGGCTTAATAGCCTCTGGCTTAAAAGAGTATGTTGCTGTTATTTCTGCAACTAAATCTCTAAGGCATGTGTGTCTGGCTCAACCAGATGTGTCAAAGACTCAGACAGACTTTAAGAGATTATAACTTTTCATAGACCAGAAGACCCTTAAATTCTCTAGGTTTTCTAGAGTAAACAACCCCCGTTCTTTTAAATTTGTCTCACACCTTTTTTTTTTTAAATGATTTATGACTCTCATCTGAATTCTTCCCAAATTCTCCATATTCTTCTTTAGATAAGATGCCCAGTATGAGACATGGAACTCTATGAAGGGTCAGGTGAGTCCTTAGTACAGTGAGAGCATCCTCTCACAGCTCAATTCACACTCCTATATTGCAACTTAAAATCTCTCTCACATTTAAAATTACATTTCATCATTATCAGATTTTAAAATCTGAACTTGAAATGCTTGTTTAGCCTTCTTATGTTTTCTTGCATTATATTTAAGAGGTTGTTTTGATTATCCCTATACCTATTTTATCAAAACTGTACTTTTCTTCAGTGATTTTGAATTTCATCATATTTGTTAAGTAAAAAAAAATCCAAGGTTGGGGGGTACATCCCAAGACCATGTAAGACAATCTAATACAGTTCAGAAAGAAACTGAATGTCTATTTGTTTTATCTACTCCAATGTCTATTTGTTTTATCTTCAAAGAAAGAGGTTGGGGGCACTTGGGTGGCTCAGTCAGTAGGTATCTGCCTTTGGCTCAGGTCAGGATCCCAAGGTCCTGGGATCGAGCCCCACACAAGGCTCTCTGCTCAGTGGGGAGCCTGCTTTCCCCTCTCCTCCCCACTTGTGCTCTCTGTTGCTTTCTCTGTCTCTCTCAAATGAATAAATAAAATTTTAAAAAATAAATAAAAAGAAAGAAGTTAAACTTTCCTATTTAGCATACATCTTGACCCTGGGCTTGCTCATACAGTCCTTTGTCAGACAGTCACTGATGTGCTCTGTGAGGTAACCAGAGAAGGGTGGGCTTCCCCCTTGCAGGGAATCTTTCCTTTAACCAACATCAGTGTACTGCAGTTTTGTGTAGCATAGGAGATCATCAATGTGATTAGTCTTGTAAAAACAAATCCTTTTAGTAGAAACTATAAAATACTTTATACTGAGATGGAGAGTTATTGTGGAAATTCTTGAACTTCTACTGAAGTATTTAGGACACTTAGTGTTAAAAGCATTGCTCCTGCATACACACTACCTGGTCTGACCATAGTTCCGCCATACCAGCCATGTAATCCTGGGCAAATTACTTAACATCTCTGAGGTTTCATTTCCTCATCTGTAAATTGGAGAGCATAATTGTATCTACTGAATCAGGTTGTTCTGAGGATGATATAAGCTAATATCTAAAAATCTACCATGGGCGCCTGGGTGGCTCAATGGGTTGAGCCGCTGCCTTCCGCTCAGGTCACAATCTCGGGGTCCTGGGATCGAGTCCCGCATCGGGGGAGGGTCTCTGCTCAGCAGGGAGCCTGCTTCTCTCTCTCTCTCTCTGCGCCTGCCTCTCTGTCTACTTGTGATCTCTCTCTGTCAAATAAATAAATAAATCTTTAAAAAAAAAAATCTACCATGAAAATAAGCACTATATAAGCATTGGTTATTATTAATACTTAAAAGAATAAATATTAGGATGAAGATGTATTTTCCTCTAACAAAAACAAGGGATCCAGATTTCCCTACGTTTTCTGGGAGTAGTATTTTCCTTTGAAGGTGAAGTTTTAACATTGTATGAGAGAGTAATTCCATTCACCCTCTCTTTTAAGTGTGCATGTGCTTTGAAAACACTTTGGAGAGAATGTTTGAAAATTATGTTTAGAAATATTTCTGTCAGTGTGTAATTTTGCTGCAAAAAAACAGTTTGTGTGTGTGTGTCCTTTTAAAACTCTCATATACGCATACTTAAAAATTTTGGAAACACAATTTTTTATTTCTTTAAATACTTTCCAAATAATTTCAGTGGGCCTTAAACTAATTAAAATGCAATGCCTTTAAGTTAGTTTTCAAGAATTGCTCATTGATAACAGAGAAAATGGGTATTTACTATTAAGACTCCAACAAAAACATTTGCAGCACTGGTTGATGAGACTGAAGAAGAAAATGAATACTTTAATAGATATAGCCAACAACAATGTATTTCTTCAATTTAAATCTAAATATCTTTTTGGGTATCTTTTTCAGCTATGACAGCTATTAAAATGTATTATCAGAATAAATTAAACCCAGAACCAGATCTTTAACTCACTATATCACAAAGTGTTAAGCCAAGATTTTAAAAAAGTAATAAAGTACCAAATAATAAAGCATCAAATGAAAGCAGAAAGGCTTTTATACTCTTGACAAAATGCCATTAAATTATTTAAAGTATATTGATTATTTCATGTTTTTAAATTTAGAGTTTCTGTTTTACAATGTGTACAATATATTAGAATAGGAGATCACGAATATATAATTTATACATATGTGCATTCTGGTTTGGTGTCATCTAAGAATTTAATGCCTTTTGCTCTCTTTCCTCTTCATTCAGTAACTATTTGTTGACTACCTAGTGTATGCCAGATACTGTGCTAGGCTAAGAGAGGTAGAAATTAAAAATATTATTCCCACCCCCAAAGAGTAGTTTAAAATAATTTATGAAACATGTAGTAAAGAACTGGTCCCACAACTAACCTTCACAGAATCACCTGTTTCTCAGCTCCTTCCCTTACTTCCACTCCTAGCCCTTGGCCTAGATAACGATTTGCTGTAGACTGGGATTTGAACTTGAAACTGGTCATTCGAATACCCACTTGGTTTTTTATGTAGCTTAAATAAACCATTTATGACTTATTTTCTCTTCTAGATATCTACAAGGTGCTTTTTATGCAATCGTATGTAAATATAAATTTCACTGATTCAATAAACATTTCCTCTTCAAAGCACCGTGTTAAGACAGAAGGAAGGTTCAAGGTACAAACATGCATTGTGTTTTCAGGGGGGTTTATATCCTTGACAGAAAATGAGAAAAACACACTAATTTTTCCCTCTTGCTATGTGGAGTGCTACATTCACTAGGGAATGTATTCCTCGGTACATTGCCAGTTTAACTACCTCACCACTTTTGTGTGGTGTGTTTCTTCAAGTCATACTGTTTGAAAGTTTTACAAGCATGCTATTTGGCTTCAACCACCTCTTTAAAATTTTATCTCATTACTTATAATTTCAACTCATGACTGGGGTAAATTAGTTTTAATTGCTAGTTATTTGCATTAGGAAACAATCATGAAAAATGAAGAAAAAGCTGTTAAGATCATAGAAATTAAACTCCTACAATGGAATCCAATACCATTTCCCTAAATTAAAAAAGACAAACAAACTGATGTGAGATACTCACAGCAAGAAACTGAGTCATGTTACTACCTGGGGTCCCATTTAAACTCTGCAAATAAGCAAAGTCAAAGCTCACAGCCTTTGGAGGAAACTATATCTGTTTGACTTTTTAAAAGCAAGTGGTATCAACATTTTAGGGCATGGTATGAAAAGTCAGACTTAGTTACAAAAGTCTGTGATAATATAAAATTCAATTTAGAAAAATATAAGCAGCCCATTAAGGCAATAGAGACAATATTTTTATTTAAATTTTAACGGATACATATATACTCCTTGGGCTAACCCATTGCCCCACCAAAATCCAATTTTCACTATAATAACCATTTTCACAGAAAATAGACGGGCACCTGGATGGCTCAGTCAGTTAAACATCCAACTCTTGATTTCGTTTCTGATCATGATCTTGGGGTCGTGGGATGGAGCTCCACGTTGGGCTCTATGTTTAGTGTGCAGTCTGCTTGAGATTCTCTACCTCTGCCCCCCACCCAAATAAATAAATAAATAAATAAATAAAATCTTTACAAATTTTTTTAATTAAAAAAGAAAATAGAAAATACCATTTGAACAAATTTCAGTATAGTGTACTGACTAAGCACATGGCTTTAGAGGAAAATATTTCTGAGTTTGAATCACACTGCTGCTTACAGGCTCTGGACCGAAGCACATTTCCTATGTTTTCTAATTTGTAAACGTAGTTCCTACTTCATAAGGTTGTTGTGAAGATTAGGTAAGATAAAATTCATAGTGATGTACCTACTTATTACGGTAGGCAGAATGATGGCCTCCAAAAGATATCCACGTCCTACTCCCTGGAACCTTAAACTAAGTATGTTACATTACATGGCAAAGAATTTTGTGGACAGTACGGATGGACTTTGAGGCCATTATGCTAAGTGAATTAAGTCACACAAGAAATGACAAATACTACAGATTTTTACTTGTGTATGGAATCTAAAACAAAACAAAAATGAACTCAGATTAACAGAGAACAGATTGGTGGCTGCCAGAAGCAGGGTTGGGTGGGGAGGGGGTTAGGTAAAATGAGTGCAGTTGGCCAAAAGGTACACGTTTCCAGTTATAAAATAAGTCATGGGATGTAATGCACAGTATGGTAACTATAGTTAATAATGCTGTATTGTATATCTGAAAGTTGCTAAGAGATTAGATCTTCAAATTTCTGTAACAAAAAAGACATTATAACTATGTGTGGTGGTGGATGTTAAACTAGACTTGCGGTGATCACTTAGCAGTATATACAGATATCAAATCATTATGCTGAACACCGGAAAATAATATGTCATATGTTAATTATATCTCAATTTATAAAAATTAATTTTAAAAAAGAATTAAGGTTGCTGATAGAATTAAGGTTGCCACTCAGTTGGCCTTAAGATAAGAAGAATATTCTGGATTTTCTGAGTGGGTCCAAGGTGATCACAAGGGTCTTTAAAAGTGAAGAGGATGAAGGCAAAAGAAGAGTTAGAGAAACAGATGTCACTATGGAAGGATGGCTGGAGGGATACAGCATTGCTGGCTTTGAAGGTGGAGAAAGGGGCCTAGAGCCATGGAATGTGGGCGGCCTCTAAAAGTTGGAAAGGGCAAAAAAAGTGCAGCCCTGCTGACACACTGATTTTAGCTCAGTGCCGCCAATGTCAGAGTTCAAACCTAGAGAGCTATAACACATTTGTGTTGTTTTAAGTCTCTAAGTATGTGGTAATTTGCTACAGCAACATATAAAAAGCAAGATAGGTATGTAGATAAATCAGGAACTGTACAAGTTACAGTGAGAGCGAGTGTGGCATATAGAGAATTGTTCCCCCCCGCCCATTTTAGAAAACATGCCAACTCTCAAATGTTTTCATTTTTGTTTTCTTTCTAATTGCAAGAGATCAATTTACCATGTCATAGGATTATTCTCCAAGCAATAGAAGTTGCTGTTGGCTAGCAACTTAACCTATTATGGTTCCTCAATGATGACAGATGACAATTACAGAATATAAATTTTACCTAAGTACTATCTGGTCTCTTATAGTTTACTTATTTATAATTTTTTAAAATTTTATTTTTTCACTAAATTTTGTTCCCCACATGAAGCTCAAACTCATGACCCTGTGGAGCATAACAAATAGCATGGAGGACAAGGGGTGTTAGAGAGGAGTAGGGAATTTGGGTAAATTGGAAGGGGAGGTGAACCATGAGAGACTATGGACTCTGAAAAACAATCTGAGGGGTTTGAAGTGGCGGAGGGGTGGGAGGTTGGGGTACCAGGTGGTGGGTATTATAGAGGGCACAGCTTGCATGGAGCACTGGGTGTGGTGAAAAAATAATGAATAATGTTTTTCTGAAAATAAATAAATTGGAAAAAAAAATAAAAAATTTTTAAAAAAAGGAAAAAAAAAAAATCACATGCTCTACCAACTGAGCCAGCCAGGTGTCCCTAGTTTCTTATATTTTTATTTGTACCTAGAGTATCATAGTATCACCTGAGAGTATCATAGGAATTAGTTATGAACTAACCAAGCTAGAGGCATACAGGAGTAGCCCTGTCATCTCCTGAGAGGTAAGCTCAGAGGTGGTCAAAGGAGGCAGGCCAAACTCACTGAGTATTTCCTGCCTCTTCTTGGCTCTCTCAGAAGCACATTATGTACATTTTTGCCTTAGCAAGCACTTGTGCACGCACGTGATGGGGGGAGAAGGGGCAGATGGAGAGGGAGAGAGTGAATCTTAGATTCCCCACTGGGTGTGGAGCCCAATGAAGGGCTCAGTTTCACGACTCTGAGACCATGACTTGAGCCAAAATCAAGATTGACCGACTGAGGCACCCAGGTGCTCCCATTATTGCCTTTAATCCACAGAACCACACCATCATTATTCGTCCCCCACCTTTCTTATATAGATAAAGGAACAGAAATTCAAAGAGATGAAATAACCCTATCCAGGTCACACAGCAGGTAAGTGGCAGAAATGAGTCCATTTGTTTTGAAGCCCATGGTCTTTCTAAAGCACCACAGAGCCTTCCATGTCAATGGGTGGTGCTGGATGAAAGGCAGCAAGGACTAGGTGTAGAAGAGTTTACAGACTAAATGCCTAAAGCACCAGGAAGGCACCTGAGAGAAGGCACCTAAGTGTCAGAAGAGGTGAAAGTGAGATGATAAATGGTAACTGACTGGCAGTCTTCATGAGACGAAAGAGGTGCCTGCCCTCTTTAAAGGGACAGCTGATGGCTGCTACCAGCTGTTGCTATGTTAGCACATGGGCCCAATGTTGCCAGATCTATTACTTTTTCTATAAAAGCTAGCAATTGGGCGCCTGGATGGCTCAGTTGGTTGAGTGACTGCCTTTGGCTCAAGTCATGAACCTAGAGTCTCCAGATCAAGCCCCACATCAAGTCCCTCCTCTGGCTCCCTGCTCAGCAGGGAGTCTGCTTCTCCCTCTAACCATATCCCCTCTCATGCTCTCTCTGGTGTGCTCGCTCTCTTTCTCAAATAATAAAAAAAATCTAAAAAAAAAAAAAAAGCTCGCAATATACATTTTAATGTGAAATGGCATAATTGCAAAATGCTAGGAACAAATTCAGGTTTTCTTAAAACACCGTGCAGGCCAAATGAGCCACATCAATCAAGGAAATTTGCCCCAGGGGCTAGCAATTTGAGACCACTAGGATTGATCCCTAGGACCCAGGGAGAGGTCTGTAGTCTTGCTAAATGAGATGTGGAAAGGATTGAATTAGCTTTTGATTGAGCTCATTGAGGGAAGAGATACCCTAATCTAAGAAAAAGGGAGGCTTCTTCCAAGGCATGGAGGCACACTGGAGAAGGGAGTATGACTCAACTTTTCCACAGAATCTTCTTAAAGACACCAATAATTAAAGCAACTCTAAACACATCAACTCCCTGGGTTTGCTAATGCATTTTTGCATTTAAACATTTTTGGGTGAATCATCATTGATAGATATGCATGCTCATTAGAAGCCAGATTATTTTAATTGTTTTAATAGAAAACAGCTTAATTAATATCATAAATCCAATTTTTAAAAAATGCAAAAAAGCTGACATAATATCTGTAGAGTAAGTAGGAAGAAAGGGCCAAAGACTTTGAAAAATTTATTCAAAACCACACAATATCAGTAAAGCAAACTACACTTAAAACTTACCGATACATATTTTAAGCACAAAGCTCTGGTTTAAGAAACACAGAAACAGTTGGAGGAAACACTGAGGGATAAGCTGATGGAGGAGAATGGCAGTTGTACAATACATTTCATCTTCACCGTTGTGGTTTTTCTGACGCTGAGATCTGCAGCCAGGCTAAAGCCACGGAGAAGACAGACAGCGGGCTTGAACCTAGGTTGGGAAGGTTCAAGAGAAGGACAGTGAAACAGAGGAAGAGAGGCCAAGTGGGGGCCAAGCTATTTACACTTGCTAAGGTAAGGAGGAGGTAACAGGCAGGAAGATGAGGCCAAAGGCATGGGGGACATGGACAGGTAGAGAAAGATGTTAACAAAAACTTCCTACACATGCTTACACTATTCATAATATTTTATATTTTAAAGTACGCTGTCATTTTCAAAGCATTTTTTAAAATAGACTTTATTTTTTTAGAACAGTTTTAGGTTCTAAGCAACACTGAGCAGAAAGTAGAGAGATCTCAGATAACCCCTGCCCCCACACATGCACACCCTCCCCAACCAGAGTGGTACTTCCATGGTTATGGATGAACCTGCACTGACACATCGTTGTCATTCAAAGTCTGTAATTTACACTAGGGTTCACTCTCATTATTACATATTCCATGGGCTTGGACAAATGTCTAATAACATGTTTTCACCATTATAGTATCATGCAGAAAGTTTCACTGCCCTGACATCCTCTGGCTCTATTCATCCCTCCCTTCCTCCCAACCCCTGGCATCCACTGACCTTTTTACTATCTCCATAGATTTGCCTTTTCCAGACTGTCATATAGTTGGAATCAAACAGTATATAACATTTTCAGAATGGCTTCATTTAATTAGTGATATACATTGAAGCCTCTCCCCCATCTTTTCATGGCTTAATAGCTCATTTCTTTTTAGCATTAAACAATTTTCTGTTGTATGGATTACCACAGTTTATCCATTCACCTACGGAAGGACATCTTGTTTGCTTCCATGTTTTGGCACTTATGAATAAAGCTGTTAGAAGCTCCATGTTCAGATTTTTGTCCGGACAGTTCATTTTAACCTTCCTATTCTGAATACAGAACAAGTGTTCTAAATCAATTCCTAAGAAATCAAATATAACACATGAAACCAAAGCATTTATCAATATGACTGGTAGAGTTTATCCTTTGAATATCCTTTGAAACAAGACAATATGTTACTATGTTACAAATAAACTCTAAATTGATGATTTCAACAAATGCTTTGAGAAATTAACTATTTGGTCCTTCCCCCCATCTTCTCCCTGCTCCACCCCTTCTCAACTCAGAACAGTTAGCATGATACACTGGATCAACAGATGTGTAACCAGACTGTCTGTGTTGTTTCTGTTCGAATAATGAGCCTCTGACATTTATAAGCAGTATAATTTGGAGCAAGTTCCTCAACATCTTCGGGCCTCTTCTTCCTCATCTGTAAAGCAGGAATTTTTAATAGTGTCTACCTCATAGATTAAATGAGTTTATATTTGTAAACTCTTAGAATAATTACCTGGCATGTAAGTGTTAAATAAAATGGATAATATGTACATGGATCTCTTGTATGAATGCTGGTCTCCCAGGCCTGTATAGAATTCTGAATTGTGCTGTTGAGTCAAACTCTCAGGTCTGCAATTTGAATTTTATCCCACTTACAAGCCAGTAAGTTAGCCTTTACCGTTTCACGGATGTTCAAAGAAGATGTGAGACATCTCAGTCAGAAAGAAAAAACTGTTTCACCCACAGCACAAGATAAAAAGCATGAATTGTTCATATCAATTCCTCTTGTCCCCAAGTTCCACCAGCGTAACACCAAGGAGCCCAGATAGAGGCCACACATGCAGTGACTTTGGGTTCAGTGGGGGTATGATGAGCTTGGGGAACCCACTGCTTTTCCAGCAAGCAAAAAGCTAAGTCAGTTTCTTTGTCCCAGAGGGAGATGTTACTTTATCTCTCAAGAGTGCTGTTGTAGGGGCGCCTGGGTGGCTCAGTGGGTTAAAGCCTCTACCTTTGGCTCAGGTCATTATCCCAGGGTCCTGGGATTGAGTCCCGCATCAGGCTCTCTGCTCAGCAGGGAGCCTGCTTCCTCCTCTCTCTCTCTCCGCCTACTTGTGATCTCTGTCGAGTAAATAAATAAAATCGTAAAAAAAAAAAAAAAAAGAAAGAAAGAAAGACAAGATTGCTGCTGTAGGGGCACCTGGCAGGCTCAGTCAGTAGGGCATGATATTTTTGATGTTGCAGTTATGAGTTTGAGCCCCATGTTGGCCATATAGATTACTTAAAAAAAAAAAAATTGGTTGCTGCAAACATAACCATGAGAAATGGCTTGGGTAAAGAGTGATGTGGTGGAAGGCCTCTAACATGGTCCATAATGGTTCTTGCCTCCTGGTCTTCACTCCTTTGTGTAATCACCTCCAGCAGACTATGGGCTAGGTTTATTGACTCATTTCCACCTAATTTAATACAGCACAAATGACAGGATGTTGCTTCTGAGTTGAGGTTATAAAAAGACTGTGGCTCCTATCTTGGGCACCCTTTCATGTTCTCTCTCACTCACTCTGAGGGCAGACAGTTACACTGTAAGCTGCCACTCAGAGAGAACTGCACAGCAAGGAAAGGATGTCTTTGGCCAACAGTAAGAACCTGAAGCCTGCCAACAGCTGTGTTGAGTGGAAGCAGAATCTCCTTTATTCAAGATTGGGGATGACTGCACCCTGGCCAACCCCTTGACTGTAGCCTTATCAGAGACTCTGAGGCCAAGGGCTCCCAGCTAAGCTATGCCCAGATTCCTAGTCAACAGAAACTGTCAAAAAAAAAAAGTATTTGTTGCTTGAAGCCTCTGTGTTTTGGAGTCTTTTGTTATGCAGTGATAGTTATGTAATATGAGCTGTGAGGGCCTTGCACTCTTGGCATATTGGCCAAGACGTGAAGGGGTATGAGAGACCCATAAATAACTATTCTCAAACAACAGGGTAAAGCTACAAACCAGGAAAATGATGCCTTCTTCCCAGAAGAGGGCTGACATGCTTAGTGTCTAGTATGTAGGGAGAGGCATATGCTGAAACTAGAAACTAGAATTTGGAAGGAAGCCCTAAGCTGGAACTAGCCTGACCAATCTCAGAGCCAGTTTTTGAAGAATTTTTCTTGCTTGAGGACATAGTACAGGATAGAAAAAAAAGGCTTCTGATCTGTGCAGGCAGTAGGACGCTAGGTAGGTTGTGTCAAATACTGAAATGCCTACTCTGCATTCAGTGAACCAGATTATCTGGTTGTATATTATTTTCTGTTCTCATTTGCCTTCTGTTCATCTGAATCCTTTGTAAACTTTGTTTAAATATTTTCCCCAGTCTTACTGGTACCTAGAGGAATTAGGCGTCAAATGCTTGATTAAAGGGGAAACAGTGCCCCCTGGAGACCAGAGTGGCAATGTCCAGAGACCACAAGAAGCAGAAGCTAGGCTAGGCAAGAGAAAAGTAAGGTTCTTTGTAAATATTAAGAACAGGGATGGGTGCCTGGGTGGCTCAGTGGGCTAAGCCTCTGCCTTCGGCTCAGGTCATGATCTCAGGGTCCTGGGATCAAGTCCTGCAACGGGCTCTCTGCTCGTCAGGGAGCCTTCCTCCTCTCTCTGCCCTTCTCCTCTCTCTGCCTGCCTCTGCCTACTTGTGATCTCTGTCTGTCAAATAAATAAATAAAATCTTTAAAAAAAAGAAAAAAAGAACAGGGACGCCTGGGTGACTCAGTTGATTAAGCATCTGCCTTTGGTTTAGGTCATGATTCCCAGGATCATGGGATCCATCCCCCCATCAGGCTCCTTGTTCAGCAGGAAACATGCTTCTCCCTCTGTCTGCCACTCCCCCTGCTTGTGCTCTCTCTCTCTCTCTCTGATAAATAAATCTTTAAAAAAAAACATAAATTAATGTCAAGAACATATTTAATTAAATAAAATCTCTGATCTAAAGCTTGTAAGAAATTGGTATGAGCCTTTGTAATGAGGTGTGGTGATGGATGTTAACTAGACTTATTGTGGTGATCATTTCACAATATATATGTTAAATCATTACGTTGTAAACATGAAACTAATGTGATGTTATATGTCAATTACAGATCAATTAAGAAACCCATTCAGTCAAAATTTTAAAAAAAATAAATTGGTATGGAAGATTTCTTAGCATGATAAAGAATTTTTTTTTTCTCAAAGAGAGTCAATTTTATTCACTACATAATGGAAGGCCAGCAGTATTATTCTTAGGAACATTGGCTTTGTAACAGACAGAACTTCCTTTTATTAACTGTGTGCCCTTGGCTGAGTTGATGAATCTGAGCCTATTTTTTCATCTGTAAAACAAAGATAATATCTTATTGGATATAGAGTTGATTAAGTAAGATTATGTGTATCATATCCTTAGTACTTGATAGGCACTCAGTTATTATTATTATTTACTACTACTACTACTACTGTATGAATGAAATAAGAATGTTCCATCTGCTTAATATTCTCCATGCTGGTAATGGAATTTTCTGATAAGAAGAATTTACAGAAGACATAAATTAGAATAGAGGAAGGAAGAAATCGATGGGCAATAAAACCCAAGAATATTTATAAAGGTGTGGGGAAAAATATAATCTTTTAAAACTTTCACTCCAATTTATAGAGAGTTCTTACAAATATATAATTAACATCACCAGTCTATTGGATAAGTGGTCAAAGGAGATGATAAAGAGTTTTAACATGTGTTACCTAACAACCTACTTAATGGTTAAGAAATGCCAAGTGAAACAACTTTCAGGCCTACATACCTTTTATTTTTTTTGAAGATTTTATTTATTTATTTGACAGAGAGAAATAGATCACAAGTAGGCGGAGAGGCTAGCAGGGATGGGGTGGGGAGCAGGCTCCCTGCTGAGTATTTGGGGCTCAATCCCAGGACCGTGAGACCATGACCTGAGCTGAAGGCAGAGGCTTAACCCACTGAGCCACTCAGGTGCCCCTCACATACCTTTTAAGGTCTCAGATATAAATGAAAAATAAAAAGAATGGGTCTTGGAGAAGACATAGGAAGAAGGCTTTGACCATGGAACACCACACAACCGACTTTGGCTCCCACCAGCTATGAGTGCAGATTTTACCCTCTCTCTCTGCACCTAAGTTTCCTTATCTGTTCATATGTTAGCCATAGCATATTATAGATTCATTGTGAGTATTAAATGAGAAAAGTCATGGAAAGCACTGGCTCTCACCAATTGGTCTCATCATTGTCATTGTCATTATCTTCATCATTGTTACTTTGCTGATGTTATTATAGGCAGAATTGGAAAGGGGGCTGGCCCCTCAGGAGATTACCCAAAGCAATATGTACTAAGAGCCATAAAGTTTCATAGACCTTTTAAATCTGTTTTACCCATGTAAAACATGTAAAACAGATGTTTCCCATGTGTGGGAAGAAATTTAAAGGGAAAAAAATCACCTGATTAGAGATGTTTATAGCAATGCTGATTATGACCATCAGAACTTGGGAACAACCTAATACCAAGAAATAAGGGAGAGTCAAGTAAACAAAGTATAGTAATACAAGATACTAAGTACAAAAGGAATATATAAAAATCATAGTTTTACTATGTATCAGGAAGAGCCAGTTCAAAAATAAAATGGAAAATGACATATTTGTAATAATCACAATAAAATACCTAGAAATAAAATTAATAAAAAATATTCAAAACCCATTAAAAATTGTTTTACCGAATGACATATAAATTATTTGTAAATGGAGAGTCATATATGGATAAGAAGCCTCAACATTTTAAAAAATCAATTCTCCCCGTATTGATCTATAAATAAAATATAATTTTTATCAAAATCTCAGTGGAATTTTTTAAATTTAAAAGTTGATTCTCTAGTTTATCTGGAAGAGTAAATATTTCAAAACAGCCAAGAAGGTTTTGAAAAACAACAGTAACAAAATAAGAGTTGGCTTACAAGACACTGAAAGAACTATAAAACTCTGTAGTAAGTAGGATAGTGTGGGACTGATCAGAAAATGATGACTGGATGGGGTGCCTGGGTGGCTCAGTGGGTTAAAGCCTCTGCCTTCGGCTCAGGTCATGATCCCAGGGTCCTGGGATCAAGCCCTGGCATCGTGCTCTCTGCTTAGCAGGGAGTCTGCTTCCTCCTCTCTCTGTCTCTGCCTGCCTCTCTGCCTACTTGTGATCTCTGTCTGTCAAATAAGTAAATAAAATCTTAAAAAAAAAACAAAAAACAAACCCTCACTTTGGGCACCTGGGTGGCTCAGTCAGTTAAGTGGCCAGACTCCTGATTTCAGCTCAGGTCACCATGTCAGGGTCCTGGGATCAAGCCCCGCACTGGGCTCCACACTCAGCAGGGAGTCTGCTTGAGGATTCTCTCTTCCTCTCCCTCTGCCCTTCCTCCTGCTCGCTCACACACTCTCTCTCTCCCAAATAAATAAATAAATCTTACTTGTATCTTCCTCCAACACCACCATAGCTTTCATATAGCAAAAGAGACCGTAAAGTTAAAAGATGAGTGACACACAGCAGAGCACTTGCAGACTGGGTAATAAAGGGTTGTTATTCATTATATACAAAGGGTTCTTTTAAAATAAGAAAAGGAAAATAAAAAATAAAACACACCAGAAGGCATACACATTGCTGAGCAAATAAGCGTCTGTTCAACCTCACTACTAATTAAACAAGATGGCTCCTTTACCTATCAGCAGCAGTACACCAAGTAGGAATGGCTGGGTGAACAGTCAGCAGGAAGGAGGGCAAGCAGTCAGGAGGTACATACACTGTTTGTAGAGAATTTTCAAAATAATAAACATATTATCATGCTAAGTCTAAAATACGCCATTGGTAGAATATTCTTCCCCACAGGGGCAGGCTGCTCCCACTGCCTCAAACTTACCAGGCCCCCTATTAGACTAGGAAAAATGGAAAAGATTGCTAGCAACCTGTGTCAGTATATACCCACACACTGTTGGTAGAAGCATACAGCTTTTTTTTTTTTTAATGGCAAATTGGAAGGACTTAATCGATATTTTAAATGTGTGCTTCCTTTGACCCAGTAATTCTACTTTTTGAAATCTGGAGTACTAAAATATCCCTAATGTGTCCAAAGATAAGGGTACAAAAAAGATATATGTACAATAAACTTTGTAAAGAGGACAGTTTGGGATACAACCTACATATTAGCCACTCGGGGAATGGTTAATAATTTATGGTACATAACAGGATTCTCTGGAATGGTTGGGAGATTGGACTAGATAACACCTCAGATCTCTTACAATCTTCCAGTTTTATGACCTTTGATTTTAGGCTTTGGAGAACAGTTCCAAAAAAGAGGCTTCAAAAATAATTACAGCGGGGCGCCTGGGTGGCTCAGTGGATTAAGCCGCTGCCTTCGGCTCAGGTCATGATCTCAGTGTCCCGGGATTGAGCCCCAAGTCGGGCTCTTTGCTTGGCGGGAGCCTGCTTCTCTCTCTCTCTCTGCCTGACTCTCCGCCTGCTTGTGATCTCTCTCTGTCAAATAAATAAAATAAAAAAATCTTTAAAAAAAATAATTAAAGCAATGATATCATTAATGGAATAACCATGCACTTCCTTAAGATCATCATTTAGAAGAGGAGATTAATATTAAAACATCTTGGAGCACTTGGGTGGTTCAGTCAGTTAAGCATCCAACTCTTGATCACTGTTCAGGTCATGATTTTGGGGTCATGGGATCAAGCCCTACGTTGGACTCCACACTGGGCATGATGTTTGCTTACAATTCTCTCTGCACCCCTCCTCACCCCTCTCTCCCTCTCTTAAAAAAAAAAAAAAGTCTTACTTTGAAATAATTTTATATTTGGAGGAGTTGTAAAGATAGTACAGAGTTCCCATTACTCTTTATCCAGTTTTCCCTATGCCAACATCTTATATAACCATAGTATTGTCAATAATATGTATGCACTATAACCTGTTGAAACAGCAAAGCCAAAAGAACTAGTGATCTAGTTCTATTTACTGCAGATAATAAGACTCTGCTCCATTGGCTACAGAGGCTAATTATAGCGAAGAAATCAAAGTTATCCTTCTCGGAGAGACCAACACTGAGGTAAAGGAAACTTGCATTGTTTGGCCACTGCTTTTTCTGTGCATCCTAGAAGTGGAACAAAACCTGGCTTTTTATTAATGCCAGTTCAACTATTTTTAATTTTCTAATTTCTGAAGTGAAAAGAGCTGAGGTTAGCAAACTGAAGCATTATCTTAATTGCTTTTGAAAACATTTGAGAAACTGCTATTTTCAGATTCTGTTAATTTAATAACAGTAGGCAAATCACAGTGAGTAAGCAGGTCAAGAACCTGAGAATACTGAGTGATAAAATTAAAACATTAAGCACAAGCACTCTTATTTAACAGCTTGCATGTGTGTGCCAAGTGTGGTGAGTGTTTATGGTTCACCAACTGGGTTGTATGCCAGACACTTCAAAGAACATTCCAGAAAGATGGTCTGACTTACTGGAAGTTTAAAGGCTCAAACCCCATATTTTATCTTGTTTTTTAAAAAACAGTTTTTATTATAAAATAGTTATACATTTTACAGGATTAATCCAGTTTCTACAAGTCAGTAACATAAATTTTAAAAAGGAAAAAAAAAGAAAAAAAGAAAAAGCAGTAATGTGGATTAAGAGACTTAAAAAAAAAGAGAGAGACTTAAAAGATCTAACAACGAAGTGCGTTGCGCAGGTCTTATTTAGATTCTGATTTGAACAAACCAACTATGAAAAGACATTTTTGAGACATTAAAGAAATTTGGTTATGAAATTGGCATTAGATGTTAGCAATAAATTGTTAATTTTGTGACCATGGCTTTGTGGTATGTAAGAAAATGTTCATATTTTGGAGATGGATCCTTAATATGAAGGGACAAAATTATATATTTGGGATTTGCTTTTAAATAATTCTACAAAGGAAGAAAAAAAAGTGACAGATGAAGTAAATGTCAGCAAACTTGACAATCATTGAGTAAGTAATTTCCAAGGTAATGGGAATTAATTGTATATTTTTTTAAAGATTTTATTTCTTTATTTGACAGAGAGAGAGAGATCACAAGTAGGCAGAGAGGCAGGCAGAGAGAGAGGAGGAAGCAGGCTCCCCGCTGAGCAGAGAGCCCGATGTTGGGCTCTCAGGACTTGAGATCATGAACTGAGCCGAAGGCAGAGGCTTTAACCCACTGAGTCACCCAGGCGTCCCTTAATTATACATTTTAAATGAAAGTTAAATTTTTCAAAATAAAAAGTTCTCACAAACCACCTACAAAATTTAAATTGGAGGTAGAGTTGTGGTTATAACTCTATCTTCCAGACCTATAAACAGTCTATGATAGTCACCACAAACTGTACGAAGGATCCTTTACAAATGAAGTTAAGGTCTGTTTCACTTGCTGTTGTGGTTTTAGTAAACTCTCTGAGAAGAGGGAGACATACTCTGAGCTCACCAAAAGCCCCATTTGCAAAAGTTGCTATGAATGGTATCCCTGCTTCCATTCTTGATCTTCTGCAGTCATTCTCCACCTTCTAGCTAGAGTTATATTTAAAACCATAAATGTGGTCACCTCCTTCTCTGCTTAACACCTTTCAATACATTCCAGTTCCTGGGATAAAATCAAAAGCTCTGACATGGCTCATACAGCCCTCCGTGAACTAGCCGGCACCTCTCCTGCGGGCTCTCCGCTACTCACTAGGATCCAGCCCTGCTGGCTTTTTTCAGCCCTTCAGCTGCCACGTTCAGTTCTGGCCATGACCTTCTCAGAGCTGGTCACTCCTCTTGGAACGTCCTTCCACAAAACATCACAGGACATGCCCCCGCCCACTATTTTCTTCCTTACAGAAACAGTTCTTTTCTCTTTTAGCAATTTTCACAGCTTATTTGGTTTTATTTATTTCATGTCTGTTTTCCCACTCTCCATGTGTATTTTGTTTATTGTAATATAGTCAACAATATCCGATTTTTAATGAATCAGTTCAGGAACATTTCTTCCCCAGCTTCCAGTCCCATAAATATCATCGAAATGTTGAAATTTAGTTTTGAAATATTGGAGAGGGCATTTGGAGAATATTATCCCCAAATTGGCTTAAACTTCAGAAGAATTATGGTTGAGGGATGGCGGGGGAGGGAGTGGGGTGAGATGGTGCAACTC
Organism: Neogale vison; assembly: GCF_020171115.1. Lineage (NCBI taxonomy): Eukaryota > Metazoa > Chordata > Mammalia > Carnivora > Mustelidae > Neogale > Neogale vison. The sequence goes on from NC_058094.1 coordinate 68,789,756, forward strand.
ATGGTGGGGGCATTTGGGAAGAGAAATATCAGAGTGTAGCAAATGATGATCAGGCTGCAGAGCAAAAGCTTACAAAAAAGAGATGTCACCACCACTGTGATTCTCTAAGTGTTTGGATTCATAAACTTCCATTTCCCCGTGATGCCTTTTCCCTTCAGTCAGTGCCCTGACTTTCATCCTAGTTCTCTGCTGTGCAATGAAACACTAACAGGAGGGATTAGCGGTGGAATGCTGACAACTGACCAGAATCTCTCACTTCTAAGCCAGCGAGCAAAGGCTGGCAGAATATATGCAAAAATATACAGATCCATGATCACAGGGAGATTTTAGCAAACTTCTTTGAAAGTTGAGGGATCGGGTATACAAAATTTGAACAAGACGCTTAACAAATTTTAGCCAGTGGATTTATATATAACTGTATACTGTCTTAAAAATTTAACACCACACAGTGCTTATGATGTGTGAGGCACTGTTGCAAGTGGTTTATAACTACTGGCTCGTTGTTTTTTTTTTTTTTTTAAGATTTTACTTATTTATTTGAGAGAGAGAGTGAGAGAGTGAGTGAGAAAGAGAGCACAAGCCAGGGGGAGAGGCAGAGGGAGAAGCAGACCCCCCACTGAGCAAGGGGCCTGCCGTGGGGCTCAACTCCAGAACCCTGAGATCTCAGAACCCTAAGATCCTAATCTGAGCTCGGCAGCCCCTTAACTGATTGAGCCACGCAGGCACCCCGCTATTGGCTCATTTATTTTTTTTAAATTTTTTTAATTTTTAAAGATTTTTATTTATTTATTTGACAGACAGAGATCACAGGAGGCTGAAAGAGAAAGGAGGAAGCAGGCTCCCTGCTGAGCAGAGAGCCTAATGTGGGGCTTGATACCAGGAACCTGCGATCATGACCTGAGCCAAAGGCAGAGGCTTTAACCCACTGAGCCACCTAGGTGCCCCTTGGCTCATTTAAAGAGTACATATTCTTTCTCAGGTTATAAGGAAAAGTCGTAAAAGTGATCATGTACTGGGTCACAAAGCAAGTCTCAACGAATAATGAACGTTCAGTATCTGCAGATCTAATCATATGTAGTAAAGGGACAAAAACATGTAACACAGCAGGTTTCAGGGAGAGAAGGGAGTGGGTGAAGCAAAGAAGTAATAGTTTTACGTAATATGTTTTATTTGAGATGAAGGAAGGAAGGAATGAAAGAAAAAAGGAATGAAGTGGGAAGAAGGGAAATTTCTCCTATATGGTCCAAAAACATAATCTGCATAGTAATTTAGAGAGCTAAGGATGAGCAAGTGGGTAAAATATTGGCACTTGGGAAACTGTGAAAGGTGTGTGGAAACTCTAATATTTTTTCAACTTTTCTAAAAGTCTGAAATTATGTTATAGTTTCAAAGAAGGTGATAACAATTACTCATCTCAAAGGATGGGTAAATAAATATCACAGTATCTTTTTTACCTTTTAAGCATTTAATAATTAAGAGAGAGAAAAAGAAAACAATTTAAATCAAGCAAAACAAGATGTCTGTAAGAGGAACCCCAGGTGTCAGAAGAGATGAGGCTGTGGTTCACCCACAGAAGACTGCCTTTGAGTTAACGGAAACAAGGAGCTCTCAAGGGGCTCTGCAAGTAGAGGGGGCCGTGGGCTTGGTGCCCACTGTCCCCCGGAGTCGCTGGCCCTGTGCAGGGAACAACCTGCCCAACTCTTCAGCCCTGACTGCCTATCTCATTGATCGGCATTTGGCAGTTTTTCTTTCTGACAGGATAAATGGATTAATCAACATTAGGACACACCTAAAATTGTTTACCCATTAGTCCACTCCCGTGCATGTATGCCAGTGTCGTCAAGTCCCTATTTATAGGATGCTCACTGTAAACTAAGCACTGCACAGGGATATAGTAGTAAAGTACAAAAATAAATACAAGATGTGGCCAAATGCTCACCCTGAACCCACAGTCTGACAGAGAAAGGCAAGGCACGAGTGCCCAGGGTAATTCTTTATACTTTTTGCCAGAGGTTAGACTTTCATTGCTGCCTCATTTCATGTCCATACCAATTCTGTGAAATGGATATTCATTATTCCTATTTTATACATGAGATTCGCAGAGTTTTTTTTTTTTAAAGATTTTATTTATTTATTTATTTATTTATTTATTTATTTGAGAGAGAGCAAGTACAAGCAAGGGGAGGAGCAGAGGGAGAGGAGGAAGTAGGCTCCCTGCTGAGCAAGAAGCCTGATGTGGGGCTCGATCCCACGACCCTGGGATCATGACCCAAGCCAAAGGCAGATGCTTAACTGACCTAGCCACCCAGGCGCCCCAAGCCCAGAGAAGATATTAAGTAGCCCACAAGAACACAAGTACCAGGTGACAAAGTTTAGGCCTGTCCAATTCCAAAGTCCATGCTCTTTCCACATCACCATGTTTATAAAAGTCACAGAAACATAAATACTGTAAAATTTCACTTACTCCACACTCTTAGGGATGAGTCATGCGGGACAGATGAGTAAGTAAAAGGCCGTTCTCTAGGCAACATTATTCAAATCTTCTAAGGTTAGAGCAGAGAACACTCCAGAAGCCTCTGGGAAAGAGGATTTTTTTTCTTTCTTTCCCTTTCTCTTTCTTTCTTTCTTTCTTCCTTTTCTTTCTTTCCTTCCTTTCTTTTCCTTTCCTTCCTTCTTTCTTTCATAGATTTTAGTTACTTACTGGAGAGATAGAGACAGCGACAGAGATAGAGAGAACGAACATAAGCAGGGAGGAGAAGGAGAAGCAGGCTCCATGCTGAGCGTGGAGCCCAACTAGGGGCAGATGCTTAATGAACTGAGCCACCCAGGCACCTCGAGGATTTTCTTCCCTGCATTCTTTTCCCTCTTTGAAGCCTAGGACACCTGGTGTCTGATATGTTCTACCTGAAAGCTCCAGAAGGTGCCCAAAGATTCCTTTTTCCTTTTTATTCCCTCAAAATACAAACTGAGACAGACTGGTTGTTCAGAAATAATTTTGGTACCTACAAAGGGAGAAGAAAACAAGAAATATTTACAGCAAATACAACCAGCATAAAAGCAGTTGGATTTTCAAAGCAGTTTTCTGATACCCACAGATTGCATTAGATACCCACTCAGTCCTGAATGGTGGAATACTGCCTCTTGGCCCCAAAGGGTGGTATGACTCTGCAGGCCTGTTTCTCATCTCATTCCTCCACATTTTTCTGCCTTCTAGTCAGGCAGCTTTTGGTATTTGTATTGTCCTTAGTCCTAGAAATGGGCCTAATAATATATTCTATTCCTTCCATATAGAACCACCCTTAATTTTAGGTTCCTCATCTTTATAAAAAGGGAATAAAAGTATCTAATTCAGAAGGATCAAATGGAGAGATCATGCAGGCATATGGTACATAGTAAGCACTCATGAGTTATTTCTCTTCTCTTCCTTATCTCTGCACACATGCATCATACCATCATCATCATCGACAACCATTGTAGCTAATGGTTGAACATTTATTGTGTCCCAGGCACTGTCCTAAGCACTTTACGTGCACCAATTGGTTTAATCCTCACCACGATCTTATGAGGAAGGTTCAATGAGCACCTTCATTTAATGAAGACACTGATGCACAAAGAAGACAAGCAGGCTGCTCAAATTCAAAAGCTGGGACTTCGTCTAACCAACCGAGCTCCAGAACCAGCACTTCTAACCACTGTGCTATACATGTAAGGGACTCTCCTGTGTTCAAAGTTAGCCATCTAGACCTTCACAGATCCTTCTCCTCACTTTGCCTAAAGCTGACACCAGAGCAAGAAGAGACAGAACAGAACTGAGGGAACATAAAAAAGAGCCTGTGAGTATATCCAATCATATATATAATTTGTGATTAAAGGTACAGCTACTTTATAATATTCAGTACTGTTTGAATTCTTAAAGCAGGCATTTAAAACTTCAAAATTCAACTTAAAAAACGTGTAAAAGTAAATTCATTTTGGGCAAAAAAAATGACTAAGCATAACTAACTTAGGGATTTCACATAGGAGGGAGTTTTTTTGCTTGTTTATTTTAATGTCAGTTAAACTACATTAAAATAATAGCTCATCATCAGGGGCCCTGGTTGGCTCAGTTGGGAAAGTGGGAGGCTCTTGATCTTGGGCTTGTAAGTTTGAACCCCATGTTGTGTAGAGATTGCTTTAAAAATGGGACTATTTTCATTTGGGGTACCTGGCTAGCTCAGTTGGTAGAGAGCATGAGACTCTTGCTTGATCTCAGGGTCAGGAGTTCAAACCCTACATTAGATGTGGAACCTACTTTAAAAAAAATTGTTTGTAAAACAATAGCTTATCAGTAAATAGTGAATATTTTCCCATATCATTAGGACAGTGATTAAGAACAAGGGTAAAGAGCAGACATGGGTTGAATTCCAGCAACACTATTTCACTAGCTGTTTCAAGTTCTATGTTTTCTCTTCTATGAATGGGAATAATGATACCTATCATCCAGGGATATTGTTAGGCTTAAGACAATACAAACAAGGTGACTAGTACAGTGCCAGATTCATCACAAGCACTCAATAAGGTATTTTTCTTTTTTATGACATCACTGTAATGGCTAGAGTATCCCAGCTCATGGCTGTGCCAGGATTCATTTAACCAGTCCTGCATTGTTAAAATTTGGAACATTTTGGGGTGCCTGGGTGGCTCAGTGGGTTGAGCCGCTGCCTTCGGCTCAGGTCATGATCTCAGGGTCCTGGGATCGAGTCCCACATCGGGCTCTCTGCTCAGCAGGGAGCCTGCTTCCCCCTCTCTCTCTGCTTGCCTCTCTGCCTACTTGTGACCTCTCTCTGTCAAATAAATAAATAAAATCTTAAAATTTGGAACATTTTCAATACTATCAATAATATAAACAACAGCAAATATTTCCCATACATTTCTAGCTATTTCTTTAGGGTTAAATCTTATAAGTGATTTGTATGTCAAAGAGTATCAACATTGTAAACTTGTAAAATACCGGTATATGGTTTTACCAAGTTAATCTTCTAAATATTGAAGGGATTTGGTCAACTCTTACCAATAACAGACATTTTAAAGAAATATGCTAATGTTATGGGTCCCCCCAAAATCTCATGTTATTTTATTTATTAAATGTTTCAATTTCTTCTTCTGTCACATTAAAAAGGTCTGAGGCTCCATAAATTAATTAAAGTATGAGACTGGCAGAAAAACAGAAAAATAATTGGGATAAATAAACATTTTAATGTAGCAAATTACAGAAGGGCATTTCAAGCCATTTATGAGGGGATGAGTTTTTCCAGTGGTGTTCAATGTACATCTTGTGGGGAGGTGGGAATGGGGGGTAAGGGCTGCTGGCAAATTGAAGTAACTCTCATTAGTTTACATTTCAGCCATAATGGTCTGTTTTACATTGTGAACTTATTGGTAAGTTGATCTGAAGTGTTATGGACCTAAAAATAAAACCAAAAACATATTTGTGCAAGGTTTTGGGGCAACTGGTATTTTGCGATATAAAATAGAGATAAATAAGAGGAATATCTCTCTTACATCCTGTGTAAAAATACATGTCAGCTAGATGAAAACATTAAATGGAAAAAAGCCTCCATGAACTACCAGAAAATATGGACAAGTATTAACCCCCCTTGAAGCACACTGATGAAAGCAGAGACCATGATGAGAGGCACCATTTCTCTGTGTTGTTTTTCCTAAAATATATGCCTCTGGCACAGACTGAAAATGTTTTTGTGGGTATGGGGGTGTGGAAGTGCTACACGTCAATAATAATGCCAAGGGTGGCTTAGCGTATTAACATCCCTGTTATCTCTATGAGCACTCCCAGATCACCCCAAAATATACAGGGTAAATAAAGTAATGTGCAAAATGAAAGATGTAATACATCCTAGGATGTTATGCTGCAAGCCGACTTTTGCCACTAAGCCCTTCTCTCCCCAGACGTTCTAGAAGCATCACTACTTGTCTTCTGGAGTCAGAGTGTCATATCAGCATAGAAAGGCTCTGAGAAGTTCTTAGTGGAAAAAGAAGAAAACTAACTTCATTTACTTAATGTTTCAAATTTACTTGACTATACCCCTCCCTTCAATATGATACTTATTAATATCCATAGAATTTGTGGAGCACACATAGTAAGGTCAGGCTGAAAATTAGTATTTGAAGGAGAAAATCCTCAGCAAGAGGTGTTACTATGAAAGACATATGTCCATTTATTGCTATTTGACCAATGCCCAAATTGAGACCCTCTCCAATGTTGTGGTCTACTGACACCTAGTGCTGATGCTTTAATTTAGTACATACATAGTTTCCAATACTTTCCTGCCCACCAAAATAGAAATGTTGCATACTGCATTTATATTCTTGTACATAATTATAATGCATTTTTATCTTGGAATATTATGAAAGGATTTATGTAAATGACCCAAAGGGCTAAGAAAGTATGCTGCCTTGTACTTTTGTTCTTCTCTCAACTATTAAAATGTCTTATGAGACTCTATGTACAAAAAAATGTGTCAAGTAAAGCTTTTTCTGACTCTATGTCATACCCATGAAGGGAATCGAATTAGACTGTGTTTAGGGGACAGCGCTAGAAGGTTCAGATGGAGAGATCAGGACATTCTACAAAAACTCGAGATTGTAATGGGAATGAAGATAAAGTGTTTCTTTCAGTAAACTCTTGAATCTATCTTCTTTTATACCAAAAGTACCCTTTGGGTTTTAAATAAACGGAAAGAAAAAGATGAAAGAAGGAACAGTAATATAACTGCAGTGATAAGCACTCTCCTGCCCCAAGGGCAGTGGTTATTTCATCCAACCATTTAAAATTAGTGTTAATTTGAATTGTGAACTGTTGGGCTTATGAGCATTAAGATGCAACTTCTGATCTGTAATAAATGTGTCTATGTTTACTTCAATAATGTCAATGCAATGATACCTGTTTGCACAGGTACAGTTTTCATATTAATACAGTGCATATAATACACTATATTAATAACTCCCAGGTTTTCTGCAGCTAGTTTGAGATCAGATCACATATTTCAATAAAAACTTTAGTGCTACAAAATCCTGGAATGCCAATTTTAATTATCACCCAGTAACTGTAATGTAGTCACTTATTATAAGATAGGGTTAGCATTTGTGAGTATCTGACTTCTTTTTAAATTTTTTATTTTTTAATTAACATATAATGTATTATTAGTCCCAGGGGTATAGGTCTGTGAATCACCAAGTTTAAAACACACTTGGTGCAGCCTCTTTGGAGAACAGTGTGGAGATTCCTCAAGAAATTAAAAATAGAACTTCCCTATGACTCTGCCATTGCACTCCTGGGTATTTACCCCAAAGATACAGATGTCGTGAAAAGAAGGGCCATCTGTACCCCAATGTTTATAGCAGCAATGGCCACGGTCGCCAAACTATGGAAAGAACCAAGATGCCCTTCAACGGACGAATGGATAAGGAAGATGTGGTCCATATACATTATGGAGTATTATGCCTCCATCAGAAAGGATGAATACCCAACTTTTGTAGCAACATGGACGGGACTGGAAGAGATTATGCTGAGTGAAGTAAGTCAAGCAGAGAGAGTCAAGTATCATATGGTTTCACTTATTTGTGGAGCATAACAAATATCATGGAGGACAAGGGATGTTAGAGAGGAGAAGGGAGTTGGGGTAAATTGGAAGGGGAGGTGAATCATGAGAGACTGTGGACTCTGAAAAACAATCTGAGGGGTTTGAAGTGGCGGGGGTGTGGGAGGTTGGGGTACCAGGTGGTGGGTATTATAGAGGGCACGGATTGCATGGAGCACTGGGTGTGGTGAAAAAATAATGAATACTGTTTTTCTGAAAACAAATAAATTAAAAACAAACAAACAAACAAAAAACCACACTTCATAGCACATACCTTCCCCAACGTCCATAACCCCACCACCCTCTCCCTACCCATCTCCCCCCCGCAACACTCAGTTTGTTTTATGAGATTAAGAGTCTCTTATGGTTGGTCTCCCTCCGGATCCCATCTTGTTTCATTTATTCTTTTCCTAACCCCCAAGCCCCCCACGTTGCCTCTCAACTTCCTCATATGAGGGAGATCATATGATAATTTTGACTGACTGACTTACTTTTTTTTTTTTTTAAAGTAAGTTCTATGCCCAACATGGGGCTTGAACTCAGGACCCTGATAATTTTGACTAACTGACTTATTTTTTTTTTTTTTAAAGTAAGTTCTATGCCCAACGTGGGGCTTGAACTCAGGACCCTAAGATCAAGAGTTACATGTTCTGGGGCACCTGAGTGGCTCAGTGGGTTAAAGCCTCTGCCTTCAGCTCAGGTCATGATCCCAGGGTCCTGGGATCAAGCCCCACATCCAGCTTTCTGCTCAGTAGGAAGTCTGCTTCCTCCTCTCTCTCTGCCTCTCTGCCTACTTGTGACCTCTCTCTGTCAAATAAATAAATATATATATATATTTTTTAAAAGAGTTAACACTTTCTACCAACTAAACCAGCCAGGCGCCTCACCCCTTGTTAAGCATGACATCTTAATTTAATAGTCTCTAATCTGATTAGTGCTGGAAACCACAAAACAATTCCTGTGTATTTACTAGTAATTCCTGTGTATTTACTTACAGCTACTAAGTTATTCTGAATGAGTGTGTATGTTTGTGTCCACGTGCATGTATGCTTTGTGCAATTTGTTTCTAACTGGAACGTAGCACTGGCAGTTGGGAGTGTTGGCGCTTTTGAGTTTGGCTTGTCTAGACTACTGTGTGACATGTGATGACCCAACTCTATCAAAATAACCATGAAATCTTTAATCATTTTGTCATGATCTCCTTTGGTTTTCACCTGGTACAAAATCCTAAACTCTACATGAACTCAGGCATTCAAAACTCATGTTGTAAGGTGCTCATTTGAGAATTCATAAATATCGTTTTAGATTAGTACCAGAATGCCAACACAGGGTTTTAAAACATTTTTTGGAGAATTTGTGGATTTTCTATGAAGGTGTATGTTGGATCTCCGTCTCAGAAACACTGCCATGGATGATAGCCATTCATTCACTCAGCAATATTTGTTGAGGCTACTGTGTGCCTGGCACAGGGAATCTAACAATCAACAAACTGCCTGCCCTTATGAACAGCCTTACAGTCTAATGGGCAAGGAGGACAACAGACAAGTAATTATATAATTTCAGATACTGATTAGTGTTGTAAAGAAAGTGAGCACGATAAGGACATGGAGGGTTAAAAGGACAGAGGTGTTATTTTCAAGAGGATGGCAGGAGTGGCATCTTGCTGGGGATAACGTTTGAGCAGACACTGAAATGATTACCTGGAGAAAGTTTTCCAATCCGAAGAAAAGCAAGTGCAAAGGCCTTGAGACAGGAATGTGCTTGGAGTGTTTGAGGACTAACAAGGTCAGTGTGACAGAAGCATGAGCCAAGGAAATAATGTCTGAAGTAGCCAGGGTCAGATCACCCAGGGTCCTGTAATGTAGTAAAGACTTCGCTGGTTCTTAGGGGAAAAAATGGGATTGCAGAAGCATGCTTTAAATAGACTAGAGGTGGAACATCTATCTCTGGCACTCAGGAACTCAACTCTTTTTTTTTTCTTTTACTCCCCCCATTTTTAAAAGTATTTATTTGAGAGACAGAGAGAGAGAGAGAGAATGAATGAATGGGGGGGGGGCAGAAGGGAGGGAGAGAGAATCTCAGGCAGACTCTGAGCTGAGCACAGAGCCCAATGTGGGTCTGGATCCCAGGACCCTGAGATCATGACCTAAGCCAGAACCAAAAGTTAAATGCTTAACTGACTGTGCCAGCCAGGTGCCCCCTTTTTCCTTTTTAAAACTGACTTTACTGAGGTATAATTCACACACACAAATGCACCCTTTTTAAGAGTTCAGTTGGATGAGTTTTGGCAAATGTATACATCCATGTCATCACCATAATCATGATGAAGAATATTTCCATCATCCTAAAAAGTTCCCTTGTTCCCTTTTACAGTCAGTCCCCATCCCTTGACCTCCACGAGAGTGAGGAACTCACTGGAATTTAGGGAATCACTATTTTTAATGTAGAATTAATAGCTGTAAGTACTTAGATTTGTCCTGCCAACAGAGAGTCACAGCCACATGTGGCTACTTAAATTTAATTAAAATTAAATAAAGTTAGGGGCACCTGGGTGTCTCAGTGGGTTAATTCTCTGCCTTCAGCTCAGGTCATGATCTCAGAGTCCTGGGATCCAGCCCCGCATCAGGCTCTCTGCTCAGCAGGGAGCCTGGTTTCCCCCTCTCTCTCTGCCTGCCTCTCTGTCTACTTGTGATCTCTCTCAAATAAATAAATAAAAGCTTTTAAAAAATTAAATGAAGTTTGTTAACTGATTTGTTTTTTTTTAAAAAGATTTTATTTATTTATTTGACAGAGAGAAATCACAAGTAGACAGAGAGGCAGGCAGAGAGAGAGAGAGGGAAGCAGGCTCCCTGCTGAGCAGAGAGCCCGATGCGGGACTCGATCCCAGGACCCTGAGATCATGACCAGAGCCGAAGGCAGCGGCTTAACCCACTGAGCCACCCAGGCGCCCTGTTAACTGATTTGTTAATCAGTTCCTAAGTTGCACTAGCCACATTTCAAGTACCTAATAGCCACATGTGGCTAGTTGTTGTCATATTGGACAGGACAGACATAGGACTTTTCCATCACTGCAAATAGTTCTGTTTGGCAATGTAGAGATGTGACCAGGTAGAATTTGACCTTTACCATATGAATGTAGGCTCAGCAGCCTACCTTAACTGACTGAGCCACCCAGGCACCCCTCTCTGCAACTCTTGTTCACAAAGTCCTCCTTCTGCCCTTTAAAATACCTTTTTCATGAGCCTTTTGAGAATTGCTCCTTTCTGTCCCCAGTTGCTGTCTGATACAGAAAACGCAAATGCTTTCTGGAGCCATGCAAGTAATGTCTTAAGGGGACCTGGTACATGATGTTAGAGTAAAGTGCTGGCCACTGTGCAAAGATGTTCACATTAAAAAAAAAAAAAAAAGTTAAACTGCTACTGGCCAAACAAAAACATATGTAAGCCAAGTTTGGCCACTGCCACCAGTTTGCACTCACTTCTTGGCTAATTCTCTCTCAAATCACAAAGCAGCTGTGATGCAGTGGAAAGAGTGAGTAAACATGGAAGAAAACCTTCACTGGAAGCCCAGCTCTGCTACTTGCTAGCTGGGTGGTAATAATGATGATAATAATAATGTTAACCTTCCGGAGTTAAATCTTCTCATCTGTATAATAAAATCAATACTACCTATGTCACAGGATTTTTTTTTTTCCTTAAAGATTTTATTTATTCATTTGACACAGAGAGAGAGAGAGAGAGAAAGAGAGGGAGAGTGAGCACGAGCGAGCACAAGCAGGGGGAGTGGCAGAAAGAGAAGAAGAAGCAGGCTCCCCACTGAGCAGGGAGTCCCACACGGGGTTCCACTGATGCAGGGCTAGATCCCAGAACCCTGGGATCATGACCTGAGCTAAAGGCAGTTACTTAACTGACTAAGCCACCCAGGAACCCCACATAAGATTGTTTTAAAGATTAAGATAATATTCTTAAAAACACCCACCCTACAATAAGCCCTTAATAAAATTTTCATAGCATCTGTGAAATTTATTTTCTTGTATTGTTTTGATCAATTATATGTTTTATTCTACCTGTATTAATGAACAATTTGGTTGTGACTATTCTTCTGTTAGACTGAGTTCCTTTGGGTCAGGGATGACCTCTGTATCCCTTTGAGCTCCTATAGTACCTATTCCAGTAATTAAGTCCATGTCCACCCTGAGATTCAACAAAAGCTTGTGACTCAAAGTCTGACTGGGAGATAAATCTGGAAGAATATAGTCAACTCTTAGTACAAATGTATATTTCATATAAGAAAGCATGTGGCTAGGGCACCTGGGTGGTTCAGTTGGTTAAGCATCTGCCTTTGGCTCAGGTTCTGCTTCAGGGGTCCTGGGACTGAGCCCAGCATCAAGGATCCTTGCTCAGTGGGCAGACTGTTTCTTCCTCTCCCTGTCCCCCTCCTTCCTCTTATGCTCTCTCTGTAATAAATAAAATAATAATAATAAAAAAAGTATGTGGCTTACTTTTAACAATCCCCAAAGTTGATTCCTTTCCTTTTCCAATATAAAAGAGAAAAACGATGTTCTCTTAAGTGGATGCCTCTTGCTCTTGCCTTTACTAGTTATGCTAACAGCAATACAGGAATTTTAGAAGTGTCCTTCTAGAAATTTGTAGGGCTGGTAGGGAAAGGGTTTCGGTTTTAACTACATTTTGGCAATTCAGATAGAGGTGATGCTGGGATAAAGGTGGTAGAAGAGGTATGTATCAGAGCAGCTAACAGGGACTCAGTTCATTTCCCCATCTGGAATACTGAGACAAGAACAAGAACTATTAAGAATCTCATAAAGTTCTTGTGAAAGTTATTAGACAATTAAGGTCATGGAATTTGGGAAGAAGAGGAAGGAAGCATGTATATCTCACATAAGCAGGTTAGAAGTTTTCTGCACTTCTATGGCTTTGTAAGAAACAGCATGTCATATTTTGTCCTAACAAAATTTTCTTACTTTACAGGTACCCATGCCTTCTAAATGCCTATAAAAGATTAATTCACATATTGAACTTAGTATGGTTAGTATCACTGCCCCTTGGGATGCTTGGGTGGCTCGATTGGTTAAGTGTCTGCCTTCACTTTGGGTCATGATCCCGGGGTCCTGGGATCAAGTCCCACGTCGTGCTCCTTGCTCGGCGGGGAGCCTGCTTCTACCTTTGCCTGCTGCTCCCCCTACTTGTGCTCTCTCTTTCTGACAAATAACTAGAACTATTTTTAAAAAAAACCATCATTGTCCATTTGAGAGCTTTCTTCTTTCTGAATTTTGCATCTACAGACTTGTTAAATAAGTGATTTGTAGGTTAAATGACCTAATTTAACTCCAGAATTGATTGAAAACTTAACTCTCCCCTTCCCCCTACTGTGCTTTATGCCAGGGTATTTTGTTTTTTCCTCTCAAAAGAATCATTCTTAAAACTAGTAGAAATACAGTAACAAAAGAGTTTAAATGTCAGATTTAGTTTGGGAAGAATGTTTCTAACTAATCAAGGTTTCATATGGGGACAATGAATTAGTCAAATGGATAGTGCTTGACAAGCCAGAGCAAGGCCACCCATTTCTTCAGTAGGGTTTTGCCAAGTATGATTTTGTCAAGTATGATTCAGAATGACACATTCAGATGCAATTTGAAAAAAATCTATTTCACTGGTTAAATGTATTATCAGTATGGAAAATCTGCCTTGGTAATGTCAAGATATAAAAGTGCATGCCAGTGTTCACACTACCATTATCCTTCATTTGCTCTGAAGCTTTCACAATTCAATTCTTTGGATTCTGTATGAGGAGAAAAAAAATTCACTGCAGGTGTAATTTCTCAGTAACAGTAAACAATGATTTCCACTTAATGGGCACATTTAATTTCTCAACTTATAAACAATAAAAAATCAGTCCCAAGATCACCAAACTGTTGTCAGAATGGAAATAAACAACTTTTCCTGCATGAATTAAGAATAACTTTATTGAAAATTATCCCCTTTAAGTAACATTACCTATCTTGTATGAAGGTAACATCATTTTTTTGCATGGACCAGGAAGAATTGGGTGAGAAAAAAACACTTGAAGAATTTCTCTTTCAAACATGTTTCTTTGGAAGAAAACTGTAGACAATAATTAGGGTGAAAGTCAGCACTAATACTCTTTAGGAGTGTCTTACAGATGGTTCATTTCAAAGCATCAAATTCTATTTACTCAAAAAACCTATAAGGTAAACAATTCCCTTGGCAGGGGCAGAAGACTCAAATGACCTCATGGACTGTACTGCTTTATCTGTTTTGTGCCAAATTTTCAGAAATTCTGAGACAGTTCACTTATCTAAGGTTTCAGAAAGCAAGAATTTCCAGAATAAGTGAAAGGGCTGACTGTACAATAATAATTAAAACAATACTAGCTTTCAATTAACATATCAATGTGTTTTGTATGAAGAGGCAGTTTCAAAGCACACAATAAAATAAAGCTGTGCTGCCTTCTTAAGGGTAAACATCTTTACCACTCCTTGAGTCACTAAGAGACTCAGAGGTTTAACAAAAGGTCTGGGCTTAACAGCTCTTTTCTTTTGAAGAAATTAGTATAAAAAGCACTCTCTGCCTCAGAGATACACTAGTGATTTGACTTTGGACAAGTCAGTCACTTAACTCCTACTCTGTTTGCACAACTGTAAAAGGAGTCAACAATACCTGGTAACATATTACAGGACCGGTGGGAGGATGAGATGATATATGTGAACACATTATGTAAACTATAAAGCAATAGTAATGGGAAATTAGTTATTTTATATAAAACTGGTCTAACCTTTCCTGCCTATATCCCTGTCTGCAAAATGGGTACATACGTAGATCTGATTGCCTAACAGTCACTTACTGGCTGTGTGAACCTGAGGAAGTCATTTCCTTTCCGGACGTGGATTCTAACAAGGTTATTACGAAGATCATATTATATCGTGTATGTAAAGGCTGAGACAGGAATATACTAGAACTTAGTAAATGATAGCTGTTATAACTCTCTGAGGAGAGTGCCGTAAGTAGCAAATTATATCTAATTAAAAGGCTTTGTATGTATATACGACTCTATACGCATCCAAGGTATTGTTATTGGTACTGTAAACTTTAAAGATGTACACGGAACTAAGAAACAAATGGCGCCTCAGTGACCCTCAGTAGAGAGGGGGAAAAGGACAGAAAGGGGGGACTTAGGCACCTCAGTGGTTTGGAATAGGAGCAGGAATGAGAACAGAGAAGTGTGGCAGAAAAAAAAGACCTTAAGACATACTCTGAGAATTTATTGTCTTCACCCTTTTTTCTTTTACGACCTCCAATCTCGATTAGATCATTTCATTCAATTTACCAGCCCGCCATATCGCTGGACATTTATGTACTGTACCTTCTTTACTGAGAGCCTTTCATTCCCCTCCCCTTCTATGAGTCGAGAACTTCAGACCCTCCGCTTCCGACACCCATTCCCTTTAATTCTGTTTTTACCAAGCTTCCCCGTATCTTCTTCTCCGCGGAAGGGGGAAGTGAGGCTGAACGCACCGCAGGGCATCCTAGGAAATGTGGTCTCTCATTCTCTTTTGCTGGCGCCCCAGAAGTGGAAAGTCGACAAAGGCGATCCAGTTAAAACTACAACTCCCGGCAGCCAACATGAGTGACACTCTTCCTTTCTGCCCCCTTCCTACTGCCTTCCTCTTCCTCCTCTCCGCGGGAGCTGAACCGCTTGGCCTCACGGTATTTGTAGTTCTTTCTGGATCCAAGATCCTAGCGCCCAACGACCCGGACAGAGCTGCAAGACTCTAATTCCCAGAGGGCAGAGCGGTAGCTGCGCCTGCGCACTCTCAGTGAGGGCGTGTATGTCTGTGTGTCTGAGGGAGAGAGAGAGCGAGAGTGAGTGAGTGTGAGTGCTGGTTAGGGTGGTGGCCGTTACGTTCGGGGCAACGGCTACGGCAGTGGAGAAGTAAGAAGAGAAACAACGTCCGGCGCTTCCGCCTTCGCTTAGGAGGAGGAGGAGCTGGTAGGGAAAGGAAAGTGATTCGCCCTGGGCCTGAACTGGACAGAGTCCGGCTGGTGGGGGGTCTGGGCTATGAGCCTTTGAGGGTCGCTTGGGACGCGGAGCGAGACACGAGAGCCGAGAGGTATGTCTCAGCCGCCGCCGCCGCCGCCGCTGCCGCCTCCACCTCCTCCCCCTGAGGCTCCGCAGACTCCGCCGTCCCTGGCGGCGGCGGCTCCTCCGGGGGGGCTCTCGAAACGGAGAGACCGGAGAATCCTCTCCGGGAGCTGCCCGGATCCCAAGTGCCAGGCGCGTCTGTTCTTCCCGGCCTCCGGTTCTGTCAGCATCGAGTGTACCGAGTGCGGACAGCGGCACGAGCAGCAACAGCTGCTGGGGGTGGAGGAAGTGACCGACCCGGACGTAGTGCTACACAACCTGCTGCGGAACGCGCTGCTCGGGGTGACAGGGGCACCCAAGAAGAACACGGAACTGGTAAAGGTGATGGGCCTTTCTAACTACCACTGCAAATTGTTGTCGCCCATATTAGCTCGCTATGGAATGGATAAACAGACAGGCAGGGCTAAGCTTCTCCGGGACATGAACCAGGGTGAACTGTTCGATTGCGCTTTACTCGGTGACCGCGCCTTCCTCATCGAACCTGAGCACGTTAACACGGTGGGCTACGGCAAGGACCGCTCCGGAAGCCTCCTGTATTTGCATGACACTCTGGAGGACATCAAGCGGGCCAATAAAAGCCAGGAATGCCTCATTCCAGTTCACGTGGATGGGGATGGACACTGCTTGGTGCATGCTGTGTCCCGGGCTCTAGTAGGCCGGGAGCTCTTCTGGCACGCCTTGAGAGAGAATCTTAAACAACACTTTCAGCAGCACCTGGCCCAGTATCAAGCCCTGTTCCATGACTTCATTGATGCCGCTGAATGGGAGGACATTATCAATGAGTGTGACCCTCTGTTTGTACCACCTGAAGGTGTTCCCTTAGGCTTGAGGAACATCCACATATTTGGCCTTGCCAATGTGTTACATCGCCCTATTATTCTGCTAGATTCTCTCAGTGGCATGAGAAGCTCTGGTGATTATTCAGCCACCTTTCTGCCTGGGCTCATCCCTGCAGAGAAGTGCACAGGGAGAGATGGTCATTTGAACAAACCAATCTGTATTGCATGGAGTAGCTCTGGTAGAAACCATTATATCCCCTTGGTAGGCATAAAAGGGGCTGCTTTGCCCAAATTGCCTATGAATTTGCTGCCTAAAGCTTGGGGTGTGCCTCAGGACCTTATTAAAAAGTACATTAAACTTGAGGAAGATGGTGGTTGTGTTATTGGAGGAGACAGAAGTTTGCAGGATAAGTATTTGCTTAGGCTTGTTGCTGCTATGGAAGAAGTCTTTATGGACAAACATGGTATCCATCCTAGTTTGGTTGCTGATGTCCATCAGTATTTCTACAGGAGGACTGGGGTGATAGGAGTTCAGCCTGAAGAAGTCACAGCAGCTGCTAAAAAAGCAGTAATGGATAATCGCCTTCACAAATGTTTGCTCTGTGGTGCCCTTTCTGAACTTCATGTTCCTCCAGAGTGGTTGGCTCCAGGAGGGAAACTGTATAACCTGGCAAAAAGTACTCATGGACAGCTGAGGCCTGACAAAAATTATAGCTTTCCCTTGAACAATTTAGTTTGCTCATATGATTCAGTGAAAGATGTTCTGGTACCAGACTATGGGTTGAGTAACCTGACAGCTTGTAATTGGTGCCATGGCACTTCTGTGCGAAGGGTCAGAGGAGATGGGTCTATTGTGTATTTGGATGGGGACAGAACTAATTCTAGGTCCACTGGTGGAAAATGTGGTTGTGGATTCAAACATTTTTGGGATGGTAAAGAGTATGACAATCTACCAGAAGCTTTTCCTATTACTTTGGAATGGGGTGGAAGAGTGGTCAGAGAAACAGTATATTGGTTCCAGTATGAAAGTGATTCATCTTTGAATAGTAATGTTTATGATGTTGCAATGAAACTTGTTACCAAGCACTTTCCAGGTGAATTTGGGAGTGAAATCCTGGTTCAGAAAGTTGTCCATACTATATTGCATCAGACTGCCAAAAAGAATCCTGATGATTATACTCCTGTAAATATAGATGGTGCTCATGCCCAAAGAGTCGGAGATGTACAAGGACAAGAGTCGGAGTCTCAGCTCCCAACTAAAATTATTCTTACTGGACAGAAAACGAAAACTTTGCACAAGGAGGAGTTAAACATGAGTAAAACTGAAAGAACTATTCAACAGAATATTACGGAACAGGCTGCTGTAATGCAGAAACGGAAAACAGAGAAGTTAAAACAAGAACAAAAAGGTCAGCCCAGGACTGTTTCTCCTAGTACCATTCGTGATGGTCCATCCTCTGCACCTGCTACCCCTACCAAGGCTCCCTATTCACCAACGACTTCTAAGGAGAAAAAGATCCGAATAACAACTAATGATGGACGACAGTCCATGGTTACACTTAAGTCTTCAACAACCTTTTTTGAACTTCAAGAAAGCATAGCCAGAGAATTTAACATTCCTCCCTATTTACAGTGTATTCGCTATGGCTTTCCTCCTAAAGAGTTAATGCCACCCCAGGCAGGAATGGAAAAGGAGCCAGTACCTTTGCAGCATGGTGACAGAATTACAATAGAGATTCTAAAAAGTAAAGCAGAAGGTGGTCAGTCTGCTGCAGCACACTCAGCCCACACTGTGAGACAAGAAGAGATCGCCGTTACTGGTAAACTATCTAAGGAACTTCAGGAGCAAGCTGACAAGGAAATGTACTCCTTGTGTCTTTTAGCAACATTAATGGGTAAGATCATTTTAACCTAGATAGTTATTTCTTAATTGTGAATATAATGCATTGAGTTTTTCTGTTGTCTTTGTGGGAAAAAAAATTTAGTCATCAATTGATTATATATAAAGTTTAGGAGGAGATTATTTTCTTCAGTTTTGTTTTGTTTTGTTTTTTTAACAGTTAATGGATATATGTTAGCATGATTCTCTACTGATTAAATATTTAGGACAACATAACTTAAGAAAGTGAAAGTAGTCCCTTAACTGTCACCACATTATTTCAATATAATTTATTGTTGTGATTTTTTTTTATAGCCTTATAATGTCTCTGTTTAAAACCTTTAAAAATATTCCCTCCCCTCCCCGGGCTCTATTGAGCTTGCCCACTTTGTCCCTTTTCATTTATTTTTAAAATTTTCTTTTCCTGCATGTCATGTGATTTCAGGACTTCCTGTTTGATGAATTGCAGTTTCTGGTGTTTATATTCTCACTGCACTCCCACCTAATAGTCTCTGTCCTCCATTTCCTGCTCTTCCTTTTCCAGTTCATCACATTTTTATTTGTATGTTAGGATTTGTGTTTAAGTAATTCCTATGCTTACTGACTCTACGCCATCGATTGTAATGAGCTATTATAAACTCATGAGAAATAAAAGAAACAGAGGTAGATGTTAATGGGGTTGCTTAAGAAGTGTTTCTTTTTAATAATTCAGCATAAATTAAAAATATCAACCAAATATGTAAATAACATGATGATTTTAGATAATTTGGGATATGCTCCAACAGTGCACTTTTAACATGTTTATTTGCTTAATCTTTGTTTTTAAAATCACTCTTAATATGCTTTACTAAGGCTTAAAGTAAAATTAAAATTTATATTACATATTAGAAGAGCCTTATTTTTGCTGAGATTAGAGCTTTTAACTGGAAAAGTGATCTGGGTTTGATTCTGTTTTCTAGGAGTAGTAAATATCAGTGAATTAGGCCTTGACCTACGAAAATGAAGATCATTTATTCCTGGCTTGTTAAATTTGTGGGCCTAGAAGTTAATAGATCTAAAAGCTCTGTACACATTTATAACTTGATACTGATATTGCTGATTTTATTTTGGCAGACATAGCCATAGAATTGAGGGATATGTCAAGAAATGTATTAGGCACTGTATATTTCTCTCTCTCAGTTTCTAGTTTCTTAGACATTTCATGAAATAGAGGAAAGATCGTGTGATCTTTGGAGTCAGAAAGACCTAGAATTTGAATCTTGGCTCCACTACTTACTAACTTAGTGGTTCAGGCAAGCTGCTTAACTCCCCAAGACTTTAGTTGCCTCTTCTCTACAAAATACCCTTTGTAGTTGGTACCAGGGCAACACTAAAATACTCCTAGAACTCTGAAAATTAGATAATATCATTAGAGAATGGCTAAAATTAGGTATATGCAGAAGGTACTTTAAAAACTGGCGCTTTCCCAGGTGAAAAACAGGAAAGAGAAGGTCTTCCTCAATAAAAGACGAATTGTTGAGGATGTAGCTCATCTCTTATCTAACCTTGGATGCTCGGTACCTAGTAGAGTGCCCAGCAAATTGTAGGCACTTTGAAATGTTTTTGATTGGATTAAATAGATGACATTAACATGTTTAAAGAAAGGCTGTGTCAGCAGAAATGGAATGGATGGTCAGCATTGAACATTGAAAAAGAACTGAAAAGCAGAATTTGGCACTGTTTACACACTGCTGTACAAAGGGAAAAGATCTGGGGTTCGTGAAAATTCTGGTAACTAGAAAGGTAATCTCTAAGGGTGGGAATATTTCATCAGTTCTCACCATGGCCTGGCTGAAAGAACTGTATCATTCAGTGATTCTTTATTCATCAAGTATCTATTCTAAGCACTCATTTAACTTCCTGATAAAAGTATTGAGGGACAGGTGGGAGTGCAGATAAAGATTATGTTCACTTAGAAGGCTCTGTTCTCCATTGTAGATAAATAAATTGGCAAGAGCGAGACTATGATCAGTACTTTATTTTTTTTTTTTAAAGATTTTATTTATTTATTTGACAGAGAGAGAGAGAGATCACAAGTAGGCAGAGAGAGAGGCAGACGGAGGAAGGGAAGCAAGCTCCCTGCCTAGCAGAGAGCCCGATGCGGGGCTCGATCCCAGGACCCTGGGATCCTGACCTGAGCCGAAGGCAGAGGCTTTAATCCACTGAGCCACCCAGGTGCCCCTATGATCAGTACTTTAAAGTCTGATCAGTATAGTAATATATTTTGTAATGAAAATCAGTAAAATATAGTTCTGGTTTATAATTACTCACCTTTTGAGTTTAGGTTGAGGTTTCTGGACCTGAATATCTGAATACTAGACTTTGGACTACAATGAGTTCAACAAGATAATGTCTTCTTGTTATGATCTCTTCCCTCTTTACCTCCAACATTTATGTTGCTGCCACTATAAACCCATACATCTGTTTAAATCTATTTCCAACAAAATTTGAGCGTAAAGAGTGTTTTATTAATTTCATACTGTAGCACTTGAGAGATTTTCTGCTATAAAATAGTAAGAGAGTACCTGGCCTGTGTTAGTAACCTCTGTAAACATTCATTTTTTTTAACCGTCTGATTTTCTATAACTATTTGAATTACGTAGAAGATAATTTTTTTTTTTTAATTTAGAGAAAGCACAAGTTTGGGTGGAGGGCCAGAGGGAGAGGGAGAAAGAATCCCAAGCAGGCTCCATGCCCAGGACAGAACCCGATGCAGACTCAGTCCCATGACCCCAAGACTGTGACCTGAACCTAAATAAAGAGTGGGATGCCCAATCGCCTGAGCCAACCAGGCACCCCTAGAAGATATTCTTAATAAAAAGTGATGTGGTGGTGAAATGTCCATTTGGGGATATATGTGTGTATATACATATATATGCTTATATATTTGTGTGTATACACACACACACAAACACATGCACACATATACAACCTTATGTAAAGAGTGCTGGAGAACTATCTATGTTTAATTTGGAGAGGGCTGGAAAAAGGAAAATGACAGGGCTTATTTAGAAGATGGCAAATTCAAAATGCAGAAATTACTTTGTGAATTACCAGATATGAGCTAAGCGACTGATATGTAAGTTTAGGGCCTGGCACTTATTAGATGTCAAATAAATTGTTGAATGAATGAATGAATGAATGCAGAGCTAGAGATTGTGCTGGAGATACAAAGATGAATAAGACATAGACCTTGCCCTCCAGAAACTTACCTGCAGGATCTCAACTGAGGGCATTGTAATTATTATTTATTTGTATCAACAAATGCATCAGTTGCTCAGTATGAACCATTCATGGAATTAGTCACTTTGAATATATGATGGTAGTTTAAAATGAAATAATGTTCTACTTGTAATATTTCACATTTTAACCTACTTTATGCAGACTATTGAGCAATTTTTGCAGACTGTCATCTTCATTATTTATATGTGAGTGACTTTGGCATTACAAAATATCTTATTAAATTTTCTCGTAGACTTTTTTTTTTTTTTAAAGATTTTATTTGTTTATTTGACAGACAGAGATCACAAGTAGGTAGAGAGGCAGGCAGAGACAGAGAGAGGGGGAAGCAGGTTCCCTGCAGAGCGGAAAGTCCAATTTGGGGCTTGATCCCAGGACCCTGGGATTATGACCTGAGCCAAAGGCAGAGGCTTTAACCCACTGAGCCACCCAGGTACCCCATCGTAGACCGTTTTTTGGTGGATTTTTTTTGTGGTAGGCATGACATATCATTGATCATAAGTACTAAGCTAGTTTCTTTTTTCTTAGTAGTGTATTCCACTAAGTTTCGAGTTAATTTTCTTTTTCCAAAGATAAAGACAAATTTGTGAAAAAGAGTCTGTCAGCTTGGCGTTGCTTTAACAGAATTGAATTGCTTGTGATATTTACCCCACTTCACTATAAGGTTAGCAGCCTTTCAGGAGTTGAGAAACTTGTTTGATTTTTATATATCATTTATCTTCCTGAAAAATGCATATAGATATATCTTAAGATAAATGTATGTTACACATGAATTTATACTATCATACTTTGGTGCTCGCTTCAGCAGCACATATACTATACTATCATATAGTATAAACATTGATTCTATTCCTTTTTGTACTCAACTACTTTGGCACCTTTTATTTTTCTTCATATTTTTTCAATTACAAGATTATATTATTTTTAAATATTCAAAGAATTCAAACATATATGAAGTAAAATATGATCATTGTCTTTAACATTTTTATTTCCGAGAGAAAATCGTACTCTGTGTGTGTGTGTGTGTGTGTGTGTAAACATTTACATACAGGTTTGCGTGCCTGTATATGTATGATGTATGCATCTTTTAATGCTAACGATGACACTAAAAGTTGTATGGGTTCGTTACACTTCAGGGACTCAGTCTAAGGAGAGAAACAGCCATGCCTTTCTTAGAAATGGTTTTGACTGTTGATAAGGCAGATACATTTTTAGATGGGAGGATCTGCAGGAAGGATGGAGATATGGCAACAATTCTTTCAGCTAACCAATAGCTTTAGGATTATTTCTAATAGAAATAGTCCCATGTCTGTACTTTAAATTTATATTTTGGCCAGTTTATTTTATGGTCATAGATACTTGAGTTCAGAGTTAATTTTAGGTATTTTGGGGGGAGAGTCTTTAAAAATGTATTTCTTCTTTCTTTTTTAAGTTTATTTATTTAGTACTCTCTACCAACCAACTCTGGGTTCAAACTCACAACCCCAAGATCAAGAGTTGCAGTGCTTTTTCAGCTGAGCCAGCCAGATGCCCCTAAAAAGATACTTCATTTCATTACTCATCCATAGAAAAAGAATGAGATCTTGCCATTTGTGAAAACATGGATGGACCTATAGGGTATTATGCTTAGTAAAATAAGTCAGACAAAAAAAAATACCATATGATTTTATTTATATGTGGAATCTAAAAAACGAAAAAGCAGAAACAGACCCATAAATTCAGAAAACAAACTGATGGTCATGGGGTTGGGGGGAGTGAGCAGAATGGATGAAGAGGAGTGGGAGGTACAGCTTCCAGTTATGGAATGAATGTTGTGGGAATGAAAGGTACAGTATAGGGAATATAGTCAATGGTATTGTAATAGTGTTGTATGGTGACAGATGGAGCTACACTTGTTGTGTGCATAGCATAATCTATAGAGTTGTCAAATCGCTCGCTGTTGTACACCTGAAACTAATGTAATGTTTGTCAATTATACCTCACTAAAAACATCTATATTTTATATAGATGTTAGATTTTAAAATTTGCTCACTTCACAAATTTCAAAGTAGAAACTTCAAATTGGCTTTTTAAAAATTCACTAAGAGGGGACGCCTGGGTGGCTCAGTTGGTTAAGCAGCTGCCTTCGGCTCAGGTCATGATCCCAGCGTCCTGGGATCAAGTCCCACATCGGGCTCCTTGCTCAGCAGGGAGCCTGCTTCTGCCTCTGCCTGCCATTCTGTCTGCCTGTGCTCGCTCTCTCTCCCTCTCTCTCTGATAAATAAATAAAATCTTTAAAAAAAAAATTCACTAAGAAAATTGGAATGATGAGCTTTTAAGCCCACTTTAACACCATGGTTTTATTAGTAGTAGTAAAAGCTAGAAAAATGTGATATTTTAAAAAGTGTTTCACTTTAACATACTTTTTGAAAGTTAAAAATTACCTCTTCAAGAGGAAAAAAGTCAGATAAAGCGTAAGAAAAACCATCTGTAATACTACTGCCATTTATAACTACTATTTAGGTAGGAGAACTAAAGACTTTCAGGAGGAAGGATTTGAGGAAGATGAAATGTGAACAGAGGTTATTGATGATGGTGGTATATACTTTCTACATTTATATCTATACACAATGTGTTGGATATAAATGCTTTATTGTTTACTGTGAAGAAACAGATGAATTATAAAGTAAAATTAATTGGGGACTAACAAAAATATGAGTTAATACAATATTTGCTAGATGCTTTACCAAGATATTCCTGTTCTCTTAGGGTTTGCTTTCTAATGGAATGGTAGAAAATAATTCTTTCCTTTTTTTTTGGTAAGGTCTACTCTTTTAGTAACTTTCAAATAGTATTACTAACTATAGTTAATATGTACATGGTGTATATTACATCCTCATAACATTTGATAAACTGGAAACTTGTAACTGAAAGTCTTCCTTTTCATTTTTTTAAGATTTTATTTATTTATTTGACAGAGATCACTAGTAGGCAAAGAGGCAGGCAGAGAGAGGGGGAGGAAGCAGGATCCCTGCTGAGCAGAGAGCCCGATGCGGGGCTTGATCCCAGGACCCTGAGATCATGACCTGAGCCGAAGGCAGAGGCTTTAACCCACTGAGCCACCTAGGTGCCCTTCCCTTTCATTTTTGCTGACATTTTTTTTTTTATTAGAATCATGAAGAGGTATAGATGGTTCCATTAGTTGTATTTTATTCATATTAATACTGAGGAACAGTTATCACTGTGCAGCTTCATTTAAGTTTTTCTGAACTTCTTTCAGGCATTGTTAAAAGGAAAAAACCTCATCTATGCTGTTCATTCATTTATATTCTTTCAGTGCATGTTGAGAGCGCTGTTCTACCTAGCACTGTGTCAGGCCCTGGGAATAGAAGTCACATAGACCACTGACCTTTTCCTGACTTTGAGAAGCCAGTCTAGAAGGGGAGCAGAAAAGTACAGTAAATTAACCTGCAGGTCAGTGAGGGCTGTGGTGCTCATCTCCTGTATAGGACCAGCAAGGCAGGTGTCTACTTACCTGCCTCTCTGAAGAATCCAAGAGGAAGTGACACCTGAATTGAGTTTTAAAGAATATATAGCAATTATTGACCTTCAGGAACCAGACCAGTTTGGTGGTGTTGCTTTGTAAAAGTGAAGTTACGGTGCAGTGAGAGATGTGAGATAGGAGAGAATGCAAGGATGACTCTTTGAGTGCCTTTATCTGCCATGAAAAAGGAACTTGGACTTTATGGTATGGTTTTGGGGAACCATTAAAGGTATAACTCAGAAGGAGGAGATATTTAAGGAGAACAGGATTGGAGAGAAAGCTAGTTAGGAGCTGATGGCGGTATTGCAGGCAGGAGACAGGCCTGAACCAGGTAATTATAGACCTGATGAGGGCAAATGCAGTGGAGAGCAGTATGGCGCTGATTGGGCGCTTGTGTAGAGGGTAACAGTTCCTGCTTCCTGATCTCTAATCTCCTTTTTTTGGTTACCAACAAACATGACTTAGTGGAAGTATTTGTATACCAAAGGAAATAATTTGTCTATTTTTTCTTCCCAATCAGTTGTTGATACCATGGATTTCTTTTTCTTTCTTTCCTTTTTTTTTTTTTAATTAACATATAATGTATTATTTGTTTCAGGGCTGTAGGTCTGTGAATCATCAGTCATACACAATTCACAGCACTCACCATAGCACATACCCTCCCCAATATCCATCACCCAGCCACCCTATCTCTCCACCCCAACCCCTCCAGCAACCCTCAATTTGTTTCCTGAGATTAAGAGTCTCTTAGGGTTTATCTTCCTCCCTGGTCCCATATTTTTTCATTTTTCCCTCCCTTCCCCCATGACTCCCCACCTTGCCTCTCAAGTTCTTCATGTCAGTGAGATCATATAGTAATTGTCTTTCTCTGATTGACTTATTTCACTTAGCATAATAGCCTCTAGTTCCATCCACTTATTGCAAATGGCAAGATTTTTTTTTTTTTTTAAAGATTTTATTTATCTATTTGACAGACAGAGATTACAAGTAGGTAGAGAGGCAGGCAGAGAGAGGAGGAAACAGGCTCCCCACGGAGCAGAGAGCCCAACGCGGGGCTCGATCTCAGGACCCTGGATCATAACCTGAGCTGAAGGCAGAGGCTTTAACCACTGAGCCACCCAGGCGCCCCAAGATTTTGTTTTTTGATGGCTGCACAGTATTCCATTATATGTGTGTGTGTGTGTGTGTGTGTGTATCCCACATCTTCTTTACATGCCATGTGTTTCTGTAAGAAAAAACTGGATAGTTCTGTCATATATGTTGTAACACAGTTTGACCTCTGGTAAAGGTTTAGTATCAGTGGAAAGGGATGGCTTAAGCTTTGGATTCAAATCCTGTCTCTGCCACTTACAAGCTGTTTGATCTTGGGAAGATTGCTTAGTTTGTTTCCTTTTCTGTAAAATAGAACTTCATTGTGATGAAAAACTAAACTATGTAAAGTGCCTGCTCAAAGCTGGGTAGATAATAGAGGTTTCAATTTATTTATTCTTCCCTTAAAGCAACAGAGCATGCATACTCAAAGAGACCACATACTGCTTTTGAAGGGGGGTGAAGTTCTTGAGAGAGGGTAAACAAAATCTTTATTTAATGAGTAAAACTGATATACTGTAGTACATAAACAGATAAACAGTCTGTCTATCTGTAGTACTCAAGTGCCATGGAGGAGGCTGCTCAGCAAAATGTTTTAAAGGGATCTTTAGGAATAATTTTTTTAAAAAGATCCTTAGAGGATAGAATGAAAACAAGGTTGATATACTCCAGCAGAGTTCTACTTTAAGAAGTTCTGCCTGCTTAAATAAGGAGTAGTAAGGTAGGAAATGTCATTTTTTTTTTTTTAAGATTTTATTTTATTTATTTGAGAGAGAGAATGAGCGAGGAGAAGGTCAGAGAGCAAAGCAGATTCCCCATGGAGCTGGGAGCCTGATGTGGGACTCGATCCCGGGACTCCAGGATCACGCCCTGAGCTGGAGGCAGTCGTTCAACCAACTGCGCCACCCAGGCGTCCCGGAAATGTCATTTTTTAAACTAGTATTTAATGGTGGTCAGTTCGGGAGAATTCACTATTTTGAGACCTATTCAGACTTTTACCAAAAAAAATTTAAGTGCTACCAAATAATTTTTTTAAAGCTTTTATTTATTTATTTGACAGAGAGAGACAAGCAGGGGGAGTAGCAGGCAGAGGGAGAGGGAGAAGCCAACTCCTTGCTGACCAAGGAGCCCAATGAGGGACTTGATCCCGGGACCCCAGGATCATGACTTGAGCTAAAGGCAGAGGCTTAACCAACTGAGCCACCCAGGCGCTCCACTACTATAAAATTTTTATGTGTTTTCCAAATAAATTATATTCTGAATAGTTTATAAAATACTTAGTACATTTAAGGTAACATTGATAAATAAATGAAAGGTTATTGCCATAGAAATAGTTATCCAGGGGCGCCTGGGTGGCTCAGTGGGTTAAAGCCTCTGCCTTCGTCCCAGGTCATGATCCCAGGGTCCTGGGATCGAGCCCCGCATCGGGGGTCTCTGCTCAGCGGGGAGCCTGCTTCCTCCTCTCTCTCTCTGCCTGCCTCTCTGCCTACTTGTGATCTCTGTCTGTCAAATAAATAAATAAAATCTTAAAAAAAAAAAAGAAGTAGTTATCCACATGAAATGTAATGATAAGTCCAACAGTCAGAACTTACACTGCAAGTTGTTAACATTCTGTATTTGGAGGCTCTACTAATATTCAAAATTTAAAATCAAATTAATATGTCCACCCTTAAATTTAGCCATATTCCAGTGATACTGTATCATTAGTGAATGAAGTGTTTGTGTTTAAGTAAATGTTCTAGTTAACTGAAACTTTAAGGGCCAAGGCTTTTAAAATTTGCAAACTTTAAACTGATGTATTGAGTACTCTAAACTTTAGCCAACTGCCATGCAAATTTATATTCCTGTTTATAAATGTGGGAAGGGGTTAGAGCTCTGAGAGATTGCATATATATAATGATTAAGCCACATCATTAGTAACCTTCATTCAAATGTGAGATCCAGTAAAATTTTCTAGTATGAAAAATAAAAATTGATCTTTCCAAATTTGTTAAGATTAACTAAAAAAAAGTCCTGACTGTAAATATAGTATTATCATTATCAGATTAGAAAATAATGAAAGTATAAAGAAACAAAAACAAGCATTCCACAAACCAAAAGTAATTTTTTAAAAAATCATTTATTGGGGCACCTGGGTGGCTCCATCCGTTAAGCATCTGCCTTCAGCTCAGGTCATGATCCTGGGGTCCTGTGACTGAGCCCTGCTTTGGGCTCCCTGCTCATTTGGGAGCCTGCTTCTTCCTCTTCCTCTGCCTGCCATTCCTGCTTGTGCTCTCTCTGTTAAAAAGATAAATAAATAAATCTTAAAAAAAAAATTTGTTTGGGGGAGAGAAAGAGAATCCCAAGCAGGCATCATGCTGAGCTGAGTGTGGAGCCTAATGCAGGGCTTGACCCCACGATGCCATAACCTGAACCGAAACCAAGAGTCTGATGCTTAACCAACTGTGTCACCCAGCACCCTCAAAATTAACTAATTTTTATGTTCTTCTATTCTTCACTAACTTTTTTTGAACAGTGACTGTCGGTCTTTTTATTTGAAACTTCTTATTGAAATAGTCACTGCCAAGGATGTTCTTAAAAAAATTTTTTGTGAAATGGTCATTTGCTTGTGGACATTTTGTAGACTTCTAAAGGTTATTCTGAATCTCTTCAATAAGGCATTTTCCCCCTAAATTTCTTTTTAAGAAAGGCAACTTTGGAATAACACAATACAACATTAATTACTTATCTTTAGTCCACCTATTTACTTTTCTCCCTAGACCCTTTCATCTATTTTTTATTTGGTTTAAACAAATAGAGAATACACATTTCTGTGTTCTACTTGTTAAAAATAAGTATCTTTCAATAACCTTCTCTGTTCCTCTAGCTCAAGGTTATGAACTACTTTCCTTTGAGTTGGTGTCTTCAGATATATTTTGTTTAATATGCCCAGTATTGACTCATGTAGTTTTAAAGACATTTTTTAATTAGTTCCTACATTTAAAAATTGGGAGACTTCACATGAAAAACTGAGGTTTCTGGCTTCTGAAAAGCCGTATGGTCTTAAAATATTGGGCCTATACTCTTCATGACAGCACTTGGTAGTGGCTGCCACCTTTGATGGGCCATGGATTTTCTAGTTTGTCACAGTCTCATCACTCCGTATCATCTCTTTATATTACACTCCGTATCATCTCTTTATATTACTGTCACTCATTTAGATCTGCTCTGCAATCTCTGTTTGAGGTTAATCATTAAGCAACCTTGGGTTGAACTCTTTTGTTTGTTGCTAATACTATATCTGTTTTTATTTTACAGGAGAAGATGTGTGGTCTTATGCAAAGGGGCTTCCTCACATGTTCCAGCAGGGTGGAGTATTCTACAATATTATGAAGAAAACCATGGGTATAGTTAATATCTGATTTTATTCTTAGATAATATCTCCACTTAGGCTGTTGTAAGATTAAGAAAGTCAGATATTCTAAAGCTATTTCCAACATCAGTTTTTTGTATATGTTCTTCTTCAGTAGTTTGCCTAGTCAAAACAGATTTTTCTGAAATTATCAGCTGTTTTTTCTGCTATAATATTACTAAAAAGTCTCCTATTACTTTCTTGCTGCTATTTTCTCATTAAATTCTGTATACAGTTCTTAATAACTAAAGACAGAATTTGAAATTAGAAACAGATTTGGTTATAATGGTAGTGACTATACCAGAACCAGAAAGTACAGTATTTTTGTTGTTGTTGTTGTTTTGGCTGTTATTATATACCTCAGTGTTTTATGGATTTTAAGAAATTGCTCATTTTATATCTAACTTCTTTCCACATTGTGTATGCATTGTTTATAGATATGTGAAAGTATACAAATGTATCTTCAGTTTTATGGTCTTAAGAGAATGATGAGCAGTATGTGTGTTTACCTCACGTGTTTTTTCAGAGTTGATGTGAATGATTTTGGCCCCAGACTTTATCACTCTAGCTTTTCTCATTTTTTCACCTACCTAACCTCTGTATGCATTAACTGCATAATCACTATTTATGGTTTTTATCTCTTACACACTTTTTTTTTCTTTCTTCAAAAAAACCAACCAACTTTGCTGTTGTAGAAATGTTCAAACATACATAAAAGTAGCAGAATAATATAATGAACCCCTATTTACCCACTCAGCTTCAAAAATTATCAATACTTCTATTCCCCTCACTGGACTATTTTAAAATAAATCCCAGATATAATATAATTTCATCTGTAAGAATTTCAGTGTGTATTTCTAAAAGTAAGAACTTAAAAAAAAAACCTATAATGTGATTATCACATATTAAAAATATGAAAAATAATTTTTAAAACATCACCAAATACCCAGTCAGTGTTTTAATTCCTTGATTTTTGATTGTCTCAAAAAAAAATTTTTGTTTTCTTTCAGTTTATTTGAATCAGGGACCAAAGAATGGCTGGCTGACTGGTTTCCTTCCTTTCTTCCTTGATCTTTTTTTTTTTTTTTTTAAAGATTTTATTTATTTATTTGACAGAGAGAAATCACAAGTAGGTGGAGAGGCAGGCAGAGAGAGAGAGGGAAGCAGGCTCCCTGCTGAGCAGAGAGCCCGATGCAGGACTCGATCCCACGACCCTGAGATCATGACCTGAGCCGAAGGCAGCGGCTTAACCCACTGAGCCACCCAGGCGCCCCCCTTTCTTCCTTGATCTTACCTTATCCTCCCTTCTTCCCTCCCTCCCTTCCTTTCTCTTTTCCTTCCTCCCTCCCTAAGACAGGATTCTTGAAGCATAATTTGCATACAGTAAAATTCACCCTTTGTAGATACAAAGGTATATGAATATTGACAAACATATATGGCCATGTAGCTACCACCACAATCAAGATATAGAGTATTGCCATCGTTCCAAAAAGTTGCCCTGTGCCTCTTTCTAAGTAATCCCTTACTCCTACCCCTAGGCCTTGACTTGACAACCACTGATTTTTTTTTTTGTCTCTTAATGTTTGCCTTTCCATATCACCATATAAATGGATGAATATAACCTTTTGTGTCTGGCTTCTTGGATTTAGCATAGGTGTTGGCAAACTACTTATCCAGGTACCATATCAGGCCTGTATATATAATGTTGTTGTTATATATAAATTTTTTTATATATATATAAAAAGTAAGAAATTGCTACCTGTATATATAAAGTTTTCTCAGAAAACAGCAAAAAAAACACCAAAAAACAAACAACCCCAAAATTACAGCCACACTCATGTTTACCTGTTGTCTATGGCTGTTTTCACACTACAATGGCAGAATTGAATAGTTGTGGCAGAAACTATATGGTCTGAAAGCCTAAAGTATTTACTGTATTGCTCCATTACAGGAAAAAAAATGCCAATTTCTGTTCTACCTTACTGCTTTTGAGATTCGTCTGTCTGGTCGCTTGTATTAGTTTATTTTCTCATATAGCTGAGTCGTATTCCATTGTGTGGATGTATCATATTTTTGAAAATCTGTAACTGATTGAAGGACATTCGGGTGATTTTCAGTTTTGACTTCCTATGTATAAGGCCACTGTAAACATTTGTGTATAGGTCTTTGTGTGTGGACATATGTTTCACTTTCCTTTTGTAAACACCTAGGAGTGGGATTGCTGAGTCAGATGGTAAGTCATATGGTAAGATACATGCTTATCTTTATAAGAAACTTCGAAACCATTTTCCAAAGTAGCTGGACTCTTTTATATTCCTTAGCACTGTATTGGAGTTCCAGTTTCTCTCTTCCTTATCAGTACTTGGTAGTATCAGTTTTTGTTTTAAAACTATTTTATTAGGTGGTTTTAATTTGCATTTCCCTAATATCTAATGATGTTGAGCATCTGCTCATGTGCTTATTTGCTTCTTCCTTCTTTTGCTCATTTTTAAATTGGTTTGAATCTTCTTTTTAGTTGAGTTTTGAGAGTTCTTTATATATTCTGACACACATCATTTATCAGGTAAGTGTTTTGCAAATATTTTCTCCCAGTTTGTAGTTTGGTTTTTCATTCTCTTAACAGTATCTTCTGAAGATCAGAGATTTCTAATTTTGATAACTAATTAATAGTTTTTTCCTTTTATACTTTTTGTGTCCTATCCAAAAAAATCTTTGCCCAGTCAAAGGTGACAAAATTTTCTTCTGTGTTTTCTTCTATCAGTTTTATAGCTTTAGGTTTTATATTAGGCTTATGATCTATTTCAAGTTGATTTTTTTAATATGTTGCAAGGTATGAGTTGAGGTTCATTTTTTAATGTATGGATATCCAATTGTCCCAGCACTGTTTATTGAAAAAAGTATACCTTATCCATTGCATTACTTTGGTACCTTCATCAAAAATCAGTTGACCATGGATCATACAGTTGAAAAGGGTGAAGTATATGGGAAATATAGCATCATTAAAATTATTTTAAAAAATCAATTGACTGTATATGTGTGGATCTAATTTTAGAGATTGTTTTCTGATCTGTTGATGTATGTCTCTCCTTTCACCAATAACTTGTCTTGATGAAAGTATCCATATAGTAATTCTTGAAATCAGTTATTATGAGTCTTCCATCTATTCTTTTCTATTTTTTAAAGTTTTTATTTAAATTCCAGTTAATTAACATATATGGGATATAGTATTAGTTTCAGGTATGCAATATAGTGATTCCACACTTCCATGCAACGCTTGGTGCTCATCACAAGTGCACTCCTTAATCCCCATCACCTATCTGACTCATTCCCCCACCTACCTCCCTTCTGGTAACCATTAGTTTACTCTCTACAGTTAAAGCTCTGTTTCTTGGTTTGCCTCTCTTGCTTTCCTCACCCTTTTTCTACCCTTTGCTCATTTGTTTTGTTTCTTAAATTCCACTTGAGTAAAACCAAATGGTATTCATTGTTCTTTACCTTACTTCGTTTAGCATAAAACTCTCTCTAGCTCTATCCATGTCAGTTGCAAACTTCTTTATTCTTTTCCAAAAAAAATTTTTGGGATTCTAGGTGCTTTGCTTATTCCTATAAATTTTAGAATCATCTTGACAGTTTCTGCAAAAAAGTCTGCTGGGATTTTTATTGTGATTTATGGACTCTGAGGATCAAATTGAAGGTGAAGATATTTTTACATCAAATCTTCTGATTCATGAAAATACTGTATTTCTCCATTTATTTAAGTGTTCTTTAATTTCTCTGATCAAAATTTTGTAATTTTCAGCATATAATTCTTACATATCCTTTCTTAGATTTATACCCAAGTATTTCATGTTTTGGGAATGCCGTTGTAAAAGATGCTTTTTTAAAATTCCAATTTCCTGGGGTGCCTCAGTGGTGCAGTCAGTTAAGCATTGGACCCTTAGCTTTGGCTCAGGTTGTCAGTCAGCTCAGGGTAGTGAGATTGAGCCCCATGTTGGCCTCTGCACTCAGTGCCGAGTCTGTTTAGTACTTTCTCTCCCTCTCTCTTTGCCCTTCCCCACCCCTGCTCTCTCTCTCTCTCTCTTGCTCTTTCTCTCTCTCAAATAAATAAATGTTTTTTTTAAAAAATTCCAACTCCTTTTGTTCTTTGCTAGTGTAGAAAATAAGATTGGTTTTTAGGGATGCCTGGGTGGCTCAATCCACTGGGTATCTGCCTTCTGCTCGGGTCATGATCTCAGGACCCTGGGATTGAGGGCCGCATTGGGCTCCTTGGTCGGTGGGGATCCTGCTTCTCCCTCCACTTGCCTCTCTCTCTGCCTGCTGTTCCCTCCTTCTTGTGTTCTCTCTGACAAATAAATAAGTAAAATCTTTAAAAAAAAGAAAAGAAGATTGGTTTTTAATTTTTTATTTTTTTTAGAAGATTTTATTCATTCATTTGAGAGAGAGTGAGAGCACAGAGAGAGGTCACAGAGGGAGAGGGAGAGGGAGAAGCAGACTTGCCACCGAGCAGAGAGCCTGATGCGGGGCTCAGTCCCCGGACCCTGAGACCATGACCCAAGCTGAATACGGATACTCAACTAACTGAGCCACCCAGAGCCAAGATTGGTTTTTATACATTGACCTCATATCCTGTGACCTTTTTATATGCACATATTCTAGTAGCAGATTCTGTGGAATTGTCTATGTAGGTCATCATGTCTTTTGCAAAGACAAGACAGTTTTATTTCTTCCTTTTTAGTCAGTATGCCTTGTATTTCTTTTACTTGCCTTATTGCAGTGGCTATAAGTTTATTGCTGAATAGGTATGGTGAGAGCAGACATCCTTGCCTTGTTCCTGAAAGCAATTCAGCCTGAGGTTTGCCCTTTTATCAGGTTGAGGACATTCCATTCTGTTGATAGTGTTGATAGTTTATATTTTGAATGGATGTTGAATTTTATTACGTGTTCTTTTCCTGCATCTATTGAAATGATCTTATGGTTTTTCTGTTTAGTTTATTGTTAGGGTGAATTACACTGATTGATTCTTGGATGTTGAACCAACTATGCATGTCTGGATTCAAATTCAGACATATTTTGTTGAGAGTTTTGCATCTGTGTTCATGGGACATAATGATATGTAGTTTTCTTATAATGACTACTTAATCAGGATAATGTTGGCTTCATAAAATAGAGTTGGGAAGTGTTTGCTTCTCTTCTGTTTTCTGGTAGATTTGTAATACTTTGATACAGTAATTTCTTTCTTAACTGGTAGAATCCACCAGAGAAGCCATCTGTGCTTGGAGTTATCTTTGCTGGACAGTTTTTAGCTATGAATTTAATTTATTTAATAGAATCCTCTTAAGATTTGTGTCTTTTTTTTTTTTTGAGTAAGCTTTGTTAGTTTTGTAGTTTTGTCTTTCAAGAAGTCTTTCCATTTCATCCAATTTTATTGGCTAAAATTGTTCATAATATTCCCTTGCTGTCCATTTAATATCTGTAAGGTCTGTAGCTCTTTCATTTCTGGTATGGGCAATTTGTGCCTCTCTTCTTTTGCTGACCAGTCCAGCTAATGGTTTATCAGTTTTACTGATCTTTTCAAAGAAACAGCAT
The DNA here is from genome assembly GCF_020171115.1 of Neogale vison. Lineage (NCBI taxonomy): Eukaryota > Metazoa > Chordata > Mammalia > Carnivora > Mustelidae > Neogale > Neogale vison. The sequence goes on from NC_058094.1 coordinate 68,825,100, forward strand.
TTGTTTCACAGGTTTTCTCTGACTTCAGTTTCATTGATTTCTGCTTTTACATCTATTTTTTCCTCCTTTATGCTTGCTTTGGGTTTAATGTGCCCTTTTCTTTATAGGTTCTTTATGTAGAAGCTTAGATTCTTGTTTATAAACTTCTGTGTTCTAATAAAGCATTTTAAGCTATAAATTTCTCCCTGAGCATCCTCCCCACTCTTATTTTGGCATCCCCTTCTTTTTACTTTCCATTTTAGCTTTATTCTACAGCCTGAATTATATTGATATCAGTTAATGGTTTTTTAAAAGTTAGTGTGACGATTGATTAATGACGTTCTCAGTAATTAGGGTAAATATGCACTTTCATGCATTTCGTGCAACTGAATGAAGTTCCCTCCTTTGTTTTTTGTGGGGGAGGGGTACATGGTGGGTGGTTATGGGGATGACTCTTGATTATTTACTAAATAGTTTCATGTTTCTGGGACGCCTGGGTGGCTCAATTGGTTGGGCCACTGTCTTCGGCTCGGGTCGTGATCCCGGGATTCTGGGATCGAGTCCCACATTGGGCTCCTTGCTCGGCAGGGAGCCTGTTCTTCTCTCTCGGCCTCTGCCTGTTTGTGTGTGCGCGCGTTCTCTCTCTCTCTCTGACGAATAAATAAAATCTTAAAAAAAAAAATAGTTTCATGTTTCTGGTTTCAATTTTTTTTAAAATGTTAGCTCTAATGTTAAGACAGTTTAATGTGGAAAATTGTTTTTTCAACAAATGGTGCTGGGACAACTGGATGTTTACATACAAAAGAATGAAGATTTGACTTGTACCTCACACCAAATAAAAAATTAGCTCAAATTTATCCACCACCTAGATAGAGGAGTTACAACTAGAAAAGTTTTAGGGGCGCCTGGGTGGCTCAGTGGGTTAAGCCGCTGCCTTCGGCTCGGGTCATGATCTCAGGATCCTGGGATTGAGTCCCGCGTCGGGCTCTCTGCTCGGCGGGGAGCCTGCTTCCTCCTCTCTCTCTCTCTGCCTGCCTCTCTGCCTACTTGTGATCTCTCTCTGTCAAATAAATAAATAAAATCTTTAAAAAAAAAAAAAACAACTAGAAAAGTTTTAGAAAAAGACCATAGGCATAAAATTTCTTGACTTTGGATTTGGCAAAGCCTTCTTAGATATGACACCAAAAGTACAAGCAACAGAAGAGAAAAGTAGATAAATAAGAAACAAACTTTTGTGCTGTAAAGGACACCATCATGAAAGTGAAAAGATGGACACCTGGGTGGCTCAGTTGGTTAACCGTCTGACTCTTGATTTCAGCTCAGGTCATGATCTCCAGGTTGTGAGATCAAGCCGCACGTTAGGCTCTATGCTGGATGAGGAGCCTGCTTAAGATTCTCTGTATCTCCTCTGCTCTCTCTCATGCTTTCTCTCTCTTAAAAAAAAAAAAAGTGAAAAGACAGCCCACAGAGTGAGAAAAATTTGCAAATTATGTATCTGATAATAGATTTGTATCTAAAATATAAAGAATTTGGGGCACCTTGGTGGCTCAGTTAGTTAAGTGTCTGTCTTCGGCTCTGGCCATGATCTCAGGGCATGATTCCAGGGGCCTGGGATCGAGCCCTACATCAGGCTCCCTGCTCCTCCCTTGGAGGATATGCTTCTCCTCCCTCTGCTCCTCTCCCCTGCTGTGTACTCTCTCTTCCTCAAATAAATAAATACATACAATGTTTAAAAATATATATAAAGAACTCATCAGTAAAATGCCAAATAACCTGATTTTAAAATGGGCAAAATATCTGAATAGATATTTCTCCAAAGAAAATATACAGCCATTAAGTACATAAACTGATGTTTATTCAGTTTTATTGTTTACTCAGCATTATTAACCATCAGAGAAATGCAAATCAAAACCACAATGACATAGTACCTCACATTCACTAGAATGGCTATAATCAAAAGGCAGATAAGAACTGTTGGCAAGGAGATATAGAGATATTGGAACCCTCATACTGCTGGTAGGAATGTGAAATGGTGCAGCCACTTGGGAAAACAGTCTGGTAGTTCCTCAGATTTAACAGGTTACAACCCAGCAGTTCTACTCTTAGGTGTATACCCAAGAGAAGTGAAACCTGTCCATGCAAAACTTGTACACAAATGGGTCATAATAGCATTATTCATAATAGTCAAGAGTGGAAACAACCCCAAATTTCCATCAGCTGGTGATTGGATAAGTAAGATTTAGTATTTGGATACAATGAAGTATTATTTGGCAATAAAAAGGAATGAAGTATTGGTACATGCTATATCATGCATGAACCTTGAAAAATTACGCTACATGAGACAAACCAGTCACAATAGACCTTGTATTATCTCATTTAAATGAAATGTCACAGAATAGGCTTACCTACAGAGACAGAGTAAATCAGTATTTCCTAGGGCTGGGAGTTAGGGTAAGGGGAGGAAATGAGAGTGACTACAAATGGGTTTGAGTTTCTTTTTGCGGTGATGAAAATGTTCTAAAAGTGTTTGGTGATGGTTCCACAATGCTGTGAATATACTGACAACCATTCAGTTGTACACTTAAAATGAGTTTTATGTGAATTACCTCTTAGAGTTTTTTCAAATGTTTCCTGTCTCAATTTAACCTTATTAGGGAGTGGTTTAGAGCTCTGAAGTAAGAACATCTGAGATCAAATTTTGGTTCTACCACTTACTCCCTGTGTGACTTCTAAGTCTTAGTGTCTTCATTAGTAAAGTGGGTATTATAATCTCAGGGTTGTTAGGATCAAATGAAATCATGCACATAAAGCAGTTAGCAAAGGGCCTGGTACCTAATAAATAATTAGCTAATGTTTGTTATTATCAGTATTTCAGCTGTCATTTGCAGAATAATTAAAATTCTTTTGACTATAACAACCATTTGAAATGGGTCATTGTTAGAAAATTATTTTACTTTTCAAAATACAGTCTTTTCTAATATTTGTAGCAGGGTTTTATCTTTTTTTAAATTTCATTTTTTCAAGTAATCTCTACACCTGATGTAGGGCTCCTACTCTTGATCCTAAGGTCAAGAGTCCCATGTCCTCTGACTTAGCCAGCCAGGTGCCCCTTACCTCTTTTGTTTAGGACATATTCATGTGGTAAATCATTATTATCCTGTAGTCAAAGAATCAAAGTATATTACCCAAAACACATATACCCATGTCCTCCAATAATTGGAACATACTTCTCTTTTTACAAATCCACCCTAACAAACATATGGTTATATCTACATTAGAACAGAAGTATTTCCCAATCTAACTAGACTATTAATATTCTTATTCCTTATATTTGGAAAGATATTTTAAAGTTCTTTTGCTTAAGGGGTGCCTGGGTGGCTCAGTGGGTTAAGCCTCTGCCTTTGGCTCAGGTCATGATCTCAGGGTCCTGGGATCAAGCCCCGAGTGAGGCTCTCTGCTCAGCAGGGAACCTGCTTCCCCCTCTCTCTCTGCCCACTTCAGATTTCTGTCTGTCAAATAAATAAATAAAATCTTTAATTAAAAAAAATTCTTTTGCTTAAAATGTAAGTTTCTTTGCAGGTCTTTATGTAGAGATAAATGCAGATGTAGATGACAAATTTAGTTAAAACTTGTATAGCTATCTTAATTTATAATGTTGAGTTTTGCTTGTGTTTGAACTTTATGAAAATGGAAATTGAAAATTATGCTATATATGTTCTCTGTGATTTGCTTCTTTTATGCAACAGGTTTTCAGATTTATTCATGTTGATGGGTTCAACTGTCATTCATTTTCATTACTGCATAGTATTCTGTTTTATCATTTTAATATTATTCATCCATTGTTCTCCTGATGCATTTCTGGGTGTGTTTTTGTTTTTGTTTTTGTTTTTTTTGATGTAAGGAAGAATGTAGCTCTAAATATTAGTATATATTTTTTGTGTGTAAATGTGTGATGGAACTTTTGATATGAGATACAGGAATTTTAATAACCTTGATTCTTAAAATTTAAGACTGCATAAGTTACATAAAATGTAAATGATTATGCTTAAAGGGAGTATAGCCCATAAAGTATTTAATACATATTCAGAATATTTTTAATAATGTAAAAGGTTTAGAAACTATAGAAATCGGAAACATCACCTATGATTTTTAAGTATTTGTCTCATACATACATGTTTTGGCCTGATTGTAATTACAGTACTTAGATTTGTTTCCTGCTACTCATGTGCATTTTATTATATATATGAGGCATCATAGGTTTCTTGTTTATATCAGTTCCTAATAGCTGCATATTACTTCCATCAGGTGGATAGACCATAATTTTCTTAGCCATTCTTTTCTTGTTGAAAGCTTACTTTGATTGTTTCCAGTGTTTCATTGTGAATGATACTGTGATATGTGGGACTATGATCCTTTCCAGGAATGACCAAGGGAAAGCATCACAATAGCAGTCTGGAAACAATTATAAAACTTTTTGATCTAATAGAGGAACTAAAACTATTGACTGCCTGATTTATATTAGGCAGTCTGTGTTATGCTTTGCATGTTTTCTCATTTAATACCAAATAATCAGTGAACTGAGTATACCTATCATTATACTTACCTGATTGTATTATAATGATCTATTTGTACCTGTCTCCTAAGAATTACATTTTATTTGAATCTTCAGGGTCTATTTTAGTTATATAGTCTATTTTAGTTATAGTTATATATATATTTAGATATATAGTGAGACTCAATAAGTGTCATCTGTTGAAGTGAATGTTTGAAAGTTTTGCTTAGAGTAATCTCTGGACTTAATCATTCAAAATTCTCTTCTTTGCTCCCTTTGTTTCTTGAACCAAGTTTTACTTCTCCGCATCTGCCTGGCAAAACCTTTGTCTATAATGCTTCTGAAGATAGACTAGAATTGTGTGTGGTTACTGCAGGACATTTCCCCATAGGTCCTGGTGTTGAAGATTAATAGTTAAAGAGGCTGTAAGTCAGGTTCAAGCAGAGGCTACTACAAGAAGTAGAGAATCAAGTCCCTCACATGGGCTATTTACAGATCTCTGAGGTGGGGGATTGGTAATAAGCCGATTCCAAGGCTGTGGCCTGAAAGGAACCATTGAGACCACATCTCTAATTTTAAATTTTGTCTGTCTCTTTTTGTCAGTTACCTATGCCAGAAACGTTCCAAGAGGAAATTCTAGTTGGATTTTTATTAATGGATACTTACACTGAAATGAATGTTTACTTAAAATTACTGTGTATTTCATTTGCAGTTCAGTTCTTTTCTCTGGTTATTTAGAATATTCACAGTGATACATTAGAACCACTCTGTAGCTTTTTTCAGGGGAGGAAGAACTATTCTTAATAACCTACAAAGTCAGGGGCACCTGGGTGGCTCAGAGAGTTAAACCTCTGCCTTCAGCTTCAGTCAAAATCTCAGGGTCCTGGGATCGAGCCCTGCATTGGGCTCTCTGCTCTGCAGGGAGCCTGCTTCCCCCTCTCTCTCTGCAAGCCGCTCCGCTTCCTTGTGATGTCTCTCTCTGTGTCAAATAAATAAATAAAAATCTTAAAAAAAAAAAAATAACCTACAAAGCTGGACTACCTAAATGCCCACTAAGCATTCTAGAGTTCACTCATTCTCCACCTCTGTATTTGTGCAGCACTAACAATTTCACTCATTTTTAACTAGTTTGCTTTTGCCTTTATATTTTGCCATAAACATAACCATTTGCACCATATATTATTAAGAGTTCTTTGCTTCATGGGTTCTATGCTGGGCATGGAGCTTACTTAAAAAAATAAGAGTTCTCTACTATATCTTTCTTCTGTTGTTAACATAGAAAATCTTTGGTTTTATGAAATTTGAAAACCCCCATTTTTGCATACTAGTAATATACTTTGAGAAACAAATTTAAAATGTAAGGATATTGGATAGTTTAAAACACACACAATTTTCTTATACCTCAGCTGGAAAAAGTATAAAATTTTGGAGTACCAGAGAGTGAGATCAAGTTCCTCAACTAGAAAATAGAAGCCTGCTTTCAAGTTCTTCTGTTCCTACATTAGTTGACTATGAGAAGTAAATTAAACTGCAGGGTCCATTTGAGGAGCATCTGTACTTCAGGCTTATTTTGGTGGTTGTGACCTAACAGAGAGGAATAAGAGGAGTAACGTGAAATACAACTTTTTTTTAAGAAAAAAAATTTTCTTATATTGAGACCCAAGTGTCATTGCTTAGAGTTATACCAAAGGCACAATGCATTAATGTTAGCTTTCCTAAATATGCCCACATAATTACTTCTTTAACTGTGGGGTATCTCATTTTGAAAGTTCATTGTCTTTTATATTTGTGAAAGATAACATACCTAAGGTACACTGAGAAAACCACTTTTATTCTGGTATTCTGTAAGTCAGTAGAGCTACTTAGGATTTGCAGCATTTTTGTGTAAATTTTGCTCTTATAGGTATTTTTGCAAAGTTTTAAATTTTAATTAGTAAATGAAAGTATATTTTCTCATTGTTTTAATGCAAGCAGTTGTTTTACTAATACCGTTGCTAGTGTTTTCTCATAGCTTAGCTGTTCGTTTAAGCCCTGTTCCTAAGTTTGTAATAGGTTAATGATATTAAACAAAAAAATTCTCCTGGGGAACTACAGTATGTTCCATCATATTTTAGTGTATGTGCTGCCGAAGCGAGGGCTGTCATGATATTTTTAATAGTAATAAATTCTATTAATATAATTATTTTTTAATTAGTTTTGTTTTCAAAACTGTGATCTGGATATTGTTGAAAATTCACTACTTCAACTACAATTTTCATTACTACACTTTTTAAGTAAGACTTTAATATATTAAGTATGTTTTTTTTCCCTTCTTTAGGTATGGCTGATGGCAAGCATTGTACTTTTCCACATCTGCCTGGCAAAACCTTTGTCTATAATGCTTCTGAAGATAGACTGGAATTGTGTGTGGATGCTGCAGGACATTTCCCCATCGGTCCTGATGTTGAAGATTTAGTTAAAGAGGCTGTAAGTCAGGTTCGAGCAGAGGCTACTACAAGAAGTAGAGAATCAAGTCCCTCACATGGGCTATTAAAACTAGGTAGTGGTGGAGTAGTGAAAAAGAAATCTGAGCAGCTTCATAATGTAACTGCCTTTCAGGGAAAAGGGCATTCTTTAGGAACTGCATCTAGTAATCCACACCTTGATTCAAGAGCTAGGGAAGCCTCAGTTGTAAGGAAGCATAATACAGGGACAGACTTGAGTAATAGTTCCATTAAAATGGAGCCTTCTGTATTCACAGCTGCTCCTAGTAACAGTGAGCTTATTCGAATAGCTCCTGGAGTAGTTACAATGAGAGACAGCAGGCAGCTTGATCCTGATTTGGTTGAGGCCCAACGAAAAAAATTGCAGGAAATGGTTTCTTCTATCCAGGCTTCGATGGACAAGCATTTGCGGGATCAAAGTACAGAGCAGTCACCATCTGATCTTCCTCAAAGGAAAGGAGAAGTTGTGAGTTCTTCTGTGAAGTCTGGGAGTCTTCAGACTGGCTTACCTGAATCTTTTTCTTTAACTGGTGGCACTGAAAATTTGAGTACAGAAACAACTGACAGCTGTGTGACAGAGGCCCTGGGAGCAGCATTTGCCACAAGGTCAAAAGCACAAAAGGGAAATTCAGTGGAGGAGCCTGAAGAGATGGATAGTCAAGATGCTGAGATGACAAACACAACTGAGCCAATGGATCACTCTTGATTTAATTAGAGGCTAATAAAGGCAGAATGTTTATTGTGAATATGTAACATTTGTTGGCTGGGCCACATAACTTGATTAGTCATAAAAATCTTGTACGTATATAATTCAAAGATTCTATCTTGTTATTCAGTGCATGACAGCAAGTGTGTGACTGGCAATAGCTTTTAATATACTGCTGCCCAGGCTGGCTCTGAATTCCTATAAATTAGTTATTAGATCTGCTGAGATGAGTTTCTTTCATATATGTGGTTCATTGGAAGTTTTTTGTAATTTTAATTCCATGAAAGTCTTAATGTTTCAAACATGAAAATTTTCTTGCTAATGTTTGTTTTTCTGAAAAGGCTAGAACTGGGGGGGAAATGAGATTTTGCTAACATTGATATCATCAAGGTAACCATTCCACATATTTATTAGAGTGTCAAAAGACTTATGTAAATTTGAAGGTTATCAGAACTAAATTATATCTTAAAATTCATTGACGGATTTATTAGATACTGGGATCCTGATGTTTCCGTGAACGTAAACACATTCATAGAGATACGTATTCTTGGTGAAAATACCTAGAGAATAGAGTGTAATGATATAACATTTTGCTGATTTGAGCAAGGCTAGGGGGAAAATATCTATTCTAAAATGATAAAGTCAATGTGATTCAGTAATGTTGCTGTCTGAGCCAACACAGCCAATTGTGTGCTCTGTTGTTGATAATATGTTACCATTATTTTTTTAATCCTGGCCTGGTCAAGTACCACTGAATTTTTTTTTTCTTTAATCTTGCAGAAAAGTTGATTGCAAAGTGTGGTAGAAAATATAAAAATAATGGTAGCAGTAGTTAATCTCTAATTTTCAGAGTCTGTCAGATTCACAGAGAATTTATATATAAGAATTTATCTTTATGAATGAGTTACATTGTTCTACAATTTTGATCAATGGTATTTAAGCTTGTATATGCTAAGTGTCTTTGAGCCCCTTTGAACCAAAAATGTTTCCTTTTTTCCTTAGCATCCATAAGATTTTCTTTATCTGTTGGCTTCACTTAGATTTGGATGCAAATGTTACTGCATCAGACCCTGATCAACTGGGCATTTGCTTAAATAGTGTATTCATCAAACCTTTAGTGCCAGTTTCCTCAAAAAGCAGCTCTCATGCTTATTATCTTAAAGACAAAGAATGTTAACCTGAGATTGGTATTGCACTATTTTATCCTGTTCTGCAAATCTGTATTCTGAAATGTACAATTCAATCCATCTTTTTCCTTTGTTCACTGAAATTAAGTTGAATTTGAATGGATGAAAGACAAAATGTATGTTAATACAATCTCTTATCTAGAGCATTTAAAGCCTGGCTGTCTCTGTTTGCACATGTAACAGATGCAGAACTGTGTTTGCAGTCTAAGAAAATGTACATCAGAGAGTATATTATCAGGTTTCAAAATTTCAGTCTGTTGATTCATAACAAATACTGGACAGTACTTTGACTTGTGTTTCCAAAAGAGGGAGGTTTTGGATTTCTTTCTAAGAAAGTCTCTCTGACTTAATCCACTTACTAAATGAAGTACTCCATTTGAGTAAGGAAAGAATGGAGAATCTAGACACTCTGCAGGTGATACCTGAGCAAGATAGATATTTAGGTTAGTTTTATCACATCACATTTTAAACCATATTTTATCTCAATTCTTCTAAATTTACTTTCAATTATCTTAATATCTAAAGAGCAGGAAAATTTAGGACTTCTATATTGTGTGTTTTGCATAAAGAACTGCAGCTACCAAATAATAGTTCCCATTTAGTTAGTGTAGTGGCTTCTGTGTATTAAACTGAAAATTACAAATACCACTAACCACTATAATTATTTTTGGCTTTTTCAGCCACTGAAACTGACTTTTCTTATTAATTTAAATACAGGAAAACTGCTTAACAAGCAAATGTGCTGCTTTCAGATAAATGATATAATCATCTTTTCTTTAACAAGTATTTTCTTCACCTGTGGCTTGGCATGTTTTGTTAATAACAGACAACTATACTCATAGCATATAGAAAAATATCGGAAATTTTATCTTCCTATTATATTAATACTTGCATTTAGTCAAATTAGAGTGCACCTGTGAACATTAGGAGAAGGGCTTAAATCTCTGATAACACTATTTCTCTTGCCACAGCAATGCTATTTAGAAGCTGGTTAGGTGTGAATATTATAATAATAATTTGGGTTCTCCCTTGATAAAGAATAAAAGGCTTGATTTTGAGAATGGTCAGATTTCTTGAAATTATTTTAAATCTGCTGAAATTTGGTTGGAGTAATTAGTAGTTTTTGAGAGGTGAGCCAGGTATCATCTTCACAAAGAAGTTTTAGAAACAATTTAAGTTCTTAATTTTCATCCTTTGTTGTTCCATATGGTTATCATAATCAAATAGATGACTGTAGAATTCTTATTTTTCAGTACTGCCATTTGTGATCACCACAACTTTGAGTTCAAGCTAGAGATCATAAATCAGTTAAAATATTTTTTTAGCCTTAGATGTAACATAAATATAGCTCAATCTTATTATTCTGTTTGTGATGTTTCACTGAAACTTGAAGTAAAATTGTAAATTTTTTTCTTCAGTAATCCACTTTGTTAGGTAATCATACCAAGTTTGAACTGATGACCCAAAGTCTAGGTAGAGTTTGAAGGTGGTGTATGTCTAGAATATTAGTCATGAGAAACTGGTTGAAATTGAAGAACACAAGACACTGCCAAATATTATGAGCTAGATTTAATGAACGCCAAGGGAATGGTTACTCAGGAACTAGTTAAAGAGCAAGCCCAACACCTATTTTTTCCCCTTTCACTATGTTTCAAGTATTTTATTGGAAAATGTTAGGATAAAGACTGAGAAATTTAGGAAATGCTATTGACTGTGAAATTTGCTTTATATCTTCTGATGATTTTTAGTTTGATTTTTACAATCAAGCCTACTGCTTGCAATTAAGATACCAATCTGAAATGCATCTGTGAATCCCAGCCACAGGTCCTTATTGCCATTATTTTTAAGTATCTAATTTGGTTTGAAATGAGCAGACTTTTGCATATGGTCTCTTACCTCAGGGAAGATCACTTGCTAGCAACTCATATATTACTAATGACAGGTTTTTGAGAATTGTACTGACATCACATGTTAGCAACTAAAGGCAAAATTTATAACAGTATTATTTTATGTAGTTGCCTACTAATACTGGCTGCTAGTGAACATTTCTTTAAATATTTAGGACTCCCGAATAACTAGTGTTTAGGTATGAAGTAAACTCACAACTTCTGTCATTAATTATGCTTTGGTCAATATAAGGACAATATCATACTATGTTTGTTTTAGAATATCAATACAGTTTTGTCCTCATTTTTCTATAGGAATTTCAGTTGGCCCACACTTAAAATACTGCAGAGTAGATTTTGAGAGTTTCATGGTTCCCAAAACAAGGTCTCCATATTAGGATTTTCATAAAAAGCCTTTGCAAAATTGAATTAAACTCCACTCAGTATGAATTTTAAATGACCTTTTATCAAAACAGTAGTGAGATACATACTCCATATAAGTTGGGTGGCTATATCCTGCAGTTCAAGGTTATCATATATTTAACAAAATTGTACATCCTCAAAGCTTTTCATAATTAATATAAGAAATTAATTTTCAAGTCAGAACTACTCACTTGAAAAAATACCATAGTAGAATGCTTACTGAAATAAAATAACAAAGAGGAGCTACTGTAAGATTTATAGTTAACTGTTAAGTTCTGCCATTCTTAATAATTCTTTGAGATGCTAAGTGTTTCAATTCATATTTAATGATAATTAAATCGTGGAAATTTTAACGTTTGTTCCAAAATAGCAGAAATTGTAAAAATTGTGAATTATTGGAGAAAATGCCATTACTTGTATATCTGACATTTAATTTTTTAAATTATGGAGTCTACATGCTTTTGTAGTATAATATTAATACAATGATTATTCTCTTGTAAAAGAAAAGGAAAACTAGTAAAAAAAAAGTTTTAGTTGATGTTACCTGCTTGTGAGTATCAATTACTTAGTATTAAAATTTGAAGGTATTGCATACTTTTCTTTAGAATGCCCAAGTCCCTTCCTGAGCCTTTATGCCTGTGGTGGGGCAATAAAAGACTGAAAAGGTTATCAATATTTTCAGGTTTATTGGACTTTAAGAGTTAGTGCCAAGAGCTGGAGAGTCTACTTTTTTGGAGGGAAATGTTCTTTAGAAAATATAAAAATAAGTGGTAATGTAAATATTTAGAAAAATTATATAGCAAGTGCTTTAACTGCTCAGTTAAGTAGTATAAATGTTCCATTATCCCTAAGGCACTGGCTGTTACCCATTATTTTCTGATTTTGTTGTTGCTGTATATATTACATTTGAGTAATAAATAATTGATAATAGTGTATTATAACTATATAGTGTTCTACAGCACACCTCACTGTACAGTATTTGAAGTTTTCTTTTATATTAATAAAACTATAAGTTAATACATACTGATTTTCCCCTCGACTTCTCCACAATAGCTTTTTAAAATAATTTTTATTCTTGAGTTTCCTGGAATTATACTTCAATATAATGCATGAAAATATAGATTAGTTTTATAAAGGAATTCTTAACTCCAATAAAGGTCTTTTTTAAACTTCCTTTAGTGGGACGTCCTATAGGAACAGGAATTTCTCCTCTTTACTGTGATCTCAGTGTAAATGAAATTGACTCAATTAGAAAAGAATTAGCAAAATTCCTTTAGACGTTTTACGTAATTGGGTTATGTAATGCTTACTGAATTTTTAAAGACAAAACAGACGTTCTAATAAAGAGAGAACTTAGTTTTGTGCTGATTTTTCAAAAATACTGGTTAGAGATAAGGAGGGGATGAAGGGAAATACAGAAAATAGTAACAACACTTCTATGGCTTAGCAATCAATATGACTTATATTTGCTTTTACGTTTTAATGTGTATGCTTAATATCTATTCTGTTAGAATAGACTTGTTTAACTTAGAGCAGAGTCTCAGACACTAGACTCCTAGAACTGAATCTTGGCACACTGCTTACTGTGTGATCTGTCTGTGCTTCAGTTTCTTCTTTAGTAGGATGATGGAGGCATCTACTCCTGGGGTGGTTGTGAGGATTAAATGAGTTAACACATATTTGATCATTAAAACAGTGCCTGACATACAGTAAACACTTAAATGTTTACTGTTACTTACATATCAAAATAATTCAATAGAGTTCAGTTGACATTAAAATGGATAAATTCTTATACATAGGGCACACATTATTTAATTTGTTTTATTAGGTTAAAACCTGCTTTATTTGTGATAGTTAATAGCTAAAAACAATGGTTTCTGTGTTCACATATTTATGCAACAGCTTTATGACCACATGCAATACTGAAAATCCAGAGAACTGATATTCTGTGCTTTGTGACTAACTTGTTCTGTGACCTAAGCAAGTCATGGAGCTTTTCAAGGCCTCAGTTTCTACTATAACCTTTTGGTTCTTTAGTTACCCCCTTGTTCTGCCGATCATGTTATCATGGGCTCACTTGCTCTTGGCATAGTGCTGATGGGACAAATGACATTGGTGTGGGCTCCAAGTAAACTAAACATAACTAGCTTTGCTGTATGCTTTCGCTGGCTATACTTGTCCCAAACTTGGACTCAAGGTCTTGTACATGAGTCTCACTGGTCATATACCATATAGTTTGGAGCTCTCAAAAACTTCAGTGAATAAAATAAGACAAACATCCTACTAGTTGACAGTTCAGTATGGATTTTGTTTTTATTGACTGGCTTTATCAGACCCCAGTAACTGCAATTATGAGCGCATAGCTGATTGTTTCTAATCATTAAAAATGTATACAGAAAAATTGAAGTCTTTAATTGATTTTCTAAACTATATACAGTATACAAAGGTGAAAAACTTATAGGTTCTTTAAACTTGTGCTCTTTCCTAGTTGGAACTAAACCTGTCTTTGGTCCACTTGTCATACCACATGGAACAGAAGCTTGGCTTTTGATCAGTGCTTAACAAACACTGAATGATTCAAGCATAATATTGATTCGGTCACATACTAGGATTCACAGATCTTCACCTGTAACCCCAACCCCTTTCCTGAAAAAAAAAACAAAAAAAAAAAAACAAAACTCCCAAAATTCAACATATCTCCTGTTCTAGGAACTGGGGAAATAGTTCTAAATGACACAAATTCCATGTAGCTTTTAGAGCTACATCCCAATAATGAAGACAAGCAATAAACACATTCATAATAACTCATTTAGTGACCATTTCCCTATATCCGGATACCTATGTGAAACTACATGCAATAATTAGTTTAACCCTCAAAACAACTTTGTGGATGGGTAACATCATTGTTTTCATCTTTCAGGAAGCAGGCTCAGGTTGGTAATTTACCCAAATTCGGACTTAATAGATAGAACTCCATAGCTAGAAACACAGAAATAAACACTTTATTTCTGTCATAAAATCTTGAGCTGAGTAACCCTCAATGATGTGATATTTCTAAAATGGAGAATGAAATAATCATGGAGAAAAAACTCTTGGTTAAGTCTGAACAAAATAAAATACAGTCTTCCCCTGGTTTACATACGATGTATTTCTGGAGATAGTGTATATTTTTAACAGAGGACTTATTTGAGAGAGGGAGAGAGAGATCACAAGCACAGGGGAAGGGTAGAGGGAGAAGCAGACTTCTTACTGAGCAGGAAGACCACTGTGGGGCTCCATGTGGGTCTCAATCCAGAGACTCTGGAATCATGCCCTGAGCTCAAGGCAGATGCTAAACTAAGCCATCCAGGCACCCTGGAAATAATGCATTTTAAATTGCAAAACAAAAACAAAAACAGCCCCAACATTTGTGCACTTGTGTTTACAAGTTACAAGTTTACAAGTTAAAAAAAGTGATTTGAGACTTAATTAGCGTTTTTTTCACTTACATTACTGTCTGGTTGAATGTTGGATGGAACACCGGATAATTCTTCCTTGTGCAGGACTGTTTCAAACTTTACAAGAGTCTTCTGTTCTAGAACTAGCACTTCAAATGTCAGTACTGACCTTCAATAACCACAAATTCCCCTAAAATCTTGCAAATTCATTGTGCCCTTTGGGAGTGCCTGGATGTACTAGACCAGGAGAGAAGGGGAGGCTGGGGGAAAAAAAAAAAAAAAGACAAGATACTATTCCTGATAATGTGGAAGGTGATAAAATTGAAAGTAGAGGTAGAAAGCTTAGAATTAAAAAGAAGCACATACTTTCATATCTTGGCACAAATTGTGTTTCCCACAGATGAGTGAGTCCTGCTTTAGGGATTTTGTGGTATTCTGTAAATTATTTCTTTTGTTTAATGCCCTGAGTACCCTCTCCCTTAATGTGGAGTTCCTATCCTTCATTTTGAATCTTCAGTTGGTAGGCTTATTTGTTGTAAAGAGGTGCTATAATTTGAACACTATAGAAGATCACCTTTAGAAGAGAAAGGCACTTCTTTTATCATCACAGGCCAAAAATACTGAAAATTTCAGAGAAGGCTGTTACCTATTGTTGCTGTAGCAAATTACTACAAACTCTGGCTTAAAACAATACAAACTTAATATCCTAAACTTCTGGAAGTCAAAACTTCAAAGAGAATCTCCCTGAGCTAAAACCTGAGAGGAGAATCTGTTTTCTTGATTTATTTAATAGCTTCTACAGGCTGCCTGCATTCCTTGGTTCATGACCCTTTTCTCCATTTTCAATACTAACAGTATAGCGTCTCCAAATCTGTCAGGCTCTCCTGCTACTCTCTTCCATTCTTAAGGACTTTTGTGATTACATTGGGTCCTCCTGGATAACCCAAACTAACATCCCCATGTCAAGATCCTTAATTTAATCATAACTGCAAAGTCCCTTTTGCCATTAAAATATTATATTCATTGGTTCTGGGAATTAGGACATGGATATCTTTGGGGTGGGCCATTATTCTATCTACTACAAAAGAGTAGAGCAAAGAATATTGGTTTGAATTAGGGACACTTTCTTTTTTAAAAATGTTTTTATTTAAATTCCAGTCAGTTAACATGCAGTGTGATATTAGTTTCAGTTGTGCAATATAGTGATTCAACACTTCCATATGACACCTGGTGCTCATCACAAGTGCACTCCTTAATACCCATCACCTATATAGCCCATACTCCCCACCTGTGTCCTGAAATAGGGAGACTTTAAAACATTTTTGTCTCTTACAATTTTTTCTGGCAGATCAACCACTCATTTTTACCTTTAAAAGCCAAAGTAAGAATTTTATAACTGCTTATGACAGTATGATTTCTATTTATAATTTCCATCAAACTTAAAATAATATCCTAAATGTAGAGATTACCAAAATACATTGGTGGTGGGGAGAGGCTGAAACAGATATTTATGTATCCAAGATATAATTCTAAATCTGATTTTTATTCTCAGATTGAGCACATAATATATAGTTTCACCATTTCTGCCAAAGCATATTTATTTAGCATTATCAATGCTGGGGCAAGTTTTATATAACATGCTATTTCTATTTCCAGCTCATTTAAAAATTTTTATTTCATTTTTAATTTCTTTAAGATTTTATTTATTTGAGAAAGAGAGAGCATGAGAAAAAATAGAGAGGGAGGGGGAGAAGGAGAAGGAGATCCCTTGCTGAGCAGGGATGACACCCCAACATGAACTTGATCCCAGGAACCTGAGATCATGACCTGAGCTGTAGGCAGACAGCTGACTGAGCCATCCAGATGCCCTTGCAGTTCATTTTTTTAAATTAAAAAAAAAAACAAAACAAGAATTTATGCTTTAAAATATTAAACAATACAAAAATACACAGGGTAAAAAGTTAAAGCCGGCCCTGCTCCCATCTCATCTCTCCCTCCAAAGTAAAACACTGCTAAACAGTTTGGTGTGCAGTCCATTGACCATTTTCTATAATGTTAGACACATACCCACATACACATATACCCTGAGACCTTATGTACATAAACAACATATTAAGCATACAGTTCTGCTACTAGCTCTTTGCTCTACACCGTCCTATAGTACATCTATACTATACTGATAGTTGAATGTTCATGGATATTAGGGTAGTAAAGTGAATGGGAACTTGGTTTCTAATTCAAATTTTTGTTCTGCCACTATATGCCCTTGAACAAATTAATCTTTTGGTGTCCTATTTTTCTCTTTTATAAAGTATATGAAAATAATAGTACCTACCTCATAGGATTTTACAATTATACAAGTTCAGCATATTACCTAAAACGAATGCATGTGAAACACTTAGAAGGGCCCAGTCGCGTAACAGATTTTTAATGGCATTGTGTTAGTATTGCACTATTTTTACTGATTGTATAATTGTTAGTGATGGGAACCACTTAAACTAGTCTCAAAATGTGAATACTTCCAAGTTGGATTTTTAATGAAATATAAATACTATAAGCATTGAAGTACATCTTTTCTGCTTGCATTGAATTACAGTATTTTTAAAAAGATTTTATTTGTTTTTAAGAGAGAGAGAGGGAGAGAGAGCACAAGCGAGAGGCAGAGGGAGAGAGAATCTCAAGCAGACTCCCCACTGAGTGTGGAACCCAATGTGGGGCTCCATTCCTGGACCTCAAGATTATGACCCAAGCTGAAACCAAGAGTCAGACACTCAAACAACTGTACCACACAGGTGCTCCAAATTACAGTATATTGTGATAAGATGTCCATCATAGGCTATGCACATGTTTACAGCTTTTGCTTGGTGTTGCTTTCCAAAGGGGATCATACCGGTTTCAGTACTAACATCGAGGACTTATTCAAACTTTTTGACAGAGTTCAGAAATATTTTGCTACCTTAGCAGTCATAAAATGGTACTTACACTTTAAAAAAAAAATTTTTAGATTTTTAAAATTTATCTGACACAGAGACACAGAGGGAGTGAGCACAAGCAGGGGGAGCTGCAGGCAGAGGAAGAGGGAGAAGCAGGCCCCAGTGAGTGTGAAACCCAACGTGGGACTCCATCCTAGAACCCCGGGATCATGATCAAAGCCAAAGGCAGACGTCCTACCGACTGAGCCACCCAGGCCCCCTAATTTATACTTTTTATGAACATATTTTTTCATGTGCTTATTATTTGCCTTTGTTTATTCATTGTACAGTGATTGTATTTGAGCATATTGATGTATTACTATTCTAGGGACTGGGATTCTAGCAATAAACAGAACAAACAAAAATCTATGTGAATGATAGATATGGCTCTATTAAAAGTATAGCCTCTCAGGTACTATATTAAGCCAGCAAAAGCTTTTCAAACAACATAAGCAAACCTTGGGAGTATTTGGCCTTTGTGGGAGAATAAGTTGGTATAGCCATGGGAAGGATGAGCACGGTGCACTTTACTGCTCATTTGTTTAATAATAGTGAAGCAATTTATTTAAAGATTCGGAGTAAGAAACTAAATTAGTACATACTTTTAAAATAATTTTAAAATCATTTTTATAGGGGTACCTGGCTGGTTCAGTAGGAAGAGAATGTGACTCTTGATCTCAGAGTTGTGAGTTTGAGCCCCACGTTGGGTTTAGAGATTACTTAAAAAAAATTAAAAAATATTTTAAAAATAATTTTTATAATTAAAAATAGGAATATATTTGTCATGGAGTAGAAAGAAAACTTTATGAGTCTTTAAAGGTAAAATAGTTTTTAAAGAAATTTCCAACACTTGTCCCCAATCATTTTCCCCTTGGTATTCATTCAAGTTCTTCTCAGGAAGAACTTGAGAAGCTTTAACAGGCTATTTAAAACCAACTCTTAGGGAGTGAGAAGTGTGGTAATGAGAAGAACATTCTTTTGAGTGTTTTCAGTTTTGGGTGATTACAAATAAAGCCACTATAAATATTTGTTCTCCAAAGTGTCTGTCCATCTGCATTTCTACCAGCAATGCATGCAAGTTGTGTTTGCTTAGCATCTTCACCTTTACCAACACTTGTATATCAGTCTCCCCCCTCCCCATCCTATTTACTGTGTGGTGGTATCTCACTGTGGTTTTGATTTGCATTTCTCTAATGATCAAAGATGTGGAACGTCTTTTCATGTGGCTTATTTGCCATTTGTCTATCTTTTTTTGGTGAAATGTCTGCTCTAACCTTTTGCCCATTTTTTCATTGCTCCTCCCACATAGTTGTTTTAAGAGTTCCTTATAATACTCTGAATAAAAACTCTTTTGAAATGTATGTTTTGCTTTAAGGGAAAAAAAAAAAAAGCCCAGCTCTCAATTACATTCGAGTGTGTATTCAAATAACTATGAAGCACTTTCATGGCACACTTTGTCTCTTTATAAGCGATTTATATGAATTTGCAATGTGCTCTTTCTGGGGAATTATGTTTTTCTCTGTCTCTAAAATGACACTACACTAAATAGTGTAGTGTCAAAGTCTAAAATATCTGCTTTCAAGCTCTAAATAAGTATTCTGTGTAAAAAGCCTAATATAGAGGAAAAACTCTGCTTCCTGTTAGAATATAAGTAAGTAGAGTAATGTATGACCCAGGAGTAAATCAGAAATCAGTTTTCAAATGACATTACTTTCTCAATTAGGTTAAAAAAAAAAAAAAAAGTGAACGAGCAACACAATAAGGAATGAAATAAAAGGTGTTTCACCTTCCCAGAACCCATTTCTTGAGAAAAAGGAACTATAAAAAGGCGTTTTAAGTTTTGAAACTAGAGCATGCAAACCCCTCTTCAATTCACATTTGCACCTGCATCTCTGATTTGCAAAAATCGACGCGTAAAACTTCAAAATAGCAAAATATAAGTTTGTTATAATATTAACATGTGGTTTAGTGCTCTATGCAGTAGAGCATGTTACCTTGCAAATTTGGATTCTTTACCATTTCTAATTGTTACTGTAAACTACTTCAATGTTATTTGATCCCAGCAGTTCGTAGTTTCACACTTGAAGCTTCTAGAGTAGTTACAACAACTGGAAGCTCCTTCCGTGCAATTCTCCCTTCCTCACGTCTCTCCTGCGAAGGAAGGTCACCTTCTACAGTTGACTACCATACTGATTCATCTAGGCAAAACTTCCAGTCCGCTCCTGTCTTCGTACATTGTTCTCCTGCATCACGGTTCAATTATTTCCCGTAGAGCGAGCCCAGGGATGATCAGACCGACACTTGGGCTTGTTTCCTCTTTCTATGCCAAACACGACTCTAGCTAAAAACTTTTTCACCTGTCAGTCCCGCTCATTCTTGATATTCGTTTTCCTACCACAGTCTTCGCTATTACAGTAGCTCTGATGTCTGGGCAAAATAAAGCTCACATTTTTCTTAAACAATAACGACCGCACAAATTTTATGGTTAGATTTGTCCCAAGACCGAAGACCGCGCCTCCTAACTAGTGAGGCGGGATACACACGAGGAATTAAGAGTGGAGGAGCGGTAGCTGAAAGGAGGCTGCGGGGACGCGCCTCGGCGCAGCCGCCCAACCCCCAAAGACCGTGTCCGCGAACCCCGGGAAGTTTGGACTCGCGCCGCAGCTTCCGGACCCACCTCTAGGCGACCACCGGAACTCGCTTTCCCGGCAGGCCCCGCGCGGTGCGGCGCTCGGCGCGCTCCGGGTCCTGTCAAGGCAATACCCGCGAGCCCGCCCTGCGGCCCCACCCCCTGACTCCTAGCTCCTTCCCCGACTCCCGCGAGTTCCAGTCCCGACTTCCAGCTCCCCAGCCCCGCCCAAGTCGCGCGCGCTCTCCCCGCCCCGCCCTCGTCCCCCCGCGTGCGGCCGCTACAGCCAATGAGATTCGGGGCCGCGTGCGCAGATTCAAACGGCGGCTCTTGAGGGAGGCTGGGCGCGAGATTCGGCGGTGCGGACAAAACCCTGCAGGAGGCTGCGAGCCCTGCAGAGCTGCTCGCTGCGGGGTGAGGGCGGGGGTCGGCGCCCGCTGCGGAGCTGAGCAGGGACCACTGCGTAGAGGCTGAGAGGCGGCGGGAGGGGCCGGCGGAGGGCGGGAGCGCGCCTGCTGACATGTTGGGGACATCCCTGACCGGGCCGGGCCGGGGCTAGGAGCTGCACTGCGAGCCGGGGGCGGGTCGCGGTCCGCCCCTCCGTCCTGCCCTGCCGGGGACGTGCGTTCCACTCTCGGTCGCTTCGGAGAGGGAGCGAGGGGGAGCGGCTGGAGGGTCGGGGACAAGGAACATTCGCTTGAGGCTGGAGGAGGCTGAACTGCGTCCCCGCCCAGCCCGCGCCTATGCGGTACTTGAAGGATGGCGAAGAGGTCGCGCAGGTGGGTGACATCTCTTTGACTTAGGCCTGTTGGCAGTGTCTCGGCTCACATTCTTTCCCCTTTCCCAATGCTTCCCCGTCAGGCCCTCCCCAGGTGGGGCCAAGGTTTTCCTTCCCGCTGCCCCGCAGCCCTCTCCGGCCCGGCTGGCCCCATCGCAGCCGTGACGTGTGGAGAGTTGGGGACCCCTGTGTTTAAGGCGCAAAAAGTGAGTAACAAATGCCCAGATTGCTATAAGGAGTTGATTCTCCCCACAGCGCACATCCAGACTTCAGCCTCTCACAGTCCCCTCTTGGTCGGAGTTTCTTGCCAGGTAAGTCCGCGCTTTCAGGGAGTACTCCACGCACATAAAAGTGCTCATGGACAGCCCCGACGAATCGAAAATGGTGTTCAAAGAGATTCTTTTTTTCTGAATTACGGAATCAGTTAAAGTAGGAACTCTGTGATAAACCTGCGCTGGGACCCCTCTGCCATCTTTGCTGCCTTGACAGGTATGGAAAATCCTCTGAGGGATAGCTGAAGAGAGAGGACCTTTTTGATGCTTTCTGTAATTACCATTCCCTTGTTCTCAGCTTTATGTGTATATTTTTAGTATCTTATGCTGGGAAGTTGTTACACTGTTTCTACCAGTAGCTTGATCTTAAAACAATGTTTGATTCACTGAATATTTTTAGTGCCCGTGTTTGGCTGTGTCTGTAACTAAGTCTTGCCCAGAGAGGTAGGGCATAATATTTGTTGGAGAACTTGCTAGGAGGAATTTACTCATCTAATTTTTATTTACACGTTACTATAGTAGCTACACCTAAATTGTGTGTAGTAACCCCTTAGATGACAAAAAATGAGGTTGTCTTTTGTCAGTAGTATTAAATAAACCTGAAAAGCTGTTTGGCAGGATTTCCAAGTAGTTTTGTTTATCTAGGTTCACAGCCTTAAAGTCTTAACCAGAGAGGTATTTCTCAAGTTGAAATTTAGTACTAAGATTCATTCACTGCGGATTCCTGTTAAAAATTGGCAATAACTACACATAACATTTGTTGCTTTATTAATTTATTAATCATCTTCTGTATGTAAGGTATTTTTGCAGAAAGCAGCATAAAACAAGTCCTTTTTAGACTTATTTTGTGGCAACTGCAGTATAGGTCAGACTCCTCAGATGTAACAAATACACATGTACACTCATGTAGACCCACCTCTCTACAACAGGGTTTTCAACATTGTTACTACTGATATAATGGATTAGATAATTCCTTGTAGTGGGGGGCTGCCCTATGCTTTGTAGTATGTTTAACAGCATTCCTGGCCTCTGTCTAGTAGATGCCAGTAACACCATTTCCCTGAGTTATGACAATCAAATGTTTCCAGACATTACCAAATGTGTGTTGGGGGGGGGGCAGAATCACTCAGGTGAGAATAACTGCTCTAATTAACTTCCTAATCTTCAGAAAAGAAAGATATTAAAAGCTCCTATAATTATAATTAGCGAGGTACTGATTTAGGCCTTGTGCATTTTTAAATATACAGAATTTTTAAAATAAAATAACTTCATTAAGCAAAGTGACAAATGACTTTGTCAACTCAAAAACAGAAGTTTGTTTATATTCATTATGTGGCATTATCTATCTATCAGTATTGATGTTAATCTTATTTGAAAGAATGTCTTACCTAATGTGATCATCATTTAGTTATGATTAGACATGGATGCTTGAATGTCAGAACCCTTTCCTCCAATTGATTTTTTCTGCTCATTTTATAGTTTTTGAATGCTTCATAATAATAGACTAAGAAAGGTGAAGTGATTTAATGACGAACTTGCCTGTGTACATTATTTTCTTTTATTCACAATACTGTGAGCATTGAGATCTAAATATTAGTTGTACTGTTCACTTTTGTTCCTTGTCAGCTGTATGAATTAAAATGTATTATATAATGATTTAAAAGGCTGGAGTAATTAAATGCGGTGCGGATGAAACTATGCTCCGAATAGAGGTAGAGGATGTGGTGAGAAATTATCATCTCTAAATGCTGTATTACGTAGAGTCTTTACACTTAAATGTGTTTCAGGCTCTAAATTATATTTCTTGTATATGAAAATATGTTTTATTTATTTTAGAATGTAATAGAATGTGAAATGTTTTGAGGGTGAAGTTATTGGGCAAAGTCTGGTCTCATGCCTATTGACTAAATGTCTTATTAATAAATATGAACCTAATTTATAGTTGAGAAAGGAAATAATTTAGTCAATTTAATATCTCTACTATACAACTAAGTATTTGAATGAAAACGGTAGTTTGCTGTATAAAAGTTTTGCATAAGACTATGAGCATAAATCCTGTAATATACTTTTTTTTTCTATATGATATGGAAAAAAAAAAAAGTAAAAAAACCCTGATACCTCAGGTTGAAACAACTGGACAATGTTGGCTCTTTTGATTTTTAAGATAGCTGTAGTATCTCTGACCTAGATTTACATAAAGGAAAAGGCTCATTTAGTGTTGTGACTTTAAATAGTTTAAGATCTCACTGGGGTTTTAATGGTATAATTTACAGGTAGTATCAAAATTGGTATAAGTTATTAACGTGTATTTGATTTTTAAGCATATTTATGTATTGAGTAATTAATTTTAGTTTTTAAAAGCTAGATCTACCCTTAAAAATAAACTTTGAAAAATGTCATTTAGAAACTAGAAGACCTGTTTTAAGTTGTAACAGATTCAGGTATTTACACTTGGCAACTGGTGACTACACTAAATTGGAAAGCTAAAAGCCAGCTTTTTCATTGGAAAATGTTTTACAGTGGGTTATATGTGTGTATGGGAAGCAATTTTACTATGTTATTTCCAGCAAAATGAATGTTACGGGTGAAAGAATACTGAAAATGAGAACTGATTTTTTTAGTCAGCTTTGTCATTAACTAGCAACATTGTTTTGGAAAAGCAAGTAAATTCTATATCCCAGTTTTTAAGTCTGTTAATCTAGGCATTTGGATTTTAGGATCTGTAAATTAAGTCTAGATTTAATATTTCCCATTTTGAACCTTTTTGTAATCATCTTTGCTCATTTAAATATATATATACAAATGGAATGAAATAGAAAAGTTCAGTGATCATTTTTGTTTACGAGTAGATAGGTAGAATTCCTTAAGTATTTATTTCAGTATTGCTATTCATACTGGTCAAATGAAGTCAAATTTGTCTTACTATAATGTTGCTAGTTTGCAGTCCAGGTTTGGAAATAAAGTATTCATGTATGCAGTACATAATATTAACCACCGGGTGGCCTGATTTCACTTTTTTAAATCAACCTGGTAAATTTTCATACCTTGATTTTGAATGAACTTTTAAAAAAAATAGAATTACCCTATCAAAACAGGTAAAATTAAAGATGTAATTTTGGATTTTGATAAAAATTTCAGATTTGATAATAGTTTCTGAGTTAAAATATGATCATGTTGAAGTGATTATTAGAGCAGATTTGATAGAACTGTTGATATGTCTTTAATTTTGAACCAGTGATTCTTTTCAAATAAAAGTAAATTTAAAAAAATTCTCAAATTTTTCCTTTCAGTACCCCATTTTACTCTTTTTGCATGGAATAATTAGTATCCTTTAAAATTGAACTTCTTAAATGTTTTATCTTAATATAGTCAAGTATGAATTGTTTGTGTATTATTTCACAGGGTAAATTATGACTGTAATATCCTATTAGCTTTCACCCAGTGTAAAGTTTCTCTTAACCATTTTCCTGGCCTAATGAGTCATAATATTTGTGTGTGTGTGAGTGTGTGTGTGTGCGCGCACGCGTGCGCGCACGCACTTTATTTTGCTGTTTCATAATCACCCTAATCACTTTGTTCATTCATAATCTTTAGAAAAAAACCTTTTCATTTGAATGTAGTGCTTAGTTTATATATTAGACAGTTATATTCTTTGACTTAAATAAAACTGGCAGAGTAATTCTAGTAACCAAGTTCTGAATGAAGATTCAGAAACCAAATTCCTTTCTATTTTCACTTTGTGACTGGCAAAATAATTTCACCTAACTGCTGTCTTCTAGATCAGTCATCCTAGATTAAAAATAACTTATTTATGTAGTAAGGAGTTGATTTTATTTAGTTATTATATATTATCATCACTGATTGCTACAATATAAAAATGCTAAAAGATGATATGAAAAAGCAGAAAAAAAGAGCAGATTTGTTTTGATGGTGTCTAACCATTATTAAGCAGTGGTGAAAGTGGAATATTGGTGAGATTACTGTGGGGTTTTATCCCTTCTCTTTTTTCTTGGCAAATTGTTCACATTCTGAGGCATCTTTCTGTTGCTATTAAGGATAATGATAATTTTCTAGGATCTTATTCTGTCACATATATTTCAAAGTTACATCATTCTTTCAACAATTACTTAACCAATATAGAAATAACTTATGCTAAAACTAAGAAGTAGCTAGGTGGATAGACTCCAGGAAAGTCCCAGTGGTAGAGGATTCTAAGAATTCTACTTTAATCCTCCTCATACTCACCCACTCAAAAAACCCAGCTTCCTGAACATTGACTGGGCTGTATAACTCTCTGAAACTGATGACCATGCTGATGCAAAACAGAGAATGAAACCTCATGTAGAAATAGAAATTTCTCACAAATCAAGTATGAGGTTAAAAAATAAAGCTGAATTTTAAAGTTGGACAAGTTTTCAGGAAAATTTCTCCTTGGAAACTAGTCTTTTGGCCAAAGTGACATCTTTGGACTCATATCCTTAACTTAAAATAATTTGATAAGAATCTACAGTGAATTTTGTACAGATTAGATGTGATATAGATTTTTTTTTGAACACTCAAGATTTATATAGGTAAGTCCCCAAATTAAACATTGTTTTGAACTGGAAATAACCTAATTTTTAAAAAAAGATTTTATTTATTTATTTGACAGAGAGAGATCACAAGTAGGCAGAGAGGCAGGCAGAGAGAGGGAAGCAGGCTCCCTGCTGAGCAGAGACCCTGATGTGGGGCTTGATCCCAGGACAGGGATGATGACCTGAGCCGAAGGCAGAGGCTTAACCCACTGAGCCACTCAGGTGCCCCATAATAACCTAACTTTTAAAAGCAGTCTCAACTATGCTGTGAAAGTTGTTGGGATCTGAGGGGAGGGAATAAGAAGGGAACTTGTGAAAACCACAACTGAGGGCTGTTTGGGATGGCAGAAAGTGATAATGTTGCTGGGGACTGTTCTAGGAAAAGCTAGGCAATATTAGTAGATACACCAAAGAACCTCTTCTGTACTGAATATTTTGTTTGTTTGTTTCAGCAGGTTATGCTTCTTAAAATTCTACCATTTGGAGGTGCATTTGGATTTTGAAAGTCCTTTTTAATAAATGAGAATGTCTTTCCCCTTCTCCTAGAGGTATTTTCATTTGTTAAAAAAAAATGTTTTCTCTCATATCCACTTGAGAACAGCTGTATTGAGGGAGGTGGACATTTCATTGGGTTGGAAGAGAGGGTTATATTTTGGAATACAGAGTACTTGGAGGAGGTAATAAAAGAGTAAGGAAGATAATTCACTGATCATTAATTTTACAAATATTATAGGTACTGTGCTTGGTGCTGAGAGCTGAATGTATCAGATATGTTCTTTGCATTCCTGAACTTACTATTTGCTTGGGAAGGTTGGCATGTGTGGTGAGCATTAAAAAGGAATGATAGATGCCATGAGTACATACAGATTGGACAGGAAGCCTCAATATGGTGTTTTTTCTGATTTGGTAGCCTTCTTAGAAATTTATTAAGTTGGGGCACCTGTGTGGCTCAGTCAGTTAAACATCTGCCTTTGGGTCAGGTCATGATTCTAGGGTCCTGGGATTGAGCCCTGAGTCAGGCTCCCTGCTCAGTGGAAAGCTTGCTGCTCCTTCTTCCTCTTCCTGACACTCGTCTTGCTTCTGCTTGCTCGCTGTCAAGGAAATAAATAAAATTTTTAAAAAAAGGAAATGAGAAATTTATTAAGTCATTGGATCATGAACCATCTCCATTTTAACTATTTAATCTTGGCTAATCAGGTGGATATTTCTGGTAGCTGAAGATGGCAGCAAATTACAGGTGTTTATTTATTTAAACTTGTGTCTTTATTTCCAGATTAGTTCAACAAAACAAGCATAGGACTGGCAGATTATTGTTTTAGGGAGCAAGCATTGGAATGTTAAAATGCACTGAACTGAAGCAGATAGATAGTTTATATAGGTAGGGGAGTTGGGGATCTTTGTGTCTTGCTTGGTTAGATATGAAGAACTTTGGTCCCGGGGGACGCCAGTCTGGCTTAGTTGGTAGAACATGTGACTCTTGATCTCAGGGTCATGAGTTCAACCCCCACATTGTGCATGGAGACTTCTTAAAAAAAAAATTTGTCCTATAGAATTGACAAATCAAAGGAAATCAGAAGTTCTTGTAAAGGATCTATAGAGAGTATTAAATCTAGACCTTCATTTTTCAGTTTTGTAAGAAACTATATGTAGATATTGGGAACTATCCACATGTTCCAAATATATTACATTAGAGGTTAATCATCAAACTTGAGCTGCTTGAAATCAGAGTGTATTTTTAGAAAAGAGTTGGATATAATAAAGCAGAAATAATCTTGAATGTTGGACAGTTAGCCTATGCACATAATACTAATATTGAGCTACCTCTTTGTGCTGTGTGCTATATGAGGTGTTTTATATGTTTTTTCATTTAATTTTATCCTTAAAGATGCACTATAAGATAGGTAGTATTAATATATTATCCTTATTTCACAAACAGGTAAACTAAAGCCCTAAGAGGTTAATATGTACAGGGATGCAAAATAAGTAGTTAAGTTAAAACTAAATCTTGTTCTGATTTCAAAATATACTTCCGGTTTATCTTTGGTATCTTCCAGCTTCTTGGTATCCTCTTCCCTATTTCTCTAGTATGTGGCAGTATACTGGTTAATTAGTGCATTTTGGAGTTCAGTCATGATACATTTGGTATAACTGTGGGCAAGAAGTTACTTTTCTAAGTCAAAGTCTTCCTTTTCTGTAAAGTGGGAATAGTAATATTTCCCTCTTGGGGATGTTGTGGGGTTTTAAGACAGAAATTCAGAGACTACCTAATGTCTGGTACTTAGAAAGTTTAAATAAGTATTAGCTCTTATTATTTTCAGATTCTCATGACTGTCTTCAGTCTAACTACTCAAAATCCTCTATTCCAGTTTATCATAAAGACCTGCCCTCTTTTCTGGGGTTTCATGTTCTCAGGGCTTTAACTGTTTTCTGTATGCTGGTGATTGCCAAAGCTGTGTCTATCTGAGGCCTCTTACCTGAGCAGAAGATC
Source organism: Neogale vison (assembly GCF_020171115.1). Taxonomy (NCBI): domain Eukaryota; kingdom Metazoa; phylum Chordata; class Mammalia; order Carnivora; family Mustelidae; genus Neogale; species Neogale vison. Next base: position 68,853,466 of record NC_058094.1, read on the forward strand.
CATGTGCCCATTTGCCTTCCTAGATCTGCTCTGCCCAACAGAATAGCCATTCCCCTACAAGCTGCTATTGAGCTGTTGAAATGTGGTTAGTCTGAATTGCAATATACTCTAACTATAAAATACACACTAGATTTTTTGAGACTTCAGTAAGTAAAAAAGAAATGTAAACTAATTCATGATTATGTTGAGTATGTGTTGAAGTGGTAATTTTTTAATATTTTGGGTTAAATAATTAACATTATTTTGAACTGTTTCTATTTTTAAAATGTGGCTACCAGGAAATTAGATATGTGACTGTGTTATATTTCTTTTTTTAAATTTTTTTCATTTTTTATTAACATATAATGTTATTATTTGCTTCAGGGGTACAGGTCTGTGAATCATCAGTCTTGCATAATTCACAGTACTTTCAATAGCACATATCCTCCCCAATGTCCATATGTGTTATATTTCTATCAGACAGTGCTATTCAAGATGTATTCACTTGTATATTCCTCAAGTGCTTGGAATCAGCTAGTCCAAAACTGCCTACCCTCCCCATTCTCTTCTCCCTTTCAAAGTTCTGTTTTTCCTTCTATTCTTTTTTTTTTTTTTTTACGGTTTTGTTTATTTGTTTGGCAGAAAGAAAGAGAGCACAGCAGGGGGAGCAGCAGAAAGAGGGAGAGGAAGAAGCAGGCTCCCTACTGAGTAAGGAGCCTGATGCAGGGCTGATCCCAGGATCCTGGAATCATGACCTGAGCCAAAGGCAGATGCTTAACTGACTGAGCACCCAGGCACCCCTTCCTTCTATTCTTTGTCTCAGTGGATAGCTCTGTTTATGCTCCCAAAGTCAGAAGTTTTGGAGGTATCCTTACTCCTTGCAAAATCCTCTTGTTTCCACCTTTCTTTTCTTTTAACATCCTAATTTTATTTTACTTTTTTCAGTGTTCCAAGATTCATTGTTTATGCACCATACCCTGTGCTCCATGCGATACGTGCCCTCCTTAATACCCACCACTAGGGTCACCCATCCTCCCACCCCCCCCTTCTAGAACCCTCAGTTTGTTTCTCAGAGTCCACAGTCTCTCATGGTTCGTCTTCCCCTCTGATTTCTCCCAACTCACTTCTCCTCTCCAACTCCCAGTGTCCTCCGTGTTATTCCTTATGCTCCACAAGTAAGTGAAACCGTATGATAATTGACTTTCTCTGCTTGACTTACTTCACTCAGTATAATCTCCTCCATGTTGATACAAAGGTTGGGTATTCATCCTTCTGATGGCTATAATATTCCATTGTATATATGGACCACATCTTCTTCTTCTTCTTCTTCTTTTTTAAGATTTTATTTATTTATTTGACAGAGAGAGAGAGATCACAAGTAGGCAGAGAGGCAGGCAGAGAGAGAGAGAAGGAAGCAGGCTCCCTGCTGAGGAGAAAGCCCGATGCGGGGCTCCATCCCAGAACCCTGGGATCATGACCTGAGCCAAAGGCAGAGGCTTAACCCACTGAGCCACCCAGGCGCCCCTGGACACCTCTTCTTTATCCATTCATCTGTTGAAGGGCATCTCAGCTCTTTCCACAGTTTGGCGATTGTGGACATTGCTGCTGTGGACATTGCTGCTACGAACATTGGGGTACCTATGGCCCTTCTTCTCACTATATCTGTATCTTTGGGGTTAATACCCAGTAGTGCAATTGCAGGGTCATAAGGTAGCTCAATTTTAATTTTTTGAGGAATCTTCATACTGTTTTCCAAAATTGCTGCACCAACTTGAATTCCCGCCCACCAACAGTGTTAGAGGATCCCCCTTTCTCCACATCCTCTCCAACACTTGTTGTTTCCTGTCCTGTTGATTTTTGACATTCTAATTGGTGTAAGGGGGAACCTCAATGTGGTTTTGATTTGAATTTCCCTGATGGCTAGTGATGATGAACATTTTTTCATGTGTCTATTAGCCATTCATATGTCTTCTTTGAAGAAGTGTCTGTTCATTTCTTCTGCGTATTTTTTGACATAATTATTTGTTTTTTGGGCATGGAGTTTGAGGAGTATCTTTATAGATAATTGTTATAGATAATAACAATTCTTCCATTGTTTGTTTTAACTAGATGTGACCTTGTTTTGTATTTTACCCTTAACATTGTCAGGCTCTAATAATTTCTTACTTGGGCTATTGTAAAAGATTAATAATTGGTCTTCCTTCCTCCATTTCTCCACATTCCTGCCAGTGATTTTTCTGAAACACGACATATTTGTCTTTCTCTTATTTGAAGTCCTTTAACTCTTTAGGATAAAGGTCAAATAAAGAATAAAAGTCAAACTCTTTAGCATACATAGAGGTTATCAATTGACCCCTGGTGGCTTATCATTTCTATGGTGTCAGTAAGAACTATAGCTATTACCAATCGTATGACTCTTAATTTTATATATTTTCAATAATCTAACTTGATGTATGTCTGTCAGTCTGAGTGGCTGCTTCAGTCATACCTGTATACATAGTTTCAAAGATTGAATTCACAAGTTTACATGTAATTTTTGATTTCACAATTGTGGCTTTTATTTTTTTAGCGAGGATGAGGATGATGACCTTCAGTATGCTGATCATGATTATGAAGTACCACAACAAAAAGGATTGAAGAAACTCTGGAACAGAGTAAAATGGACAAGAGATGAGGTAATTATGTGATAACGCTTACTAATTTCATACTTGTATATACTTGTTAATAATAATATTTAATAAAGATAGAAAGATACTGAAAAGCAAAACATGAGAAAAGTTATTCATCAACTAATGTGCACCTATTTTTCTTCCACTGGGGGTGTGAATGTAGTTTGATGTTGAGACTGACAGAAAGAGTAGAGTAAATGGGAAAGCTTGTATTATAGTGGCTTGTCCTTCTTCAGATGGCTGTCAGATATGACATGAAAGAATTGGAGAGTTATTGTTGGGGGAAGAAAGCTTTCTAATTTTCATTCCTGTTTTAATAGGATGATAAGTTAAAGAAGTTGGTTGAACAACATGGAACTGATGATTGGACTCTAATTGCTAGTCATCTTCAAGTAAGTCAACTATTATCTTATATTTATAACATGGATGATATAGGTCATTGGATTAAATTTGCTCTTTTTCAGAAATGTGTCTTTATTATTTTAGACTTAGGTTTCCTTTCTAAAAACATCTCTGTTGTTCTGATCTTCCTACAGTGTGGCCAAAGATCAGAAAATCTGATTTTCTAATAATAAGTTTACATAGGGGCCTAAAAAGATTACTAATCTAAAATGAAAATGATGCTAAGTTTGGTTAGGGCTTTATAAATATTTGTTGATAAACGTTAAAACATTTAAAAGAAGTTAAATGCATTGAAATATTTTGGCAGCTGATCAATAAAATCAGAAAAAGATCTTTTGAAAAATTTGTTATCTAATGTTTGCATTTTAAGGTGTTATTGATTTTTAAAAGAATTATACTTAATTGTTTGGGGCGCCTGGGTGACTCAGTGGGTTAAGCCGCTGCCTTCGGCTCAGGTCATGATCTCAGGGTCCTGGGATCGAGCCCCACATCCGGCTCTCTGCTCTGCGGGGAGCCTGCTTCTTCCTCTCTGCCTGCCTCTCTGCCTACTTGTGATCTCTGACTGTCAAATAAAAAAAAAAAAAAAAAAAGAATTATACTTAATTGTTCATCATACTATTCACATACTATTCATTAGTATGTAATTTTATAATTTACAAAATGTTTTCACATATATTCTTTTTGTTCCTTACTATATTAAAGGCAAAATATTCATATTTGAATTTCTGTTTTGACTACCGTGGGTTTCAGAAACCAGGTCACCTATGTTCTTTCTAAATTCTTATGATGCTTTTCAACATAACCTGAAAATTGAGAACAGATAATGAAAAGAGCATAATTTTTGTTATCAGTCTAAACTATATTTAAGTGTCAGCTCCATTAGCTGTTTGGTCTTAGAAAAATTATTTAACCTCTTTGATTTTCAGCTTCTTTATCTATAATATGGAAATAATAGTACTGTTTTTGTAGTATTGTTGTGAGAATTAGAAATAACATATATAGGATTTTGGCACATTCCCTGTCATTTAGCAGGTGTTCAGTAAATGCAAACTAAATTAGAAGTTATTTGTATTAGGTTTATCAGTTTATCTTCAATGATATAGCAGCAAATGAAGGAAATAGAGAAATACACAGGACATGCAGAAACTGCCTAATTATTTTGAAGAAAATGATAGCCTTAAAGTGGATCAGCATTGATGTTTAGAAGCCATAAATGAAGAAAAACAGCTTAAATAAACATAATTTGAGATCCACTAGGCACAGAGACAGCCACTGGTAATCAACATTATCCAGAATCCTGTATATGTTCACTAGTATTTTTGTAAACTCTGAATCAATCATGAAGTTAAGTGTTTTGTTATTATTATATATTTTTAATTTGTAAGAGTTACTAGGTCATGAATTGACTACTTCATTTGTTAATGATTTTTGGAATTTGGAATGTTTCCAGATAAGGCTTTTTTATCCTGGTAAATTCATTTTCCTTTTAAGCCTCAACATTTAAATAATTGAACTGATATGTTACATAATCTTTCGTATAGCTGTATTCTTTTTTCTTGATAACTTGGAGGTCATCTTTTATAAAAATCCTTTAAATACCATGCAGTGGCCTAGTAATGCCTTTAGGGGTTTTTAAATTGTAAAAAGTTAGATTTAAGTACTGCTGTACTGTATCAATTCAGATTGCTATGCTATTTGAGTTCATATGTCTGCTTTGTATAGTTTTCTGTCTACTCCCTTTTATTCCTCAATATTGGATACATTTCTTTATGGTAACATCTGTGTTAAATAACTTTGCATTTTGCTATGTTATAAGGCACACTGTAGAGATACATTCTTATAAATTAAAATAATATATATAGTCTAAGCTCTGCCAAAGGGTCTAATTTAAAAATGAATCAAGATACAGGCATGTAAGATAAATATTACAATTTAAGCTTCTTCTTCTTTTTTTTTTTTTTTTTTTAATTTGAGAGTGAGAGCATGTATGAGTTTGGGGAGAGTCAGAGGGATAGGGAGAAGCAGACTGCTTGCTAAGCAGGTAGCCCTAGGACAGGGGCTGCTTCCAGGATTCTGAGATCATGACCTGAGCCGAAGACAGACGCTTAACTGACTAATCCACCCAGGTGCCCTGAGAAATACTATAGTTCAAATAATTTTTTTTTTAAAAGATTTTATTTCTTTATTTGAGAGAGAGAGAGCACAGAGGGAGAGTGCACCCAGGTAATGACACTCAGCCAAATGTACCACAGGGACATGAGGGCCTGGGAGGGGTCTGTAGTGAGTGAGTCCAGAATAAGAGCCCAGCAGAGGGGTGAAGGGAGAAGGAGCTCCAGACGGATTCCAAAATCCACTTCTGACAGGTTTGCTCTTGGCCAACCTGCTTGAATCCACCTTCTGACCTAACCTGACATTTCTTTTTTTTTTTTTTTTGAAGATTTTATTTATTTGAAAGAGAGTGAGAGGGACAGCAAGCAGGGGAACGGGCAAAGGGAGAGGGAGAAGCAGAAGCAGGCTCCCCACTGAGCAGGGAGCCCGATGCGGGTCTTGATCCCATGACTCTGGGATCATGACCTGAACCAAAGGCAGATGGTTAACTGACTGAGTCACCCAGGGACCCCCAGTTTACAGAATGTTATTGAATACATTATTCTTGAAGACTTTCTTCTTGAATTTGGGCTGACTTGCTTTCTGGAAGACAATTGTTCAATAACAAAATCATCAATTCTTTCAGAATCGTTCAGATTTTCAGTGCCAGCATCGATGGCAGAAAGTTTTAAATCCAGAATTGATAAAGGGTCCCTGGACTAAAGAAGAAGATCAGAGGGTAATGTGTTCATATTCTTTATTTTGACTGTGTAGGTGGACTGGCTTTATTTTCTTCTTAATACATTGTTTTGTCACAAAGAATATGTTTAAATCATGTTGATTTTGATCTTTGGGTGCTGCTTGTAGAAGAATTGAAAGTTGAGTGTCTTGAAATATAGTTTTTCTGAATCATGTCAAAGCAAGTATAATATATATAGCTTTTTCTTTCTAAGAGTTTGGTTTACAGAAGGAAAAAGGCCATCAGCTTACTCTTATTTAGAGCTTAAGTTAGCAACATTTAGGGTGTGGCTTCTTGTTGAAAATAGAGTCAACATTTTCGAAACAATTTATATTTTATTTTTATTTTATCTGATAACATGATATGTAAGAAAGTCATTCTTAACTATCCCTCTTGACCTATAATAAGCCCCCAAATAAGAGAGATAGCCGAGCATCGTGTTTCTAAAGGGTTGGATGACTTAAAAACTAAGGTAATTCCTTGTCTTATAAAAGTCTGAGAAGATTAGGGATCTTGCTGCCCTCCACTAGGAATTGCCCTTTAGTTCATGTTCTTTATTGCAGAAACATTAATGTAATCTGGGAATTAGGGCATGTTTCCTACCCTGCCCCCACAACACAACAACAACAACAAAATTCACCAGGCTCAGAATTGATCTGGTTTAATTGATGGCCAGTGATAGGTTTTACAATGTGTGATCTGTATCCTTTTAGGGTGAGAAAGGAAGAAATGAAGATGGTAAATTTCTAGATCCTTCTTTCTTCCAAACTGATTTATTTGGCTTTCAGCTGAAGCTTTTAAGAAAAAAGATACAAAGTAGAAAATCTATAAGTCTCAGCATCTTTACTGTTGTCTTAAGTTAATTTTCAATGAAAACAATTTAACTTACAACTTGCTTTAATTAGCACCTTGTATTTTAGATAAGTTTGTATTTCTATACTTGGCAAATGATGAATGAGTATTAGAAATTTTGTTGTGGTTTGGATTTAATGCATTAAAAAATAGTATTCTTGAGTTACGTTTTAAAATTCTGTCAAGGTAATAATTTTTTTAATTGAGGTATCATTGACACTATATTAGTTTCAAGTGTACCACATCATGATTTGCTATTTGTATATATTCCTAAATGATCACAACAATGAGTCTGGTTATCTCTCACCATATATAGCTGCAAAAAATTTTTTCTTGTGATGAGAATTTTTAAGATCTCTTTAGCAGCTTTCAGATGTGCATTACGATATAGTCACCACACTGTACATTACATCCCCACGAGTTATTTTTTAAATAATAGTTTTTTAAACTTTGTTTTTCTGTTTCTTAGGTTATTGAATTAGTTCAGAAATATGGGCCAAAAAGATGGTCTTTAATTGCAAAACACTTGAAAGGAAGAATAGGCAAGCAGTGTAGAGAAAGGTGGCATAATCATCTGAATCCTGAGGTAAAGAAATCTTCCTGGACAGAAGAGGAGGACAGGATCATCTATGAAGCACATAAGCGGTTGGGAAATCGTTGGGCAGAAATTGCCAAACTACTTCCTGGAAGGTGCTTGTATAAGTGTATATACATTTCCCTGTACTTAAACTTAATCTTTATTAAGTTACTATTGATTATGTTTAGAAGGATCCCCATGACTTTTATTTATAATTGAAATTTAAACAGGGAATCTTTGGACCTATTTGTAATAAATTCTGTGTAAGGGATAGAACTGCTTTTTAAATATCTTATAACAGTAATTTGTGCAGTAAAATAATGGGCCTTTAGATTATGTGAACAGTTAATATACTCCCCAGATTATTTACATATCATTGCCAGTCAGACAGACCTTCTTTGTACAAACCTGGTTGGAACGGAATCTAAATGGAAGAGATTTCTTTCATATTGTATTCTATGCATAAGACCAGAGAATAGCAAATACATTGGCTGAAATAAGCTATGGCAGTTCATTAGAGAAAATTCAGTTCTTAATTATGGTATGATTCAAATCATGGGAGTAGTATATATATACCATGTGGCTAAAATACAAAATTTCCCTAAGGGAAGGTGATATGCCCCTGTATACATTGCACTGGTTCAAATGTTTCCTGATTGTAGTACAGTAGACCAGCAATCTTAGGAAAATCCATACCTCACTCGAAGGTATACATTTTTTTTTATTGTTGTAGTCTCTGTATGGTACTTCATAGTTCAAAAAATGCTTTTACCTATATACTTAATTTTCATATATAATGAAATATGCAAAGCAAACAATGCTATCTTTTTTTGTGAGTAAGGAAATTAAAACATCATGTTTTTTACCAAACCAGGCTTAGGAACTTCTGATGTTTTCAGCCTTTTATATATCTTTTTACTGTCCATTGAAGCTAGCCTTAATATAAAGTGTCTTAACACTTTATGTATGTAGTTGATTTTCAGTAAATGTTTGTATATTTTATGGAGGATGGAATTTATACTACAAGTAACTGTAGGTTGAAGGTTTCCACTTTATAAAGGCAAGTTTAGTTAAAAAGGGAACCAGTGAACTCTTTCTAACATAGGTATTGTAGTGAAAAAATACTGGGTTTCTCTAATTTGTGGTTTGTTTTTCTTGACCATGTTTGTTGCTGGCTTTTAGGCCTTTGCCCTCTCGATGTTTTTATAAGGAACGCTCTTTTTTTCTCTTCTTGTATGGCAGGTTCATTCTTGTCATTCAGTCTTAGCTTCACCGTCACCTCACAGGGGCTTTCCTGGACCACCTATTAAATTACCCTATTTACTCACTTTTCTTATCCTACTTTAATGATCTGCATTGTGCTCATGTTTTTCTTTGCTTTTTTCCAAGTGAAGTGTTTTGGACATGTAATATTATATTATTTTCAGGTATACAACATGGTAATTTAACATTTATATACATTTTTAAGTGATCACCAAGCTAAATGTAGCTACCATCTGTCACCATACAAAACTGTTATGTATTATTAATTATATTCCCTATGCTATACATTGTATCCTCATGTCTTATTTGTTTTATAGCTAGAAGTTTTTACTTTTAATCTCCTTCCCCTATTCCCTGCTCTCTGCTCAACCTCCGCTCCCCCCGGCAGCCACCACCTTGTTCTTAGTATCCATGAGTCTGTTTTTGTTCTGTTCTGTTTGTTTTGTTCTTTAGATTCTACAGATAAGTGAAATTCTATGGTATATATCTTTATCTGACTTTTTTCACTTAGCATAGTACCCTCTAGGTCCCTCCATGTTGTGAATGACAAGATTTCATTTTTTATGCCTGAATAATATTTCATTGCATGCATACACTACATCTTCTTTTTCTGTTCATCTTTCAGTGGCCACTTGGGTGGATTCCATATCTTGGCTGTAAATAATGCTGCAGTGAACATGGGTGTGCATATATTTTTGTATTAGTGTTTTTGTTTTTTTCAGATAAATTTCCAGAAATGGAATTACTAGATCATGTGTAGTTTTACTTTTAATTTTTTGTGGAATCTTCATACTGTTTTCCATGTTGGCTGTATCTTTTTGCATTCCCACCAAGAGTTCATGAAGGTTCTTTTTTTCCCCACATCCCTGCCAACACTTGTTTTCTTTGTCATTTTTTAAAAAAGATTTTATTTATTCATTTGACAGAGAGAGAGATCACAAGTAGGCAGAGTCAGGCAGAGAGAGAGGGGGAAGCAGGCTCTCTGCTCAGCAGGGATGCCGAGGCAGATGCGGGGCTCAATCCCACGACCCTGAGATCATGACCTGAGCCGAAGGCAGCAGCTTAATCCACTGAGCCACCCAGGTGCCCCTCTTGTCATTTTTGATAGTAGCTATTCTGACCTGCATAAGGTGATAGGTCATTGTGTTTTGTTTTGTTTTGTTTTGTTTATTTGACAGAGAGATAGAGAGTACAAGTAGACAGAGTGGCACACAGAGGGAGAGGGAGAAGTAGGCTCTCTGCTGAGCAGGGAGCCTGATGTGGGGCTCAATCCCAGGACCCCAGAGATCATGACCTGAGCCAAAGGCAGCCGCTTAACTGACTGAGCCACCCAGGCGCCCTGGATCATTGTGGTTTTGGTCTGCATTTCCCTGATGATTAGTGAGCATCTTTTTAAGTCTATTAGCCATTTGTATGCCTTCTTTGGAGAAATATCTGTTCATGTTCTCTCCCAATTTAAAAAAATTTTTTTATATTGAGTTGTATGAGTTCTTTATGTATTTTGGATGTTAATCGCTATTGATCATATCATTTGCAAATATCTCCTCTCATTCAGTAGGTTGCCTTTTTGTTTTATGGATGGTTTCCTTTACTGTGTAAAAGCTTTTTAGTTTGATGTAGAGCTTTTTGTTTTTGTTGCCCTTGTCTGACAGATTCAAGAAAAAACTATTTAGACCAATGTGCAAGAGCTAACTTCCTGTTTACTTTGAGTAGTTTTGTGGTCTCTGGTCTTATATTTAAGTATTTAATCTGTTTTGAGTTTATTTTTGTATATTGTTTATGAAAGTTGTTCAGTTTCATCCTTTCATGTAGTTCTGTTTTCCTAGCACCATTTATTGATAAGACTGTTTTTTTCCCCATTGTATGGTCTTGCCTCATTTGTTGAAGATTAATTGACTGTATAAACATGGGTTTGTTTCTGGACTCTATATTCTGTTCCTTTGACTTATGTTTCTGTTTTGTGTCATTACCATACTGTTTTGATTACTATCACTTTGTAGTGTTGTTTGAAATCTGGGAGTGAGATACTTCCAGCTTTGTTCTTCTCTCTAAAGATTGCGTTGGTTAGTAGGGGCCTTTTGTGGTTCTGTACAAATTTTAGGATTATTTGTTCTAGATCTATGAAAATGCCATTGGTATTTTGGTAGGGATTGCATTGAATCTGTAGATTGCTTTTTGTGGTATGCACATTTTAATAATTCTTTCAGTCTGTAAGTGTAGTCTATCTTTCCTTTTATTTGTGCCATCTTAAGTTTCTTTCATTAGTGTCTTACAGTTTTCAGAGTACAGATCTTTCACTTCCTTGATCAGTTTTTTCCTAGGTATTATATTCTATTTGATGCAACTGTGACTGGTATTGTTTTCTTAATTTCTTTTTGATAGTTCGTTATTAGTGTATTAGAAACACAACAGATTTCTGTGTACTGATTTTGCATCCTGCAACTTTTCTGAATTCACTTATTAGTTCTAATTTTTTTTGGTGGATTCTTTATGTGGGTTTTTTTTTTAATATATATATATAGTCATGTCATCAGCAAATAGTGACAGTTTTACTTCTTTTCAAATTTGGATGCCTTTTCTTTCTTTTTCATGTTTGGTTGCCGTGGCTAGGACTTCCAAAACTATGTTGAATGAAAGTGGCAAGAATGGGCATACTTGTTTTGTTCCTTATCTTAGAGGAAGAGCTTTTAGCTTTTCACCATAGACTTGGATGTTAGCTGTGCATTTGTCCTGTATGGCTTTTATTATGTTGAGATATGTTTCCTCTGTTGTACCCACTTTGTTGAGAGTTTTTATCATAAATGGATGTTGAATTTTATCACATACTTTTTCTGCATCTATTGAGATGATATGAATTTTATCCTTTATTTTGTTAATATGGTATTGATTGATTTTGCAGATATTGAACCATCATTGTATCCTTAGAATAAATCCCAGTTGGTTATGGTATATGATCTTTTTATGTATTGTTGAATTTAGTTTGCACTGATGTTTTTCTTCTTATTTAAATTTTTGTTTTTCTATTCTTTTCTCCTTTCATGCTGCCACACTTTCAAATGTGAGCCTCATGAGAGCAGGGACTTTCTCATCACTGCTTTATCTCTAGTTTAGAACTGTGCCTGCCTGACAGTTTATTTTTGAATCGAGAAAGTATCTAGTTTCATTATTTGTAAAAATTTGTTTTAAACACTTTGTACACTTTATACAGTGTTAAAATTTGTGGAATCCTTTTTTTCCTTTTTAAATTATACACTTTCATTTCTTAGGACTGATAATTCTATCAAAAATCATTGGAATTCTACCATGCGAAGAAAAGTGGAACAGGAGGGCTACTTACAAGATGGAATAAAATCAGAACGATCTTCATCGAAACTTCAACACAAACCTTGTGCGACTATGGACCATTTGCAAACCCAGAATCAGTTTTACATACCTGTTCAGGCACATATTTTTAATACCTTTATTATTTAAAAGATTTCTTTAGTTGTTATTTGGGAGGATGTTTGGTTTCTTAATACAACAGATTCAACATATATTAAGGGGAATAGACAATTAAATTTCCAAACTGCAAAAAAATTGCCATAACTAGCTGTTAAACCATTAGTGGAGGTTTATCTCTACTTACTTTGATTGATAAATATTTTGGAAACAGACTCATTAAAATGTTTCCCTGTTTTGGTAATTTTTATATTATCCAGTTAAGAAACTTAGTATGTACATTTCCTAATGCTACCATCCTTTGAATCTTCATTTATGATTCAAAGCTTATGGTCATCTGTGCTTTAACATCCATTGTAGTTTCCATTTAAAAAATATTTTGTGTAATTGTAGTATTGCTTATCTCTAATAGGTAAGTGTGTATAAAATGGTTTTAAGGAGAAAATAGTCAAAATCCATTCATCATTTTGGGAGGTATGGTAGATAATTAATTGGCTCTTTGATGGCACTCAACTTTGCTTTTCTCCCTAGTAACCAATCAACTAAGTGATGTCAGTCTTTGTTTAGACAGGTTCATTAGAGTAGAGATTTCCCAAGCTCCTGATAGGGGAAGTGCATTTTCTTCTCTGCAAGAAATTAGTTTAGGAGTTTTCATAAGGTTTGTTTTATATTTTTCTGTCTGCCTATCTGTCATACCATTTTTTGTGTTGAACAATTCTTGGTTTTTATCACATAAAATGTAAAGATTAAGTCAGGACTTAATAATAGTTTCTACCAAAAGATAAAATTTGACTGAGTGTTAAAAATCTTGTGGTCAGTATGCACAGATTTGATTTGAATTTATCTCATTAAACGGACTTTATTTTTTGGACATAAGTTTAAAAGAATCCTTTTAAAAAAGTAATGACATCTTAGTTTACAAATAGGAAAACATGTGAAGACAGTATAGTTACCTGCTGATACTCAGTACCTGAAGGTTTTTATTGTCTGTTTCTTTACATTTTTCTTTAGAGTCCTAGATTTCAGCAGCATAAACTGAAACATTCTGCTTCTGTCTTAGAAAGGTTATTTAAATTTATTTTTTAACTCATAGAAACATAGTTTTTAAAAATTATTTGGGGTCAAGGGAGTGTTTAACAGTCTCAATCAAAATATGTTGGAAAATAAGGATATTTCTTGTACTTTAAGAATTGTTCATTGTACTTTTATAATTCTTGAAAAATTTGTGCATTCATAATTCAACTCATTTAAGCTACTAAAAAAATCATTCTAATTTTGACTTGAAAGAAAAAAATGGTGGGAAATACTGTCACAGATTTAAATGAAAAGATTGAGAAAAATAAGTTTCTAATTCATTGAAAGTTTAGTGATAACATACAAATCAGGTATTGTGAAAGTTAAGTTCTATATTAGTAGTAGTTTGTGATTCTGCGTCAGATAGTGATTTAGGTAGGCATTATGGAAAATAAACAGTTTCTTACTTATATTAGATTTTTAGGTTTTTGAAAATACCTTCTCATTCTTCTTTCTACCATTGCACACTAAATTTGCATGCAACCAAAATTCTTATTACAGATGCTTTGGAAAAGAAAGAAAATAATTCTTGGTCTGTTGTCAGAGTATTAAAAAGCACGAGTGATTCTGACTGTTTTTCTAAGACAAGTAATAGAAGAAGCCTCTGTTTTCATATCTTTTTACACAGAGATTGGCATGGGGTGGTGGTAGGAGTAGGAGGTATGAATATTGAAAAACTTTCTTTAGTCACTGTCTTTGTGAGTGCTTCATATGGACCAAGCCCTTCCTCTGAAAGATAAGAACAATTACTTTGTCTCCTTCCAGAAATAGAGCAATCCTTCTAATAGCACATTAAAAAAATAATTTGGTGGATATTGTAGATAATAGACTGATTTGCTGATAAATATTTGCCAAGTAATTCTTGTATTTCATCCAGGAGAAGATAGGTCTTTCTTAAGAGTTACTTTTCATTAATAGAGTCTAAGAACAAAGATGTAGTTATTAGAAACTATTATATAAATGAATTTTCAAAGTTAACAGAGATACTTTATGAGTTTTTAATGCTGTTATTTTGTCAAGAGTTTTCATGCTTTACCTCAGATTTTAAAAAATTATATAGTACTATATGTATGATACTAATATTTTAATTACTTTTTAGATTCCAGGCTATCAGTATGTGTCACCCGAAGGCAATTGTGTAGAACATGTTCAGACTTCTGCGTTTATTCAGGTAACTTTTTATTTATAACCAAAAAAAAAGGAAACACTTTCTAACATATATTTGAAAGTCTAATAGTCCTATTTCCTCATTCATAAAACTAGGACAAAAACAAAACAAACTATCTGTTATGCTTATTTTGAATATTCTAATGCTAAAGGAGAAAGTTTATAAATGGGTTTGAGAAATATAAATGTACAAATGTTAGGTGGTTGACAACACCAGTAGGGTGGTCCTTTCATTTTTCCAGTGTAAAGCATTCAGGCTGTATTTTTCTTAAATTGGATAAATTGTGCATACATGTGATTTAATAAAACAGACTCCAGACATTAATTTCTAAATTAATATAGATGATACAGTGTAAGTTTTTTTTCATGCATTTGTTTATTTATTTAGTTTTTTAATGCATTTGAATTTCCTAATTATGGGGGCATCTGGCTAGCTTAGTCGTTAGAGCATGTGGCTCCTGATCTCGGGCTCATGAGTTTGAACCCCATGTTGAGGGTAGAGATTACTTAAAAAAAAATAAATAAATAAAATAAATTTCCCAAAGCTTTTCTGTTAAGTTGAAAATATTTAGATACCAGAGAGATTGTGATATTGAGCATTTGGTATTTAGTTGTATTAACCTTTATCAGAGAAAATAGATTTTATGTTGCATAGAAGATAAAAATTAGAGCAGTAATAATAATAGTAGTAATAATAAAACAGTTGTTTAAGTAGCATGTCTTTCTCTTTTATTTAACTTATTTTAGCCACCCTTCATTGATGAAGATCCTGATAAGGAAAAAAAAATAAAGGAACTTGAGTTGCTTCTTATGTCAGCTGAGAATGAAGTTAGAAGAAAGCGAGTTTCATCGGTAAGAAATAAGCTTTAGTGTTTACATTTTGTTAGAATCCTTTATGTGTTTTTATAGTTTTCATTAGCATTGACTTTCATGTACTAATATACTATTCAGTATGACTTCAGATTTTAATGTGGATGAAAAACAGTTTTTCTATTTTGCAGTGTTGAGATTGCCTGATTTTGTTATACAACACTTTATTTTCTTTTTTATTTTTTTTAAAGATTTTTATTTATTTGTTAGAGAGAGAGATACAGAGCGTAAGCACAGGCAGACAGAGTGGCGGTCTAGAGGCAGAGGGAGAAGCAGGCTCCCTGCCAAGCAAGGAGCCCGATGTGGGACTTGATCCCAGGATGCTGGGATCATGACCTGAGCTGAAGGCAGCCGCTTAACCAACTGAGCCACCCAGGCGTCCCCACTTTAAACATATTTTACAATGTTCTATATTAAGATGCTTCTTGAGTTGTAAATGTCAAGCAGACTTAAAGTGTGATCTTCAATATGTATATACATATTTGTGAAAATGATGTGCAATTTAGAATAGACTTTGCTTTTATTATGATTTTTGGCTCTTTATTTTAGACATTCCTGGTAATGATAGCTTTAATAGAAAAAAATGTTTGAAAAATAAAGAATTTAATAGATGTGTAGAGGTTTGTGTGCTTCTAAATTGCTTTTATTCTGTCCTTGAGCATTTTTTCCTATTTACTATATTATGAATACAAATTTGGTAAATTGGAAAAAAAATAACTTAAGAAATTATAGGGAAAGGGCACATTTAAATTTTTTTTTTTTTTTAAGATATTGTTTATTTATTTGACAGACAGAGATCACAGGTAGGCAGAAAGAGAAGAAGGGTAGCAGGCTCCTTGCTGAGCAGAGAGCCCGATGTGGTGCTGGATCCCAGGACCCTGGGATCATGACCTGAGCCAAAGGCAGAGGCTTTAACCCACTGAGCCACCCAGGCACTCCTCTTTAAAGAAATTTTTATATGAATATTGGTTTAATACTCTAATTAAGAGTATTAAATTAGGATAAATGGTATTCATTCTAGCCAAGTTGGGCTATGTTAGATAAATTAAAAGAAAGAAAGTTTATACTTAAATGACAATTTTAAGTTTTTGCATTTAAGAAAAGGTTATTTTTGGTTTGGGAGTTAATGAGGGACTGTCCATTCACAGTGACTGGGAACTAATACAAAATTACTAAATAGAATAACTGAGTTCTTGAAATAGTGTTACGAGGCAACTGGTGATGACTTTATACCATTTCAAAGTGTTAATAAAAACATTTGTTAACCGTAACAGACAAGATGCATGCCATAGGAAGCATAGTTTTTGTTTTGCAATTGCAAAAATAATGGGCAAATAAAAAGACCTGAAGTGCACTTATTTTAAAATTAATTTTGATTTTATTAATAAATAAACAGTTATGGTTGGAGAGTCCACAATTCTGGATAATTATATCATGTTTAAACCATTTTTAATTTTTTTGATAGTTTCTGTCATTTTTAGGAATGACAGGAATGATAGGAAGATATAACTAGCTAAAAGATATGGCATTTTGCTTTAAAATGAAGAGAGCTATTAATTTTTTCTTTTTAGAACTTATTTATCTAAAATCCACTCTTGTAAATATCTGGTTAGAGATTCTAGATTTTAGAGGGAAGTTGCTATACCCAGCGGAGTAGAGTCCATATACATATAAAGTATTCTTAAAAGCATTTGATAGTCATTATTGTCATTTTACTGATTATCCATTATGTTTGACCATTATAGATGTGTTTTATGTATTCTCAGTAATCTTTATGTTAATTCTGTGGAGTAGGTAGTTTGTTGTTAGAAATTTATATTCAGGTGAGTCTGAATGCAACCCTGTGATTTTTCCATTGGGCCTAGTCATCTTTTTGGATCTCTTTCCCACCTCCAAATTTAATTGAAATGCATATGGCTTGCAACCTATCTCCGGAAAGTGACTGCAAACTCAGAAGTTGTCTATGCTAATAAGAGTGCTTTAGTTTCGTTTATTTTGAAGAAACTTTGAAACAGGTGGAACTTATTTTATAATAATGTTGGAAATTTTTTCACCTTACTTGAAACTTAACATTTTGCTATTTTGACTATCTAGCACATTCTAGTAATTTTTATTTTTAAAAATGATAGGGACCACTTATCGAGTACTTCCTCTGGATAGGACAGTGGGCTTTCTAAAATATGGTAGTTACTAGCCCCATTTAATTTTAAATGAAATTTAAAAATTCAGTTCCTCAGGTGCACTAGTCACATTTTGGTTGCTCTTACAGCTAGTGCCTCTCATAATGAGAAGTTTCAGATACAAGAACATTTTCAGCATCTCTGAGAGTTCTATTGGATAGAGCTATATATTTTACATATTTTTCCCAAGTTTTATTGAGATAGGACTTATAGCACTGTATGTTTAAGGTATACAGCATAATAAATTGACTTACATATATTGTGAAATGATTACCACAATAAGTTTAGTTAACATCTGTCATCCAATATAGGTACAAAACAGAAAAAGAAAAGAAAAAGGGAAAAATACTTTCTTCTTATAATGAGAACTCTTAGGATTCACTCTTAACAACTTTTGAATTACATATTGTTTCTTAACCATGACCCTTCAAGGTCTCCATTCTTGCTTTTTATTATGAGACAGTAGGAAGCTAAGCTCAAAAGATAAGTAAATTGCCCACTGTACCTCTTCAGAGAGATAAAAATGACACAGTCTCTGACTTCAAAGGATTTATTCTGCAATGAGGACACAGACAAGAAATAGAAAGTAGTGTGAGAAAATAAGTCACAAAGTTTTATGGGGGCACATATGAGAGTTATCCAAGGTTTAGGTAGTCAGAGAAGGGTTCCTAGAAAAAATCCTATTTGAGCTCATTCTTGAAAGGCAATAGTTATATTCTAGCGAAGTAGATGAACTGGACATTATTGTAAGTGGAAAGGTAAAAGTGGATGATGAGATGGAGCATTTTTTAATATTTGAAGTGTATCTTAAATGAAGAATAAAAGTTTTCCCTGGTCAATGTTGGAGAGCATTCTAGATAAAGGGAGTAGTAGTATGTGCAAAGGCATTTTAGGATCAAAGAGTAACCCCTGTGGGAATTGCAACAATAGTTGGGTATTTGGTATTCCCTGAAAGGAGAACAAATGAGTGAAAGTGTTGGGAGATGAAGGGTAAAAGGTAGAGAGAGACCACATTCTGGGAGCTTGAACTTTATGTTGTATACATGTGCTAGTTTTATCTTACCATGACTTTATAAATTAAAAACAATTTAGTCAGAAAAAAGAAATAGAGACAAGAGATTTAATGAAAAAAAAGTTTACATCCATTTTGAGGAAAGACAATGTATTTGCTATTCTATTTTTTAGCTGAAATGTTGTGAAATATGTTATCCTAGAAAAAACTCTTACTTAAAAGCCAAATTTATGCCTAGGTTGAGAATGACAAATAATACTCACATTTCTTTTGTACTTTTAGCAACCTGGAAGCTTTTCTAGCTGGTCTGGTAGTTTCCTCATGGATGATAGCATGTCTAATACTCTAAATAGCCTCGAGGAGCACACTAGTGAGTTTTACAGTATGGATGAAAATCAAACTCTGTCTGCTCAGCAGAATTCACCCACAAAGTTCCTGGCCGTAGAGGCAAATGCTGTGCTGTCCTCTCTACAGACCATCCCAGAATTTGCAGAGACTCTAGAACTTATTGAATCTGTAAGTTTGAAATTGTGAGATTATCAAAAGCTCAATTTTAGTTACATGGTTTCATGTTCAGAAACTTAGTTTAAGGGACACTGACCAGTTTTATTTTAAGCATTCCTTTATATGTCATGCTTAATTTTATTCTGATTTTTTGCAATGGCTTTTGGGAAAAACAAAAAACTTTATATCTATCTCAATATGTACTTGGTCTAAAATTTTTAAAGAATAAAATTTAATAATTTGTTTTTTATTATACAAGTTGTACAGATATATTAGAGAGAGTTGGAAATTAGATAAAATTGTAAAGAAGAAAAATCCTCCAGAAGCCCAGAGTTAATAATTTGAAGTATTTTCTTTCAGGCTGTATATTATACATATAAAATATATATACATGCATATATTTTTAAACCAAAAGATACTTTTATGTATTGTTTGTGGATTTTTTTCTTACATTAGATCATAAACATGTATTTGGTTTCTTAACTGTTATTTAAACTTCAATTTTAATGACTTCATACTATTCTATCATATAAATGTAACAAAATTTATTTACTCAGTGTACTATTATTGAACATTTAGATGGTATCCAGTTTTTCAGTATTAAAAATTACAGAATATATTATGTAAACCCTTGTGTAAAATCATGATTATTTCCTTAGGTCAGACTGAATTTCTGGATTCAAGTGTATGACCATTTTGGAGATGTTCCATACACATTACCATATTATATCAAATTTGATAGTATTTTTCTGATGTGGAATAGAGTGAAGCTTTATGAATGATATTCTTTGATAATAACTTAAAATAATTTGTTCTTTATACTTAAGATACTTTGACAGTAAGATTCAGCTATTGAATTAGATGAAATATTATTTCAGAATGTTCCAAATTGGAATTGTAGTAAAACCATAATCTCTTCCTCTCAAATAGTCTTTCTTTAAAAAAAAAAAAAAATTGAGTAAGAAAAGAAAAAAATGAGTAGTTAACTTTGCAAAAGTCGTCTTTCTATGTTCAAAATCACATTTAACTAGTTTAAAGCATTAGCTTTAGTTAAGGATTTATTTTATTGCAGGATCCTGTAGCATGGAGTGATGTTACCAGTTTTGATCTTTCTGATACTGCTGCTTCTCCTGCCAAGTCCACCCCAGTCAAACTAATGAGAATTCAACACAACGATGGAGCCATGGAATGTCAATTTAATGTCAGCCTTGTACTTGAAGGGAAAAAAAACAGTTGTAATGGTGCAGACAGTGAGGCTGTTCCTGTAACATCCCCAAATGTGGCCAAGTTTAGCACTCCACCAACCATTCTCAGAAAGAAGAGAAGAATGCGAGTGGGTCAGTCCCCCAGCAGCGAACATAGCGATGGCTCTTTCACTGATGGCGCTAATACAGCACTAAAACACACACCAGTGAAAACACTACCATTTTCTCCTTCACAGGTAGTGGGTTGTTTTTGTTTGTTTCCAAATGTTGGTGAGCTCAACTACATTAGATCCTTAATATCCTTACTAGCAGTTTGTTGCTTTGATAACACATAAAAATGGATAAGGTATTTAAATGTATACACGAGAGTGCTAAGCTCTGGTAGATCAGAAGCTGTCTCATAAGGTGTAGTAGTTACATTATAGTATCTTAAAAATTTTAGAGCTAAAAGGGATATTTTAGATAAGTAGTTGTACATCTTTATAGGACTCATCAGAAAAGAAGCCCAGAAAGGTAAAATGGTTTGTCCACAGTTATCTGTCAGAGTTGAGACTGAGATCCAGTTTCCTGACTAACTGTTCAACAGATATCAGGTATACATCCATAGACAACTGCTCACTGTAAGAATTTCATGTGTCTGAAGGTTTTCTAAGGATGTCAAGAACAGATACCCACTTTCTCTTGGAGTTATGTCCTTGGGCAGTAGATATTTACAAGAGATACAAGGCAAACTATATCTGTTATTTTATAATACTATTTTTCTTAATGAATACTGTGTTCCAGGTTGTATGCCAAACACTCTTCTTATAGCACCTCAGTTAATCCTCTTCCAAAACACCTCAGGAGTTAGGTGGAACAACTTCGGAAGTTAAGTAATTTGTCCACAGTCTGTTAGTAAGAGAAGGAAGCTGATGTTTACTGAAAGTGTCTGGGTAGAGGTCAAAAAGTTTTATGGAAAAAGAAGGAAGTTTAATGGTCAAATAAACTTGGAAGATGCTGGGATATTATTGGAGATGTCCTTTGATGCTAAGAAGTTGGAGAATCTAACTGTACATAAACACTTCTCTGAAAATTATTTCCCCTGTGCTTCAAGGGATGCCATTTACACAGACTACAGTTTGAATAGTTGCATTTTCTGCTACCACCCCAGCTCTCAGAGTTACAAAGCATCTGAGGAAGGTGAAACTGGGTTGGGCCCACTAGTAATTTTCTATTTTTGGAGTTTGTAACACTAGCAATTTTTGTTGAAATATAAATCCTAAGGGGAAAGTAGCGGAGAAGGTTGAGGCATGCTAGTAAAGACCTTGTATCCCAGAGTAAAGAGCTTGAATTTTATCCTATAAGTGATGGACACCATGGTAGGGTTTTGAGAGCATTTGACTACTAATTTTATGGCTAAATGTATTGTAAATATTAGGAGCTGGAAGTGTTAGAGCTAGGATTCATTCCAGTTACAAGTAGCCTTAACGTGGTAGGCCTGGGTAGCTCAGAGGGTTAAGCCTCTGCCTTTGGCTCATGTCATTGTCTCAGCATTCTGGGATCAGCCAAGCATCAGGCTCTCTGCTCGGTGGGGAGCCTGCTTCCTCCTCTCTTTCTGCCTGCCTCTCTGCCTACTTGTGATCCCTCTTGTTCTTTCAGATAAATAACTAAAAACAAAAACATAAACAAAAAAACCCCAAGTAGCCTTAACGTAATTTCCACTTCTTCCTACCAGTGTTTCTATTCCATTGGCTACAAAAGTCTATTGGTATTTCATGATTATATGTAAGTTAAGATTCAATGAGTAAATTGTGGAATCTTTTTTTTTTTTTAAGATTTATTTATTTATTTATTTGATAGAGAGAGAGAAAGAGAGAGAGTGGGAGCACAAGAAGGGGGAGTGGGAGAGGGAGAAGCAGGTGCCTCGCTGAGTAGGCAGCCTGATGCGGGACTTGATCCCAGAACCCTGGGATCATGACCTGAGCTCAAGGCAGACGCTTAACGACTGAGCCACCAGGCACCCCTAGAAAATGGATTCTTGATAGCAATTCTGTAGTAGAATTTTGGTACAGCTATATTATCAGCAAAGCATTATTATTTTCAGAATTCAAAGAATTCTCAAGAAAAAGATACCTAAGATATTAATAACCATGCATATTAATAAAATAATAAAACTTTTCCAGTTACACTGTTATGTGAAACTGTTAAATTTAACATAGCAGCTATTTATGGTTTCTATAGATTTTTATTAGATAATACAGTTATAAAATTATTTTACTGTGTTTTGTAACTTTCAAATATTTGTTAAGCAACTATTTATTGAATGCCTATTATATGCTGAACACTTAAAAGAGTTGGGGAAGCAGTGATAAACAACATTAAAATTTCTGCCCTCATGGAGCTTAATTTTCCTGAAGTGGAATGTAAATGAAATGTTATTAATTCTTTTGTAGAAGGAAAGGAGAAATATCTTATATTTGAAAATATCTTTGAAAATCCTATCAGTTTAATATTTCTGTAGGGATTTTAACATTCTAGAAATTGTCTTTAAATGCTCTTTTTTAGTTTTTCAACACATGCCCTGGAAATGAACAAATTAATATAGAAAATCCTCCATTTACATCAACCCCTATTTGTGGGCAGAAAGTTCTCATTACAACTCCTCTTCACAAGGAAACAACCCCCAAAGATCAAAAGGAAAATGTAGGGTAAGTGAGAAAATGGGAAGCACAATTTTAGATTAATGAGGTGCTTGGCTGCCTCAGTCAGTGGAGCATGAGAGTCTTGATCTTGGGGTTGTCACTAGACGCCCCACATTGAACATAGGGTTACCTATAAATAATAATAAAAATGACTTTGTTTATAAAAAGCTTTTCATCCATTTATCCTAATCCTGATTCATATAGGACTTAGAATTGAAAAAAACGATCATAACCTTATGTTTCATTCCCACTGACTGAAAACCAGCTACAGGTAATGGAAAACTTTGATATGAAGCAAAATAACATTTTTAGTACTTTTTTCTACATTTGTCTTTTTCTATTTTAAGATGATTGATTGGAGTAAGAATTAGTTTAGGCAAGCTACTTATAAAATAGTCCTGGAATGTTTAAATAAAACGTGTATGCTAGAAAAGTTTAGTGTATGCTTTTATCATGGGTTTGCCTTCCTTAACTCTTATAGAATCAAATTTTGACTGTAATACAAATATCTAAATGATTGGCTAGGTTTAGAACACCTACTATTAGAAGATCTATATTGGGTACCACACCAAGAACTCCTACGCCTTTTAAGAATGCGCTTGCTGCTCAAGAGAAAAAATATGGACCTCTTAAAATTGTGGTATGTATATTCTTCTTATTTTTAAGAAATATCCTGATCTTAATAAACATTTTTTTGATCTTTATCTTTGATTTTTTTATATTTTGAAAAGATGTTCACTGAAATTAGTAAAAGGTTTATTTCTTGATTTATAAATTTGAATTTGTTGTATGAATCTTTTCCCTTCACTTGTAAATAAACCTTTGCTTGGCTTGTTTGGAATTCATACTTTTTTACATGAAGTCACATAGAGAAAGCAAATCAAGTGTCAGTTGGACCCTTTCCTTAATATTAAAACCCACCTTTTAGTACTTTCTGTGGTGGATACCTGCAGTAGAATAAAGTAATTTTAATATTTTGATATATATAAGAATTTTCCTAATAATATTTATGACTGATTGATCAGGATACCTCTTTAAAGTTCAGTTTACTTTTCTATTCAATGGAGATCATAAAACACATCCCAGAGGGTTATTTCTGGAGGTTAAAAAGATAGGTGAAATAAAGGGGTTGGTGCTAAGTTTCATAGAGCATGTACTTACTTGCTGTGATGATTAATCATGGTAGCAATAGTAGTTCATAAATGGAGGTAGAAAGAGTTATCTGTGCTTTTAGATATATAGTCAACTTTGAAATATGTTAGATGAAAACGATGGGCATTCTAATTCTAGGTAGATACAAGTCTCTGACAAGTTAGGTTCATTAAAACTAAAATATTTTAAAAATATTGGTCACTTCTAGGCCAGTTTAGTTATATTCCTCTATTTTTAGTCACATTTTGACAAGATTCATTCATTCTAATTTGCTTGATTTAATCAGTTTTCTACCAAAAGGAATGTCATACCCTCAAATCTTCTGCTCTTTTCCTTCTTTTGAAAATATTGGTTAAAGGGTACATAGTAGGACTGATGAAATTTTTTTGTCCCCTAGTGCCTTAGACTGCTGTGAACAATTATATTCTTTTTAGCTGTCTGGACTTTTATTTGTGCATGTACACATAACGAAAGTGAGATCACACTTTATGTACTACCTTGTAATTTTTTTTTAAGTTAATGTGTATATATGTATCTCATACTTTGTAATATTTGTATTATATTCCACTATATGGAATTACCTAATTGATTAGACTAATCTGTTTCAGTGTTTTGCCATTCATTTAAAATGCATCATTATTTCAACAAGCTAATAGGTACCAAGCACTGCGCTAGGCTTCGGGGATGTAATGTTGAGCCTGTCAGATATGTTGTCTGTTTTCTTAGGAGTGTGTACCTAATTGGGAGATAGACAAACAGTGATTTAAAGGCATGTAAGAATTCTACAGTGCCTCAGGGTCATTTGTTCAGCATATAAATTGAATAAAAATTGTTACTTTAGTAATAGCACATGAGAAATCGGGTTTTTAAGTGACCTCAAGTCCTTGGCAGTTTGTTCTCATTTGGAAGAATTTATCCATTGCCAAAACAGATTATTTTCATCAGCAATTTAAGATAAAAAGAAAATAATGATTTAATAATTTAATATCTATATGTTCATACATTTGTTTGCAGGAAGCTCACTTTTCACTTTTCATTCCTCCTATTCCTTCTCCAGTTATTATTTATTGAGTACCTACAATATGCTAACTATTTAGTTTGCTTTTCTTTTTTAAAAATTTTATTTCTTTATTTGTCAGAGAGAGGGAGAGAGCACAAGCAGGGGGAGCAGCAGGCAGAGGGAGAAGCAGGCTCCCCACTGAGCAAAGGATTCCCCATGCAGAACTTGATCCCAGAACCCTGGGATCGTGACCTGAGCCAAAGACAGACACTTAACCAACTGAGCCACCCACGTGTCCCTAACCATTTAGTTTTCTCATGTATCTTACTATGAGTCACATGCATTTCTTACAGAGGGTTCCAGAATTTTAATCTGGTAACCTTAAATATCTGTTGTTTTCTTTTTCTTTTTTTTTTTTTTAATTTATTTATTCAACAGAGAGAGACACACAGAGAGAGGGAGCACAAGCAGGGGGAGCAGGAGAGGGGGAAGCAGGCTTCCCAGTGAGCAGGGAGCCTGATGTGGGCCTTGATCCCAGGACCCTGACCTGAGCGGAAGGCAGCCGCTTAATGACTGAGCCACTCAGGCGCCCAAGTATCTTTTGTTTTCTTAATAAACATTGATTTTTTTAATGTTTGCTGAAGATCATTCAAAAGACTAAAAACTCTGGAAATTCTTTAAATATAAATCTAAATGTTGGTAGTATCAAACACAGGTATTAAGTACAGTAGTTCTTTTCTTTGTCACATTAGGACAATTAAGAGAATAATTCCTGGATGCCTAGGTGGCTCAATCAGTTAAGCACCTGCCTTCGGCTCAGGTCATGATCCCGGGGTCCTGGGATCAAGTCCTGCATTGGGCTCCCTGCCCAGTGGAGAACCGCTTCTCCCTCTCCCTGTGCCTGCTGCACTGCCTACTTGTGCTTTCTATCTCTTTAAAATAAATAAATAAAATTTTAAGAAAAAAAATAATAATTCTTGGTAGTGAATGAATTCATCTGTGTCTTAGGCACTTCTCTAGGACATTTGTATTCTTATGAGGGAGAAACAAATCATAGATTTTTTTAGTTTTAACGAGTACCTAATCAATGTTCTTTGTGAAATATAATCCTTAAAACAAAAGCTCTTGGAGCATTACATGGAAATACTGATATAATTCCTGCATGTCTCAGGCTGTAGATGCAAGCACTTGAGAAATTCTCTTTCCATTATTAAAGCTTTTGTAAGTGCTGTGAAATCTCATTTATACATAAATGTTATTCTCCCTAGTTTTGTTGACTGGTAATATAAGCTGCTGATCGTTCTGTGCAGTCAGTTTGTTCTTTACTGATTACTTTTTTTTTTTTTTTTTTAAGCAGATCTGGGGTATGGTAGGTGTCATTTGATATAATTAAAAACATTTTTCCCGGGGGCCCCTGGGTGGCTCAGTCAGCTGGGCATCCAGCTCTTGATTTCGGCTTAGGTCATGGTTTCAGGATCCTGAGGTTGAACCCTAAGTTGGTCTGTGCATGGAGCCTGCTTATGGTTCTCTCTCTCCCTTTCCCAATGCTCCATGCCCCACATGTGTGTGCTCTCTCTTTCTAAAACAAACCAACCATTTTTCTGACTTAAATGGTAGACCTAGATATTTAATTGGAAGCTAGGTAAATAATATTTTGAGACTATTTCACTATTCAGCCCATACTCAAGTTTCGTTCTAAATAGACACACCATACATAGACACACCACACACTACTACTTCTTGAACACTATCTCAGCTCCAAGCTTGAGGCTGGATGAACAGAGATATACACAAAAATGAAAAAGATGTGCTCACTGCTCTTAAGTAGCTCACACATTTAATGGTAAGAGAAATGTGTTAACTAGTAATTATAATATAATAAGTGTAATAAAAGTAGAATAAGGAGAACTAGTGTAGTCCCAGTTTGTTCTTTGCTTCTTATTTTTCCTGTTTTTATATAAAAATATTTGGGAAATAATCTTTTATCTGTTTAATTCTGAGGCTCCTGATTGAAGCAGGAGCTACAGTAGGTTCCCCAGGAGGAGGAAGCTAGAATGAAGCCTAGAGTGAACAAAGTGTCACACTACATTCATTGTTTGCAATGTACAGTATTATTTTTGCCATAAAACTGATTAGTTAATTCATTCAACTTAGGTATCTACGGGGACTGGGAGAAAATTATGCCAATAATGAAAAAGTATTAAAGATGTATACATGGGGGAAAAGGAAATTTCTATAAAAGACTCTTTAATAACTCTTAAAAACAATTTAGTCACAGCCACTTGCCTTCTTGGAAGAAGATATTCGGGAAGTTTTAAAAGAAGAAACTGGAACAGATATATTCCTCAAAGAGGAAGATGAACCTGCTTACAAAAGCTGCAAACAGGAGGTAATCTTTCAATATTATTGTTAATAAAAATAAAATAAAAATAAAAGTGACTTTACCATAATGTTTCTATTGTAAATTATTCATTCTAGCATACAGCTTCTGTAAAGAAAGTCAGAAAATCACTAGTCTTAGATAATTGGGAAAAAGAAGAACCAGGTACTCAACTATTGACTGAAGACATTTCAGACATGCAGGTTTGTGAAGAATTTTTTTGTTGTTAAGATGATTGCTTTAAGTCCTGCTGGTTCTGGTTTCTTACTCATTGTGTGGTTAGTTCATTAGAGATTGATAAAGAGTTTCCTTTAGTATTTATATTGCTTACTTCAGAAAGACACTACTAACTGTAGAGAATATTTTATTTACTTTCTTGCTTTTTATATTTGTTTTGAGAGGAGTTCACGCTCTTATGTATGATGTCAAAAAATGGTAGTTCTCAAAACTTTAAATTTCAATATTTATCTTTGGTTAATTTCTGAAATATTTAATTTTACTACATTACTAGAAATTTCGTTGGAGCCAAAAGCTTTCTTGGAGGGAAATGAACAGGGCTTCCACCACCACTTACTCAGTAGTCCCTCTATTTGCCTCCATTTTTGAATTGGTTATTTTCCTCTTTCTTTTTTCTCTCTTAGTCAGAAAATATATTTACAACATCTTTATTAATGATACCATTATTGGAAATACATGACAATAGGTGCAACTTGACTCCTGAAAAACAAGATATAAACTCAACCAACAAAACATATACACTTAATAAAAAGAAACCAAACCCTAACACTTCTAAAGTTGTCACATTGGAAAAGAACCTTCAGGTATGAATTTATAAGTTTCTTTCAGTGATTTTTGTTGTTGTTTATTCAGTTATCATTTTGGACTTACTGATCACAAATTATACCTTTTCTTTTTAGATTCAAAACTGACTATAACAGTAACTCAACAGTAACTTATTCTGTCACTCAAACTAAATTTGGGTTTTTGAGAGACTCATTCATCAGCACATATAAATTAAACAATTGAAGTTGTAGCCAGAGTCTCTTCTGGTGATTTCTTAAGCACGATTTCATTTTTAAACTAAAGATACCTAAGTCTCCTTCTGGCATCTCTTCTATAACAAATATGTGTAGCCCTAATTGCTATCTTGAAAGGGTAAGTGGTTGGAAGCAGTTTCAGCTTGATTTTGTTGATACAGTTGTTTCCAGTGAACTTTTTTGGCTCAGAAGTTATAAAACAAAATTCTTTTTTTTCTGTTGCTATGCAGCCATTATGTCGCTGTAAATGAAGACTGGAAGATTTTTTACTACATTATCTTAAGAATTCAACCCAGCTAGTTTGAGAGTTCATTGAGGAAGAAGTTATCTTCTTTATACCACAGTGACTGCAGCACTAGCATTCCTGACATTTAAGCAGTCCTTGAAAACATCTTTGGCAATCAGATGTTGCCACCTCATCTTTGTCTTTAGCTGCTGCCCTTCAAAGAGCCATGTAGCACATTCTCTTAGTCCATTTTAAATGGTTTGATTTCCCAGTGTTCAACACAGAACTTTTCAGGAAAATATATTAGGTAGCAGGTCATATACCTATAATGTAGTAATCTTTATAATAAAGGAAGAAAACCAAGGAAGCAAACATAAACTTGATCTTGTATTATGAATATATTTCCTAATTTGCAAAACATAAAGCATTCTTGGCTCATTTTTTGACATTACATCCTCTCTTTAAATCCTTAGCAAAATTTTGAAGCAATAAAGACTTGACATTTCTTCCTGTGTTAAGACTGATTTGAATTGTGGGGGTTGTGGGTAGAGAATTTTTAATTGCCTCCACAGGTCTATGAACAGTGTAGGTAGTTAAAAAAGATGGACCTTTAAAAATAAAAATTATTTAATTAAAAAAAGAGAAAAAGATGGACTTAAAAAAATTGACCATAAATATTTCAGTATGTATTTTTAAAACATTGTTTAGTAAGAAATATCACAGTGCCATCATCAAAACTGTTTACAATGATTATTTATCATTAAATATCCATTTGGTTGAAATAATTGACTTAAAAGTGTAATGAATTATAAAGTGGAATGGATAGTTATTTTAGTAATCTTCACATCACTATCAATGTTTCCTTCATAGTCAAACTGTGAATGGGAAACAGTGGTTTATGGGAAGACGGAAGACCAACTTATCATGACTGAACAAGCAAGAAGATATTTGAGCACCTACACAGCTACCAGCAGTACTTCAAGAGCTCTCATACTGTAATTGTTATTAAAATTGATGAAATGCCCTACTTTTACTGTATTCTGTACTAAATTAGGTTGCAATGAAATTTTTGTCAATTAATTGTTTTTAAAGTTTTAATATAACCCTAAAACGGTTTGCATCTTTTTTCATATTGGGCAGGCACGATGCCCAGCCACTTAAGTAAGGGGTTGGTAATTTCATAGTTAATTTTTTAAGAGATGAGATTTTTAAAAATTGTTTCTAAAAGAACAAGATGGGAAAACCGTGTTAGAATGTTTTAAATATCCTGAAAGTAAATTCTCACATATTTTCTTCAGAAGATGTATGTTCCTACTCTCTTGATGCTGCAGTTTTGTTACGAATAGGTTATGAGTATGTGTGATTTCTGTAATTAGTCTATGTATGGGAAGCACACATGGTTTTATGAAGTACTTTTGCCTACGTGCTGACTGACTTAGGCTACTATTTACAAAGAAATACAGTGGAAAGAAATTGAAAAGAAGGAGAGAAAGTTGCACTACTAATTTTTGGTATTTTTCAAAAACTATAAAATTAACTACAGTGTTAAATGTATTTATTTGAGCATAGTACTAAAAACAAAAAGCATTGATAAAGGTTTTTTTCCTTATTAGTAAAGAGTCAGTATTTTCTTCATAAATCTCAGAAGAGCTGAGAGTTTTGTTGAATGTATTGTACAGTATGTAGGAGCAAGAAGACTTTGTAAATTGGAAAGTCTTTTTATAATTTATTTTCATTTTTAAAGCTTAAATGTAGATATTTATACCTATACAGGGTGTCTAGAAGCCAGTGTTGTTTCCTGTTATTTACAGCTAACATAAAGAACAATTTTGATGTTTAAGTATGAAATATGAAACAGTAGTAAGTTATAGCTGCAAAGAATACAGTATCTACACTGTATGTCACATCTACCTAAATATTGCACTATGCCCTTTAAATCATGTTGGTTATAAAGTAGTTCTAAAAAGTACTAAATAATAATTTAATATTTTCTTTTTAAATTATATGGGGGGGTCATATAAATTAATCTGGTGATTTGTATATGTGTTTGAAATTTTTGCATTTTGTTTAAACAAATAATATGGTACTTGGGTCCCTAAAAACAGTCTGCACTTAGAAGTTTATTGTATTTACTCAGTGTTTCAGAAGTAGAGAACATTATTTTTTATTTATAAAAATATTTTGTCCTTTTATAAATGTTTTGTGTTTCTCTACAGGTTACAACAGTTGCTTCAGTTGCCTGTTTTAGGTGTTTGCACTTATTTCTTTTTGAAAGAATGTCTTTATTTGCTTTTGTGTAGAGATTTTATGTACTTTTTTTTGAGACATATAATGGTGTGCTGTCAACTTAAACACTGACAGGCAAATAGAATTGTACACTGTAGTTGTAATTATTTATAATTGACACACTCTCTCCCTCTCCACTCCTGAAGTATGCTGCTATATAGAAAATAGCAGAATCGGCTTGCTGCTATGAGAGAAGGAAAGAGCCACCATGACTTGCACTGTGTGAAAAGGTAAAAAGCAAATGATGGCAAGTTCTCAAGTTAACTTAATGGAATCAACCATTACCAGGCAAATTCTTGCAAATGCCAAAATACTATGCCTTAAAACAAAGACAGCTTAAGATTTTCTGATGTTTTTACATTAATAGAAATGGTAATACTAAGTATTTTAATGCCTAGCTCTTGAACAGTAGACCTAAAAGGGTTTTAAGCTATTTAAATCCACTTGCTCATTTTTGCATATTATATGTAGTGAGAAGTGAAGAAAATGTATGGTACCAAGATTATGCCTTGTTGATAACAAATAGATGAGCCAATATGAATCTTCTTCGCGTGTTTGTTAAGTCTGTTAATTGCTTCCTAATTAGTGAACTTCTCACAGAAATATCACTTTATAAAACCAATGATTGTAGCAAAATCATACTGGATCATTTCAATTTCAGTTACTTTGAACTAATAGCACATAATGGTTTTTGTTTGTTTGTTTGTTTGTTTTAATGTAGCCCAAAGCCCTTAGCTGGTTTGGATGTACATAGTTTCCAGTCACCAAAGTATATCTTGGAAGAGCTATATTTTTTTAAAGCATAATTTTTCTGGAGCATTAAATTATCCCAAGTATAATATATTGCAGATAAGCCTGGGCTTATTGGACATAGTACATATTTGGGTTGGTATTGGTTGAATCCTTTAGTTAACTGCTTTGTTGCTTTTTGCAAGAAGATTTTTAACATGTCAGGCATCTTAAGTCACCTTTATACTGTTGTGTTCATTTGAATTTCTTTCAGTATGTTATAAAAATGCCAGACATACATGTAGCAGCCATACTTGCATGGAAACTGACTACACATATATAATACTGCATTTTGTTGTAAGGTTTTCACATTAATACAGCAATTACCCTGACTAAACTGAGTTTTTTGATGTATGGGAAAACTTTCCATTGTAAGAGAATCTTGCATACAATGTTGACTATTAACATCCATAATAAAGCATCTGTGTACAAGCTGACTTGGCATTCCTTGTTTCATTTTGGTTTTGATTTATGGTATTGATTGAACTATTAAGGACTTAACCCAACATTCTGTTCTTAAGCTTTTTTTTCCCCTTTAGTTCTACATATACAGGTGATTTTATCTGTTAACACAACCTGACCTCCTTATCAAGAAGTAGAAATACTTACACAGTCTCTTTCAGAGCCATATTTTCAACTGCTTTTAAATATTTCCATATGACTCTTCTTTCTTTAAAAAATGTATTTATTAATTATTGTTATTAACATAAAATGTATTATTTGCCCGAGGGGTACAGGTCTGTGAATTGTCAGGCTTACACACTTCGAAGCACTCACCATTTCACATACCTTCCCCAGTGTCCATAACCCAGTCACCCTCTCCATACCCCCCCTTACCCCGGCAACCCTCAGTTTGTTTCATGAGATTAAGTCTCTTATGGTTTGTCTCCTCCCGATCCCATCTTGTTTCATTTTTTCCTTCCCTACCCCCCCCAAGCCCCCCACTCTGCCTCTCAAATTCCTCATATCAGGGAGATCATATGATAATTGTCTTTCACTGATTGACTTATTTTGCTCAGCATAATACCCTCTAGTTCCATCCACGTCGTTGCAAATGGCAAGAGTTCATTTCTTTTGATGGCTGCATAGTATTCCATTATATATACATACCACATCTTTATCCATTCATCTGTTGATGGACATCTAGGTTCTTCCCATAGTAATTGCTGCTATAAACATTTGGGTGCACCTGCCCCTTCGGATCACTACATTTGTATCTTTAGAGTAAATACCCAGTAGTGTGATTGCTGGGTCATAGGGTAGCTCTATTTTCAACTTTTTGAGGAACCTTCATACTGTTTTTCAGAGTGGCTGCACTAGCTTGCATTTCCACCAGTGTAGGAGGATTCCCCTTTCTCCGCATCCTCTCCAACATCTGTCATTTCCTGACTTGTTAATTTTAGCCATTCTGACTGGTGTGAGGTATCTCATTGTGGTTTTGATTTGTATTTCCCTGATGCTGAGTGATGTGGAGCACTTTTTCATGTGTCTGTTGGCCATCTGGATATCTTCTTTGGAGAAATATCTGTTCATGTCTTCTGCCCATTTCTTGATTAGATTATTTGCTCTTTGAACAGGGGTTTATCAATCTTACTAATTCTTTCAAAGAACAAGCTCCTAGATTCGTTAATTTGTTCTACTGTTCTTTTGGTTTCTTTTTCATTGATTTCTGCTCTGATCTTTATGATTTCTCTTCTTCTGCTGGGTTTAGGCTTTCTTCACTGTTCTTTCTCCAGCTCCTTCAGGGGTAGGGTTAGGTGTGTACTTGAGACCTTTCTTGTTTCTTGAGAAAAGCTCGTATGGCTATACACTTTGCTCTCAGGACTGCCTTTGCTGTGTCCCACAGATTTTGAACAATTGTGTTTTTATTATCATTTGTTTCCATGAATTTTTTTTAAATATTCTATTTATTTATTTGACAGACAGAGATGACAAGTGGGCAGAGAGGCAGACGGGGTGGGGGGGAGCAGGCTCCCTGCTGAGCAGAGATCCCAATGCGGGGCTCGATCCCAGGACCCTGAGATCATGACCTGAGCTGAAGGCAGAGGCTTAACCCACTGAGCCACCCAGGTTCCCCCCCCACATGAATTTTTTTCAATTCTCTTTAATTTCCTGGTCGACCCATTCATTCTTTAGTAGGATGCTCTTTAGCCTCCATGTCTTTAGTGCTTTCCAACTTTCCTCTTGTAATTGAGTTCTAGCTTCAGAGCATTGTGGTCTGAAAATATGTGGGAAATGATCCCAATTTTTTGGTTACTAGTTGAGACCTGATTTGTGGCCCAGGATGTGATCTATTCTGGAGAACGTTCTATGTGCATTTGAGAAGAATGTGTATTCTGTTACTTTGGGATGGAATGTTCCAAATATAGCTGTGATGTCCATCTGGTCCAGTGTGTCATTTAAGGCCTTTATTTCCTTGTTGATCTTTTGCTTGGATGATCCATCCATTTTAGTGAGGGGGGTGTTAAAGTCCCCTACTATTATCGTATTATTGTCAATGTGTTTCTTTGGTTTTGTTATTAATTGGTTTATATAGTTGGCTGCTCCCATGTTAAGGGCATAGATATTTAAAATTGTTAGATTTTAAACAATCCTTCTTGTTTAGCCGACCCTTTGAGTATGATATAGTGTCCTTCCTCATCTCTTATTATAGTCTTTGGCTTAAAATCTAATTTATTTGACATAAGGATTGTCACCCCAGCTGTCTTTTGAGGTCCATTAACATGGTAAATTGTTTTCCACCCCCTCACTTTAAATCTGGAAGTGTCTTTGGGTCTAAAATGAGTTTCTTGTAGACAGCATATTAATGGGTTTTGGTTTTTTAGCCATTCTGATATCCTGTGTCTTTTGATTGGGGCATTTAGCCCATTTACATTTAGGGTAACTATTGAAAGATATGAATTTAGTGCCATTGTATTGACTGTAAGGTGACTGTTACTGTATACTGCCTCTGTTCTTTTCTGGTCTACTATTTTCAGGCTCTCTCTCTGCTCAGAGGAGCCCTTTCAATATTTCCTGTAGGGCTTGTTTGGTGTTTGCAAATTCTAGTTTTTGTTTGTTCTGGAAGTTTTTAATCTCTCTTTCTATTTTCAATGATAGTCTAGCTGGATATAGTATTGTAGCCTGCATGTTTTTTTTCATCAGGGTGTTACCTGCAAGGCCAAATGGTCACCCAGTCAGGTCTGTGCAGTATTATATTACCTCAGTGAATTCATCACCATTTAGATTTTACCTTTAGCTTTCTAGGCTTAGAAATCTGATAGATTAACTCACCAAAAATAAGTTTACCCTTCAGTAGAATGCTTATTTCAAATGTGCAAGACTGACACATGAAACTGAAATGTCGGTCTATGAATTTACAGTATGAAATACAACTGCTAAGAGGACGAGGTACATTCTCTTCTGTGAAAGCATAAGGAAACAGATATAAAAACCACATAGATTGATCACATCTCTTCTGTTCAAAGACCTTCTTTAGTTGTCTGTTGCCTAAATAAAAATAATTCTACTTCACTTCCTAACTTAGACCTGGTGACTTGGCTCTTCAAGAACACAGATGTGCAGGGCGCCTGGGTGGCTCAGTGGGTTAAGCTGCTGCCTTCGGCTCAGGTCATGATCTCGGGGTCCTGGGATCGAGTCCCGCATCGGGCTCTCTGCTCAGCGGGGAGCCTGCTTCCCTCTATCTCCCTCTCTGCCTGCCTTTCTGTCTGCTTGTGATCTCTCTCTCTGTCAAATAAATAAATAAAAAATCTTAAAAACAAAACAAAACACAGATGTGCATGCTTCTACCTCCGTGCCTGTGTTTGTAGTGTTTCCTCTGCATGATTGTTTTGCTTTTGTCTCAGCCTGTTAAAATTTTACTCATCCTTGATGGTACAGATCTGTGAATCATTGCCTGATTACCCTAGTGCTTCCATAAAACTTTCCCACTAGACTTGTTTTGAAGAGTGGGGACTGCTATTTATAGCTCCTTGTCTAGCATGGTGCTTAGAGAATCTCAGTACATACTAAAAGAATTTTTAAAAATTCATCGTGACTATGAGAATAATAATCATAATTTACACAACAGATTGATTAGAAATAGCTTTGGCTTCTTAGTTATCCATATGAAATGAGTTTTACCTTATAGTCAATAAACTATTACTGTGTTAAAGTCTTTCATCTCCTTTTTTAACCATGTAATTTCCTGCTTGATTTATGAAGCTATAGAGTGATAGACTTGCCAGCCAATCAGACCTTTAATCATATTGAAAAACAGATGGTAGTTTTTGAAGAGGTACTTAGCACTCTGTAAGAAGTGAAAATTTAATTAAGTAGTGTAAGGTAAAATGAATCAAGTGAAATTCCATTGGAAATTTATACTTTCCCCTTCCCTGGCTTTTTTTTTTTAATAATTAGCTACAGTCAATAATATGTGAAACATTATCAGTAGAAAACCAAGATAAAGTGTACCAGGAAAAAAATTACTCATGTCTGACATATGTTGTCAAGAGAATGTTTCTGAAAACTTTTTAATGTGTTGGCATCAGTATGTTTTTTAAAAGCTGTTGCATTTGAGTAAACTCAGTATTAAAAGCAGTGTACTATACTGCCCTTATTTCTGAAGGTCTCAGATCTGATGTGCTTATTCAAGCTCCAACTACAGAATGTGCTCGGTTTGAGTGGATTTTCCTGGCCAGCACAGGGAAAGAGGGAGGGAGATTGACTTTACTGTGATTTTACTACTGCAGTTTTGCTAACCGTACTTCAAGATTGGATAAAATTCTTTTTTTTAAATTAACATATAATGTATTATTAGCCCCAGGGGTACAGGTCTGT
This sequence comes from Neogale vison, assembly GCF_020171115.1. Taxonomy (NCBI): domain Eukaryota; kingdom Metazoa; phylum Chordata; class Mammalia; order Carnivora; family Mustelidae; genus Neogale; species Neogale vison. Next base: position 68,889,854 of record NC_058094.1, read on the forward strand.
GAATCGCCAGGTTTACACACTTCACAGCACTCACCATAGCACATACCTTCCCCAATGTCTATAACCCAAACACCCTCTCCCTACCTCCCTCCTCCCCCGGCAACCCCCAGTTTGTTTTGTGAGATGATGAGTCTCTTTTATGGTTTGTCTCCCTCCCTAACATTGGATCAAATTCTGACATTATTTCCTAATCCCTAGTACAGTTAGCATTTATTTATTCATTCAACTAGCAACTGATACTTAACCAAGTGCTTACAGTACCTGGTGCTAAGTATTGAGGATACTGTGGTAAATAGGACATGACCCTTCCCTTAAGGAAGCTGATATTCTAGAAGGGGATATGATTAAGTATGTAACAGAAATAGCATCTATTTTCCTTTGGCCAAAAAATGAGATGGATCAAGTAACCAGGTTTCCTCGTATTGGTAGAAGCTCATTTGAGAATTTGGTCACTCCTAGATAGTGTGGATTTCTTTTCCCTGTTTACTATGAAGAAGCACCATCCAGGGGGCTTGTAGTTCATAGTCTAAAAGTCTGGGTACAGTGTAGCAGCTGGGGCCATGTGCCAGTCACAAGCATGTCATTTAATCCTCCTGACTACTCTATCAGGTAAACATTGGTATAATTCACTTTTTTGGATATGGACACAGACTTAGGTTAAGAGACTTGTCTAAATACACAGTATAATGTTGAGCTGGGATTCATTTAATCATCTGAGATTTGGATTGATTCTTTGAAATTAAGTATAAGGCACAGAGGAGTACAGAGTATATGATTTCATTTCTTTTTTTTTTAAGATTTTATTTATTTATTTGACAGAGAGAAATCACAAGTAGACGGAGAGGCAGGCAGAGAGAGAGAGAGAGGGAAGCAGGCTCCCTGCTGAGCAGAGAGCCCGATGCGGGACTCTATTCCAGGACCCTGAGATCATGACCTGAGCCGAAGGCAGCAGCTTAACCCACTGAGCCACCCAGGTGCCCCTATGATTTCATTTCTATAAAAGTACAAAACCAGGCAAAAATAGTGTATGCTATTAGAAGGTGGTGGTTGTGCTGGGTGGGAGGGTCGTCGAAAGGAGCCTTGAAGAAGGTGGCTTCTGGGATACTACAGTGCTTCATTTCTTGCCTTGGGTGCTAATTTTATGGATGTGTTTAGGTTCATGTAAATCCAAGCTCTCTTTGTGCACTCTCCTGTATGTATGTATGGTATGCTTCAAAAACAAATTTTCTAAAAATTAAGCTTAGATTGGATAGTAGAGGGAAATAAAAGTGCTCTGCCAGGTGAAAATGTAACAAATGTCCCTTGCAGGGTTCCACTCATATGCTTACAAGTCTGCAAGAACTATCCTTTCAGTTATGAGCTTCTCACTGTTCTTCTCCAGCATATGTTGAACCCATTTCTCCTGTTAAAGTAAATGTAAACAAGATTGCTATGGGAGGTAAGAGAGTAGTTTCTTGGGCTGTATGTGCCAAACATACTAAAGTTTTATATGTAAGAGCTTACTCCACTCCATCACACGGACTCTTAAGTCAAGCCAAACTCAACAGTCACAGTTTCCCCCATAAATATTCCACAATTACATTTCTCAGCTCTGCTCAGTCTCTTGCTTTCACTCCTACCCCACTGGAATATCTACATTCATCAAGTATCTAGTAAGCAAATATTCATCTATCTCATGGGGTCCACTAGTACTTTGCACCTTTACCAGCTGTATTTCTTTGTAGCACAATGTGTTACTGTCTTTTCAATGTGGTGTTCTCTTAATCGACATTCACTTAATTCACTCATCTGATTAACCCACATTCCTCATTCGCAAGTTCCCAAGTTTCCTGTCACCCAGGGCTAGTAGGCTAGTAGACTAATAGACTTTCTCTAGTTAGCAACACTTTTTGCTTAACAATGAGTGCAAATCATGATAGATGAGAGGGTTTCTACATTTTTTTTTAGGTTTACTGTATTTTACCAGGATGTCCAAAATACTATGTTAACATTTAATATATATTATCAATAAGGTATTTTTATATTCTTTCTACCCCTTTTCCCCCACCACATTCTAAGTCTTTGAAATCCAAAGTGCATTTTACACTTATAACACGTCTCAAGTTAGATGAGTCACATTTGAAGGGCTTGATAACCTCATGTAGCAAGTGGCTAGTGCACTGGGCAATATTTTTAATCTCTAATAATTTTAATCTTTAATTAAAACTAAGTTTAATTAAATTAATAATTTAATATTTTAATATTTTAAATCACTAGGAAATTACAGAGACAAAGTTTTGTAATTCAGAAGAAACGCTATCTATTTCAGGCCACAGACCAACTTAGTAAATTACAATTATTGGAATCTTTCATCCCCACTTCCCTTTTTTTTTTAATTTTTTTTAAAGATTTTATTTATTTATTTGACAGAGAGAGATCACAAGTAGGCAGAGAGGCAGGCAGAGAGAGAGAGAGAGGAGGAAGCAGGCTCCCTGCTGAGCAGAGAGCCCGATGTGGGACTCAATCCCAGGACCCTGAGATCATGACCTGAGCCGAAGGCAGAGGCTTTAACCCACTGAGCCACCCGGGCGCCCCCCGCCACTTCCCTTTTACCCTAAGTCTTTTGGAGTTCATTAATTTAATCCCAATTCTTCTCCTTGCTGAACTTGGGATCACACCTGTCACAAGCTTCCGTTTCTTCAGGAGTAAGATGGAGGTCTACCACATTGTTAATCTTCATATTATGGTCTCATTTTTTTTTTTTTTTAAGATTTTATTTGACAGAGAGAAGGAGAGATCACAAGCAGGGAAAGCAGCAGGCAGAGGGAGAAGCAGGCTCCCTGATGAGCAGGAAGCTCGATGTGGGTCTCCATACCAAGACCCCAGGATCATGATAGCTGAAGGCAGACGCTTAACAGACTGAGCCACGCAGGTGCCCCTATATTACTGTCCCTTTAAGTGGACTGTAAGTTCCCCAAGAGAATGTGTCCAGTGTTTAACACACCACCTGGATCTATGCAAAACACAAAGGATATAATAGCAAAACCAAGCAGCCCTGCTAATGCGCTTAAATTCTGAGAGGGGAGGTAGAACTTCAAATGCTATCAAGGAGAGAAATACAGTCCCATGAGAGGTTATGACAAAGGAAACTAATCTGTTTTCCTTAGGAGAAAGTTGTGTGTGAAGTGAGATCTAGCAGATGGAGAGGCAATGAGGTAACTAGGTAAGGAGAGTAAGGTCCTTGGAGGGAACAGTCATTCCATATTCAAAAACCCCAAAGCCAGAGTGAAGGGGTGAGATTGGTGGAGGACCGTGCAACAAGGCCCCTGAAGAAACAGGCAAGCCCTGGTAGACCATGTCTTCCCTGGGAAACAGTCTGATGGAGATGAACATGCAGGATTGTGTAACATGTTAGAGCTCTTGTAATCAACACCTGAGGAAGAGAAAGGAGCAGGATTGGGCAGACAGAGAAGTTGGCCACAATGCTGACTCAGTGAAGAACTTGGCTAACTCCATGGGGAGCTCTGAGGCTCAGGTGGCCCTTGAAGATGTCCCAAGTCAGGCGAGGAGACCTGGGTTTCTTATTGGAAGTGGGTCACTCCAGGAGGGGGGCCTGCCACTGAGTGAGGACTCTCCTCAGAGAGCAACTCATTGACTTCAGTTTCTTTTGTAGAGTAAGAAGCAGGGTCATCTTCTGAGAAAGACAGGAGGAACTGATATTGTGAGAGGCACTATCAAGAGATCGGAAGACAGTGAAGAATTTTTAAATGATTGTTGAGGAAAACAAGGAAGGAATTTGATCAGGGAAACACAGGAGAACTGCCAAGGAACATTGAGGACTCGTTTTGGCAAGCATGAGTTCAGGCCCTCTGCTAGGTGCATCATGATGTTTGGTGTTAATTTAGCCTCACTTTTTCCCTCAGCTGGAGAGTATGACCAGAGGCGGGGACCCTGCACTGATACATAGTGGTACACATCTGTCTCACCCTTGGCATCCATTGCTGGGGCTGGATGACCCAGGGCTGCAGCAGAAGAAGCAGACAGCATTTCCATTTGCCAAATGGACAGGGGGAAAGGACTGAGGAGCAAAGGAATGTGGAATATTATCAAGAAAGGTGGTTCATGGAATAAGGCAGGATCATCTCAACTGGAGGTCCCTTTGCCTCTTCTGAATTTCCATTGTACTTTATGTCATTTGTCGTCATCATTACTTCTGTCCTTAGAGTTTTTTGGGTATGCCTTGGCTCCTCTCTAGATTTGTGGCCCTTTGAAGAGCTCCAGCTCCGAGTGGGCCCTCAACAAATATTTTCTAAATGTTCTAGAGTGTTGTCTTCTGGTGTTTGGCTCATCTGCAGTGACTTGATTTATAGCTTAGCCAAGAATATGTTAGTGGTGAAGGAAGGGAGCCTGGATACACACCTTAGGTCCCTCGTTCCTTCATTCACTCAGCCAGTACTGATCATGTCCGACCGTAAACTAGTAAGGATAAACCAGAGTGGGTTCTAATCATGGGATTTAATGTTTAGTGGTATAGGAAAGAGGAAAAATTCTTCCTCTACCTTTCAAGGTCTTCCAGCTGGAATAAGAATTAAATTTACGCAAGACAGATTAATGGGGAAAAAACCCCAAAGTTTTATTATGTGTGCACTGAGGCCCAATAATGAAATCTGAGACCTAAAGAAATGAAAATGAAAATGAAAATCTGAGATCCGAAGAAATCTATAAATAGATTTATAAAAAAGGAAGTTTTTATAAATTTTAGACAAAGAGACAATAAATCTGTGAGGAAATGACAGGATAAAGAAAACAGGTGTTTGGGAACTTTAATTGGTAGGGAATTCTAAGCAGAATTAAAGCTGAGGTAGTTGATTAGAAACAAACAAACAAACAAACAAAAAACAAACAGATTTGTTTCCATAGCTTCCTTGGCTTTGTGAAGTCCCTGTCTCTGATGATAAAGATGTCTTTTTACTTTTTAGTACAGGAAACGTAGTTTTCATATGGAAGATTTGTTTCCTGCTGTTAGGAGGACAGAGGAGGGGCTGAGTGTTCTTTCATTAGTTTTTTCTTAAGTAACTTTTAATAAGAATAATCAAGATGTCAAAGGGGCACATTTTATGGTGTCCTGCCATTGGCCCCTATGGTGCGGAAAGAGACACACACTAAACAAATAACCACCCTTATGAATATATAACTACAAACCAACCACAATAGGCATTCTGAAGGAAAGGAATACAGTGTTTTATGAAGGTCTATAACAAAGGGCTCCAGCTAGTTGGGCAGTTGGACAGGAAAGGGTTTTCTCGGGAAATGGTGCTTGACTAGACTCCTCAGCTGTAGACAGGGTCAAGAGGAAGAGAGTGAAAATATAAGAATATGAACAGAATGAGGATAAAATTATTTATTGGTTGGCTTTGGCTATCCATGCTCTACACAGCCTTTCAAGAAGACAGGCTTTCTTGGCTTCTACTGTATCTGCTGAAACATGCATTCCAACATAAGTGGCCACAGCTGGAGGGGGCAAAGTTGCATTTCTGGACTTAACCTCTGTGTCTTTCAAGGTTTCAAGAGGACACAAGAACTATGGCACCACTTTGGGGAGTGTTGGAAGAAGGAATGCCGGCTCTTAGGACAAACCCTTTGATCTGGTCCTCACTGCCCACCTATAGCTACTTCTGGCAGAATCTTTCTTTACAAATGTGTATAATCTGTTTGTATGGACTCTAGAAAAATCAAACTCAACACATACAATTAGGACCTTATCAGTTATTGTAATTATCAGTATTGTAATTGTGCTTACTATGAAGTCCTACAGGTCTCTGGAGTTTATTGAAATAGTATTTTTAAAAAACTTTAAATAACTTAAAGGCATATCAAGGAAGTTACTGGGAAAATTCTTTAAAAACAATGCAATAATAAAGGGTCTACTGGATTTTTGTTAGGTAGTTTTTTAACTTCAAGTTTGGTTGATTGGTTTCTTATCACCCAGTTAGCTCTTGCCCATAATTTTGTCATTTCAGCTCAAGGACTATCAACTCATCCTATTCAAGTCACTGTGCTCAATTATTTTGGATCATAGAAGTTTGAAAGAGAAAGATCTTAGATATCTCTATGAAAAATGAAATTATTACACTGCACTCTTTTCTATTAGTTTCCTATTGCTGCTCTAATGAATGACCACCATTTAGTGGCTTAAAAAAACACATCTTTATTATCTTATAGTTTGAAAGTCAGAAATTTGACAGGAGAATCCATTTCCTTGCATGATCTCAACCCCTAGAGGCTGGCTGTGTTTCAGGTGTCATGGTCCCTTCCTCCATCTTCAAAGCCAGAACACTTGGTGGCGTCTTCCTCATGACAAATCCCTCTGATGTTCCTCTTTCTAGTCAAATCTCCCTCTGTCTCCTTTGTGATTACACTAGGTCCATGTGGAAAATCCAGGCTAATCTCCCCATGTCATGACGCTTAATTTAATCATATCTGCCAACTCCTTTTTAGCATGTAAGATAACATGCTTAGGAGTTTTGGGAATTCACACATTGACATTTTTGGAGGTCATTATTCAGCCTCCCATATTAGGCTACCATTGCAGTGTTTAGCAGAGGTTTGTTCCTGGGCAAATTTTCATTAATGGGCTCAACATAACATGCTCAGAAATTGTAGTCAATGAAAAGAAGCTGTCCAGAAATCCCCTTATAAGGTGGACTTTATCTTAAATACTCCTTTTCCCCCCCTCTTACATTATTTTAGTTTTATTCTCATTTTTCACTAACTTTTTTTAAAGCATGGAATAGGGTTTCTCTACTATTCATTTATCCAGTAAATATATACTCATGTATGTGTATGTGGGAAGCGTTATTCCCAGGCGTGGGATTGGGCACACCTTTCTTATTAGGAATCACCATCTATCAAGCTACACTGATGTTAACAGATAAAAGCCAAATCAGCTCAGCCTAATGTTTGAAGACTATAGGAGCCAAAATTCAAGATATAGAGAAGAAACCTGTGTTGAAGCTTTGGGGAGAATAATAGTAGGAATTAGTACAAACTTCTCATGCCTTTGGGTTGGAATGTAAACAGGTGGGCCAAGTTTCTTGAAAGTGGTGGAAGAATGAAGCTTACCATAGAAACAAAAGTTGATTAAGCAGACATATTTTTTCCCATTTTTATAAATTTAATTTAAAATTTGAGGTCAATTATAGCTCTTAAAGAATGCAAAATTACTAGACATTTACTTTCAGTATTTAAGGAAATCTCCTTATAAGTATTCAATTATGTGTGTGTGTGCGTGTGTGTGTATATTTTTATTTTATTTTATTATTATTTTTTAGGTAGGCTTACCAGTCAGCATAGAGCCCAATGCGAGGCTTGAACTCATGACCCCAAGATCAAGACCTGAGCTGGGATCAAAAGTCAGATGCTTAACTGACTGAGTTATCCAGGTGCCCTCTCTACGTATATTTTAAACATACACTCTTTTTAAATAAGAAAGAGAATTTTAGTAAAAGAAATCCTGTTAGCAACAGCTATACCTCACAACCCACTCTTTAAAATTAGTGAACTGCAGGCACCTGGGTAGCTCAGTCTGTTAAGTGGTTAAGCATCTGCCTTTGGCTCAGGTCATGATCCCAGAGTCCTGGGATCAAGTCCCACATGAGTGAGCCCCTTAGGTGCTCCCTGCTCAGCGGAGAGTCTGCTTCTCTGCCCCTCCGCTGGCTCATGCTCTCTCTCTCTCAAATAAACAAATAAAATCTTAAAAAATAAAATAAAATTAGTTAACTGGTAACTTGTGTCCTCTCTCCAGTACCCAGAGGTGGTATGCAGCCCATTTTCCTGCTCCTTTGTCCCAGAACTGCTTGTGAGATGTACCAAGCCTCCTTTTTAAGTTTGTTTCTCTGACCCACAGAAGTTGTTTCTGCTCATCTTTTCTTCCATTATTGTATGAGAGAAGGTAGCTGAACTGCGGTTGCAGTAGCTGTAATTGTCAAAGCATTTCTTTCACAAAGACAGGACTACAACCCAAGGTCAAATTGTTTAAAATGGAATGAGACACTGGGTATCTCTGGCCTGTTGGCGTATTAACACCTTTCCCCAGGCTGTGTATTATCTGACAGGTACCTCATTCGTTCCTGTTTGCCAGAGCCTGTAGGATATCCAGTAAAAAGCAGCCATATGAAAATGGCTTTTAGAGGTAAACTGTTGTAAACTGTGGTAAAAATGATTTAGGGACAACTTCCAAACTTTTCGAAGCATTTTGGGAAAGTTGCCCCAGCAAAGGAAACCTTTCCTGGTGAGGAAGCAATAACAGGAAATAGTTCATTGAAAACCGTTAGGGGTTACTTACAAGATAAAAACGACGGTGGCAGAGTACCAGTGGTCTGAAGGAAAGCATGTTTGTGTTGTCTACACTGGATTTCCCTGTAGTGATTTGTAAAAGCCAGATTGCAGAGGGCAGTGAGTCCCTCGGATGAATACAGGCCACCAAAGAGGCAGGCCCTGAGCAGTGTGCACCGCCAATGGGGCGTGAAACAAACACATCTCCAGGCTTTTGTTCCATAAGTAGACCAGCTTGGGCAGGAAATTCATCGGAGGCTGCCCCAAATTGGAAATTACAAAGTTATGAATGGCCCGTCTGCTCACAGGCCAGAGCGGTTGAATCTCCTGAGTCCTCTAACTTTTTGTAGTTGCTTCAGTACCTCCAAAAACAACCAAAACAAACAAACAAACAAACAAACACACACACAAACGAAAAACAAAGGAAACAAACCTCCAAAACCAAAACCCTAAATCAGATTTTATTAGGCATTGTTTTCAGAAGAAATAATTAAGGAGAAGGCCTGGATAAAGAGTTGCTTTATTTAATTCCTATTTTGAACTATAAATTGCTGGAGAAGTGTTTGTAAAAAACTAACAAAATCTATTAGTTTAAAAATCCATTAAAACTGACATAAGAAAGGGATAGATTGTTGAAAAATGACAATAATCTAACTGGAAGGGAAATAGTCTCTGTAAGGCGGGGAGCAGCGTATGGTGTCCCAAAAGTAGCCTCCACTTCCGGATCCTTGGGGTTAGGGGAGCAATAACCAGCCTGTGTGGTGCTGCATGGGTTCCAGCACTGAATTCTGCATTATTTCATTTGGTTCTCATAGAAACCTCTGAAGGTAGTTATTACCCATTTTATAGTAGCAAATTGAGGACCAGAGAGGTCATGCAATCTGCCCCAGGTCATAATGGCAGGTGTGGATTTACTGTAAAGCAGTAAATAAGCTTAAGCTTCATTCAAGGGGACCACTTGCAGGTCCCCTCTGAGTTCAGGAATCACACGGTGTGGAAGGGAGGAGGGGAAATAAGATTATAATCAGAGAGCATTTCTGTATAAGCATTTCTGATAGATTACCCCAAGAGAGCTCAGAAGATCAAAATCTCCAAATCTCCAGAACGTGTTGTGATTTCTTTTTTCACTCCAAAAAAGTATTTAATCCTACTCTGAATTTTGTATTCTTCAAGAACCCCCCATCAAATTGTAAAAGATTTGAGCCCCTTAAGATCTAAATCTGTCCTTGTAGATAAGAGGTAAGTGTAGAGCTGCACTTTGAATTTGGTTCTTCTGATTCCAAGACCTGTTCTATTTTTAGAATATGTAGAAACACAGAAAAGTATGAATAGAATATCTGGTGAAAAAAAGAAAAGCAGAGTATGAGAACTATAATTGTGGTAATGTAAAATTTTTGTGTCTGGTGAAAAACAAAAGGAAACACTTTCAAGCTAGCAGTGGAATGTCAGAATTTGTGGATTGTGAGGGTTTTTTTCTCCAAATTTTCTGAAATGCTAAGTTACTTTAGTAGTATAAAACAAGACTGGAACTATAGAAGAATTATTTGCATTTGAATTTTTTTACTGGGTTGGTGAATTACAGGGTTAGTTGTTGATAAAGCAAGGCCAGTTCACTGACAATTGAACTTATGAATTCAAATAAATTGCAGCAAGTGGTTTATTTTTTTCTCAAGGCTTTGGTATATGATTGATGTTATCTTGGTGGAAGAAGTGAAATTGAATTTGATTTCCAAATACCACTAAGGTTGTATTTCTTTTGCAGCATATGCTGACATCCACTGGCTTAAATGAACTTTCTCATTTATGAAGTTGGGTTAGTATTGCTTGTCCCTCCTCCACATCTGGTTTCTGGAGGTGGTAAAACTGGACAGGAGGTCAGAAGGCCAGGATTCTCATCTATATCTGACATCAGCCTTGGTCAGTTAACTTAACCTTTCCGAATTTCGGTATCCTCTTTCACGGAAGGGGAACCTTTGAGGTAGCATTAAATAAGATAATGAATGGGTATATCTATCAACCATTGGATTGCCTACAAAAATGAGACATTCTTGCTGGCCAGATGATGAGATATTCTATTATCATATCAGGAAAACAAGTCATTCTAAATAGAAATCCTGCTCAAATTCTCAGAATACACTGTCCAACTAGCAGAGGCAAGGATGATTAGGAGGGCAGGAAACTCTCTCTCTCTCTCATTCACTACTGTAGTTTGAGCATGTAGTGCCATACTTGGCATATGGTAAGTGCTCAATAAATTTTTGTGGAATAAATGCAGATATGTGTATATGGAAGAACAATTCAATTTTGCTCGAATCCAATGGGCTCAGTGCTAGAGGGTAATTTTGATCAATGATGGATGGAGGAATTACATTTTAGACAGAGAGAATATGAATGAGTAAAGGGTGGAGAATGGAAAGTTAAGAACATTCTTAAGGAATGACAAGTGGCCCATTTTTGGTTTGAATGTGGAGAGCAGAGTAAGTAATAATACAATGGAAATGCACATTAGGTTCAGATCCTGAAGGATGTTTATAATCCTGGAAAGAGGTTGAATTTTATCCTGAAGGAATTTGGGAGCTTATCCAGCTCTGAGCATGATCAAAGAATCTTTTTTACATCATTTATTTGTTTATCAGAGAGAAAGAGAGAGAGAGAGAGAGTGCATAAACAGGAGGAGCATCAGACGGTGGGAGAAGCAGGCTTTGGACTCTGAAATCATGACCTGAGCCGAAAGCAGATGCTTAACCGACTGAGCCATCCAGGCGTCCTACCAAAGAATTATTTTTATAAACTAGAGCGTCTGTGTAAATAAGATATGGTATGTATTATTCCCATGTAACAACAGGAAAATTTGTTCTGGCAACAAAATGAGAGAGGCCACTGAGGTGTGGTTCATTTAATGACCATTGGCTCTAAGCCATAATGCAGCTAGTGATTAAAATGTATTCCCATTCAATTAACTGACAAATATTCATGAATACCTCCTGTGTGCAGGCCCCTGTGGAGGCTGTGGGTAGCAGTCACAGACGTGCAAGACAAAAGCAAAGATTCACATTGCTTAAAGCTTCCCCAGAGAGATGAACACATACATGTGGAAAGTTCAGCGAAAACAAATGACAGTGTTTCCTAAGTAAAGGAAGGGGTAGAAATAAAGGGCTTTAAGAGTTCTGGGAAGAATTGCTGCTGGGCAAGAAAAAGACATTGCTATGCAGGTCATTTAGAACATTAGTGTGCTATTCTCCTTAAGCTGCTATAACATACGGTGGGAGGCTTGAACAAAAGAAGTTTATTTTCTGTTAGTTTTGGAGGCTGCAAAATCCAAGATTAACGTGTTTGCAAATTCATTTTTCTAGTGAGGGTCCTCTTCCTTGCTTGTAGAGGACCCCTTCCCTCGTCTCCTCACATGACCTTTCCTCTGTGCTTGAGCTCAGAGAGAGAGAGAGAGAACACTCTGGTGTTTGTTCTTATAGGGATCAGGGCCCCACCCTTATGAAGTCATTTAACCCTAATTGCTTCTGACGATGCCCCATCTCTAATATAGTCACAATTGGGGGTTAGAACTGCAACATATGAATTTTGGGGAGATACATTCAGTCTATAACAATTAGCAACACTTGAATAAAATTCATAGATTAGAAAAGAGTATCGTACCAGTGTCAAGTTTCATGATTTTGATTATTGTACTATGTTGTATAAATGAATTATTTTTTGAAATTTTAAAAACACATTATTTATTGTTTAATTTTTTAAAGTTTTTGAATTAAAATATAATATATTATTGGCTTCAGGGGTACAGGTCTGTGAATCATCAGTCTTACACAATTCACAGTACATGACCTCCCCAATGTACATCACCCAGCCACCCTATCCCTCCCCCCAACCCCTTAACAATCCTGAGTTTGTTTCCTGAGATTAAGAGTCTTTTATGGTTTGTCTCCCTCCTGAATCCCATTTTGTTTCAATTTTTCTCTCATTTCTCCCCACAGCCCCTTTCCTTGCCTCTCAAATTCCTCACATCAGAGAGATTATGTGATAATTATCTTTCTCTGATTGGCTTATTTCACTTAGCATAATACCCTCGATTCCATACATGTTGATGCAAATGGCAAGATTTTGGTTCTTTTTGAAGGCTGCATAGTATTCCGTTGTAGATATATACCACCTGTTCTTTATCCATTCATCTGTTGATGGACATAGTTTGGCTACTGTGGAAATTGCTGCTATAAACATTGGGGTGCTCATGCCCCTTTGGATCACTTCATTTGTATCTTTAGGGTAAGTACCTAGTAGTGTGATTGCTGGGCTGTTGGGTAGCTCTATTTTCAACTTTTGAGGAACCTCCATACTATTTTCCAGAGTGGCTGCACCAACTTGCATTTCTGCCAATCGTGTAGGAGTGTTCCCCTTTCTCTGCATCCTCACCAACATCTGTCGTTTCCTGACTTGTTAATTTTAACCATTCTGACTGGTGTGAGGTGGTACCTCACTGTGGTTTTGACTGGTATTTCCTTGATGCTGAGTGATGTTAAAGCACTTTTTCATTTATCTGTTGGCCATTTGGATGTCTTCTTTGCAGAAATATCTGTTCATGTCCTCTGCCCATTTCTTGATTGGATTATTTGTTCTTTGGGTGTTGAGTTTGATAAGTTCTTTATAGATTTTGGATACTAGCCCTTTATCTAATATGTCATTTGTGAATATCTTCTTTCATTCTGTCAGTTGTCTTTTGCTTTTGTTGACTGTTTCCTTTGGTGTGCAAAAGCTTTTGATCTTGATGAAGTCCCAATAGTTCATTTTTGCCCTTGCTTCCCTTGCCTTTGGTGATGTTTCTAGGAAGAAGTTGTTGCTGCAGGGGTAGAAGAGGTTGCTGCCTGTGTTCTCTTCAAGGATTTTGATGGATTCCTGTCTCACATTGAGGTCTTTCATCCATTTTGAGTCTATTTTTGTGTGTGGTGTAAGGAGATGGTCCAATTTCATTTTTCTGCATGTGGCTGTCCAATTTTTCCAACACCATTTGTTGAAGAGACTCTTTTTTCCATTGGACTTTCTTTCCTGCTTTGTAGAAGATTAGTTGACCATAGAGTTGAGGGTCCATTTCTGGGCTCTCTATTCTATTCCATTGATCTATATGTCTGTTTTTGTGCCAGTACCATACTGTCTTGATGATGACAGCTTTGTAATAGAGCTTGAAGTCTGGAATTGAGATGCCATCAACTTTGGTTTTCTATCTCAACATTCCTCTGGCTATTTGGCGTCTTTTCTGGTTCCATGTAAGTTTTAAGATTATTTGTTCCATTTCCTTGAAAAAAAATTGATGGTATTTTGATAGGGATTGTGTTAAATGTGTAGATTACTTTAGGTAGCATAGACATATCACAATATCTGTTCTTCCAATCCATGAGCATGGAATGTTTTTCCATTTCTTTGTGTCTTCCTCCATTTCTTTCATGAGTACTTTACAGTTTTCTGGGTATAGATTCTTTGCCTCTTTGGTTAGGTTTTTCCCTAGGTATCTTTTTGTTTTGGGCGCAATGTAAATGGGATCGACTCCTTAATTTCTCTTTCTTCAGTCTTGCTGTTGGTGTATAGAAATGCAACTGATTTCTGTGCATTGATTTTATATCCTGACAATTTACTAAATTCCTGTATGAGTTCTAGCAGTTTTGGAGTGGAGTCTTTTGGGTTTTCCATATAAAGTATCATCTGCAAAGAGTGTTAGTTTGACTTCTTCTTTGCCAATTTGGATGCCTTTAATTTCTTTTTGTTGTCTGATTGTTGAGGCTAGGACTTGTAGTACTATGTTGAATAGTGGTGGTGATAGTGGACAGCCCTGACCTTAGGAGAAAAGCTCTCAGTTTTTCCTTATTAAGAATGATATTTGCTGTGGGTTTTTCATAGATGGCTTTGATAATGTTGAAGTATGTAGCCTCTATCCCTACACTCTGAAGAGTTTTGATCAAGAAAAGTTGCTGTACTTTGTCAAATGCTTTCTCATCATTTATTGAGAGTATCATATGTTCTTGTTCTTACTTTTATTAATGTATTGTATCACATTGATTGATTTACAGATGTTGAACCAACCTTGCAGCCCTGGAATAAATCCCACTTGGTCATGGTGAATAATCCTTTTAATGTACTGTTGGATCCTATTGGCTAGTATTTTCATGAGAATTTTTGCATCCGTATTCTTCAAGGTTATTGGTCTATAATTCTCCTTTTTGATAGGGTCTTTGTCTGGTTTTGGGATCAAGGTAATGCTAGCCTCATAAAATGAGTTTGGAAGTTTTCCCTCCGTTTCTATTTTTTGAAACATTTCAGGAGAATAGGTATTAATTCTTCTTTAAATGTTTTGTAGAATTCCTCTGGGAAGCCGCCTGGCCCTGGGCGCTTGTTTTTATTTTTGTTTTGGAGATTTTTAATGACTATTTCAATTTCCTTACTGGTTATGGGTCTGTTCAGGCTTTCTATTTCTTTCCGATCCAGTTATGGTAGTTTATATGCCTCTAAGAACGCATCCATTTCTTCTATATTGTCAAATTTGTTGGTGTATAGTTGCTCATAATATATTTTTATAATTGTTTGTACTTTTTTGGTGTTGGTTGTGATCTCTCTTCTTTCATTCACGATTTTATTAACTTGCCTCCTTTCTCTTTTCTTTTTGATAAGTTTGGCCAGGGGCTTATTAATCTTATTAATTCTTTCAAAGAATACGTTCCTAGATTCGTTCTAGATTTGTCTAGATTGTCCTAGATTTGTTCCTTGATTTGTTCTACTGTTCTTTTGGTTTCTATTTCATGTATCTCTGCTCTGATCTTTATGATTTCTCTTTTCCTGCTGGGTTTAGGCTTTCTTTGCTGTTCTTTCTCCACCTCCTTTAGGGGTTAGGTTGTATACTTGAGACTTTTCTTGTTTCTTGAGAAAGGCTTGAATTGCTATATACTTTCCTCTCAGGACTGCCTTTGCTGTGTCCCAAAGATTTTGAAATGTTGTGCTTTCATTTTCATTTATTTCCACAAATTTTTAAAATTCATCTTTGATTTCCTGGTTGACCCATTCATTCTTTGATAGGATGCTCTTTACTTCCATGTATTTGAGTTCTTTCCAAATTTCTTCTTGTGACTGAGTTCCGGTTTCAAAGCTTTGTGGTCTGAAAATATGCAGGGAATGATCCCAATCTTTTGGTATCGACTGAGACCCACTTTGTGACCCAGGATGTGATCTATTCTGGAGAATGTTCCATGAGCACTTGAGGAGAATGTGTATTCTTCTGTTTCTTTAGGATGGAATGTTCTGATTATATCAGTGAAATCCAGTTGGTCCAGTGTGTTATTCAGAGCCCTTCTTTCCTTGTTAATCTTCTGATTAGATGATTTGTCCATTGCAGTGGGTGGGGTGTTTGTTAGGGGCATAGCTATTTAAAACTTTTAGATCTTCTGGTTGGACAGACCCTTTAAGTATGATATAGTGTCCTTCCTCATCTCCTATTATTGTCTTTGGCTTAATGTTTGATTTATCTGATATAAGGATTGCCACCCCAGCTTTCTTTTGATGTTCATTAGCATTGTAAATTGTTTTCCACTCCCTCACTTTAAATCCGGAGGTATCTTTGGTCTAAAATGAGTTTCTTGCAGACAACATATCGATGGGTCTTGTTTTTTTTTTTTTTAATCCATTCTGATACCCTGTGTCTTTTGATTGGGACATTTAGCCCATTTACATTCAGAGTAACTATTGAAAGATATGAATTTAGTTCCATTCAATTGCCTGTAAGGTGACTGTTACTGTATATTGTCTCTGTTCCTTTCTGGTCTGTTATTTTTAGGCTCTCTCTTTGCTGAGAGGACCCCTTTCAATATTTCCCATAGGACTGGTTTGGTGTTTGCAAATTCTTTTAGTTTCTGTTTGTCCTGGAAGTTTTTCAAATCTCTCCTTCTATTTTCAGTGATAACCTAGCTGGATATAGTATTCTTGGATGCATATTTTTCTCATTTAGTGCTCTGAATATATCATGCCAGTCCTTTCTGGTCTGCCAAGTCTCTGTGGATAGGTCTGCTGCCAATCTAATATTTCTACCATTGTATGTTATAGACTTCTTGTCCCAAGCTGCTTTCAGGATTTTCTCTTTGTCACTGAGACTTGTAAGTTTTACTATTAGATGATGGGGTGTGGACCCATTTTTATTGATTTTGAAGGGGGGGTTCTCTGTGCCTTCTGGATTTTGATGCTTGTTCCCTTCACCAAATTAGGGAAATTCTCTGTTATAATTTGCTCCAATATACCTTCCATCCCTCTCTCTCTTCTTCTTCTGGAATCCCAATTATTCTAATATTGTTTCATCTTATGGTATCACTTATCTCTCGAATTCTCCCCTCGTGGTCCAGTGCTTGTTTATCTCTCTTTTTCTTAGTTCTTTATTCTCCATCATTTGGTCTTCTATATCACTAATTTCTGCCTCATTTATCCTAGCAGTTAAGAGCCTCCATTTTTTATTGTACTATTAATAGCTTTATTGATTAATAGCTTTTTTGATTTCAACTTGGTTAGATTTTAGTTCTTTTATTTCTCCAGAAAGGGAGTCTTTAGTATCGTCCATGCTTTTTTTTTTTTTTTTTTGAGCCCAACTAGCAGCTTAATAATCATCATTCTGAACTCTAGTTCTGACATCTTACTAATGTCCATATTGATTAGGTTCCTAGTTGTTGGTACTGCCTCTTGTTTTATTTTTTGAGGTGAGTTTGTCCACCTTGTCGTTTTATCCAGATAAGAATAGATGAATGAAAGAACAAAATACTAAAAGGGTAGCAATGACCCCAGAAAAAATGTATGCTAACCAAATTGGAAAAGACCTGAAACTGGGGGGAGAAAGAAGGAGGAAAACACACACACACACATACACACACACATGTATGAGGGTGTATAATTATATATATAATTAATATATATATTAGACTGGTGAATAGAACAGAGCCACATTCTTGATTTTGGGTGTTTTGTTCTGTTAGAAGAAACTACCTCCCAAAATTTTAAAGAAAGAGAAACTTATATATATATATATATATATATATATACACACAAAAATAAGGGTAAACACGATGAAAGGATGGAATATGACTTTAAAATGAAAATTTAAAAAGATTCTAGGGGCACCTGGGTGGCTCAGTGGGTTAAACCACTGCCTTCGGCTCAGGTCATGATCTCAGGGTCCTGGGATCGAGTCCCGCATCAGGCTCTCTGCTCAGTGGGGAGCCTGCTTACCTCTCTCTCTCTCTGCCTGCCTCTCTGCCTACTTGTGATCTTTCTCTGTCAAATATATAAATAAAATCTTTAAAAAAAAATAAAAAAATAAAAAGATACTAAAACTGGAATTGATAAGATAAGAAGTTGGTTAAAAAAAAGAAAAGAGGAAAGAATGTGATCAAGCTGGAGACTAGAACAAAGCCATGCACTAGATTTAGGGTAAATTTTGATCTGTTAGAAGAAAACTTATCCCAAAACTTTAAAGAAAGATAAACTTATATGTATATAAAAAATAAGGTTAAGTACAATGGAGGGATAGAATATGACTATAACAATGAAAATTTTAAAAGATTTTTTAAAAAGTTATTGATATGATAGAATAGTTTTTAAAAAGGTTAAAATAGGAATGAGGAAAAATAAAAATAGAGCAAGAAAAAAATAAAATTAAAAAAATTTACCTTTGAAAGACTAAAGAATCATGGGGGAAAGGCCATGAAATCGATGTGTTGCATTCCCCTAGCTCTGGAGTTCTGTAGTTCTCATTGATTGGTGAACTCGGTCTTGGCTGGTTGTTCTTGCTAATGTTTTGGTGGAGGGGCCTGTTGCAATGATTCTCAAATGTCTTTCCCTGAGGCAGAATTGCACCGCCCTTGCCAGGGGCATGGCTAAGTAATCTGCTTGGTTTCACTTTTGGGAGCTTTTGTCACTTTCTATAGAGCTTTGGAGGACGTGAATGAAGATGGCAGCCTCCCAGTCTCTGCCCCAGAGGAGCCAAGAGCTCGGGTCCCCACTCCTGAGTGTGTCCTCAGAGAAAAGCAGTCAATTCCTCCTGTCTCCCTGGTCTCTGGCTGTGCTCCCTGCTCACCTGGCTTGTGACCGAGCATTTCTATCTCTGTTTCAAAGTCCTGTTTGGACTCTCCAAACCCAGCAGATTCCTGCAGTGTGCTCCTGCGCCACTCCTCCCAGAGAAGGAAGGAGGTGGTCTCTCCTAATCTGCCACTTGTGGGGTCCCTGCTTGAAAAGCAGTGTCCCGACTGTGCCTCAGATCCTGGTTTAAGGTAACCCCACATTGAGAGTTCACTCCTCCACTCTGTCTCTGCCGTGGGCTTTGCTGCTCTGATACCTGGGAACTCTGCCACACTCAGACACCCCAAGTCTTTTTGTGACCCGATAGGTCTTGAGACCACACTGACCCCCTGAGGGTTCTACTCCCCACTTAGCCTCTAGAATGACATCCCTCAGTGGAGTAGACTTCTAAAAGTTCTGACTTTGTGCTCTGCTGCTCTCTCACTTGCTGGGAGCTGGCCCCTCCCCCCAAGGTCTAGCTTCCTGGGTGTTGCCTTGGATTCACTTCACATGCCCTACCTTCTGTACGGTGGTCACTTTTCTGTTCCTAGAATTGCTGCTCTTCTTTTCTTCAATCTCTTGTTGAGTTTATAGTGTTTGGAATGGTCTATCAACTATCTAGCTGAATTCCTGGGACCCTCCCAATGATATTTAGGTCTCCTACTCCTCCGCCATTTTGCTCCTCCCCCTATAAATGAATATTTTTGTTCTAGCAAATATTCACTCAAGTATTTAGGGATAAAGAAGGATAATGTCGGGCGCCTGGGTGGCTCAGTTGGTTAAGCCGCTGCTTTCGGCTCGGGTCATGATCTCAGAGTCCTGGGATCGAGTCCCGCATCGGGCTCTCTGCTCAGCAGGGAGCCTGCTTCCCCCTCTCTCTCTGCCTGCCTCTCTGCCTACTTGTGATCTCTCTCTGTCAAATAAATAAATAAAATCTTTAAAAAAAAAAAAGAAGGATAATGTCTTCAACTCTCTTAGATAATTTGAGGAAAAAGTGTGTGTGTGGTGTGTGTGTATGTGTGTGTATGCATACGGGAGGGAGGAGATAGAATAAGAAAGTAAATGTGGCTAAAATGTCAGCAGTTGGTGAACCCAACTTAGTTTGAAGGGCTTTATGAAAGACTATTTTTGTTACTTTTCTTCCATTGTGAAATCATTTCAAAAGGAAAAGTTATACAGAAAATGTTTGGGGAAGCAAAAGAAATTTGACATTGTGGGAGAGATAGGAACAAATACTCTCCTCCTTGTTGTTCCCAAACACTGTGCACCAAGGCTACACCACACCTTTTGTGCTGAGGGCCTGTGCTTCATATCCATCTCACTCCTTAAGGACCACATCGGGATTTGTCTCTGCCCAGCACAGGACCAAGGGAGGACAGGCAGTTGATAGTAGGTTGCTGATAAACCTCACTTAACTGGCTCAAAGTAGTCAATTTAATTTATACTTTTATCTTTTTTAAAAAAAATATTTTATTTATTTATTTGACAGACAGAGATCACAAGTAGGCAGAGAGGCAGGCAGAGAGAGAGAGAGGAGGAAGCAGGCTTCCCGCTGAGCAGAGAGCCCGATGCGGGGCTCGATCCCAGGACCCCGGGATCACGACCCGAGCCGAAGGCAGAGGCTTTAACCCTCTGAGCCACCTCTTTGGTTTACTGTTCACTTTCTGAAGAAGAAAATATTTGATGTCACCAAGGAGTCATAAATGAATCTGGAGACTAGGTATGATGATAACATCTAAATTTATTATAATTAATGAGCACTTTAGATCTAGTGGCAACTTATTTGGGTGGTGTGAATCCTTTAATTGGTTTCTCTCATTGAAATTTTTACAATGTAGTTATAAAGATGAATGTTTTCTCGGGTTTGCTGAAGAGTGGGATAAGAAATAGTTTCTCTAGGCCATAATACAAATTAAGGGGTAGTGGGAACAGGATAAGAACATAGATTCTTTGGAATGCATTAGACCATTGCAGTACCATATTATATTGCCTGAATCTAGCATTCGGTTTGGGATTGCCTTGATTAGTTTTTTGATCTGCTTGGAGAATTATAAAATGTCTTTCTAATTCCATTGTGTATATGAAACATGATTCTATCTTAGATAAGGATATACTCTTATTTGAGAAAAGTAGGTGGGCAAAATACATTTTTTAGTAAAACATAATTTAATTTATAGAATTATCATTCTGTGAACATATTCTTTTTATTTAGGGATATTCAAATAATAATCTTTCTTCTTAAAACAATGAGAAAATCTTTATGTGGCAAGCTATAGAAAACTCCAAATGTATCACTTCTGCAAACCCCCAGTATTTTTGAAATCTTATATCTAAATGTTTGGGAACCACTCCTGGGGCTCTTGGATTAGGAGCTCCATTTCCAGAACTTTTTGCAGGTGGGTTCTAGAAAGATCTCTGACTTTTATTCTCTTCCAGACACTTGCTTATATTGTCAATGTTCTTGGATGGCTTGATGAGAAGTAAGGATTTAGCCCTCATTGCTCTTTTCTTGGCACATTGATATCAGAAACTGCACTCATATTTAAAAAATTAGTTGGGAGAGTAGTTGATTCTACAATATTGAATGTGAAAGAACATTGGTAGCAGTAGGTTTCAGTGCACCATGCTGGAGTCTTTCTAGGGTCTGTGATGAAGGAGAAGTTGGTCAGCAGTTTCCAACCCCAAATCCTCACATAGAATGTGAGCTGTGGAAAAGAACAAAGGTTCCATGGGAAAACAACCCAAATGCCACATGGATTTTCTTCTTTGACAATCCAGAGAAAATAGCAAGTCAGGATATTTGTTTACTAATCACCTCAAGTGCAAGTAGCTGGCTGAGAAGGTGGAATGGTTGGGTGAGACCCAGCCAAGGAACCCAGAGGCAGAACGTCTCTGGGCCATGTAATTAATCATCAGTTGTCAGCTACCATCTTTCCCCTGCCGTGTGAGAAGAGAGAGATGTTCTCACTTGTGATACTTCCCCCCAACCCCCGCTTTTTGTGAAAACATAAGATGGAGTGTGTCCTGGGAAAAACATACCAAAGTATTATAACACTCAAGAATATGATCCTTGTGGGTTGGGTCAGTCCGTTAAGTGACTGCCCTTGACTCAGGTCATGATCCCAGGCTCCTGCGATTGAGCCCTGCACCCTAATTCCTGCTCAGTGGGGAGTTTGCTTCTCCTTCTCCCTCTGCTTTTCCCCCTTCCGCCACCCCAACTTGTGCCTGCTTGCATAAAATTAAAGAAAAAATAATATAATTGCTGTTTTACACTTTCCATTTATTATCTTAAGAGTTAAGTCATTTCCTGAGAGAAATAAATTGTTACAAAATTGAAAGAATGAGAGAGTTACAGAATGTATACTTGGGGATGGAGTTGTGTGCATTAAGTAATTCATGTTAATAGAAAGCTGAAGATATACATGATTTCCTGCCTATAAATAAAATTAGTCCAATTATTATAGTTTGGTTTCACAGTTGTGAATTTATCCAAAATTACTGAATTGGACAAGTAAAATGAACAAAGTTTGTGGTATGTAAATTATTCCTCAAAAAAGCTATAAAAATGAATTCGGTTTTATTTGTTATGTATAATCAATAGAATATTAACAAAATTTAAAAATAACAAAATATTTTTAAATAGACACAGCTCAGTTCACACCCATGTGTAACACAGTGGGGTTGTAGAGAGATGGTCAAAAGTGAGAATCTGTTACTAATCCATATGAAAACCATGGAAAAGTTTTGAATTTTCAGCCTGCAGATTGTTCTGAAAGCTTTCCCTCAAGTAACCAGCCCCAGTCTGAACTCTGGGTCCTCTGATGACTCCATTAATAATTATACCGGGACAATAAGCATAAGTAAATCATATGCAGGGTCCCTCTGGCTCAAATCATGTATCTGATAATAGGATCCATAATAATATGTAACTCTTGGTGGGCTTTATAAGCAGTGTTTGAAATCAGAGTTTTGATTTCCTCAATTCTAAAACAGGGAAAATTTTTCTTGCTTGCCTCCTTCCCTCCCTCCCTTCCTCCTCCTTTCTTCCCTTTTTTCCTTCAACACCTAGTTATTGAACTCCTACTTTTAAAGTTCTATACCGAGAATTCAGGAAATAAAGGTAACATACTCCTGGCCTTCAAGAGGAACTCCTACTTTAATTTTAGAACAGATAATTAAAATTCATGTGTTTAGTGACAGCACCTCCCTCTGCTCTTTGAAGCCTGAAGACCCCTAAATTAAGTCTTTTTTTTTTTTTTTAAGATTTATTTACTTATTTATTTGACACAGAGAGAGAGGGCACAAGAGAGGAAACACAAGCAAAGGGAGTGGGAGAGGGAGAAGCAGGATTCCTGTTGAACAGGGAGCCCTGGGATCCTGACCTGAGCAGAAGGCAGAAGCTTAATGACAGCCACCCAGGCCTCTCTCTAAATTAAGATTTAAGGTCAGTAAATAGGCTTTAGGCAGGGCTGGGAGAAGCCATTGCCTGCAATGGGCTAGAACACACCAGGAAAGGGTGCTCAGAGGAGAGAGACTCTCTGCAGGGCAGCACTCACAGCGCCTTGGCCATCTCCTCCCTCATCCTGGGAAGCCGCTCGTGCACAGAGCACCAGCGCAGGGCAGGGGCAAACACAAGGGTGCCAACTGACCTTCTGTAAAATGTGCATGGATGCCACAAACCTAAAGCAGTCCCTCAGGGTTGCTGCATAGCCCTACCCTACACCCCTGCAAGGGAGACTCCCGCCTGTTTGAGGAGATCATGCTCGTCTCTCTCCTCAGACTTCCCTTCACTCACAGCTGGCTCCTTTTTCACTTGTTATTTAAAAAAAAATCTAGAACAGCATGGAAACACCTCATCTTTCCCTGGCCATACCTCCCAAGCTGCCTGCCCTGTGCCCACCTGTTGCTGTACTTTTTCCTCCTTGAGGAGGGCAAGCTGAGGGCCCCTGGCCACACTCAGCCCAGATTTTTTTTTCTTTTTTTAAGATTTTATTTATTTTATTTGACAGAGAAAGACACAGTGACAGAGGGAACACAAGAGAGGGGAGTGGGAGAGAGAGAACAGTCTTCCTGTGGAGCAGGAAGCCCAGTGTGGGGCTAGACCCCAGGACCCTGGGATCATAACCTTAGTAGAAGGCAGATGCCTAATGACTTAATGCTTAATGAGCCACCCAGGTGCCCCTCAGCCAAGCTTGTTACACTTGCAACCCTCCCTTCTTTCCTCAGCAACCCTCCCTACTTGACCATTCTTGTCATCCTTAAGCAGTGTTGAAATATCTCCCACCTTAAAAAACAAAACAAAACAAACAAACAAACAAAAAAACCCCAAAAAACAAAAACAACTATAACAAAAAACCCCAGCCCTCCCTCAGGGGACAGCACTCTCCATTTCCCATGTCTCTGCCTTTTCTTCACAGCAGAACTCCATTTCCTCATCTTCCCTCTTATCCTGATAAAATTCCATCTTGGCAACTATTGCCCAATTTGCTGTCTTAAACTTACTATCTGACCTTTGAGGGACTTGGGACAGTGCCTCTCTCCTTTGCTTGATCCACTTTCTTCACTTGGCCTCTGGGACTCTTCTGGCTTTTCTGCTTTCTTACTGCCTTTCCCTTCTTGGTTTCCTTTCCTGTGTCCGCATCCTCTACACCCAACTTCCAAATATTGGTGTCCCCGGGCCTCTGCCCTGCAGCCCCTTCTCTATATTTTCCTTCAGATGACTTCATCTAGTCCATGGTTTTAGATAATACTTATAAGTAAATAAAAGAGCTGACTCCAGAATTCATTTTAAAAATCTCTTTATTATACAGTTATGGAAAATATGTGAAAGTCAGAAAATACAGATAATCAAAAATAGGAAAAAAAATCAGCCATAAACAATCAGCTAACAGCTTGGTACATATATTTTTTTCCCAACATACAGAGATACACACATTCGTGCAAGTATATATAAATGTAAATAAAAATATATTATAATGAAATGGGATGATATATATATTATTTTGCAACTGGCTTTTTAAATTTAAGAATGTCTTTGTGGCTACCCTTTGATGCCAACACACACACAAGTCTCCAGCACTACCTTTCATCACTACCCAGTATTTTATAGTGTGTACCTTCCACAACTTCTGCAATTCAACCCATTCTTAATTGTTAGAGTTGCTTCCAAGCTTTTGCTATTTTGCAAAAAGACGGTGCTGGCAATCTTTGGCAGCTTTGCCTTTGGGCCTTTCTGAATTGCTGAAAGTGCTGAATGTGTTCCTCGGAGCTGGGAATTGCTGAGTCAGACGCAAGCGCATTTTCATGCATACTGCCAAAGCTCCTTGGGATCCTAGGGCTGGTCCGTCCACTTTCTCTGGCTGAGAGACAGTCCACCGTCCTCACCTGTCAGGCCTTGGCTGACGAAACGTGCACAGTGCCCGCCCCAAAGCGTAGGCCCTCCGCCCCAGGCGCGGCCTTTGTCCTCCTTCCCAGAGCTGTGCACTAGGTCTGAGCTCCTGGGAGGCCCCTGGGCCTGGCGCCCGCTAGCACTGCGCCCCGTCGGGCCTGGCAGGGGGGCGGCCCAGCGCAGGCTGCACGAACGCGTAAAACAGCCAGGAGAAAGGCTGGGGGCGGAGCTGGGCCGGTGGCCTTTGTGTGTGCCAGACACCAGATGGGACGCAATTAGGGACTTGCCGAGCAGGTCAGATGGCAGGCTCTCCACGGACCTGCTGCTGCGGCTGCTGCCGGTACAGACGTTTTGGCGGGAAGAGAAAATTCTTTTAAAAAACACAAAACTTCTGTGACAAGCCTTTGGGACAAATGTCTTTTTGACTTTGTGTGTGCTTAGGGGCGTGGTTGCTGCCCAGAACTGGGCTCTTTCCTTCTGAGATAAAAGCCCTTTGCTCTGTCAGATGTGGGCCAACAAACAGGGGGAGTTTCCATATGGCCTTTCAGGGAGCAGAGAGCAGAGCGATGTTTGCACTCCGGTGAGCACAGGCTGTCCGTTGTTCGGAGAATTCTTTGAAGGCAAAGGACCTCAGTGAGGGATGCGTTTGTGCTGGGTCCAGGCTGTGTGCACGTGCAGAGACAAAGGGTGATGGGGAGGAGGGAGGGACAAGGACCTCCCAGAGAGAATCCTTCCTGCTTCCCCTCATTGATATCTTAGCCCAGAGTTCATGGGCAGAACAAGACTTGGCAGGTAGGACACGGGGCCAGCTCCTTGCCCAGAGTTGGCTTGTAGAGTGTTTGTGTTGGGGGGCGAGGCAGGGGGTGGGGAGTAGCAGGGAGGTAGGAGATAAGTGGACAGAACCTTACTCTGTCTGTAGCAGCATGTCCTGTGATCCTGCCACCTAGGGGGATCCTACCTTTTTTTTTTTTTTTTTTTAAGATTTTATTTATTTGTTTGACAGACAGAGATCACAAATAGGCAGAGAGGCAGGCGGGGGGGGGGGGAAGCAGGCTCCCTGCTGAAGCAGAGAGCCCGATGCATGACTCCATCCGAGGACCCTGGGATCATGACCTGAGCGGAAAGCAGAGGTTTTAACCCACTGAGCCCCCCCACGTGCCCCAGGGATCCTATCTCTAATTAAGCCTGCAACAGAACTGATTATAGTAAACAGGACTTACCTGGGCTTGGGAACTATTTGGATAAAATGGGAAATGCCCTGTTGTTTAGGTTTGAATGGAGCCTTCATTTCCAGAACCTTACTGACCTGGACCAGTAGACGTGAAGGGAAATGTTGTGAATGTCCCTCTCTACCTTCTGAACATCTGCTCCACCGATTTGCCCTCTTCCGGTCTAGGCGTTCTCTCCAGAGGGCCGCTATTGCATCTGTGTGGTGACCTGAGTCTGACACAGGAGCACACCTTGTCATTTAAGCAGAGATCAGTGCATGCAGGGAATGACCCTGCATCCAGATGTACCCCGGGGACATGAGGAACCGGGAGGGGTCTGCAGTGAGTGAGGCTAGGATAAGAACCAGGAGAGAGGTGAAGGGAGAAGGAGCTCCAGAGGGATTCCAAACTACTGACATGTTTGCCCATGGCCAGCCTGCTTGAATCCACCTTCCCACCTAACCCTACATTTCTATTTTTAAAAAATTTTGTTTATTTATTTGAGAGAGACAGTGAGAGAGAGGGAGAGAGAGAGAACAAGCTGGGGGAGGGCCAGAAGGAGAGGGAGAGACAGAAAGAGACTCCCTGCTAAGCAAGGAGCCCAACTGACACGGGGCTTGATCCCAGGACCCTGACATCATGACCTGAGCCGAAGGCAGATGCTTAACCAACTGAGCCACCCAAGTCCCCTTCTAACCCCACATTTCTAAAAACCATCCTGGATAATATGCACAGATGTGGATCTCTATTGCGTTGACATGTCATTGGTCTTCCAAAAAGTGGGTGAAATCTATGTGGGACCAGACTGAGCAACCTCTGAGTCTCAGAAATTTTCTCCTGGAAGCGGGGCTCTTCCAGAACACTGCATTGCCAGCATGAGGAGTCAGGAAGCCTTGGATCCCATATCTGTTTCTTCATCGTGTGACTCTGACTCTGTTGCCTTACTGTCACTAAGGAGAGAATAATATCCAGTTCACAGGGTCAGGGAAAAGTTGAAACAAACCCTGTCAAGACTGTGGTGTGGTATCTTCCCCGATGTTGCCCCTATTGCAGGAGGCAGGCAGCCTCTTTTCAGAATACTGGTATTGTAAGATTATCTTTTTCATTTATTTTTAATTCTCTAACTCTGAAGGGTTTAACACAGAACATGTGGTTGTCCATCACTTGAAATGTGGCTGGTTTGAAATGAGGTGTGCTCCAAGTGTACAATACACACCAGATTTTGAGGACTTAGGACAAAATAGAATGTTAAACTTCTCCCTAATCGTTTTTATATTGGCAACATACTGAAATACTATTTTGATTACATTGTGCTAAGTGAAAATATTAAAATTAATTTCTCTGTTTCTTTTTGATATTTAAAATGGGGCTTCTAGAAAAATTTAAATTCCATATGTGGAATACATTATATTCAGTTAGGCACAGCAGACCTAAGTATTAGGCTGAAGAGTACTTTCTTACTCTCCAGCTCTCATCCTCCCTTATAAAGCTGGCTGCTGGGTGACACAATTCTCTGGTCCATCTTTACCCTATGCTCAGGAAGCACAGTCTTTCTGGCGTCAGTGTTTTCTAACATGAGGTTGTTTTGAGGCTAGGAACCTCACCTTGTTTCGATAAATCAGAAGCCAAAGCAAGGATCTGCCCTTAGGTTGACTGACACTGTTCTGGAAATGGAAGGTCTGGCTCCAGTGCCTTGTGTTTCAGCACAGGTGATTAAACAAAAGCCAAGTCTAAGGGAAATCTGCTGAGAACTTTCAGTGTTCCTTGTCTTACTTATCTAGTCATCTCTTTTCTTCTTTTGTAAGTTTAACTCAAAGCACAAGGAAGTTAAGGCCTGAGGGGATATTTTGATACAGTAAGACCTGTGGCAGTGACTTGGAGAAGGGGTCTTGGAGCAGCCCTAAGCTCTCAACCCTTCTTCAGCAGAGACTTTACCTGACATGTGGTGGTCCTTCACAAGGACTCAGAGAGAGGGGAATAACTCCTCGCCTCCGCTGAGAAGCAGCTGAGCGTGTCTCAGTTCTCATTGAGGAAGTGATTTCACACCAATCTCTTTGTATTTTGGTGCAGGCCAAGCAGAAAAAATTGCATTTTCTTAATGTTAAATTCCCTTCTAAACAGTTTAAAATTCTATTACATTTCTGTTTTTAAGAGGAGTGAAAATGGGAGTCAGGCCAAGGGTGGGGACATCCAGGCCAGGCCCACAGACAGGTCAGGCTGCTGGCCTGCTTCTGTGGTCAGGGGTACTGCTGACCTTGGCCTCTGAGGCTGGAACCAGTCCCTCCTGGACACCCAACAGCCTGGTGGACATGGACGACAGGGAAGCCTCCCCACCCCCACTTCCAAGTGTGTGTGGGGAATGCCAGGGACCCCCCCTCCAGCTTTTATATTTTATATATTTTTCAAAGATTCTGTTCTAACTTGGCTGGTTGCAGTTGGACAAGTCATTCCGCCTCCCCATTAAATGAGGGAATTGGTAAAACGGCTCTGCAGTTCTATCCCATTCCCAAGTTGAGTGATAGGAGAAAGAAGCAACAGCTGTTTCAGGGGAATCGAGTTCACTGAAGAAGGGACGGTATGTTCTTAGAACAGCATGTACCCAGAAACAACTACAGGTGAAAAGAGGTCGTTGTCAAGTCGGTTTTCTTATCTGATCATCTTCTCCTTTCTGATGGTGAACATGCTGGGTGATAATCATCACCAGCCCAGACTTTGATAAATCGGCAGCTTAACT
Organism: Neogale vison; assembly: GCF_020171115.1. NCBI lineage: Eukaryota > Metazoa > Chordata > Mammalia > Carnivora > Mustelidae > Neogale > Neogale vison. Next base: position 68,918,580 of record NC_058094.1, read on the forward strand.
ACTTCCTATCATGACACACCTGTGCTCTGTGGCTATCTTCCTGGGAACAGAGCTCACGCCACTTCCCAGCCTTCAGGAAAGCCTCTGTGGGGGCTGGACTCTACTCCAGACCCAGCCACCACCGAGATGTTGATCTTCTATGGATTGCAGTGTTGGTGGGAAGCGGAGAAAAGGGAAGAACATGAAGGAAGGGGATAATATCTATACTTTCAACTGGGACTCATAGGAAGCAGCAGGACTTCCCTAAATTCTTACGCTTGCCCATTCAGTCCCTCGCCTGCGAAGAATGCCCTGGTGTGTAAGAACTCCAAAGCACAGATATGGACATATGATTGCTCTACTCAGAAATCTTTGGGGACTTCCTGCTACCACACTTGGGCATTTGGGACCATCTATGACCGAACTCCAGGCCTTCCTTTCAGGCTTGCTGCCTCACCTGTCCCAGTCAGATTCTCTCATCTCCTGGGAGAAACCCTTCCTCTTGGTGCCCCCACCCTTTTTCTGGGCTAGATGTTCTTCCTAAAATGCTCTAATTTCGTATCTGCCTCTTGAAATCCTAACCATTATTTAAGGCCCAGGTGCTTCTGCAGCCTCCTTTTCAAAGCCTTCTTGGATTTCCTGAGCCACGAATTTTCTCTCCCTCATCCGAACATTCATCCTCTTTGGTTTGTATCTCTCTTTTGGTACGACTTGCTTTCTACCTATTCTTAAAATTATTTCCGCACATCATTGACCATGCCTTTCTATACCTGAGAGCACGCAGCCCCTGTTAAGCACTTGATAGGTACTCCTCACATGCTTCTGGATCCTCCTACAAAATGTGATCAGCACAAAAGGGCACGCATTGGTGCTGCTGTGGTCGCTCAGCAGGACAGCTGCCAGGCTAGGTGAAACAGAGATCTGAGAACCGATGGCCTCAGACCGCCTCCAAGCACAGAGGCTTTATTTTCTAAAACTGAATCCACTGGGAGCTTGCCAGCCCTGTCTGCCTCCCAGAGAGGATCTTTTATTTTTGTCTCCTTCTCTTTTCTGTTTTGAGCCCCACACACCTGCATCCCTCTCAGATTGAATAAAGAAAGAATTGGAAATACGAGATGCACTTAAGGAAAAGAAATACACATTTTGAAAGATTATGTTGTGGTGAGGTCAATCTTACAACACAAGAAGTTTAGTTCTGAGTATTGTTTACCTTAAAAGAAAAAGAAAAAGCCCAAACCATATTTAAGGCAAGCTTTAGAGCCACTGGGCTCTAAACCAGGGCTTCTCAAAGCCTGACTCACAGACACACCAGAATAGGATTTCAGTCATTGCAGATCCTGATTCAGTGGGTCTGGGTGGAGTCTACAATTCTTCGTTCTTCTGGGTGACATCTATGCTCCAGTTGGGTAGACCACAGGTCTAGAAGCCAAGATCTGCACATAATTTTCAAATTGTGTGTAGTAACTAAGTTTCTCAAATCATTTGGTTCACTTTGAATCCCCATAGTATCTGCCTTGTGCTGTTCTTGAGGCATATTTAGCAGATTTTGTTTTATTGTAGCTGTGGTATACATCAAAAGAAATCTCCCTGAAGACAAAAGTCCCAGAAAATACTAGTAAGTCCTCCTCGCCTTGCCCCACCCCCTTCCCTTTGTTCTTCATCGGATTCTTTGTTTATTACGTTACTGACCTAGCTCTGGGTCTGTCCCACCTGCCTTCTCCTTGGTGTAGCCAGTGGGCCCTCAACTCATGGTTTTTGAAGAAAGGAAGTCAACAGGGAAACTAAATCACTGAAAGCTTTCTGAAGATTTTGTCTGCAGATTTGGGGCCGTATGCTAAAAATTGGGGCTCCAGAAGCCCATGTCCCATTAAGCATGTTCTGAAAGCATGTGCCTCCTTAACAAGGCTGATTGGCTGGGCAGGGAGTCTGTCAGTGGTATCTGAGTCACTCATTCCTGAAATAGGACTTCCGGTTTCAAGTGGAATTTCCCCTTTCCCATCCCTGGTATACTTGTATGACTCAAGTGGAGGGCACAGTGAGTAGGGAGCTCACTGACTTGGTAGCCATGACATTGAGGGTGGGGCAGTATTTCTTAACCTCAAGTGGCCAAATTATTTCCCCTCTCAAGAGGAGTTGTTGTGGCTCATGTTCATGGAGCCACCGTTTGAAAACATTTTCAAGAGATTTTTTTTCTTTTCCTATTAAATTTAAAGACAAGTGATTTCAGGCTGACTGGTTTAGTGCTTCAGGTATACTACAGCTGTGGGATAATGGGCCAATCTAGGATGGAGGCAGACATAAATTGCTTAGGGACTGTGTGACCTTGGGCAAGTTACTGAACCTCTCTGAGCCGTCGCTTCCTCATATAGAAAGTGATATTGCTGGTAGGGCTACCTGAGAGTACCCATTTGTGAGAACAGGTGCTGGACCTATAGTAGCCAAATGTACAATACTGAGTGAGCCCTAATGTAAACTGTAGACTTTAATAATTTATAAATATTTGCTTGTCAGTTGTAAGGAATGTGCCATACCAGTGCAAGATATTAATAATGGAGAGTGAAGGGTTGAGGGAGTATGTGTAAATTCTCTGCCTATTTTTTTCTGTGAAACCAGAACGGCTAAAAAATAAATTCAGAAATGGGTTTTTAAAGATGAAGTAAAAGATGCATATGCTTAAAAAAAAATTCAGAGTTCAAAAGGATATCTTGTGAGGAGTGAGGTTCTCCTGGTGCTTGATCCCCAGGGCCCTATATCCTATCCCAGAGATGGGATCATTGTCCCTTTAAAAAAAGATCCTTCCAAGCTTTGCGCAGTGGCAGTATCGTAGCCAATGAGGTTTATCCGAGGCGCGATTATTGCTAATTAAAAAAAGATCCTTCCAGAGATACACTGTCCACGTATAAGCACATACAAAGGTAATTACTGGGATGCCCTGGTGGTCAGTCGGTTAGATATCTGCCTTCGGCTTGGGTTGTGATTTCAAGATCCTGGAATTGAGTCCTGCTTCTGGTTTCTTGCTTAGCAGGGAGCCTGCTTCTCCCCTGCCTGCAGCTCCCCCTGCTTGTGTTCTCTCTCTCTGACAAATATATAAAATCTTTTAAAAAAATGTAATTTTATACACCTTTTTATACAAATGCTGCATGTTATATATACTTTTTCATTAAGAAGAAATAAATTATAAGACTAATACATATCAGAAAGCAATAGCATAAACAAAAATCCTCCATAAATGGTGGTGACAGGGACAGGGCAAGTGCCAGGGGTGCACACTGGGTTTGGTGATGGTATGGTTTTGATGCAGCTTTGTCAAACAGTTGTCCTGTCGAAACAGCTGCCTCACAAAATCTGCATGCAAACCCTGTGCTTCCGCCTCTGACCACAAGGTGATATGGCGATCTATGAAAGCTGGACATTCTAATGCGGCTTGTTCTCTTCAGAACCTTGGCAAGCAGTTGTTGATTCCGGTGATGTCATCTCCCAAATATTTTTGGAACCTCTCCTTTGTAATTGCCCTTCAGAGCCTGTGGGACAATTTGTTTTCTTCAAATTTTTCATAGCGAAGAAAGGGGTCATCTGGTGCCTGAACCCTGAGGGTGTGAGCCTAGAGCACCCAGTGGAGCTGCCCGAGAACCTGAATTTGCCAAAGTAGTCACTCTGTTGTTGGCTTTTTCTAGAACAGAAGAAGCAGACAAGCCAACGATCCCAGTTTATTTCCACCACCTGCATCGTGGTATTTGTAGATGCAGTGGGCTGCTTTGCATTTGGGAAAATGAATGCTAATATCACAGCTTGGTTTGTTTCTGACATGTTTTCCCCAATGAAATTGAATGAAATCCAGGCATTAGACCTACACTGTCCAATACAATAGTTATAGACTACATAAAGATGTTGAGCATTTCTTACCTACTCGTATGCTATATATAATTTACTTGATTATTAGTTTATTGTTCATTATCTCTCCTTGCCCCCTGCATCTCCTCACCCTAGCCCACTAAAATTTTAGCTTCATGAAGCCAGGGATCTTTGTTTTGTCTGTTTATGTATCTAAAACACTATTTGCATGTAGTCGGCTCTCAGTTAACGTTTGCTGAATGAATGTGTGAAAGACCTTATATCTACTTGAAGAGCTTGTACTCACATTGGGAAGGAGCAAATGTACATACATGAAACGTGTAGAGAAGAACATAGCATATATCTATTTCTGGTCGCATTAAAATTCACAGAAAGAAAATAGGTGAGGTCTGGAGTGGACTTAAGGTATAAGAATTGCAAGGCCTGGAGTTTGGGTGGGTATCAAGAAAGGAGATGGACCTTCAGTTACAGGGATTGTAGGTAATGCTCCAAGAGGGTAACTGTCAAGCAGGAGGAACAAAGGCTGAGGCCTCAGTTTGGGGGGACACCTACAGTTAGAGCATGGGGGTAGGAGAAACGAGCCAGAAAACCGGACACATAAGGAGCTGAGGAGAACCTAGGGGAAATTGGCCACGGTTGCCTATAAGGCAGAGTCTGGAGAAAGGGAATGTGTGATCATGAGAGTTCTGTGCAGAAGCAGGTGTGGAATATAAATAGTCAGGGTTGGTTTTGGCCCGAGGGGAGTCAGTATTTGTGAATACTTACAAGCTTTTGAATCTCCAGGCTGGTTTTCGGTGTAGTTACTGCAATTAGGATAATTGCCGGTGGGTGTTGCCTTGCTTAGGTTTGACTGGTTCGTGAGCAACTGAGAATTCATAGATCACCCTATGATCCGTTCTCTTAACATTTTCCTTGAAAATATATATCTCCTTTGTAAAATAAGCTATTATGAATTTAATAATTTTTTTTTTTTTTGGGTAGAGACAGAGTGCAAGCAATTTGGTGGGGGTGGGGGTTGAAGGGAGAGAGAGAATCTTAGGCAGGCTCCATGCCAGTGCAGAGCCTCACTTGAGGCTCCAATTCCCGACCCCGAGATCATGAACTGAGCCAAAATCAAGAGTCAGACGCTTACCTGATTGAGCCACCCAGATGTCCCATGAATTTATTCTTATAAAGAAAGAGATACGTAATCTAGAGTAAGTAAATACAGGTTAAATTCCATTGTTATTAACCTCGATGATTAATTATCAGCAGCTGCTTAGGTAATGCTTGGCTTGCTTTTTCTTTCTTTCTAATTTAAAGGAACTGTTAACTTTTCTTTCACTTATTAGAGTAAAACCAGAGGTCCAGATTGGCTTGGGACAGTCTTTATGATACCTCTTATTCTAGCATCCTGTCTGGATTCGTATTTGTCCCAAATTTTCCTTTTTAAAAAGGAGGTAATGATATGGCCAGTTCTGAGAGAAGCAACGGTGGGTTTGGTAGTCTCCACCGCCGGCTCCCGGTCTTGCCAGCAGTACGCGAGACACAGCGCAGCACTGCAGCTCTTCCTTCAATGCAGGGCTAACTCTGAAACACCATGAGGCACACCAGTTGCTTTTCTTGAAGTTTTCCAGATGCAGCATGACCATCGGCTCCTGTTCAAGGAGAGCACGCAGGATGTTTGCCGATAAAGTGTTCTTGGTCAGCTGCCACTGGGGAGCACGAATGTACTCTCCTCTCAGGTGGTGGTAGTTGGTACCCTAACAGCAGCGGATCACTGTTGGTGACCTGGTGTTCCAGTTAGTTGTGATGGGACCCACGTTTCGGCCTGTGGGATGCCACAGGATCTAAGTGCCAGGCTGATAGTCAATGTGGCCAGTGTGAGATGTGGGAAAATACAGGCTAATATAAGTGGACTTGAGATATTAGGGAATAGGAGCTGAGAAGTACTCAGAGCATATGAAGAGTATCTGAAAGCTCACAGGGCATTGTAAATCTACATTTAGTTTTTACATCGCTTTGTGTGGTAGGTGGTGTTAACACCCTCCTTCTCCCAAAGATGTGGTAAATGCTGGAATCTGTGACTGTACTACCTCACAGGTCAAAAGGAGTTTTGAAGCTGTGACTAAATAAGGATCTTGAGATGGGTAGATTAGTCTGTATTATCCAGGTGGGCCTGATGTACTCAAAGATCCTTCTATGAGGGAGGTGGGAGCTGATTCAGTAGCCGATGTTACTACCAAAACAAGAGATTGGAGTGATGTGAGGAAGGGATCACGAGCCAAGCAATTAAAGACATGGAAAAATGTAAGGAAAATGATTCTCCCCTCCAGAAAGGACCAGTTTTAAAAATATTTTTAAGAAATTTTAATTCCAGTATGGTTAACATACAGCATTATGTTAGTTTCAGGTGTATAATTGTTATGATTCAACAATTGTATACGTTACGCAGTGCTCATTATAATAAGTGCCCTCTTTAATCCCCACCTCCCCTCTGGTAACCATCAGTTTGTTTTTTGTAATTAAGTCTGTTTTTTGGTTTGTCTCTTTCTTCCTTTGTTCATTTGTTTTGTTTCTTAAATTCCACATATGAGTGAAATCATAGGCTATTTGTCTTATCTGACTTATTTCACTTAGTTTTGTATTCTCTGAATTCATCTGTGTTGTTGTAAAAGGGAAGATCTCACTCTTTTTTGAGGTTCAGTAATATTCCATTTTATATATATATATATATATATAAAATCACATTTTCTTAATCCATTCATCTGTTGATGGATACTTGGGCTGTTTTCATAATTTGACTACTGTAGATAATGCTGCTATAAACATAGGGGTGCATCTGTCTTTTTTAATTAGTTCACAGTCTTTGGGTAAATATCCAGTAGTAGAATTACTATATCATATAGTAGTTCTGTTTTTAATTTTTTGAGGAAATTCCATACTGTTTTCTAGTGGCTGCACAAGTTTGCATTACCACCAACAGTGCATGAGGGTTCCTTTTTCTCCACATCTTTGCCAACACTTGTTGTTTCTTGTGTTTTTTATTTTAGCCCTTCTGATTGGTGTGAGGTGATACCTCATTGTGGTTTTGTTTTTTTTTTTTTCATTGTGGTTTTGATATGCATTTCCCTGATGATGAGTGAGGCTGAGCATCTTTTCATGTATCTATTGGCCATCTGGGTGTCTTCTTTGGGGAAATGTCTGTGCATGTCTTCTGCCCATGTTTTAATTGGACAGAAGGAACCAGTTCAACCAACATTTTGACTTTGGCCCAGTAAGACTGATTTAGGGCTTCTGACCACCAGAACTACAAGATAATAAACTGGCATTATTTTAAGCCACTAAGTTTGTGGTAATTTGGGAATTACACATTTGGTAATTTGGTCATTAGTTTCCAGCATTGGGAAGCTAATACACTTAGTGGGTTTTTTTGTTTGTTTGTTCGTTTGTTTTGCTTTTGCAGTAAATCTTTCTGCCAAATCAGGGAAATAAAAATCAAAACCACAATGAGATATCACCTCACACCAGTCAGAATGGCTAAAATCAACAAGTCAGGAAATGACAGATACTGGCAAGGATGTGGAGAAAGGGGAACCCTCCTACACTGTTGATGGGAATGCAAGCTGGTGCAACCACTCTGGAAAACAGCATGGAGGTTCCTCAAAATGTTGAAAATAGAACTGCCCTATGACCCAGCAATTGCACTACTGGGTATTTACCCTAAAGATACAAACGTAGTGATCCAAAGGGGCACGTGCACCCGAATGTTTATAGCAGCAATGTCCACAATAGCCAAACTATGGAAAGAACCTAGATGTCCATCAACAGATGAATGGATCAAGAAGATGTGGTATATATACACAATGGAATACTATGCAGCCATCAAAAGAAACGGAATCTTGCCATTTGCGACAACATGGATGGAACTAGAGCGTATCATGCTTAGCGAAATAAGTCAAGAAAGACAACTATCATATGATCTCCCTGATATGAGGAAGTGGTGATGCAACATGGGGGCTTAAGTGGGTAGGAAAAGAATCCATGAAACAAGATGGGATAGGGAGGGAGACAAACCATAAGTGACTCTTAATCTCACGAAACAAACTGTGGGTTGCTGGGGGGAGGGGGGTTGGCAGAAGGGGGGTAGGGTTATGGACATTGGGGAGGGTATGTGCTTTTGGGTAAATTGGAAGGGGAGGTGAACCATGAGAGACTATGGAATCTGAAAAACAATCTGAGGGGTTTGAAGTGGCGGGGGGGTGGGAGGTTGGGGTACCAGGTGGTGGGTATTATAGAGGGCACAGCTTGCATGGAGCACTGGGTGTGGTGAAAAAATAATGAATACTGTTTTTCTGAAAATAAATAAATTGGAGAAAAAAAAAAGAGAAAAAAATCTTTCTGCCAATAATCAGCTAAGAAAATTAAAAGTCCATGTTTAGTATTCCTGGAGCTAATAATACATTATATGTTTATAAAAAAATTTTTTAAAAATTAAATAAAAAAGAAAAAAAAGTTCGTTTAATGAAAAATTAGATAGTCAGATTTTTGTGTCTCAAGATAATTGATAATGAACTTGTAACTTGAACAAAGTGTTTGTCAGCATTTATTGTCCACAATAGAGTGTCATAGTGGTCACAGAGAAACCAGAAGACACATGTCTGCTGAGGATACATCAGCATCTACTTCCAAAGTTTGTTCTAATTTTTTTTTTTAAGATTTTATTTATTTATTTGACAGAGAGAGATCACAAGTAGGCAGAGAGGCAGGCAGAGAGAGAGAGATGAGGAAGCAGGCTCCCTGCTGAGCAGAGAGCCCGATGTGGGACTCGATCCCAGGACCCTGAGATCATGACCTGAGCTGAAGGCAGCGGCTTAACCCACTGAGCCACCCAGGTGCCCTGTTCTAATTTTTTAAAAGATTTATTTATTTATTTTAGAGAGTGTGTGCAAGCGGTGGGGAGGAGAGACAGAGGGAAGGGGGTGTAGAACAGACTCTCCCACTCCCCAGCAGGGAGCCCCACCCATGGTTTGATCCCATGACCCCGGGAGGGGAAGCCCAACAGACTGAGCCACCCAGTTGCCCCAACAATTTGTTTTAATTTTAGTAAGACTGGGCAGAAATGTGGTACAGCTGCAGAAGATACTTTTATGTATTACTCGGTGAAGCATGGCTTTTCATTAGATCAAATGCCATTTCTTCTAGATGAATTTCACTCACTTTTAATTCCAAGTTTTCTTACATATAATCAAAATGTGAAACCATTGATATTAATGTGGTAGCTTCAGCTAGTAGCAGAAGAAATTTTTTGGGGAAACAAGTTCTTTGACTGCATTTAGATGAAAATCAGTTTTAAATGTTTAATGGAGGTATTCAAGGCAGGACCAAAGAACTTTAGTTCTTTGGAATCTTTTAACAAATTGCAGCTATTGAAAACAAAGTTGCAAACAGGAAGATAGTGAAATTTACCCTTACAAAGCAAAGGAGAAATTGAACAGTTAAACATGGAGGGCTAAAATGTTGTAAAAGTTTTAATTAAAAAAAAAATCTATAATTGTACTTGTGCTTTGGAGGATTTTGACTTGTGGGGTCTTTTGACAAAACCACTACTTTTAATTGAATTAATTTAGATTCTGAAGTGGGAACGGAATGACAGCTAGAAGGCTGATGATTTTGCAACATTTATAAAAATATTTGTTTAAGAAATGTACTTTGACCTTAGGAAAAATGATAATATCCACAAAAATATTTGATCTGAATTATCTATACATTTCAATGTAGAAAAAATTAGAGTTATGAATCTATATTTGGCAGAATTTGTTCTCAGTTTACTAGGTATGTTGGAACCTGTACAGGGTATTTTCCCAACTAAAAATGTTGCTGTCCAAGAGGAATCAATTGAACATGTACACCATTTAAAATTTATTAATCATAGCATACAACTTTGTAGAAAATTGTGGGAAATTTCATAAAATAATTAAAACTTATAAGTGTAATAAAAACTATACTTTTCAAAATGTTTCAATAAGTAAGATATGACTAAGGAACTGATTAAACTACATAAATATGTACCAAGAATGACTTTATTTTTTTTTAAAGATTTTATTTATTTGACAGACAGAGATCACAAGTAGGGAGAGAGGCAGGCACGAATGACTTTATTTTTAATCATCATACAATCCATATGCATAAATTTTTTTTCTTATTTTGCTTGAATATATAGGTAATTGACTACTTTCAAATTTTTACTTTTGAGTACAATTTTACTTTGGAGTACAATTAATATATAGGTCCACTCTTAGATTCAATTTATCCATTAAAATGAATATTTCAAAGTTTATATCATTTAAATTTTTTTTGTGTTCCCATTTACTTCCAAAAATGTGTAAGTTTGGGAGATAAATCAGATTGTTAGCTAGCTATGGTTTTCCTTGTTGCTTATAAGTCCTGGGCGGTTGGCTGCCTGTGAGCTCTCTGGATTTTAACCTTTGTGTTGCTTTCCTTGAGAACCATTGGTGGTCTTCCTGCTTCATTACTGCACATGGGGTTTCTCTTCCTCCAACCCCCTAATGCTACCCTTGATAAAACTTATCTGCTCATGTCAAGGAAGCCCTTAAATTCTCTTCCTAGATGTAGTGCTACTTCACATTTCCTTTTTTGGAGGAGAGAAAACACACACACAGAGAACACACACAGGAGCCTATCTCTTGACTTGGTTCCAATGACTTTTTTTTTTCCCAGCCAAAAATTATTTCCTTGGAAATCATGTTTCTACTAATTTTGGCATCTCTGTTTTCTCTAAGAGTTGTTTTATACAAATCATTTGCTTAAGTAACCCAGCAATTACCCAGCTTTTTAAAACATGTAAAGGAAGTTTTATTTTCCCTCCTGCTGAGTATTTAAAGTGAATTTAACAAAGTGAAGTAATTTTAAGATAAAATTTCACACAGTTCTAAAATGTGGTTTTAAGGAGACCTGGTTCAGTGAACTGATCTGTGAGAAGCCAATCACTGGAAAATGGTACAAATTTAGAAAGATCTTTGGATAATGTTTGATAGTAATTATTTGTTGATAATAAGTAATTAATTTATAATTATAATCAATTATTAATTTATAATTACAATCAATAGTTATAAATAATTTGAACAAGTTTTATAAAATTTTATTTTATGAATATGTATTTATTAAGAAAAATGCTTTAAAATATAAGATCAAATACATGCCTATCCACTATTTAGTTTAGGTATTCTAAAATCCTTTGCTTAGTTTTATGGTTAATGTGGCTAAATAAATCTGATGTGAAAAGTAGTTACTAATCGAGCACTTACTATATGCCATGCAATGTATTGTGGTTTTTTAAAACATAGATTATTTAATCGAATCCTCAAAACAATCCCTTGAGGAAGGTAAAATTATCATTTCTATTTGTAGAGAAAGAAGCTCAGATTTAGAAAAGCCAAGCCCGTTCTTGTGATTATAGGAAATTATGGGATGGAGATCTGTCTCAGGGGTTTCTGATTCAACCACATGTTCTTACTACTTTATAATAAAATGGTTAGGATAAATCCAGGGCTAGTCATAGCCAAAACCAAACCCCAAACCATTATCATCTTCAATAATCAAACCAGGTAACTTTTGTTTGTTTTTTCTCTCTGTTTATGTCCCCCAACTTATTTCAATTCTTTGTGCTCTTTTTTGAACTTTTTTTGAGGCATCCAATCCTAGCCTTTTGCTGTTTTTTTTTTAAAGGGTCCTCCAACTTTTTTCTCCCCTTGAGTTTATTTTCTCTGGATAGTAGTGCTGAATAAAAGGAATAAAAGTTTCTCAAACTGGAGATCCAGCAGAGTTATCAATGAGAATTTAAGAATATGTGCTTTCATTTGTGATAATCTAACATCTCCTTGGCAAGCTGGGTTATTGTCTTGTTACTGAACTTATGACCATCCCTTCTCAGTGTCAGTGTTTTGTCAATGATGCTTATAATGGCACCAGTGTCAAGTAGGTAAGAAGATCTTTAATCATCTCATAGAAAAAGAATGGGGGGAGATGGAATCTGTAAAGGATGTGCTGGAGCCAAGAGAAGGCCAGATTGGTCGGTAGCTGCTGGTACAATGGAGGCTTCATGGTGTTTCAGGTAGAAGGTCGTTAGAGCACCGCCTGCTCACGTTTCTCCAGTGGGATAACTGTGCTGCTGTGGTCAGCCCTGCATTCCTGTGGGGTGCAGTGAATTAGTTTCAGCAAAACAGTTCAACTGGTCACATTCAAGTGATGGAGAATTTTGATTTTATTCGTTTTTATGCTTTCCATATTCATATTTTAAGCTTGTTCTCCTATCTAATTGTATGTTTGTACATATTTAAGTTACCTTAGAATAATAATAAATTGAGTCAGTACTGGGGATACAGGTAGTTTTTTTTTCCCTTTAAAAGGGGCATGTGCATTGCACATGTTTGAGAAAAACTGTGATAGATACTGCTTAAGTTTTTCCTTATATCACAACATGGAATGCCTTCATCTCAATCCCCTGGGACTCTCTTTCTGCTGTGCTAATGGATTAACAAGCTGTTTCCCTTGGATCCTTCTGTAGGTAATGATTGACCTTATGGGTGGCTTCTGGCAGTGGGAATTTGAGAGCTTCTTGTTGGATAAAGTAGGAGATCATTTTGGCTGCAGGGTTCTGGACTATTTATGTTATACAATAGATGTTGAATTTGCCCAAGAGTGAGCTGTAGTCTTTGTAAACCTTTAACAAGTGCTTATGAAGCTTCATGAATGGACACAGGCTTTCTCTCCCTGGACCACCCAACAAGAAAGCTTGTCCGTGGCCTCCAAAGCAGGCAATACCCAGGTCTTGGTGTCAAATTCACTGTTCCCTCCCAGCCTATCTTGGATATTGGACATTCTCTTCACACTGCATGTCTTGGGACTAGCAGATGATCTTGGAGTTTTTTGTTTTTTTTTTAAAGATTTTATTTATTTATTTGACAGAGAGAAATCACAAGTAGGCAGAGAGGCAGGCAGAGAGAGAGAGAGGGAAGCAGGCTCCCTGCTGAACAGAGAGCCCGATGCGGGACTCGATCCCAGGACTCTGAGATCATGACCTGAGCCGAAGGCAGTGGCTTAACCCACTGAGCCACCCAGGCGCCCCTGATCTTGGAGTTTTATTCTAAGTGAAAGTTTTATTCTAAGTGAAAGCCCCTGGTCTCAGGGGGGCAAAGAGAGAAGTCCCTGTGGCTCAGGTCTTCCCCAAGGTCCCTCTTTTCCTCAAGACACCATCAACAAGGGAATGAGCTTAAATTCTGTTGTCAGTGTCTCTGTGAACAACAGCTCTGGATACTCAAACACAACAAGCAAAGCAAAGTAAAATATCCCTTCTTTTATTTTACTATAATAATACAAATTTATTGTGGGAGATAAAGAAAATACTGATGTAAAAGTAAGAAAAGTTGAATTGTTAAATCATCCATAATTCCATATTCAAAGATCATCTCTATGAATGATTTTGTGTATATTTTTTATCTATTTCTAAACATAAAGTTAGATTACATCCTGTTTCTACTTTTTCATTCATATATCCAGCAAATACTGGTTGAGACACTCCTGTGTGCTCTTGTTCACAGCAGAGTGAGACACAGTCCTGGCCTCTCAGGATTTAGTTTGGTAGGGGAGATAGAACATTTCAACAAATATCCATCCCTGATTTCAGCACCTCCCGAGGCAGCCAGCACAGTTCTCTGCAGGGTGGTCGGATACCCACCCATGTCAAGAACAAATAGTGTGCTGGGGGATATTGGCGTGGAGAGAGATCATCCGTCTAGGGGGGATTAATTTGCTAGGGATGGTGTAACAAACCACCACAGACTGGGTGGTTTAAACAGCAGAAATTTGTTTTCTCACAGTTCTGGAGGCTAGAAGTTTGACATCAAGTTGCCTACAGGTTTGGTTTCTCCTGAGGTCTCTTTCCTTTACTTGCAGATGGCTGTCTTCCCATTATGTCCTCACATGGCTCTTCCTCTGTCCCTTGCAGCCCCGATGTCTGTCTTCTTGTAAATCCTACTGGATGAGGGTCCTGGCCCTATGACCTCATTTAATCTTTAATCACCTATGTAGAGACCCCATCTCTAAATATGGCTACATTCTGAGGTTCTAGGGGTTGGAAGTTCAACATGTGAATTTTGGGGAACACGATTCATCCTATAATAATACATGGGGTACTTTAAAAATTATTTGTCTGTTTACTTATTTATTTCTGATAAGCCAAGCCTGTGAGTCTGCTACAGAATAGTTGCAGTGAATATGGAGGCCGACAGACATACATCGGGAGACCACCTATCTCCATCCCAAATATCTCCTCTACAGCCTCCTACTTGCTCAGAATTTCAACATTTGACTACAGGCCCCAAGCTGTGGGAAGCTATCAGTTTTTTAGCGTCTAGAAGATTCTCTACAGGGAAATGGAGAAGTTGTTTCTTTAGAGACACACCAGTGTTCATGCATGATCCAGGTGTCCATCTGATTCTTTGGTTCCTGGGACTTTTCCATCTGGGACTTTTTGAGGAAACTTCATGTTGTTGTCTGTAGCGGCTGTACCAGTTTGCATTCTGACCAACAGTGCAAGAGTATTCCTCTTTCTCTGCATCCTCACCACAATGTTTCTTGTGTTGTTAATTTTAGCCACTTTGACAGGTGTGAGGTGGTATCTCATCATGGTTTTGATTTGTATTTCCCTGATGATGAGTGATGTTGAGCATCTCTTCATGTGTCTGTTAGTCATCTGGATGTCTTCTTTGGAAAAGTATCCATTCATGTCTTCTTCCCACTTCTTAACTGGATTTTTTGGTTTTTTGGGGGGTGTTGATTTTGCTAAGTTCTTTATAAATTTTGGATATTAACCCTTTATCAGATATACCATTTGCAAATATCTTCTCAACTGATCATTTTAATACAGAGAACATTCAGTTTTGATTTCATAATCCTACAAGAGCAAAAATATAAATTTATGCTTGCTTTTATGTTTATAACTAATTATACTATTATAAAAATAATTGAAAAATGTTTTAAATTGTCATGGGATAGGTGTGGAGGATGGCCCCCCTTCCTTAAAAAAAAATCTACACATTATCAAATTTTAGAAACACTGCTTGAAGGGGACTACAGTGGACCACAGTAGGGTGGGCATCTGTGTTAGTTGCTCAGGCTGCCATAACAAAGTGCCATAGGCTGGGTGGCTTCAACAACAAAAATTGATGGTTCCACAGTTCTGGAGACTAGAAATCTGAAATGAAAGTATCAGTAAGGTTGATTCCTTCTGAGGGATGGGAAGGAAGGCTCTGTTCCAGGCCTCTCTATTTGGCTTGTAGATAATGGTCTTCATTCTACATTGCTTCACACCATCTTCTCTACAAGCATGTCCAAATTCCCCTTCTTACAAGGACATGCTGTATTGAAGTAGGGCCCACCCTAATGACCTCATTTAAATTGATTACCTCTATAAAGACCCTATCTTCAAATAGGTCACATTCTGAGGTACTGGGAGTTGGGACTTCAATATGTGACTTTTTGGTGGGGACACAGCTCAACCGATACCAGTATCATTCCCCTGAAATTTGGCTCCATGTCCTCTACCCAGAGTTCCTTCCACTAAGAGGCACAACTAGCCATGGGGTCACATTTTTCTCCCTGGGCCAGAGTGTCACAGAGTGCCATACTCTGGGCAAGGGCCTCCATCACTGCAGCTTCAAGCACCAAACCTTCCAGATACCCACCCCTCTATTCAGGAAATTCCTTAAGTGAAGAGAGAGCCCCAAAGTAACACAGACCAGAAAGAAATAGAGACAATATACAGAAACAGTGACTTTACAGGTAATACAGTGACACTAAATCCATATCTTTCAATAGTTATTCTGAATGTAAATGGGCTACATGCCCCAGTCAGAAGACCCAGGATATCAGATTGAATAAAAAAGTAGGACCGATTGATATGCTGTCTGCAAGAACCTCGTTTTAGCTCTAAAGACGGCTCTAGATTGAAAGTAAATGGGTAGAAACCATTTATCATGCTAATGGATATCAAAAGAAAGCTGGGGTAGCATCTTTATATCAGACAAATTAGATTTTTAAACCAAGACAGTAATAAAAGAAGGATCTATATCATAATTAAAGGGTCTATCCAACAAGGAGATCTAAAAATTGTAGAATATTTATCCCCCTAACATGGTAGCTAATTATACAAACCAATTAATAACAAAATTAAAGAAACACATTGAAAATAGAAGGAGACTTTAACACCCCATTCACTGCAATGGACAGATCATCTAATCAGAAGATCAACAAGGAAACAAGGGCTCTGAATGATATGCTGGACTAGATGGACTTCACAAACATATTCAGAGCATTCCATCCTAAAGCAGCAGAAGAATACACATTCTTCTCAAGTGCTCATGGAACATTTTCCAGAATAGATCACATCCTGGGTCACAAATCGGGTCTCAAATGGTACCAAAAGATTGGGATCATTCCCTGCATATTTTCAGACCACAATACTTTGAAACTGGAACTCAATCACAAGAAGAAACTTGAAAAGAACTCAAGTACATGGACACTAAAGAGCATCCTACCATAGAATGGTCAGGTCAACCGAGAAATTAAAGAAAAATTTTAAAAACTCATGGAAACAAATGAAAATGGAAACACAACTGTTCAAAATCTTTGGGATGCTTCTTAGGACCCCCAAAGGGGGTCCTAAGAAGGAAGTATATAGCAGTACAAGCCTTTCTCAAAAAAACAAGAAAGGTCTCAAATATATAACCTAACCTTACACCTAAAGGAGCTGGAGAAAGAGGAGCAAAGAAAGCCTAAACCCAACATGAGAAGAGAATAAAGTTTAGAGCAAAAATCAATGAAATAAAAACAAAAGAACAATAGAACAGATCAAGGAAACTAGGAGGTGGTTCTTTGAAAGAATTAATAAGCTCAATAAGGCCTCAGCCAGACTTATCAAAAAGAAAACAGAAAGGACCCAAATAAATAAAATCATGAATGAAGGAAAAGAGATCACAACCAACACCAAAGAAATACAAACAATTATAAGAACAGATTATGAGCAGCTATATGCCAACAAATTAGGTAATCCAGAAGAAATGAATGCATTCCTAGAGACATACAAACTACCAAAATGGAAATAAAAAGAAACAGAAAACCTGAACAGACCCATAACCAGCAAGGAAACTGAAGCAGTAATCAAAAATCTCCCAACAAACTGGAGTCCAAGGCTGGATGGTGCTCGGGGGAATTCTACCAAACCTTTAAAGAAGACCTAATACCTATTCTTCTGAAACTATTTAACAAAATAGAAATGAAAGGAAAACTTCCAAACTCTTTTTATGAGGTCAACATTACCTTGATCCTCAAACCAAAGGCCCCACCAAAAAGAATTACAGACCAATATCCAATGAAAATAGATGCAAAAATTCTCACCAAGGTAATAGCCAATAGGATTTGACAGTACATTAAAAAGATTATTCACCGTGACCAAGTGGGATTTATTCCTGGGCTACAAGGGTGATTCAACCTCCACAAACCAGTCAATGTGATATACTACATTAATAGAAGAAAGTGCAAGACCATATGACCTCTCAATAGATTCAGAAAAAGCATTTGACAAAGTATAGCATCCTTTCTTTCTTAAAAAAAAAAAAAAAAAGGTATTTATTAATTTATTTATTTGGGAGAGAGAGAGAGAGCACAAGCAGGGAGGTGGAGGGGCAGGGGGAGAAGTATCCTTCCTGATGAGAGGGAGCCTGACATAGGGCTCAATCCCAGGACCCTGGGATCATGACCTAAGCCAAAGGCAGACACTTAGCTGACTGAGCCACCTAGGTGCCCCATACAGCATCCATTCTTGATTAAACTCTTCACAGTGTGGGGATAGTGGGTACATACTTCAATATCATAAAAGCCATATATGAAAAACCCACAGGAAATATCATTCTCAGTGGGGAAAAATTGAGAGCTTTTCCCATAAGGTCAGGAACATGACAGGGATGTCCTCCTAGCTTCAGCAGTCAGACAACAGAAATGAATTAAAGGCATCTGAATCTACAAAGAAGAAGTCAAACTCTCACTCTTTGCAGATGACATGACAGTCTATGTGGAAAACCCAAAAGACTCTACCCCAAAATTGCTAGGACTCATACAGGAATTCAGGAACATGGCAGGATATAAAATCAATGCACAGAAATTAGTTGCATTTCTATACACCAACAGCAAGACAGAAGAAAGAGAAATTAAGGAGTTGATCCAATTTATAATTGCACCCAAAACCATAAGATACCTAGGAATAAACATAACCAAAGAGGCAAAGAATCTGTACTCAGAAAACTATAAAGTACTCATGAAAGAAATGGAGGAAGACACAAAGAAATGGAAAAAAGTTCCATGCTCATGGATTAGAAGAACAGATATTGTGAAAACATCTATGCTACCTAAAGCACTCTACACATTTAACACAATCCCTATCAAAATACCATCATTTTTTTAAATAAATGGAACAAATAATCCTAAAATTTATATAGAACCAAAAAAGATCCCAAATAGCCAGAGAAATGTTGAAAAAGAAAGCCAAAGTTGGAGGCATCAGAATTCCAGACTTCAAGCTCTATTACAAAGCTGTCATCAAGATAGTATGGTACTGGCACAAAAACAGACACATAGATCAATGGAACAGAATAGAAAGCCTACACAAATGGACCCTCAATTCTGTGGTCAACTAAGCTTTGACAAGGCAGGAAAGAATGTCTAATGGAAAAAAAAAACACAACAAAACAGTCTCTTCAACAAATGGTGTTGGAAAAATTGGACAGCCACATGCGAAAGACTGAAACGGAACCATATCCTTATACCATACACAAAAATAGACTCAAAATTGATGAAGGACCTCAATGTGAGGCAAGAATCCCACAAAATTCTAGAGAACATAGCGGAAATCTCTTTGACCTTGGCTGCAGCAACTTCTTGCTAGCACTTCTCCAAAGGCAAGGGAAACAAAGGTAAAAATGAATGATTGGGACTTCATCAAAATAAAAAGCTTTTTCACAGCAAAGGAAACAGTCAACAAAAGCAAAGACAATTGACAGAATGGGAGAGGATATTTGCAAATGCCTTATCAGATAAAGGCCTAGTATCCAAAATCTATAAGGAACTTAATCAAACTTAACACTCAAAGAACAAATAATCCAATCAAGAAATGGGCAGAAGACATGAACAGACATTTCTCCAAAGAAGACATATAAATGGTCAACAGACACATGAAAGAAATGTTCCACATCACTCAGCATCAGGGAAATTCAAATCCAAACCACAATGAGATAACACCCCACACCAGTCAGAATGGCTAAAATTAACAAGTGAGGAAATGACAGATGTGGGCGAGAATGTGGAGAAAGGAGAACCCTCTTAAAGGACTGGTGGGAATGCAAGTTGGTGCAACCCAGCAATTGCACTACTAGGTATTTATCCCAAAGATACAAATGTAGAGATCCAAAGGGGCATATGCACCCAATGTTTATAGCACCAGTGTCTACAAATAGCCAAACTATGGAAAGAGCCCAGATGTCCATCAACAGAAGAATGGATAAAGAAGATGTGATACACACACACACGCACACACACACACACACTCTGGACTACTACTCAGCCATCAAAAAACCTGAAATCTTGCCATTTACAGTGACATGGATGGAACTAGAGGGTATTATGCTAAACGAAATAAGTCAATCAGAGAAAAACAAATACTATGTGATCTCATTCATGTGAAATCTAAGAAACAAAACAGAGGATCAGAGGGGAAGGAAAGGAAAAATAAAACAAGATGAAATCAGAGATGGAGACAAGCCAGAAGAGACTCTTAATCATAGGAAACAAACTGAGGGTTGCTGGAGGGGAGGGAGGCGGGGGATGGGATAACTGAGTGATAGACATTAAGGAGGGCACCTAATGTAATGAGCACTGGGTATTGTATTAGACTGATGAATCACTGATGAATGAGCTCGACCTCTGAAACTAATAATACATTATATGTTAATTGAATTTAAATTTTAAAAAACACCAAGAACTTATTGGATTCCTACTTAAAATTATCATTTAATGAACACCCTCTCCCCAAAATGTTAGATAATTGGCTATCCTTATCATACATATTATTATCCCTATTTAATAGGTAAGTAATCTGAGGTGAAAGCCTCAGATTGTATGCAAAGTATGATCAAGACCATTCTCATTCTCCCTCTTTCCCCCTGCTCACCATCCCTTTGAGTTCAGGCTGACCTGTAATGTTATCTCTAAATCCCTTGACAAAGAGTCCAGACATTTTGCCAACGAATGCTACCTGCTCTCACAGTAAGAGACGTCTCCCTGAACTGGTTTCTTTGCCCTTTCCTTCAAGTTTTTGTAACTGACTTACTTTTGGAAGGCACTCAGCGCCTTCCCCTTCTTGGCAAAAACTCATCCTCATCCTTTTAATAATCACCTTTAATGTCCCTGACTTCCCCAGTCAGATCTTCACTCCTTTATTTTCTCTTAGCCTCTAAATGCCTCAACTGTGACTTGGATCATGTGTTTTTTGTTGGATCGGTGGTTCCGGAAATGCAGGAGGAATCATAGAAATGACCGCCAGGGCCGCCATCTTCCAGTCCCCTCCCCCCTTCCTTAACCCTAGACTCTCCGGCCAAAGGTGTACGCCCAGTTCACATCTCCATAGGTAACCCGACACCTATGCAGGAAACAGGAGGATCAGGAGCCCTCACCCCATACCTTCTGATCACCAAATATGGATGTGAGCCCATGCCCTACCTTGGCCTGATAAAAGACCCCCCCCCAACTCCCTCCCAGTGGGACTTCCCCAACTCTCTCT
This sequence comes from Neogale vison, assembly GCF_020171115.1. Classification (NCBI taxonomy): domain Eukaryota; kingdom Metazoa; phylum Chordata; class Mammalia; order Carnivora; family Mustelidae; genus Neogale; species Neogale vison. The sequence goes on from NC_058094.1 coordinate 68,939,299, forward strand.
CTCTCTCTCCCTCTCTCTTTCTGTGAGTCCCAGAACCTCACCTGAGGGTGCCCACCTCCTCCCAGTGACTTTCCTGGCTCCCCTTCTCCCGAGCCCTGAAACTTCACCGGAGAGTGCCTTTAATAAATCTTGCCTTGCGCCTACCTTTCCTGGTGTCGTGTTTACCTCGCCTGCAAAACTTTACAGTTTTCAAATTGGTTTTTGTTAATGTCTTCCATGAGACTGTTTCAGTCTTCAAGAGCAAGGACCGTCTTCTCAACTTGCATTCTCCATGTCTAGCCCAGTTTGCTGAATGGTCAGTTCCTCCTATCTGAAGTCATCCTGCTTTCTGATTCTAAGCTGCTTTCAACTCCTGGTCTTTTCTCTTTCTCTTTCTGATTGCCATCACGCATTCTCACATCCGATTCCCTGAGCTCACTTCTGCTAGCTCGTATTTCCTAACGTCCTCTTCTTCTTGCTTGCCCAGTAATTCCAATATAGGCCCTGAGGAATCTGGTGTTTCCTTATGATAACTTTTGCTTTTTTTTTTTTTTTTTTTGGTCTCACAGGAAGGCAGAGATTGCATTTCCAAACTCCTTATTAGATTGTGGAGGAGAATACGCTTCTTACAACCCTGTCACAAATCCGAGTTTCATGTGAGGGAGGGGCTGTCATTCTGGAGTTCCTATGCAATTGACTTGGGTGGGGATTAGGTACATGGTTTCTTATTCACTGCATTAAGGGCCCCAGAAATGTTCTGAGGCTGGGGAAATGTTCTCACATCAAGAAGCCTACCTGTTTCATTCTCTACCCTGCCTGCTCCCAGCATGCATGATGCAGGAAGTTTATGAGGGAGCCCAGGGCACTGACCTGAACACCGCCCCCCACACACACACACTGTTTGTGCCGTTGCCCTGGACACTGGAAGCACAACCACTGTCTTTCGTAATCAGCTCACCTGCTGAGTAATAGGCTGGAACATCAGACAGCATTTCCTCCCTCTGAAAATTAATTGTGGTTCTGGTCAGGAACACAGGAGTTTCTACCCTTCCTTTATCCTTAAAATGAAAGACTATCCAACAGAAAAGATAACCAGAAATGTAGGAAATAGCCATGTCCTTTGCCCTGAACCCAGAGGAGCAGGTAGGTGCCATCTTCCTGGTGCACAATTGCATAGGGACGACACACCAGGAGCCAGGACAGTCCCAGGCTGAGGACACGACCATTATACTTGGCACATTCTCCTACTTCCCTCCCTCCCTGTCCTTCTCTCTGTTGGTATTAACTAGTTCCAGAGAAGTCCTTGCCTTCGGAGAGGAAACCCAGGCACAGTGACAATTTCTTTTTTAGACCGATTGTCTTTTGCAATCAATAAAGTGTGATAAGCCCCTGCAGGCCAGGGCTGTGGTAGCTGTTTGTTGTGGGAATGGTGGGTGGAGGCAGGGGTGCAGGGTCTAGGCAGTGAGAACCTGAAGGCCAAAGTACTGCTGCTTATATTACCTTTTCTGCTGGAACTCCCCGGTAGAGGCTGGAGGGGGTGAAGCAACCCAGGAAGCATATATCCACGAGGAGGGAACCCTCTCCTCCCTGTGGAGCACAGAGCACCTGGTATTTCTGGACAGTGTGGCCTGGGTGTGCCCAGACTCCCCAAAACTCCTTACATTAGTGCTTCTAATGACAGGAGACGCCAGAGATAGGCCCTAAGGGTCCCCAGCATGAGAGCAGATTTTCTTTTGAGGCTTATGTTTGGTTTGTGTGCGTTTTCTTGTGAATTTTTAAGACATTTTGAAACAGTTCCAAACTTATAGAGAAATTGAAAGCACAATGCAAATAACCTCTTTCCTCTGTACCATATAAAATCAATTGCCTATATATTTGGTTTTTTTTCAAAAGCAAAGTATATTTTATTAACCTTTTTTTGACTTTTACTAACATAATGGAAGTTTAACAACAACATTTTCTTTTTTTATAGTAAGAATTCCAACTTTTTTCTTGGCTATTTTTTTTTTAGTTTTATTGGGATATAGCTGACATGTAACACAATGATGTGATTATATATATATACATTGGAAGACGATCAGCATGATAAGCTTAGTTAACGGCCATCACCTCAAATAGTTACAATTTTTTTTCTCCCAATGACAACTTGAAGATCTATTCTCTACCTTACATATTTGTATTGTACGAAGATACCACCTTGATAATACTGGTGGCTTCTGAAAAATGCACTGATATTGAAAGGGAAGGAAGGATGCCCTAGTCATTTCTTTTTTTTTTTTAATTTAATTTAATTTTTTTTTCCAATTTATTTATTTTCAGAAAAACATTATTCATTATTTTTTCACCACACCCAGTGCTCCATGCAAGCCGTGCCCTCTATAATACCCACCACCTGGTACCCCAACCTCCCACCCCCCCGCCACTTCAAACCCCTCAGACTGTTTTTCCGAGTCCATAGTCTCTCATGGTTCACCTCCCCTTCCAATTTACCCAAATTCCCTACTCCTCTCTAACGCCCCTTGTCCTCCATGCTATTTGTCATGCTCCACAAATAAGTGAAACCATATGATAATTGACTCTCTCTGCTTGACTTATTTCACTCAGCATAATCTCTTCCAGTCCCGTCGATGTTGCTACAAAAGTTGGGTATTCATCCTTTCTGATGGAGGCATAATACTCCATAGTGTATATGGACCACATCTTCCTTATCCATTCATCCGTTGAAGGGCATCTTGGTTCTTTCCATAGTTTGGCGACCGTGGCCATTGCTGCTATAAACATTGGGGTACAGATGGCCCTTCTTTTCACGACATCTGTGTCTTTGGGGTAAATACCCAGGAGTGCAATTGCAGGGTCATAGGGAAGCTCTATTTTTAATTTCTTGAGGAATCTCCACACTGTTCTCCAAAGAGGCTGTACCAACTTGCATTCCCACCAACAGTGGAAGAGGGTTCCCCTTTCTCCACATCCTCTCCAACACATGTTCTTTCCTGTTTTGTTAATTTTGGCCATTCTAACTGGTGTAAGGTGATATCTCAATGTGGTTTTAATTTGAATCTCCCTGAGGGCTAATGATGATGAGCATTTTTTCATGTGTCTGATAGCCATTTGTATGTCTTGATTGGAGAAGTGTCTGTTCATATCTTCTGCCCATTTTTTGATGTGTTTGTCTGTTTCGTGTGGGTTGAGTTTGAGGAGTTCATTATAGATCCTGGATATCAACCTTTTGTCTCTACTGTCATTTGCAAATATCTTCTCCCATTCCGTGGGTTGCCTCTTTGTTTTTTTGACTGTTTCCTTTGCTGTGCAGAAGCTTTTGATTTTGATGAAGTCCCAGAAGTTTATTTTCGCTTTTGTTTCCTTTGCCTTTGGAGACGTATCTTGAAAGAAGTTGCTGTGGCTGATATCAAAGAGATTACTGCCTATGTTCTCCTCTAAGATTCTGATGGATTCCTGTGTCACGTTGAGGTCTTTTATCCATTTTGAGTTGATCTTTGTGTACGGTGTAAGAGAATGGTCGAGTTTCATTCTTCTACATATAGCTGTCCAGTTTTCCCAGCACCATTTATTGAAGAGACTGTCTTTTTTCCACTGTATATTTTTTCCTGTTTTGTCAAAGATTAATTGACCATAGAGTTGAGGGTCCATATCTGGGCTCTCTACTCTGTTCCACTGGTCTATGTGTCTGTTTTTATGCCAGTACCATGCTGTCTTGGTGATCACAGATTTGTAATAAAGCTTGAAATCAGGTAAGGTGATGCCGCCAGCTTTATTTTTGTTTTTCAACATTTCCTTAGCGATTCGGGGTCCCTAGTCATTTCTTAGTGACTAACTTTGGTATTGCTTGATGTTTCTTCACAATGTGAGCATGTATATGTATTACTAATTTGTTTTAAAAGTAAATGAAAAGGGGATCTCTTGGCCTTAGCACCATGTTCTTGGAAACCTTTGCACTGCACTGTGAGAGCCAAATGGAGAAAGTAGCAAATGTGTAGGCTGAAATGAACCAGAAGAAAGACGAGGCAAAAATCCAAGTAAATCATTAGCTTGTGCCCTCATGGAGGCCGCAGCAGAAATAAGGAAAGCCAGAGGCTAGGGACACTGGTACAAATTGTTGCATTGCATGCCTACTTCCTAGAACTTGACTCAGTGGATCTGGAACATGCATCTACTTTTGAGAGACTCACCTTGTTTACACCAAAACAGTCCATTTTGGTCCTTTGCCCTAGACCTGTGTCTTTCGAGACTAATTCTGTTTTCATTTGTGGCTGAATCTAACATGTGTACAACAGAACCTCTCTTCTGCTATCTTAGGGGAAGGAAAAAAATAAATGAAAAGGTAAAACTAGTAATGAAAAATATTTTAAAAGAGTAAGTTGTTGGCATCATATGCCCCCCTACAAAGACATTCCCCTCGAAAACCCCAACAGACCCACCCAATCAGGAAGCTCACAAGGATACCCAACTGCCATCTATCTGCCTATCCCACTTGAGTTTCTCCAGTTGTACCAGTGGTGTCCTTTATCTCAAAAGGATCCAGCCTGCCTTCTGTCTGGGTCAATGTGGCTCTGCCCTCTCACCCTGCATGGAGGCCTAGGCTTCTCTGCTGTGTCAGACTACCTTAGGACTGAGCTGTTTAGGCAGGGAAGAGCAGGAGGAAAGAACGAATACATATACAGTTTTATTTTCTATATCAAATAATACATTATATATTATTACATATATGTATATATTATACACATTATATATAACATATATTACATATATACATATATGTATACATATATATTATACACTTTATATCAAATATATATAATGTATATAATATATTATAATATATTATACTTATATATTTATATATAACATATGTAATATATCAATATATTATATAATAACATATAAATATAATATTTAATATAGCTAATTAATATAATATATAATATACTATACATAATATAATATATTATATAATAATATATAATTATATAATTATATATTATATAATTAATTCTATAATTTATATATAACATATATAAATATATAAAAATATATATTATATAAATATAATATATAAATAAATATATAAATATAAATATATAAATTTTAAAAATATATAAAAATATATTATATTATAATATATTAATATATTATATATTATATTATTATATATTATATAATAGTATATTATATGTGTTATATATAAATATAAATATAATATATAATATAATGTATGTTATATATGTATTACACATAATATATAATATATATTATATAATAATATATTTTATATGTTATATATAAATATAAATATATAAATATTTAAAAATATATTAAAATATATAATATTATATTAATATATCATATATTATATTATTATATATTATATAATAATATATATGTTATATATAAATATATAAATATAATATATAAAGTAATGTATGTTACATATGTATTACATGCATGTAATACATATATATGTATTATATGTATTTATATTATATATTATATGTATATGTAATTATATGTATTATATGTATATGTATTATGTATATATACATATATATATAATCTATCTTGTTGTTGGCTACAACATGTCCAAAGAAACCTTGGGCTTTAACTGCAATATTTGAGTGAGTTTTGCCTCCTCTGGGCAGCTGCCCCTTCAAGGCAAGCCACAAGGCAAGTGTATTTGTGTGGAGAAGCCCCATGTGCTGGGGCACATGGCATTTGTCCTGAGGGAGGCCCCTGAGAGCACTGTACAAACTGGACCTCTACCTGTGGTAGGCTCTGGGGTCAGATTGCTGGGGTGTATGTCCAGTTCGGCCACCCATAGCCACGTGGCGTCAGACTTGCTGTGAACTCTCTCAGCCTCTGTAAACAGAGAGAGTGAAGGAAAGAACTCGATAGCACTGTTGGAATATTGCACGAGCCCAGGCCCTTTAAGCACTTAGCACGGTGCCTGGCAAGTGCTAAATACCCAAGAAGTGTTTGCTCCTATTAATACACCTGCATTTATCTTAACGTAAAGAAGTCTACCACACGGTGTTGGAGGGCCGGGGAAGGTAGGTCTCTTTAACCTGGGGCTTTGGGTAGTACCTGGCACAAGGCCCTGGACAATTAACTGCAAATGAGTTTCTCCCTTTTCTGAAGCCAGGGTGGCTTTCTGCCCTTCCTCTCCTCAGGCTGGAGGAGTAGAGAATAAAGAATCAGAGCAGCCAGGCATCCCTTCTCCTTTCATGTTCCTACTTCTTTCCCCAATCTCCACCTCTCCCCACATCCCGAGGGCAAACAGAGTAGCAGGCGGAAGAAGGGAAACAGAACCAGGCTGAATGGTCTCAGCAGCACCGGGGTCCCTAGAGGCCACCGAAGCAGCTCGCTGATGGCTCAGATCCTGGCCAGGGCCCAGAGAGAGAGCCGAAATGACAAATAGCCTTGACTTTGTTTTGGTTTCTTTATGTTGTGGCAGGAGGGAGGACCCTGAGGTGGAAATGCTCCCCGCCCCCACTCCCACCTCCAGCCTCCATCCTCTACCCCTCTGCCTTGAAATGGTGGTTTCTCTGGACAGCAGAAAAAAAGCTTCCTCCCTGCCCCCAGCCCACTTCCAGACTGGCCACCTGCTCACCCTACAGGGCAGTCCACTCTGGGACTTTTCATGACAAACAGTCTCCTGGGTCCTTTGTGGGGTTTGTGTGAGAGACTGGGGAGCCTGCTTTGCTGATGAGGTCACTGTTCCTTGAGCTATTACCTTGCTTTCCTTGGCCAGAGCAAGCAGCAGGAATGCCTTGGAGCAGTGCTTGTTTGTGAAACATCAAATCCCTGCCTAGTTACACCCAAGCAGGTCAGCTTGCATCCAGACCCCAGTCCCTCAGTAGTTCTTTCGTCTTTAGTCCTGTGGATACAGGTGTCTGTTACCTGCCTCAGAACGAAAGGACTGGAGCTCGGCCCAAAGAGGATGGGCAGGGGCTAGCTTCCCTCCAGGAGCAGGAGGAGGACATGGGCAGGCCCTGTGCTCTCCTGGGCCAGCGTGCTTTGTAGATTTCATTTGCAGTCTAATTTCGCTGGTAGGGAATATGGGCAAGAGGCCAGGGCAGCATTTGGCAGCAAGGGGACATCTAGAGAGGGAGAGCTGTTTGAATTCACAGTGATTTCACTGTGAATTCCTGCCCTCCACTTCCTGCCTGGAGGCCAGTGGCCGTTGGCTGGCACTGAGCTGGCCCATGGGCAGCCATCTCCGGCTGTAGGCACTAACCCCACAGGCCACACCCGGAGAGCAGGTAGCCTGGGCCCCTGCCAGCCTAGAGTTCTTGCCTGCCAGCTGCTGATGGGCCTGGCCCTGCAGTCTGGCCCCAGGCTCTGCAAACGATTCTATTTTAGGTTGCTGACTAGCTCTTCAGCCCTCATTCCTGTCTTGAGCTTCCTGAGTCACTTCTCGCTCCCTGCTCTGCTTCTTTCTGAATGGATTGGATTAGCATAACACCATATGTTAGAAAAGCAATTCACAATTTATAAAGCCTTTTTGTGCACCAGCTCTCTTCTGATCTTTCATCAGCCTGTGAGGTCCACTATGCAGGTAACTTAATCCATATTTCACAGATGAGCAACAATGGAGGCACAAAATAACTCAGGCAGTTTGATCAATCACACACACACACACACACACACACACACACACACACACAGATAGAGAGAGAGAGAGAGAGAAGCATACAGCAAATCATTGTGGAGTTGAATCTTAAGAATCAGGCTTCCAGGGGCGCCTGGGTGGCTCAGTGGGTTAAGCCACTGCCTTCGGCTCAGGTCATGATCTCAGGGTCCTGGGATCGAGTCCCACATCAGGCTCTCTGCTCAGTAGGGAGCCTGCTTCCCTCTCTCTCTGCCTGCCTCTCTGTCTACTGTGATCTCTCTCTGTCAAATAAATAAATAAAACCTTAAAAAAAAAAAAAAAGAATCAGGCTTCCAGTTTTGAATCTGATGCTCCTGCCTACCATCCCACACATCTAGGTATCCACGCTATAGAGCACTGGCAAGGGAGACCCTGCAGAAACACCTGCGGTGGCCATTTCTTTTCTTCTTGATGGAGGATGTTTGCTTCAGGGGAGCATTGCACTTTGAATCTGAGGTATCTAAAATACTGATGGGGGATAAGCGGAACTCTAGACGAAGTAGAGAAAGTAGCCTGAATTTGCTCCTACATTAGCGTCCCTAATCCCCTCCTTTCACCTCATGCCCAGGTTCCTAAGAAAACCTTTCCTCCATTCCTTGGGGGAATAAAGGATTGAAAACAGTTTACACTGTTAAAAGGCCTATCCTTCCGGACCTTAGCTCGCCTTATAATTATGTGGTCTATGCCTCAACTTACAAGACAGGCACACCCAATCTCATTATCTTGTGAAAATGAATTAAGGAAATCTTTTCTAGGAGTCAGCATGGGGAGCTCTCACACACTTTCACTCTTCATCTATTGCTAATCCAATAGGAAAAGGTGGATTTTGCATGTGGCTCCTACTTGACTACCCCAGCAAGAGAAAGGAAAGCTTTCTTCTTTCCTAGGCAACAGCCCAGCCAGTGAGAGACACACATAACTCAGCCACTGGGAAGCCACTATACTTGGAACCCCCAGTTTACTGCAATGGGCTTGTCCTTTCTAACAGCCTATCAACCTCCCACTTCCTACTTATCATGGACTTATCTATGGTTTTGATGTAGTTTCTCTGTCCTAGATTGCAGTTTTCTGCTAGTCCTTAATAAACCCATACTTGCTAGTAAAATAACTGGCAGTTTTATTAGTCTCTGGGAGAGAGTACAAATTTTTAACAACTGGCATAGCATGGGCAGACAACCAATGAGAACAAACCTGAGTCATAGTACTCAGTGGGTCTTGGAGCCCTCCTGTCCCTCCATAGTGCTAGGTATTACCTACAGTTGCTGATCCATGGGGAGGTCTGCAAGAGTCCCGGAGCAGGGCTGGGTACCCAGGGCCAAGGAGGGTACTTTGGGGGGAACTCTGGGCATTGGCCATTGCCAGCTAGTGCCAAAGCATTCGGACATTTCCACACATGCACCACCATACTTGTACATACCATTGTATATTAATACCAGTTGTCTTGTATAATCTTTTCTAGGACCTGAGGAGGAAGATACTACATTTGCTATTCAACAATGGAAGAAACTGAATCTCCATGCCATCCAACAACTCCTCAGGCTCTCATAGCTAGTGAGTTTCTGGCAGTTGGAGAAATTCAGGGCATGGAGTACTCAAGGTGGGAGGCCCTTTGTGAGACAGAGGTTGTGGGGGCCTTGAGCAGGCCAAGGGCACCACTGAGGGCTCAGACCCCACCAGATGTCAGGGAGCAAGGGGATAGGGAAAGAAACACAGAGAAAAGGTATGTGTGTGTTGATGCTGACTGGGAAGATGAAAGGCGATGGAGGTAGGCAGACACTGAGAAACTGGGAATAAGCCTGCCCTCATCGCAGGTTTGCTGTGGCCAGAGCTAGTCCTGAGAGAAACAAAGAAATCATCTTTATTGTTTGCTTTGCCTCTTGCCCTATATGTGAATATTGTTACCCAGAGAATGTGATCACATTTGGAGGACTATCTGTGGCATTTCATTTTAGAAATAGCGGTGTCGGGGCGCCTGGGTGGCTCAGTGGGTTAAAGCCTCTGCTTTCGGCTCAGGTCATGGTCCCAGGGTCCTGGGATCGAGTCCCGCATTGGGCTTTCTGCTCAGCGGGGAGCCTGCTTCCCCCTCTCTCTCTGCCTGCCTCTCTGCCTACTTGTGATTTCTGTCTGTCAAATAAATAAATAAAATCTTTAAAAAAGAAAAAAAAAAAAGGAAGAAATACCGGTGTCTTGTTTATCAGGGGCTGCTGATTAATCGCTGAAGCCTGCCCCCCACACCAAGCCCTTGCAGTTGCCAGGCTGGGTAAACTCCTGAGCTCTGTGGATGGTGATGTGAGCAATGAGCTGGTTCTTGTTGAGGTAGGACCTGTCCCTGAAGAAGGCTGGGGTCAAAGAGCAGGAAACTCAATTTGCTCTTCTGTGGATGGAGTCTGAAATGTTAATCAGCACTTGCCCAGAATTCCAGGTACTGCCCTCACCCCTCCCCTGCTATCTGGGCCTGGGTGGGATTCAGGTCCCTCCTGTTCTTCCTGGAAAAGCACAGACCCTTTTTAGGCTGTCAGGCAAAGGCCTAGCTGCGTGCCCTCTGAGAGGGGAGTTTAACCACATGGTAACCTGTGCTCCAATGGGCTTGCCCAGCACCGGGATGTATGAAGTCTCCAGGAGTGGCAGCCTTGTGGGAAAAGCTTATGATGTGAAGTGGTATGAATTCTCTACTGGGTTTTCCCAGAGACCCTAACTAGGGGCTAAGAACCAGGCCCAGCTTCCCCATCAATGAGCAAGTCCCATGTCAGGTTTCTCCTGCAGCCACTCTCTTTGACAGCACATGCCTTTTCCCAAACTCTATGCTGCCTCCCAGCAAAGGATATTCATATGTGCAAATCTTGCCCTAAGTCCAAAGTGACCCAAGAAATGCCCCAAATAGAAAACCTTTTTCTAGGCATGTGGCCTATCTGCAAAATGAAATCTTTCTTCCTGGGCATGTTGGCAAGGTGTTCACCACAAACCTCTCAACAGAGGCTGACGTTTCTTATATTAAACACTAACTGCAATTCCTGAGGATTAGAATCTCCTCGGGAGATTCATCTTCTTGTGTTTTTCCTTGCTGGTCCCTAGGTCTCTGCCAATTTAGAGTCAGAGACAACACATCACATGATTCCTTTTAAAATTGGGCTCTGGCTGCCGTGGCTCTGCCTACCCACTGCCCATCTGCCTGCTCTGAAGGCAACACAAGGATTGGGAGGGGTGGGGAGACAGCCAGAGAGCACACAAGTAAGAACTGAACTATTTGACTGGACCTGGTCCTAACAGAGGCAATTTTATTACCCTAAATGTCCTGGAAACCCTGGTGCCTCTGGTGCAAGAAGACTCCAGGCTCCGTCATCCTGGACAGCAGTCTGAGCTAGCCTTGGCGCCCTTTTGCAAGTGGCTGTAATGTGAGTCACAGGGACAGGCTCCAGGGAGGCTGAACAGGAGGTGGGCATGGAGGAAAAAGGCTCTGTCTGCCCTGGCCTCAGGGGAGAGAGGCCAGCAGGCTGGGATGCTCAGTGGGCCCCCTGGGATTTGTGGTGAGGACTGGGGGGTGGGCATTGGGGAGGAGGGTGAGCCCAGAGGGGACAGGTCATGCCAGGCCAAGCCCTGTCAGAAATGGCCCTGGTGTTGACTGTTGGGCAGGGCCCATAATATGAAAACCAGACATTGCCTTAGGATGGAAAGAACATTCTGGATTCTTTCTCACAATCCTTTTCATTTAGGTAAAGGAACAATGAGGTCCAGATTTGTAATTCTTTCCCTTGGTGAAAGCCTTCTCTCATTCAATGAAGGAGCCTCATACTCTTATGGTAGTTTATTGATGTCACAAACAAAGCATACTTTATTTTTATTTGAATTGGTCAGTTAAAACATTCTATGCAAGGCAAACACTTCATCATGAAAATATTTAAGTTAAAAATAAATAACTCAGTTCCATCCTACAGAAATCTCCTGCTGCCCCATATAAATGGAGGACATCAGCTATTGACTAAATAAGTTGAAATAAATAGTTTTAGGATACTCTGATTGATAGGTCCAGCATAAATCACCTGCTTGCTTCTTAACTGTGCTCCAGGCTCCATTTTCGGTACTGTGCAAGACTATTAGTCCATTGAGACTAGGCCCTCATTGAAAGAGTATTCGAAGCCTGGGTTTCCAAATCATGTTCCAACATGAGGATTGGGTGCTGACCATCTAAAACAATGGCTGAAGGGCAGGGATTAGCAAGGTGAAAGCCAAAACCCAGTCCTTTTATCCCTCCATGCCTCCTTACGGTTCACCTGGAGATGCGGAAGCAGGTAACTTAGCAAAAGGTGACACATGGCCAGAGTGGTAGCCTATGAGTAACGGTTGAGACTGGTAACGTGGCCAAATTCCTCACTGTACCAAGACGTGGTGATTTCTGGCTGAGTCTCCGACTCCGTGTCACCATGGAGTGTCTGATTTTGCTAAACGGGTTAGATTAATTTAAGCTTCTGGGTCCTGCACAGGCCGGCATTCCTAACTGACCACTGTACACCTGCGTCTCAGACTCTGCCGTCACTCGGTGCTCCTGGCGGCCTCTGCCAGTCATGTGTGGTTAGCATTTGAGATGAAAATTATTTACCTACCTCGATCTTTCTCTGTGTTTGGAACTATTCTGTGTGAAGGAATAGATACAAACACCAGGCACTGAATCCTGACACCCATGTGGGCCAGGTGCCTTGAGACTAATCATGTAATGGCCTTAAACTGTCATCATTGGAATGGATAAGGACATCTCACTCAGAGTTGTGAGGGAGAATGTATGTAAACCCTGGTGCCTCTGGTGCAAGAAGACTCCATGTCTGACGCATGGTAGGCATTGAATAGATGAGAGCTGTTGTATTGTATGATCATTGTAAGTCTATTGATGTTAACTATGGGATTGATGATGACATTTCCATTAAAAGAAGGAAAGCACAATATTATATACTAAGTTGAACCATACGAAACTGATCGGTTGTTTCTGACCTACAGAGAAGGCAATTTCTTCAAGGTCAACCCAATACTTAATGATGTATTTCATTTAAATCACTTACTTTTTTCCAACCTTATCAACTTTTTCCTTTCAAACATTGCCCCCAGAGTCCTATTCCTACCCCTCCAAACCTTCCTCAAATCAGTTGCTAGAGTGAGCAAAGCAAGGAGTCTGGCAGACTTGAGGACCTAGTATCCTGTTCCACTGTCTGTCTTAAGGCCTTGGCTTCGCCATCTGTAGACTGGGTACAATTGTGCTTTCCTTAGCAGGGATAGTGGACGGGAAAGCACTTTCAAAAGTTAAAATCACTTTGCCAATGCAAGGTATTATTAATTTCACTAGCCTATGCCACTTCAGAGAACATTAGCATTCAACATTTAATTTTTAATCATGTTTCTCTATAGAAAAGCTACACGTAAAAGAATAGAGAATTCATGCAATCATGCCAAATGATCAATACTGATCTTGAGAATACTGTAAAATGAATATTAGAACTATAAGTAAATATACAGTGCTTTGTCTTTAGAAATTATGCCTTGTCAAGATGAAATAAATGTAATAAGAGGGAGAGTAGGAACCACTGTGTTTACAAGGGCCTCAAACATCAAGCTCTTATATTTATAACAGAAATCACATACATTAGAACAACTTACAAGGGAGACTGAGGAATTGCCTGCTTCCTTCCCTGGAGGTCTTTAAAATGGGTTGGGAAAGTTTGATTGTGGTGCGATTTTGCTTTAAGATAAGGACAGAGTTTATATCTATCTCCCAAAGCCACTTTCAGACCATTGGCTTTATTGATTCTAAGAAGGCACACTTTTCTTTTGCCTTCCAGGGGAGTCCCTTGCCTGTACCCTAAGCCAGGGCTATTGGTTAATAAGAAATGGTGATGTGTTTGGACCAGCTACTAGCAGAGGTGAATGTGGCTCAGTTCCAATCTGAAGTTTTCTCCCCCATATGCAGTGAACTTTGACCAATGCATGGCCCCTGGGGAGAGTCACCTTTAGTCAGCCTCAAAGGCACAGTTGGTAGCACCCACATATTCAGCCTTCTTCTTGTGCCTTGTCCACATTTTCCGGAGGAGGCTAGGGACCCCACAGGAAGCACTTCCTGTCAGCGGTAGGGAGGCTTCTGCTCCCTGGGGCAGGGTCGGATACTCTTCAGTCATCTTCTTGAGATGTCTGGATCTAAAGAAAAGCCAGGGGGGAGGGAGGACAGTTATTTCACAGAGTCAGACTTTTAACGTTTGCCCTCAAGGAGTAGACACAACTCTTATTTCTCTTTTGCTCATACATCCTGTGACAGGAATAGAGGGTCACTGTTGGGACACATGTACAGGTGACTTCTTTTGGAGGATCCTCACATGGGGTGAGGGAAGGAGGTAGCTCTGGGCACAGTGGTTCATGGATCTCAAGTTCTGCTCATGTCCCAAGTTCTCCTTTTCCACCCATTTCACTTATCGACCAACAATCTTGATGGAAAGGGCAAGCTTCCCAAAGCTTTAAGCTGCTGAAAGAGTCTGAGTCCTAGGGGTACATGTGGCTGCTCACTGACTGGCCTCAGGCAAGTGACTTAATCTCAGCCAGTCTCAGTTTCCTCACGTACAAAAGGGGATAATATCATCAAACTCACAGGACTTGTGAGGAGGAGAATGAGCTAATAAAGCATTGGGCTCCTTGTAGACCTCCATGAATGTTTATCTTTCTCCTCACTTCCTCCTCCTAGGTGAAAGAAATGGCCTTCCTTTTCAAAAGCCAGCCTCCAGGAACACATGGAAATGAGGACATCTGAGCTCAGAGAGAAAGGAACCATGGAGAACCTTCTGGACACAGCTATATGGAGCAGAAAGGTTGGTCTTTTTAGCTCAGCAGGTTGTTGTGGGCTTACTCCAACTTCCAGCAATAGCTATTGCTGCTCAGGACCATTTGAACTAGACCGTCAAACAATCCATGTGCCTTTCTGATTTTTCTCCAGTTAGGTCCTAGTACATTGAGTGACTTGGTTTTTATAATTCTTTCTAGATGATTTTCTTTCATCTAGAAGAGCTTCATATGGGTTGCTTCCTCCTTGGACTCCCAAGCTTCCAAGGTGTACACACTTGGGTTGATATTTTAGCCCATGGTCCCTCCAGTGTACACATCTCACATGCTCCCAAGAATGTGTCTTTCCAACTGCTAGATTGTAGGTTTCTTGAAAAATAAAACAGTCAGAGTTTGTGCTAAGTTCTTCACGTATCATCCCATTCTGTTCTCACAATAATCACTCAAGAGGGGTATTAGGATCATCCCCATTTTTTTGTTTTTGTTTTGAAATCAGTGAGGGCATGGAGGTTATGATAATTTGCCTAAAGTCACAGCGGGTTAGTGGTGGCCCTGGGCAAGCAAGAAGCTGGGAGTCAAGAGCCCACACCCTTCATTACCCCCTAAGCCACTTTTCTACTATGTGTGGTATGGATGATCGTGGCGGGGCATCAATGACATGTTGACTTGAGTTTCAGACGCCTGCTTACCATTTTCTGAGTGCAACCATGAAGGCAGTGAGAGAATTGCTGGGGTGGGGGAGGGGACTATCTACTCTCCTGCTACTTGCGCTGCTGGTTCTGGATCAAAGTTAACAATAACATGGGGGTTAATACATTTGGTTTGAAACTTTGGTATCTTACATATTTCTTTACCTTTGGGCTGGGGCCCTTCACTTAATTAATTCATGAGACATTTCTGACACCACTGTGCCTATGGGGAGGCTCAGAATGCGACCTGTGATTACATTTATCTAATTAACCAAAAACTCTCCCAAATGACACTTCTCCAAGTCTAAAGAGTGGTGTTAATGAAGTGGAAACCATCAAAAACACTTCAGCTTAATCCTAGGGAAACAGTTGATGAGGCGCCACAGAGACCCAGGATTATTGCCCTCATTAAAAGGTAATTTAAAGCTGGCATGGGTTTTGTGTTAGCATCTTGAGTGTCTGTAAGCTGGGCCACCTGTTACTCTCATGTGATAGGACCAGGAGTGGGTGGGGGGTCCTGGCACTTACCCTCGAGTCAGAACAGCTCCCTTCTCTGAGACTGTGGCCGCCGCCTCGAGCACACTGGGGGCTTTCACTGAGATCCGGGCCACCGGAGGAATCTGCATGGTGCAGAAGGGGAAGGGAAGGTGAGGATGTGGCCATGATCCCAACTCTGGCATTGACCGGAGCCAGTTGAAAGGGGGATGTCTCCGTCGATTCACCACCCAGGGCAATAGTCCTCAAGCTTTGACTGGCATCGAGACTCCCCTGCGGGGCTGGTCACCACTGTGCGTAGCCTACCCCAGTTTCTGATCCAATAGGTCTGACATGGGCTTGAAAATCTGAGTTTCTAACAAGATCCAGTCCCAGGACCCCACATTGAGAACTACTGACCCAGAGAACTTGAGAGATAGAGGGCGCACAACTCAATTTTACCTGAAAACTCTGTCCCCCGCCCCCACCCCCATTACCTGGGTCTACTTTGTTGTCAAATCCTGCAGATTCATGCTTTGAAAGACTGCCATCCTCCCCCATCTCCTCTGCCACACGCAGCCTTCCGGTCCAGTCACCCGGGAACTCCTTGCTTTGGACCAGCCCCACCACTGACCCCAGCCCCACTGGATTTGCAGTGCCTCGCCACGGCAGGTCAGACTGAGGCCAACTCTGGAAGCACAGGCTCCTCAGAACCCAGCTCTCCCTCATCTATGCAGCTCTACCTCTGTTAATCCCCCGTGGGTACCGTGACAGCTCCTATCCCAGTGTGGCTGGTCCTGCCTCCCCTCCTGCTCACACTCATTCCCATGCTCAACAAAGCTTTTCCTCATGCACAGGCGCAGCGCTGCATCTTCCTTCAGCTTTTCCTTCATCCTCTGGATAGAGGCTCGTTTCTGCCTGCCCTTCGGGGCCACTTCTTCCCGGAGGCCTTTCCTCAGGCTGGTGGCCTGAGTTGATTTCTCTCGGTCCTCATGCCCCATGTCCCCACAGTACTGAGAACCTATGTGACATATTTCAGCATTTCCCCAGTTCTTTCTATGGTTCGCTTCTTGTTTCATAGGCTCCCAGTTCTCAGAACAGTGCTATGATGTGTGTCAGGGTCTGGCACTTAATCCCTTTGGTGGTGCTCTGCAGTCTTCCTAAAGGAGATGGTGCGTGCTCAAGAAGCATGATGACTTAACAAGGGTTAAATCCAGAATTGGCTTAGTCAACAGACATATGCTATGCTTTGTTCCTTCACCCCAACCCCACTGAAGGCTTAGGGTCACCACATTCTTGAAATTGCTGGGAAATTCCAGGTTGAGGACATCATGATTAACTGTCCCCTTCTCTCCCTAGCTGGCCAAATGTTGTGGGCAGAGTTACTGTGCCACCTTGTGGCCTCTCGGGAGCTCTCCCTCCCCATCATACCAACAGCCCAGCCCATGGAACATCCACCGCCTCTTCTTCTCCACTGTCTTCAGTCCTCCTCCAGTACGTTGCAGCACTGAGTCAGAATTAGCTGTACGAGCTCTGACTCATTCTTCCACCCTGGGATAAGGGGCCTCTGATCAACTGCAGGACCCCTGCTTCACTGTCTCAGGCTCAGGGGAAAGAGTCAGTCCTGCTGCCTTTCTTTTGTCACTGTGTCCCCATGACCATCCTGTCCCATCGCAACTCCTTCTGGTCTCCCAGAAGCACTTCTCTGCCAAGGCTACTATGTGAGGCCAGCCCAGAGGCTTGGAGCAGGTAATCCAAGGATGTGAGCCACCCTCTTCCCCTTAACTTTGGTCTTCTTCTGACCACAGCTAAGGGCAGCTCTTTGTGCTGTCACAGCCTGGAAATCTGTGGCAATGGCCCAGCCATCCTCAGTTTCTCTTGAGGACTAGGTTGGGGCAGAGGGCTCCTGATAAAACAGATGGGCCCATCTCTCCTCTTTCTGTGGTTCTCCTAGTACGGGGATGACCTAAATGAGGTATTTGGATTAGATTTTCTGCTCAGACAGGGAGCAAAGGGCTCACTGTCCAGTTTGTTTCAGAATGATGAGGGGGCTGGCCCACACAATCTCCAGGGTCTTTTCTAGTCCTCACCTGGCACGATCCACCCATCTGGAGAGCTTCTGCTCACAGAGACCAGGGTGCCTGAGCTGACCTCACCTCTAGCCACGATTCCACCCCTACTGTGCAAACCTAAAGGGTACCCACATTCATGCCCAGAAGAAGATGCAGGAGATTTTATTTTCCCCAAAGGGACCCTGAGCTAGCTCTGGATGTGCACCCCCTGATCTGCCTTCAAAGAAAAACAAGCTGCCACCATAGGGGTAGCTCATGTACCATAATGGAGCGAGGAGGAAACAAAGGCTTGGCCATTTGGGCCCAACTCGGGACAAGGGGGAGGGGTAGCAATGGTCGCAGAACTTCCGCCAGGAGGTATCCCGTGTGCATGGCAGTTCAGCCTCCTAGCGATCTGAACTCCCTCCTCCTGTCACAGGTACTGATCCCTAATACAAATCTCATACCCCCTACCCTGCATCTCAGCGTCTGCCTTCAGAGACCCCGACTGGGAACAGACGTCCTCCAGAGGTGTCCTGGGTGCAGATGCCTGATGTTTCATGTTTTCACAACATTTAAGACCCTTGACAAGCAACTCTTGACCTCTTAGCTGCCCCTGGGAATTAGTCAGGCGCGTCCACCTGGCATGGGCCTACCACAGAAACCACTTCTTTCTCCCTGTGTTTGAGATGTCCCCTAGGCAACACCTTTTTCTGTTTGCCTGAGAGCTGAATTTCTGGCAAGAAAGAGAACACCATCCAGTGGTGACTGACGTTGGGACCCGAAAACCTGCAGGTAGGCTTTTCTAATAATCTTTATGGCTGCAATAAAGGACAGGGTGAGGAGTTTAAAGCACAACATGGAGAACTAACCAGGCTTATTTTACTTACCAAAGACTTTCCATATGCTCGGTTCCCACACAGATTGGATGATTTGGGTTCCAAACTCCCCACTGCAAGGTTGAACAGAGGAGGCATTACTCAGTGGTACTCGGTGTTCCACTTCCCCCCGCTTCTGCAACAATGATCTCATTAGCTAATCAGTCACAAGCTGGGAATTTCTAAAGGCCTTTGTACCAAGCAGCAAGATCGGGCAGGAGGGTCAGGCAACGGGACAACTGTTGAGTGGGTCACCTGCGTCCCTGGCACTCTTCCGGGTGTGGGGTGGGCGGGGAGGGTAGAACTAAGGTCTAAGAAAATCATGTGTATGGAAGCATTTAGTATGTCTGCAGGCAGTAGGTGCTCAGAGAATGTGCCCTTAGCTTGTCCTTCCTTCCTAAGGTGCCACATCACAAGAGGTTATCAGGAGTTCAGTCTTTGCTGCTGGGATCGATTTAGCTTGCTAAATCTGTGCAGTCCTCTCTGGAAATGAGCAGAGAAGCCTGTCTGCGGTGGGAGGCCCAGCTTCATGATGTGCGAGTGTTGGAGATGATCAGAGTCCTGAGATATTGGTTACACAGGACTTATGTGAGAACCTTCTTACTATGCCTTTATTCCTGAAGCCCGAACTACTTCTGAGTAATCTCTACCCTGCAGTCTTTAGCTTCTGAGAAGCCAGGTGTTGAGCTGAGGGTGCTGGCAATAGGTAGGGGAAAGTTGGCTTTCAATCTAGTCCTCTCCTTGGGCAGACATTCCAGAACAAGCCCCATCCTATCACACTATAAAAATAGAGATAAAACACTCCCCAAACCAAGGAAGAAAACATTTCAGTGCTAATAAAATGAAGTTAAAGACTACCAAGATTGAATCACAACTTATAGTGTATAAGTAATAATAGCAGCTCAGAGTTTTGAGTATTTACTGTGTCAGGCACCGTGTTGAGTATGAAACACATAGACATTATCTCATTTAACCCTTACCATAACCTTGTTAGGTAGGTATCATAATAGTCCTCACCTTCCAGATGAGGAAATCAAGGCCTCGGAGATACATAACAGAGGGAGCCAGGTAAGGATAATCTAGGGAATGGCAAACTGCTTTGGGGGACTTGCAGGGCTGGAGAAACGTGACTGAGGGACACCCTAGCCCATTATGGGAGGTATTTGCCAGGTAGAGACAGGGAGGACAATCTGCAGAAAGAAGAGGGTCTGGGAAGTTCCTGGAAATAGAATATAATGGCACAGTCCCAGAATTGTACTGCAGCTCAGGGTTTCTGTGTATATGGATGGGTGGGGACAGGAGTGTGTCACAGGAGGTGGCCCTGGAGAAGCCACCAGCAGAGAACAGATTCTGGGGGGCTTGAACATGGTTTGGAGGCAGTGGGGGTAGGAAGGACACTGGAGCAGAAGGATGGCAGAGGTAGATTTCTGCTTTAGACAGACCCCTCTGGTAACCTGGTAGAGGAAAGAAGGACTACTGGCTGAGGGCCAGGGTTGGAGGCTACACACCAGAGATGAACTGGGTCTGAGCCCGGGTAGCCTGAGGTAGGTACCAAGAGGGAGAGATGAGACATATCCAGGAGTTGACATTGTCAGTGTTTAGTATGTGACGTGGTGGGTGGAGTGGGGGTAGGGAGGACAAGGGGGTGTTAAGGAAAATAACCCTGCTGAGAAAGGAAGGGATTCATTCCATTTGAACAAGTTGGTTCTGAGGTGCCCGAGGACATCTTGGTGGAAACATTCCTTAGGTGGCGGATTCTCCAGGGCCTAGGAGGTGGTTGTCCCCATTCCAGGCATTTGAGGCTCACTGCTCAGGGCCGCTGAGAGAGTTTCTTAGCTGGATCTCTGCCTTCAGAGTCCCTGCAATTTCCAAGATTCCTCAGAGAATCTTTCTCCCACATGAGAAGGCTACATCATCCAGGAACCTTCTCCTACAGCTCAGAAAAGAAGCAAGCCCCCAGATCTGAGATCTCTGGAGACACACATCCTTCTGATGGGAGGATGGAAGACTCAGTGCCTCAGGCTTTCCCGTGGAAAGCACTGGGTCTGGCTTTGACTCAGAAACCCTCTGTCTGAATCTATCAGATTGGGGGAGCTGAAGGAATTGAATCAATGCCCAACTCAATCTTTTTTTTTTTTTTTTCTAACCTGACTAGCACATTCCCTGCATGAGCTGACTGTCACATGTTGGGCAGATTCTCTCCATTTCATTACTTACTGTTCTCTTAGAGAATAAAAGTCTGACTTGGACAGTCACGCTTCCACAAGCTACTCAGGAAGGAAAGCGACCCCTAAAGCTAGATGGTTGGGAAGACCTTCTTTTCTGGGGGTGGGAGATGGAGGCATTGACTAGCAAATTAGAAGAACTAAGATTTAATTTCAGTTTTTGTTGCTAATAAGCAGTGTGACTTTGGATCAAACAGCCTCTATGGTTTCAGTTTCCTTTTCTATAAATGAGCATGGGGTGTTGCGGACCAGGGGTCCTCTCCCTTTGGTGTGCATTCTAATCACCCGGGGTTGTTAAATCAGAGATTGCTGGGCCCCGCCCTAGAATTTGATTCAACAGGTCTCAGGTGGGACCCCAAATTTACATTTCCAGCAAGTTCCCAGGTAATTCTGCTGCTCTGGGGACCCCCAATGTGAGAACTACCCATTTGACTGGTCCCTAAATCCTTGTTAATCAATATATTATCCTCAGACCAACACCATCAACATCATCCAGAAGCTTTTTAGAAACATAAAATCTGGGCCCTACTCAATCCTACTGAGTTAGAATCTGCATGAAAACAAGATTCCCAGGTGATTCTTTTGCACATTGAAATTTGAGAAACATGGCTGTAAATCCAGTTTATCTTTTTGTAGCAAAGATATTCTCTTTTTCCCTTTCTACACAGATATGTACCCACCCACCCACCTATATATAGACACAGAGAAAAATTTATCTCCTCTTAATTTGCAAGGCAGATTGTGGTTTTCCCAATGCTTTCATTTTACATATGTGTATATGTAATCACTTAGCTAGAGAGTATAGCTTGATTTATGCGTTATTATACATCAGATCATAAAACAGGATCAGGGTGTTACTGATCAAGGAAACCTTAGAGATCCAGTTGAACATCTACGAAGAAGGTGAGAAGATTGAAGATTGAAGAAATATACTCGATGAAGTATAATTTCGGTTCTTACAACATAGAAAGTTGTTGACACCCAAATGCCTTGAGAAGGACATCCCAAACTTTCTGTTGTGCATTTTAGGAGTTAAAATATGAATGACTTTAGGCTGTGGGCATAACAGAAATAACCTAAGGCAGCAATTAAAGGCAAGATAACATCACAGACTCCAGAGGGCTGGGCACAGATTCCTATTGAACTACTTGGGGTGGGGGCCATTTAAAAAAAATAGTGCTGAAGTTAAGTCTATAATGTTTCCAGTTTTCAAAGCAAATTTGTCCCTAAATTCTTTTTAGATATTGTTCAAATAGCCCTAAGTCATTCACATTTACAGTGGTGAGATCTTAAGCTGGCAGTTTATAAAGAGCCTATATAATTACAAACATGGCCTGTAAAATAAATAAGGTAAGCTTCTGTTTGTCCATGAGTCATGTCTACACTAGCTTTCCCTCCCCCAGAACATAATGATTTTCATCTCTGGAACCCAGCAGGGCTTCCTGGGGAGCAAGATGGCAGGTGGAAAGCATCCTCTGCCCGCCCAGGGTATTTTTCAGGCGGGTGTTCTGTGTTGCTCTGTAGGTGGGGCCCGAGAGCAGGTGCACTCAGCGCAGGGGCGGCCCGCGCCGAGAATGGGAGGAGGCGAGGGAGGAGGCGAGGGAGGAGGCGAGGGAGGAGGCGAGGGAGGAGGCGAGGGAGGAGGGCGGGAAGCGGACTGCCCGCGCCACAGCACCTGCGCTACCCCAGCGCGATGGAGGACGCCGGGAAGGAGCGTGAGATTGTTGGAAAAGACAAGCCAGGTCTCCTGCCTTGCGGCGTCTGGTCGTCACTGAGTCCCTAAGGGAGGTTCCAGGGACTTGAACCAGGGCGCACGTACCGGGTCTGGCCGGGGCCTTGGCAAGGTGGGGTCCCTGCGGCCGCGCGCTGTGGAGCCGGCCCGACCTGCGACCCTCGCCGTCGCGGCGGTCGCTGCGGTGCGGCAGCAGCTCCAGGGGCCGCGGCGTGTAGAGGTCCGACTCGATCACCACCTGCCGGGAGGAGGAAGGACAGTCAGCTTGTTCCTCTCCTCGGATCTTTAGATGCACCTCGGGCCCATAGTGCATTGGTGGAGTTTTCCTGACGCCAGAGAATGCTAGCAGCAGTGAGACAACTTGGGTTAACCGGCCTCCGACAGTCAACCGCTTTTATTGAATTTCAGCAGGCCAAATGGTGCCATGGTGCAGGAAGATGAGGGTCCCCGGAGTTCCTCACCAGCACCCCCTTCACAGAGTCAGGAGCCTGGCTGGGCCTTCGGGCCAGACCTGTCACCCACCCTGGGGCCTTACATGGTCTGGCAACAGAACAGACTGTTTGGAATGATGACAGTTTTGGAAATCAGGGTCATAACAGTCTTTGTGAGAAGCAGACACCCTTGTTCAAACAGAGGACAGTTTTTTGAATGCTCTAGCAGAGGGAAGAGCTAGGGACAGGACTTGGGGCCCAACCAAGTCCCAGGTTTTAAAAAGAAGAAAACTGCTGGCACAGTTCCACATGCTTACACTTCCTTCACCTTGCAGAACGCCTGTGTGAGGTGGAGCTGGGAGATGAATTTCTACTACACATGGTTTCCTAAGTGGAAATTCCCCAAAACCAGTCAGAATACTAAGACCTAAGGTGTTTTTATTAATGATCACCTGCTGAATAGTTATCTGGGGAAGTAGAGTAAGAGGAAATACCCCTTTTGTCAAGACCCAATGAAATGGGCCTTAAAAGTTATAATAAACATACTCAAATCGTTGAAATAATTTAAATGTAAAAAACTTGAGACAAATATTGCCGTATTTTATCTTAATACTGGGAGTGATGAAGGGTATCTTTGTGGGTTTTGGCTCCTATCCTGCATATTTTTATAGATATCCAGGACATTGGAGTCATCCATTCTGAATTTCTTCACTCATTTAAATCTGATTAGAATGTTCAATAGTGCACGGCAGCTGCTCTGGGGTCTACACCGACTCATTCGTTTGCTCCTTCATCAGATGCCCTGTGAGGGCACGTTCCGTACGAGGTCCTGGGCACTGGGTGCATCTGCAAGTTAGGTGGACCCCTCCGAACCTTGGACGGATCCCCCTCACTTGTCCACATAGAACAGCAGTGTTGCTTTTAGAGGATGCTGAAGGAAATAAAACTAAATTTTTAGAAGTTATAATAGGGTGATATTTTGATTTAGCGGAGAAAAATTGGATCTTTAATACTGTTACAATAAATGGCAGGTCACTGGGGGAAATGGATCTGTGTTCACATGTCTTACACCAAAATAAATACCAGACAGATCCAAGATACATGTTGAAAACTAACAAAACACAAGAATTGAATGTGGCTCAATATAACATTTGTTACACATGAAGGGGAATGACCCCTATGTACATAGAACACCTAAAAATCAATAAAGAAGAAGAAAACAAGAGAAAAAGGGAGCAAAAACCAGAAGCTGGCCATTGACAATAGAGACACAACTGGTAAACATAACACCACAAACATGAAAAGATGCTGAACAGTCATTAAGTGAAAGTGAAAACAAAGTTGTTTTTTTCTCCTCTCAGATTCCGTGATAAAGAAGGTAGCTCCATTTGCGGTCACGCAGACCCGAGTTCATGCCCCAGCCTTGACAATTAGTGGTTCCGTGGAAAGGAGATACTCTTGCGTGTCCTTGCTCTATTGGGGCGAAGTAAATGCCTATCATCTGTAGAGGTTTTGATAATAGAGCGTGCTCTCTATCTTCAAGCCACATATTTATCTACAGAATCAGAGAGCAGTTCATGTCTCCTGAAGACAAAACTAGGAAAAGCTGTCACTCTTCGCTTCAGTTTACTACAAAGAGTCCTTTGCTCAGAAAACCAATATATCCCTAATTTGGTCTTATTCGGGTTAGGAAATTAACTCCTCTCAAGCCCATTTTAAGGCCCAGAACCACTCATCCTGTGGCTTTGGGGAAAGCTGATCACTCCGAAACAGGATTAGTACTTTTTCTTCTCTGGTCACTGCAGGAGGTGGTCTCCTCCCAATAATTTAAAATATGTTCCTTTTTCCTCCCAGCTATATCATATGTCCACTGACATATGATTTGGTAAGGTGTACAATGGGTTGATTTGATCCATTTATAAGCTGTGGTATGTTTAGAAGGTGGTGGTTTGGTTAGGCTGGGGGCAGCCCTGGGCCCACCCTATACCAGCTCAGTGGGTGGTCCAGCATTGACTGTCCAGTCTCCTCTGCTCTCCTCTTTACTTACCTCCCTTCCCCTTGGCCCCTTGCTCTGCCATGGTGTTGCCCAGAATACTGGAATTTCCTAGATTAATGGTGGTTCAGAGCCACTTACATTCCCCTGGACATGTAATATTTGGCCTAAGGGCTCTCCCCTGAACGTGACCCTCCAGGCTGAATAAGAGACTCCTGAGCCTCATTACTGACACAGCTGTCACAGGTGCTTCTGATTTTATTTTCACTCTGCCAGCATTCTTCTGAGTAAGGAGGAGTGAGACTGGTATGTTTTCAGACCCACTTTGTACAAGGAGAAAGCAAAGCAGGTAAAGAAAGCCTGTGGAGTCCATGAGGGAAACCCAGCATTTCCTCCTCTGAAAGGGAAGCAAACGTTCCCTTTCAGGAACAAGAAACTCCACCTCCGCAAGCAATCGCTTCTCTGCACTGTGGTGCGGGAGAAGAGAACGGGGAGAGAGGGAGCCCAGAGGTATTAGCTGCTCAGCCCTCTGCTGGAGGTAGGAGCTCCCAGGGGACTGGGATGAGGTTGGTTAGTTCCCAAGTCATGACTTAGGGCCAGGTACCTCTTCTGGGTGTCTTCTCCAGGACCCAAAGATGCCAATTACATGAAAGGAAAGAGGAGAGGTGCCCAGTTCAGAAGATTTCCCTTTCTTAGCTGGTCTTGTACTTGGTTCTCATTTCCCACAGGAACAGAGGCTCTGAGAGGACTCCAGGGGAGCACATTTGGCTCTCACCAGGAAATGGACAGCTGAATAGATGGCTGTGGCCTCCTGAAAGCCTGGGTTATTTTCTGGTCTCTAGGACACAGTTTGGGGTGGCTACTGCTGATCTTAGAACAAACTGGTCTGAGAGCAGGCTCTTTAGCGTTCCCTCCTCCCCCCGCACTTCCGGTACAGGGGTAAGACTGGGGAATGGGGAGAAGGAAGGGAGAGGCAGGTTTGGTGTTGGATTTGCCTTTCCTTTCCTAGTCAGCAAACTGCCTTCTGAAAGTAGGGGGATGTACTAGAGCAATACACTGATGCTCCCCTACTGGTCTTGGGTCAGAGATTAGAAGAACAGAAGTCATGGGCTAACACTCAAGCCTCAGGATTCCATCCACTGACATCTTCAAGTCTCACTTCTGTGTGTTCACCAGCCTAGGGGGCTGGTAGGGGGCTGGAAAGACAGGTGAGACCTAGGTGATGGAGAATCATCATGATTTAGGGCTGATGGGATCCATAGCAATGTTCTAGCCCAACTCCCTAATATTACACATAGAGAAACGGAGCCCAAGAGAGATCATGTGTCTTCAGGGTCACAGAGTTATAAGGGGCAGAGCCAGGATGAGAGTTGTGGTTTTATGACTTCTGGGTGAGCGCTTTTTAGAAGACCCAGAGAAGTGCCTACATCCAGATAAGAAATTTCAAGTGCAATCAATCACTCAGGACATTTTGAAAAATCAGTATATTTGCAGGCCAAGTTCTCTCTGATAAGGTTGAACTCTGGGGAGAATGTGACATTTACAATCTCATTTTTCCATCTTTCCTGGTAGTGGTACCACTGCTCATTGTGATGGGGCTGGGGAATCAGTGGCCCCTGGGGGGTCCTGACTCTGTATCTTAGTGATGCTGGGGCACTAAGATGGTTTAGAGAGGGGAGATCTTTGTAAAGGAGGGAACCTGACTCCATATGGTAGCCCAAGGACAACAGACACAAATAAGAATTTCAGGACAAAAAATTCAAAACCTTGGTAGATTTAAGCAGTTACAAAATGTGAATATTTTCCTTGGGAACTCAAAGGCAGCCAAGAGCCAGTCGGATGAGGAAACAAATAATCAGAGATCGTTCTTTCTTTAGGACTCACTTCCTTCATCTTAGGTAGACTAAGACCTTTCTTGTCTTTTCTAATTTGAATGTTCTGTACAGCTGACATTGAGGTTTGCAAACAAAGGATGAGTCAGGATGTTAGGGGAAATGAGAAATTTAGAGGTGAGCTCAAAAACCAGAGGGCATTATTAAGTTGTCTCACATGGAGGAAGACTGTATAGTTGAAGACAAGATCCAGCTTCTAATTTTTTTTTAAATCAAAAGCAAGTTTTAATATGTATTCATATACTTGAGTCATTTTTTTTCCTCTGAGTAAAAATATTTTGGAGAGGGAAAGTCATAAACCATAAACATAACTGTCTTTCTCAAAAATTTCCACTCCCAGGAAACCTGAGAGCTTGGTTCTGCAGGACTGGCTGAAGTCAAGTGGCTTTCCAGAAAGCTGTCTCCACTGAGAGTTGTCTTCTTTATTAAGGTTTGGAACCTCCTGAGGATTTCCTCCCTAGAACCTATTAATTATTAGTAAGTGTGGTGATTTAGTTTCCATTTTAAAAGCTTTTGTAAACACTGCTCTGTCCTTACAAAGCCAGCAGATACAGGTATTAGGAGTGATTCAGACAGGAACATTGTTTAAGGTTAGAAATTCAGGGAAAGAACGTGGTGGGGAACTAAATATTCTCAATTCCCAAGGGATCTTTCCAGAGTCATGAATGACTTGTGGTTCCTTCAAATCCAGAGCAATGCCAAACTCAAGCCCCTGGACCAAAAAGTCTTTTGTGAAACTTCCCTTAAACTGAAAATGACCTACAAACAACCCCTTCCCTTTTCCACTTTTTAAAAGATTTATTTATTTATTTTAGAGCCCAAGTGTAAATGAAGGGAGGGACAAAGGGAGAGGGAGAGAACTAGACTCCTCAAGCAGCCTCCCCACGGAGCACAGAGCCTGAGGTGGGCCTCAATCCCACAAACCCAAGATAACGATGGAAATCAAGAGTTGCCTGCTGAAGGGACTGAGTCACCCAGGTGCCCCTCCCTTTCTATTTTTGGTAACACCCACTCCTTGAAAATCAGGAGCATATTTCTTTTAGATTGTGGGCTTGGGTTTTCAGGGATGAGGAGAAAGGTAAGAATCTACCTTTCTACCACAAGAATTTCTACCACAAAGAAATCTTCCATCCATTTAAAGTCCTTTTCTTTCCTCTTTTTTTCTTTTTGGTATGTTTTTAAGTAGACTTCATGCCTGGCACAGAGCCCAAGGCAGCGGCTAAACTCCTGATCCTGAGATCAAGCCCCGAGCTGAAATCAAGAGTCGGAGGTTTAACTAACTGCACCACCTAGACACTCCCCTTGTCTTCCTTAATATAAAATATTCCCAAAAGTCATTAAAAAATACATACGACAACAGAAAAATGTACAAAAGACATGAATTAGGAACATATAGAGAAAAAAAATCAAAATCCCTGAAAAGATGAAGAATGATATTAATAATTAAATAAATGCAAATTAAAATGAGATACCTTCACCTATCAGATTGTCAAAGACTAACAACACTGATGACATGCAGTATTGACTTAGGTGTTTTGGTAAAGGTACTTTAAAAAACAGAATTTGACAATGGCTATAAGTTTTTTTCAATGTTCATATCTTTTGAGCATTTGAGCATTTTCTTTTTTTAATTACGGTATAATTGACATATAACATTAAGGAGTACAATGTGTTGATTTCATGACCAAGCATTTTCATATCTGTGACTTTATCCTCAAAAATATTTGCATAAGAGCATGAAAAATATGTTCAAGGATATTGCTTGTGGCATTGTTTAGTAGAATTTGGTTAAATATTCTAGAAAACTTTAGATGTGATTTGGGAAAAAAATTATAGTACATTCATATAATAGCATGATATGCAGGCTTTATAAAGAATGAGGTAGATCTATAAGAATTAACTGACATGTAAAAAGATTCAAGATTTATAGATTAGTGAAAAAAGCAAATTGCAAAATGGTATGTTATCGAGCAATGGAACATAATAATGATATGTTGGTATACGGGAAATTTTCACTTAAAAAGCACCAACATTCATTGAATGCTGGGTGTGTGTCAGGCTCTGGACTAAGCACTTTACATGTATTAAGTCATTTGTTCTCCAGTGGTTCTTAAGATTATGTGCTGCTATTATTCCCATTTGAATACTAAAGAAGTTGAATCCCAGGACAGTGGGCAACTTGTTCAAGGTTACCTAGCTAGAAATGGATAGAACTGGAATTTATGTCTAGGCAGTTGAACTCTAAGTCTACATACCTGCCTGTTATGTTCCACAGTTTCTTAGAATTTTCTGTTATTATATTTTATATGTTCATAGTATTTGAAATTCTATAGTAGGCACACACTACTTTGGGAATTAAAAAAAGTAATGTTTGTAAAAATAACAATGACTAGGGGCGCCTGGGTGGCTCAGTGGGTTAAAGCCTCTGCCTTCGGCTCAGCTCATGTTCCCACAGTCCTGGGATCAAGCCCTGCATCGGGCTCTCTGCTTAGCAGGGAGCCTGCTTCCTTCTCTCTCTCTCCACCTGCCTCTCTTGCCTACTTGTGATCTCTGTCTTCAAATAAATAAACAAAATCTTTAAAAAAAATGAGAATGACTAAAACTCTGTCTCATTCCCAGGACACTGAAAAAAAAAATCATTTTAATGGAGAATGGGCCTTCAAAAATTGACATACTTAGAAAATCAAAATGGTGTTCCTTGAAAAATTGTGATAGAAATAGAAACTTCAGCATAACCAAGAGGGAACAATCAGCAGTAAACCTTTCCAGAGAAAGTACAAAGATGGATTGACAGCTTTTGTATAAAGAAATTTGTAAGTAAAATGAGAAATTCACAGCATCCTGTGGCTCCAATGACATGTAAACTAATTTTAAGGTAATGCAAGTGCTTATCAGAGTAGCAAAAGATAATGTAGAAAAATGAAAGTCAGTGAGGCTGGAGGTAAATGGAAAAACATTGCTGGAAGCCTGGCAACTGTTTAGAATTCCTGGTAATATGTGACAAAGCTGTAAGCAGAAACCATTTTTTAAAAAATCACTATTCTCCACATCTAGCATAGTGTCTCTTACTTAGTAGGAATGAAAATACTGGATGGATGAATGGATCAATGGATAGATGAAACTATTCTTAACCTTCTACTTGTTAATTTACCATGGAATTAATTCAAAAGAATAGTATTTCATCCAAATTAATTGCAATGCTATTTATAATAGTGAAAAAATAGAACATCACAAATGCCAGCAACAGGAGAACACCGAAGTCAGGAATGCTATACTCATCGTGGACTCTGTTTAAATAAGAACAATTTTTTTAGAGAATGAGATTTACTCTATGTGTCTAGGGAAAATGTCAGAATAGGGGAGTCTGATTCAGGGCTTTTTGCTGTCTGGTAGACATTTGTCAATTATTTTGGTGAAATGGAAGACAGGAAATTGAGCAGCCGCCACATGTCATAGAGAAAAACTTCCTGGCTATTGAGAGCAGGGGAGAGGAAGAGAAGAAGTTAGATGCTGCTTTTGTAATGGAAACCCAAAAAAGGGATCAAAATTGAAGTTGTCCTTACATTCTTGGTCAAGAGGTGTTGAGAACTTTTGACTCTTCTTCTGGCTGGACTGGACACTGCAAAGAGAGAGAAAGGAAAGGTTTTAGAGAACACAGGTTGAGGATGATGTAGCCTCAGAGCGGGTTTGCCCCTGGAGTGGGGAAGGGCGCAGAGGAGGGAAGGTGGGGAGAATAAGCAGGGTGTAATTACAATTTTAGATGTTACTTGGCTGAGTGAACCAAAGTTCATAGCAGCAATTATGCACAACAGCTAAAAGGTGGAGACTACCCAAATGTCCAACTAAAAGATGAGTGGATAAACAGAATGTGCTATATGCATACAATGGAATATCATTCACCCTTAAAAAGAAATTAAATTCTGATACATGTGGTAACATGGATGAACATTGAAAACATTAAGCTAAGTGAAATAAGCTGGACACAAAAGAACAAATATTGTATGGGTCCATTATATGAGATACCTAGAGTATTAAACTCAGAGACAGAAAGTAGGTTACAAAGGGGCTAAGGGAAGAAGGGAATGGGGAGTTGTTATTTAACAGACATAGAGATTTGGATAGGGATGTTGAAAGTTCTGGAAATGGATAGTGGTGATATCTGCACAACAATGTGAATAGACCTCATGCCACAGAGCTATGCACTTAAAAATGCTGAAAGGGTCAGGACTCCTGGGTGGCTCAGTTGGTTAAGCAGCTGCCTTCGGCTCAGGTCATGATCCCAGCATCCTGGGATCGAGTCCCACATCGGGCTCCTTGCTCAGCAAGGAGCCTGCTTCTCCCTCTGCCTCTGCCTGCCATTCTGTCTGCCTGTGCTTGCTCTCTCTCTGATAAATAAAATCTTTAAAAAAAAAATGCTGAAAGGGTCAATTTTATATCATATATGTTTTGCTACAGTAGAAAGCTTAAAAAATCAATTAAGCATTAAAAAATGTTAGTTGGTTGGAAGAAGGCATGTGTTTTGTTGAAAATGGAGATACTCTGGCATCTCTCTTCCATCCTGCTGCTAGAATGATTTATTTAGAACTGCAATCCCACCATGTCACTGCCTAGAACTGAAACTACTCCTTGTCACATATCAGATAAGTGACCAGATGAGGGCTGGGTCGCGGTATTTTCTTCAGAGCACCTATAGCCATGAAACCTGGCATACAGTGTGCTAGTTAATAGCCAAGGTTCCCAACTCCTTTCACTTGAGTGTGGATCAGAACTAGACCACTTGCCACTTATGTGACTTGGGCAAATTACCCATCCTATCCACACCTTTTTCTCCTCATCTGTAAGACAGCGGGAATAAACAGCACCCACCTCCGAGAGCTGTGCCAAGGATGAGATGAACTAATTTTTATAAAGCCCCTGGACCGGTGCCTGACAAGGAGTAATTTCCCAGGAATCAGTGGTGGTTATTATGACTGTTCTCCATCTCTGCAAGCTGAAGGCAGGTGGAAAGAGTAGCTGATAACTTTTAGATCCTATAACATTCCATTAGGATTTCTCTTTCCAGAGTTTTCTCCATTTCCTCCTGCTATTCCCCGATTCCTCTCCCCAACCTCTCCCAATGCTGTTTCTCCTCAAGAGAATTATTTTGAACGCTGTGGTGCCATTCACCCTAGAATTAAACCCCCTCTAGTGTGTCTCAGGAAATAACTTCTGGTATAACTTCTTGGTAAAACCACAGCTTTTATCTTTCATATTTACTGTGAATTGTGTCTATGAAATTTTCCCTTAAAGGGCTCTCTTTCTCCCCAGAAAGTAAAAAAAATCCGCACTTGTCCTGTTATAGATTTGATATTTATGTCCCATGCCTTTAAGTAACGCTGTAACACTTGCTGCTGCCATAGTTTTGTGGGACATTAAGATGGCTCAGCTAAAAAATACGTAGAAATATTAACTTGAACCCAATATGTGTATGTATGTGTGTGTTGGAAAGAAAGATATAATACAAGAAAAGGATAGTAATAGCTCACATTGAGCCATACCAGGTGATGGTTTATTTGCCTTATCTCATTCACTCCTTGTAACAACTCTGTGAACCAGGTACTCTGCATTATCTCTATTTTATTGGTGGGGATACTGAAGTTAGGGGTCCCACAGTTCACAGGAACTTAACCATTGGCCACACTGCCTCTTAACCTCTTAACCATTGGCCACACTGCTCACGCTGTTGAACCTGTGCTCAGAAAATGTCTTGGCCATTTTGGTCACCCTAAATGGTAGCATTGGGAAAAGGGCATCCCCGGGAGAACTATTAAGATAGTTAGATAAAATTAAGCCACCTTCTGTTTCTGTAGGTAAGGAACGTGGGGATGTGCGGAAGAGTTACCAATCTCTCTTATAAGCAGTGACTTAAGAAGGGCTAGCACTGCCTTCTCTCACTGAAAGCCCTCTGCTCTATAGCTTTGGAGAAAGCAAGATGAGGCAAAAAAAGGAAGTAGGAAGAAGTGAACTTCTTCCATTCATGGTCTAAGGTAAGACTGCAAATACTCCTTTCCTAGAGAATGACTTCCTGAGCAGTGAAATGTCCATGAATACCAATGAGTACTTGGTTTATGACCAGGAGATGGCCATGAATGAAAATGGCAAGAAAGGAATACAGGATTAAACATTGATCTTTGACTGGACATAGTCATTGTTCTAAATATGGAATAAAAATAGAAATCATTTTTAACTGATTTATTTCATACTAAATGCTTTATAGATTTTATCTGTATATTAACCCCTACCCCGCCTCCCACCGTAATAACCCTGAGAGGTAAATTCTAGCTCTCCCTTTTATAAAAGTGCAAACTCGGGCCCAAAGAGATGAAGTAGCCTGCCCAAGGTCACACAGTACAGAAGTGACCCGCAGTTCCTTGACTACTGTGCTAAGCATATGCAGTCAAAGGCCCTGTTTCAAATGCTTTTAGTCAGGTGAAGTGTGACGTTGCTCCTGAATTGTTGAATAACTTTTTAATTAAAAAGAGCTATATGGATTTGATTTTTTTCTTTAAAAAATGTTAAATGGAAAAATATGACAGGAAATAGACATGTTTTAACATTTTCATATTTATTTCCAGTTTGTTTTTGTCTCATGTAAAGAAATACAAAATCGGGCAAGTTGAGGTTCCCTTTCTTTCTCCCCTAACTCTACTCCTGTCTCTCCCCAGGGCTACTAAGATCACTAATTTAGTCTGCATCTTTCCAGCCTATGTTTTCATACTCTCTGTCTCTGAATATGTATCCATAAGTTGTTTTGTACTGCCAGATATAGTAATTGTTATCATACATATAAAATTTGCAGCCAGCCTTTTTTTCCCCACACTCAACATTATGCTTTTGAGATCTGTGTCCATACACATAGATCTAGTTCATCCCTGTTGACAACTGTGGAATATTCCATAGTACAATGACACCGCATTTTACCCACTCCCCTCTTCAAGGACACTGAAGCTGTTTTTCATTTTGCCCTTCTAGAATCAGTGCCACTGTGAACATCTGTGAGTCAGAGTACCCAGAAGTGGACCTGCTGGGTCCGAGGGTCAGTGTTGACTTTCCAGGTACTTTTCAGAATCTCCAGACAGAGTTCCAACTCCTGCACGTGGGCAGACTCCTCGCTCTTGTTTTTCCTCTCTCTATGTGGCAATACATGTCAAAAGCTTTATTTATGTTCTGCTGGCTGTCTCTTTGTGACCAGGCTGAGTCTCTCCTTTCCCCTCTCCCTCCCCCCTAGCAGTGACCCTGTCAGTGGCTGACACAGGAAGAAGAAAGGGATTCTTTGAGCAGGGGGCACAACACCAGCAAACGTCCAGCCCCCTTCATTCAAGTCTGACAATGAGACCAGGGCTAAGCCAGAGTCCCAGCCTCTCCCAGCAAGGCAGAGGCCTTGGGGAGAGAACAGAGGGAGCAGAAGAGAGGGTTGAGCTTTAGGGGGGGGCGGTGAGGGAACTGTCCAGTAACCAGACACCTGCTGGCTGATGAGCTCGCACACAAAGGCCTCCCTGGGACTTGATACCATTCACCCCAGCACAGGAGCTGACAGAGTCACACGTTGTGGCAGCGCTAGTTCCAGGTGAAGTTTGGGAGGGGGCCCTGGGATCTTCGTTAGAGGCCAGCCCCAGGGCAGGACGTTATTTGACCACTGTATTAGACTTCAGGCCACTGCCGGGAGTCTATTTCCTCACATTTGATGGCATGGTTAGAAATCATACTTTTGAGCCAGCTGGTTCTCATTTCAGAGCCCACTTGCTCATTGGAGAAGAAGAAAGAATCTCTCTAGCTGCTCTGGGAATTTTGTTTTCATCTCTGTTTCCCAAAACAATGGCTTGCTGTCACTTTCATTCGGCATATTGGGTTACCAGTACTGAATTAAGTGGAACGGGGAGCATTTTAACTGCCCTCATTCCTCCCCACCCCCTTTGAGGGATTGTTTCTCAATGACTGATGTTTATCCATATACGTCCTTTTCAGAAACAACAATAACAAATACCATCACAACAGCGAACCCGTGAACCCCTCAGAGAGACCAGAGGATAAGCCATAGTAAAACAGCACGTGATTGTCCTTAACCTCCGGCAGAAGGTGCCGCGTTAAGGAAACCGTCAAGGGCGATTTTACTCACCCTTGGAAGGGATCACGGTGGTGAAAACTTCTATATTTTCATCACTGCAGCTGTAAATCTGATGCATCGTCTCAGCCTTCTCTCCCCCAAAGTGCTGGGAACCGGAAGCCTCTCTCTGAACCCCTAGTCGCGAGGTTTCCTAATCCAGTCTGGCTCGGGGATCATTGTGCAGGTCCACAAAAGACAGGCTGGTGCTGTGATCTCATCTCATTCCAGAGTCTTCACTGCAACATTTTCTAATCCCATCTGTCTTTTTTTTTTTTTTTTTTTATGAATCCTATTATTGTAAACCTTTGATTGAGCGTGGAGGCTTCAGTCCCCTCCCAGCCAGGATGTAGTTAACATTTTTATTTTGCCGTGTCTGCTGCACTGATTTTGGAAGTCTTTTGTGAAGTAAGGATGAAGTGAAATTGCCCGCTCGGTTAGCGCCCAGCTTGGCTGGAGAATTCCACTGAAAAGGAGACGTGAATTTTGGTACCAGCAATTACCCTTTTCATTTCAGAAATGAAGGGAGCTCCCCCCTCCACCACCCCCCGCACTCCAGAAGAACTGGATATTCAGTAATCTGTCGTGTGTTACTTTGGCTTCCTTCTAAGTTTCTATTTTAAACAAAAGGACTGTTTCTCCAGAGCGGTTTTGCCTCATGCCAGTACATGACAAGGCTGACATCTCTCGAGGGCGGTCTATTTAGCATCTCCTTGTACAACCCTTCAGGTGCTCACAGAGACATGGTAACAAGCGGTGCCCTCACACCCAAGGTAGCATAGGAAGATTAGATTTATAAGAAGATTTTATTTTTCTTACCCTAAATATCCTAATACATATTATCCTATATATTCTATTATCCTGTATTTATGTAGAACAATATATATTCTATATTTTATCTTATATATTATATATATACACACAGAAATAAGGTATGCCTGAAATGTTTGTTTTATGTCAAACCCACCATCTTTCATTACACCATGACAGATTTATTTCTTCATATTGATAATGATGATGTAATCATATTAATAATGACAGTTGGCATTTATTAAACACTTGCTAAGAGCTAGGCAGTGTGTTATATAATCTTATTTAATGTCTACAACCACCCAACAAGACTAGCCATTATTTTTGCTTTTATAAGGTGAGGAAACTGAAGCATGAAAAGACTAAGTAATTTGCCCAAGATTAAAATATGGAATGCGTGGCAGAATCGGGTTTAATTCCTAATTTGACTCTAAAATCAATGTACTTAATCATTAAATTATATTCCATTCTTTACCTCCAAAGCCTTGCCCCCTATTTTGAACTTAGGGGTTTAAAGACCCATTAGACTTGGACTTGGTGTCCACTGCTGTTTCTATAGTAGACAAATTTGGGGCATATAATTATCAGTTAGTTGTCAACATTACACTTATATCTCAGAATTGCTCCTAGCCACAGAGGATGGCTCTGGGAAGCCATGTTTATTCTATCTGAATTTGTCCCCTGGACCATATTTGACTGGACCAAGGTAGACACCTAACCCAAACTGCTGCCTCTTGGGAACAGAAATTGGGCCTTAGGCTGGGGCCAAAGGAAAGGTATAAACTCTCAAGACCTAGGTGGTTTCTCAGGGTCAATAGGGATGAAATTGAGGGGAAGCCTGTGGAAATAAATAGAACCAATGATCTGTACAGGGCCTGAGGCCTGAATGCAAATCCAGAGTAAAGAGTTTTAGCTGGGGGAGGAGAGCAAGTACTTTCACTTTGACCCACACTTGGTGGGTCCGTGGTTACCTATACAGGTGGGTGAGAGCCAGTGCAAAGGATAGGGGGTTGGGGGTAAACAAAGTATTGGAAGAGAGTGGGGTGGGGTGGAGAATTGAGAAAGAGCATAAAGAGGCAGAGATAAGGGAGGGACAGAAAAATAATCCAATTTAATAGTTTCCAATGAGATATTTAGGTCTTTATCTGGTAAGTGTCCTTTTTGTTTAAGTAGGTTTTGGTCATTGTCAGATAAAAAGAGTACTGTCTGAAAGACATGTCTATACATTTTATAACCTCCAAGTGATTACATTTTTAAATAATGGAAAATTTAGGGGCATATCCAAATAGAAAGCAAGATCCAAAATTATGTTAAAAGACTAAAATTTTGTTAACAGACTGTAGGTAATAAAATATACATGGAATTTAATAAAACCAAGTGTAAACATTTACCTTTACATTAAAAATTATACAGAATTGGGGTGACCTTATACCAGCATTTTATTAAAAAGAAACATGAAGTTTTGGTTAACCACATGCTTAATAAGAAGTAACAATAGTAAAGAGTAGGCGCTAGAAGACACAAATGTAGTTTCAAGGACCTGATATTAAATTATAATAAAGAAACTTCAGGGCGCCTGGGTGGCTCAGTGGGTTAGCCTCTGCCTTCAGCTCAGGTCATGATCTCAGGGTCCTGGGATCGAGTCCCACATCAGGCTCTCTTCTCAGCAGGGAGCCTGCTTCCTCCCCCACCCCGACGCCCGGCCTACCTCTCTGCCTGCTTGTGATCTCTCTCTCTGTCACATAAACAAAAAAATTAAGAACCTTCTAGGGTACTCAGAAGCCAATCAGGGTCACCTGAATTTAATCTTAAGGAATCCAGGCTGGATTAGGTTTTTGCTAATAAAGTCCAAACTTAGTCAATTAGAGTATATCGTATTACATCTAATGAATAAACCTGAAACACAGAACTAAAGGAGCTAATGTAATGAACACAATCAGAGAAAAACAGTTCTTAAGAAGTAATTTTTACCTGTTGCAAGTATTTTTGAAGTGATAAAAATACATGCTTATTAACACATCAAAAAATTAAAGATGGGTATACAGAAAAAGTGAAATCTACTTCCCCTATTCTAGCTTCACTTCCTAAAAGCAATCATTGTTTACAGATTGGTGGTGCATTTCCAGATTTGCTTATCCTTATTTATATATTTATAAGTGTATATATATACATATATATATATATATACTTTAAAAAATAGAAATGGAGTCATACTACATATACACAGAGGTATGCATATATGCATTCGTGTGTAAACATTTATAGTTCCCATATTTAAAATAAATGTGCAGAAGACTACTGCACATTTATCTACTCCTTTTTAAAAGAAGATTTTATTAATTCATTTGAGAAAGAGAGAGCGCGAGCATGAGGAGGGTGAGGGACAGAGGGAGATGTAGAATCCTCACTGAGCAGGAGTTAAGCCAGCCTTAGGGCTTGATCCCAGGAGTCTGGGATCATGACCCGAGCCCAGGTCAGACACTGAGCTGACTGAGCCACCCAGGAGCCCCTATCTACTCCTTTCTTGATAAACCTATAGCTTATTTCCATTTTAAAAAGTTATGAACAGGTCTGCAGAGAACATTCAAATATATATATCTTTATACATGTCTTCTAACTTTTTTGTAGGCTATGTTTCTAGTTGTGAGAGTGTGGGTCATAGCATATCAGTGTTTAAAATTTCGAGGGCTGGGGCACCTGAGTGGCTCAGTGGGTTGGGCCTCTGCCTTCGGCTCAGGTCATGATCTCAGGGTCCTGGGATCGAGCCCCGCATCGGGCTCTCTGCTCAGTGGGGAGCCTGCTTCCTCCTCTCTCTCTGCCTGCCTCTCTGCCTGCTTGTGATCTCTCTGTCAAATAAATAAATAAAATATTTAAAAAAAATAAAATTTCGAGGGCTTTTTCCACATTGCCTTGCAAAAATTCTGCATCTGTTGACACTTTCACTAATAGGATATGAGGGGCTTATTCCCAACACCTTAGGCAATACATGTTATTATTAATTATTTTGGTCACAGTTATACTGTTTGGCTTTTGGGCTCTGAGCCAAGTATCTTGATCACATTTGATAGTTACAGGGCTCCTTGCCCAGATACCTTACGGTCCACAAAGGGGTGTATGGCTGAGACCTTGTTTTGGAGTATAAACTCTATCACCTGTGTGCAACAGTGAGTACACACCACACCTGTGAGTCCTGGTGGCAGTCCCTGCCAGGGTCAACCAAAGCCCAAGTCAGGTAGAGTCTGTCCTGGCCTGGGTTCCTCTTCTCTCAGGTTCTGGAAGTCAATGATGAGGATTCTACACTGTTGGCACGGGGATGCCCACTTACTTGCAATTTTAAAAATTTGTTTCTACCCTGTCTCAAAGGGCAGGCAATTAATGTCAATGGAAGACTTTACTTATTTATTGCAGGCTTGACTACCTATCTGCCTGGCTATTGGTGAGGGCTGAGTGGTGCTAGCTGTGTTTCTCCAACCTGAGTTCTGGAGAAAGACCATCACAAAGATGCTAGGAGGAGGCCTCTTAGAAAACATTTCATTTCGGTTGAATCCTAAGCAATGTTTCTCGGTCTTTAATGTGATAGGAATTCCTTGTTAAAATGCAGATTCTGATTTCACAGGTCTGAGGTGGGCCCTGAGAAACTGAGTTTCTAAGGGACTCCTATGAAATTTCTGATTGTTGGTGCCAGGGCACACCTTGGAATTAGAGCAAAAAGTTCATTTTAGGAAAGCAGACATTCCTGACCCAGAGGCACTAGCAATAGGAGGAGCTCAGGTCCCTCACCAGAGGGTTTAAATATGATTCTCCAGGGCCAAGGCATAGATATTTAAAAACACCCCTCTGATGAGGGGTGCCTGGGTGGCTCAGTTGGTTAAGCATCTGCCTTCCAGTCAGGACATGATGCCAGGGTCCTGAGATCGAGTCCTACATCAGGCTCCCTGCTCAGTGGGGAGTCTGCTTCTCCCTCTACCCCTCTCCATGCTCATGCTTTCTTTCTCTCTCAAATAAATAAATAAGG
Source organism: Neogale vison (assembly GCF_020171115.1). Classification (NCBI taxonomy): domain Eukaryota; kingdom Metazoa; phylum Chordata; class Mammalia; order Carnivora; family Mustelidae; genus Neogale; species Neogale vison. The sequence continues at coordinate 68,979,078 of NC_058094.1, forward strand.
TCTTAAAAAATAAACAATGATAATAATATCTGACTGGGGCTTGGGTGAAGTGAGGTGGTTCTCAAACTGTCTTCAGGCAGCAGCAGCAAGCAGTAAGGAAATAGGGAAATGTTAGACATGCAAATTCTCAGACCCACCCCGCTTCCTAAATCAGAAACTCCCAGAGCACACCAATCTGCATTTTAACAAGCTCTCTGGCGGCCTCTGACCTTCGCCAAAGTTTGAGAACCACTCTTGAAAGAGCCATCCTCCAAAGATTTGGACTCGTGGTTCTCAACCCTGATTGCGGATCAGAGCTGCTAAGTGGCTTGATAAAGCCTGCGCTGCACCCCCATCTTTTTCTGATTCCAAAGATTTGGAGTGGTTTCTGGGAGTGCGTAGCTTTAAAAGCACCAGGGGGATGTGGATTTAGGGGCCGAGCAGAGGGATGGTAACCTCTCAACATGAATGGTGGTCTATGGCCCCTGGCTTGTGAAGTACAACCTTGGCCCATTCACTCCCCCATTTACTGAAGCCCATCATGTGCCAACACTATGTCAAAGATATCCCTGTTGAACTGCTATTATGTCCCAGGCATTTTATATGTGAGTCCTACAACAGTCTGGCAAGGTGGACCCACTACCACTTTACAGAAGAGAGCCCCTAACCCTGGTCAGTCATGACTCCATGACTTCCTCTCCCCCAGTGCTAATCTGTGCAGACTTAGGGAGGGCCTCTATGTTCAATCTTCAGTGGTTTATTTTGTGAAATTGGAGATATGTTCGTAATTTTAACGGATGTAACATTTACCTTTCAGTTCCTCTGAGGGAGAGAGAGATGGTTTCAATCTTTAACTTAGGCAAATTGATGTTCTCTGTGTGTGAAAAAGACTCTCCTTGTCAGAGGGCAGGAGAGCTAGTGCTTGGAGGTAGGGTGATCAGATAAAATACAGGTTACCCAGTTACATTTTAAGATAATTAACAAAGAGTCTTTCTGGTGTAGTATAAGTATTGGTTTCCTAGCATAAGGTACGTGCCCCATATATCACAGGGGGCATACTTATATGAAAAATCATTTATTATTTACTGGAATTCAAATCTAAGTGGGCATCCTATATTTTTATTTGCTAAGTCAGGCAAGCCTATTGCAGTGGGTTTTCTGACCCAGGTGATGAACACACTCCATCTCCTTGTGATCTGTGGTGCTCCTGTGTTAGATGCTCAGAGCTAAGGTTGCAGAAGGGGAGAAGACAAATTCATCTGGTCTTATTAGGTTCTGCAATAATTGAGATAACCAGAAGCAGTCTTGGTCTAATAATACTTTAAAAAAAAAAAAGCAGTTACGATGTGCCAAGCAGAGTATGATCTATGTTTGCAGAGTATGATCCTTTTGCTCACTTTTTATTTATTTATTTATTTATTTATTTATTTTTTAAAAAGATTTTATTTATTTATTTGTCAGAGAGAGAGAGAGAGCAAGCACAGGCAGACAGAGTGGCAGGCAGAGGCAGAGGGAGAAGCAGGCTCCCTGCAGAGCAAGGAGCCCGATGTGGGACTTGATCCCAGGACGCTGGGATCATGACCTGAGCCGAAGGCAGCTGCTTAACCCACTGAGCCACCCAGGTGTCCCATGCTCACTCTTTTTTTTTTTTTTTAAAAGATTTTATTTATTTATTTGACAGAGAGAAATCACAAGTAGACGAGAGGCAGGCAGAGAGAGAAGGAGGCAAGGCTCCCTGCTGAGCAGAGAGCCCGATGCGGGACTCGATTCCAGGACCGTGAGATCATGACCTGAGCCCAAGGCAGTGTCTTAACCCTCTGAGCCACCTAGGTGCCCCCCATGCTCACTCTTTATTTTATATCACAACCCTGTAAGTAGGCCCAGCACTAGTATCACCATTTAACACTTGAGAATACTGAGGCCCAAAACAGCTTGGTGATTGGTCTAAGACAGGGTTTCGCAAGAGTGCCGTCATCAGAATCTGGGACCAGATAGTTCTTTGTTGTGGGGACCATCTTTCCCGGGCATTGCGGGATGTTTAATGGCGTCCCTGGTCTTCACCCATTAGCTGCCAGTAGGTTTCCCTCAGTTGTAACAATCAAACTTGTCTCCGCATGTTACCAAATGTCCCCTGGGGGGCAAATTCACCCCCGTGGAGAACGATTGATCTAATATTTGATAGCTGTTAAGATATTGAGCCAGCATCAGAACCCAAAGCTTATGCTCTTTGACAAGATAAGTTCAGGAATCAAGAGGAATCTAGCATATCACATTTATTTGGAAGGAAATCATTTGAAAAATGACATGCAGAACTTTTGCACGACCTGTTATGACTGCAGCTTGATTTCTGCTTTGGGCTGTTATCAGAGCTGTGTAAGGTTCTGAGAGGATCATGCCTGGTTCTCAGTCCTTCTAGAACCTGAGGAATGAATACCAATCCTCAGCCCCCACCCAGTACCGGGGGCAGCAAAACCAGGACACTGCCTAACCTCACCATTCCATCACTGTTCGCTCATTCATATTTGGGTTTTTGTGCTCTTTTTTTATTGAGGTAAAATTCACATAACCTGAAATTAGCCATTTTAAAGCAAACATTTCAGTGGCATTTGGTATATTCATAGCGTTGTGCTACCATCACTACCATGAGCACTACCTACTTGCAAAATACTTCCTCACCCTGGAAGGAAACCCTGTACCCATCAGCCATCCTCTGCTCCCCCTTCTAACCTCTAGCAATGACTAGTCTGCATTCTGTCTCTGCAGACTGATATATTCTGGTATTTCATATAAACGAAGTCCCACAATTTGTGAACTTTTGTGTCTGGCCTCTCTCATTTAGCCTAATATTTTTGAAGGCCATCCATATTTCATTTATTTATTTTTTCCAGAAGCTCTTTATTGAACACCTACCATGCACCAAGCACTGGGGATGATGAAGTGTAAACTCACAGAGCTTGCATCCTATGGAAGGGGATAGATGATAACCAGCTGCTATGGTCTGAATGTTTGTGTTACCAAAATTCATATCTTAAAATCCTAGTGCCTAATGTGGTGGTATGAGGATATAGAGTTGTTGGGAGGTGTTTAAGTCACAAAGTTGGAGCTTCCATGAATGGGATGGATGTTCTTATAAAAGAAACCCCACAAAGCTCCTTAACCCTTTCCAGCACATAAGGACACAGTGAGAAGGCACCAGCTACGTATGGACTGGGAAGAGTCACCAGAACACAGACAGCTGGTGCCTTGAACCCAATTGGCCTTCCCAGCCTCCAGAACTGTGAGAAATAAATTTATATTGTTTATTATTTTTATTTTTAATTTTTTTTACGAGAGACTTTAAAAAAAAGTTTTATTTATTTATTTGACAAAGAGAGACAGTGAGAGAGGGAACACAAGCAGGGGGAGAGGGAGAGGGAGAAGGAGAAGCAGGCTTCCTGCTGAGTGGGGAGCCCAATGTGGGGGTCAATCCCAGAATCCTGGGATCATGACCTGAGCTGAAGGCAGATGCTTACTAGGGGCCCAGAGAGACTCTTTTTAAAAAAGAAAGAAAAAAAGAAAGAAAGAAAAGATCTTTGAGAGACAGAGAGAGACAATGCCCAGTTGTGCATGTGCAGACTGTAGGGAGAGGGGCAGAGGGAGAGGGAGAGAATCTCAAGCAAGCAATCGGCCCAGTGCGGGGCTCATCTAATGACCATGAGATCATGACATTAGCTGAAACCAGTAGTCTTATGCTTAACCAACTGAGCCACCCAGGCACCCCTCTATTATATATAAGCTTCCCAGTTTGTGGTATCTCATTACAGGCCCAAATGGACTAAGACACCAGAATAAGTAAGTAAAATATTTGCAGTTTTAAAAGGAGTGGCCAAGGAAGACCTCATCCAAAAAAATGGTCTTGAATATCCTGAGGGGCATGAGGAAGTTAGCCTGTGAATAACTGAGGGAAGAACATCTTAGGCAAGGGAACAGCAAGTGCAAATATCCTGAGGCAGAAGTTTGTCTGCTTGTTTGCAGAGTATTCTGGAGTCACTGGACTGGTGTGGACAAGAAGACCGTAGGAGACAAGGCCCAAGAGACAGCAGGAAGCTACACGAAGGGCTTTACAGATAGGGTAACTGTAATTTATAATCCAAAGTAGGTTGCTTTTGAGGGGAAAGCAAGCGCTACTAAATTATTCTAGGCAACAAATATTAACTGGGATTGTCTTAGGCATGCTGGATCATAGCAAGGATTTAACTTTTACTCTGAGTGAGATGCGAAGTCCCTGGTGGGCTTTGAGCAAAGGTGGGCCATGATCTGACTTGATACCTTCACTCCAGTTACTGTGTTAAGAGGGACTGAAGGGTGGCAAGGGTAGAAGCAGGGGGGGGCAGTGAGAGGCCCTTGCAGCACCACAGGTCAGAGCTGGTGGAGAGTTTGATCAGAGTTTGGAAAAGCTGCTAAGATCACATTCTGGATGTGATTTAAGGTAAATAGGATTTCTGACCAGTAGGCTGTGGGTGTAAGAGAAAGAGAGGAGTTAAAGGTGGCACAGCTGAAGGCTGGAAAAGGAAGCAATTTGGAAGGCAGATCCTGTTGCAGATGCAGTTCCCAGGAAGCTGACTTTAAGATGAAACTTGCAGGGAGCAAGTTGGCTGGCCAGTGCTTGTAGGATCAACACCCAGGTGTTTCGTGAAGGAAGTGAGGTCAGGTGGAGGTAGTTACTGGGATGCCATGTAGGCCCAACGAGGAACCCAGCCAACCCCAAGAAGGAATGTGGAGGCCGGGCAGCCGGCCTGGGTCAGATTTACCTGGGCCAAGGTAGTTGGTCAGGTCTCCTAATTGACATCCTACTTGACTGGTACCAGTTGGAGACCACCTGGAGAAGGGGATGGTCTTGGGCGAGGTCATTCTCTTCAGTGGGGCAAGCTCTGGTGGGAAGTGAGGGGTGAGCTGTCAGCCACCAACGCTCAACAGCTGAGGGAGGAGAATCTGGTCAGGAGCTCAATTTCAGACCTGAAGTTTGATATTTAAGAGAGATAGTAAATGACTCTTGTTCCTTTTCTGATACCAGGGGACCGTACGTCTCTCCATTCCCTCAAGATGGCTCTCAACCCATCCTATTCTCATACTTAACCATTGGAGCAGCACTGTCCCATAGAGATGTAATTCTAGCCATATGTCTAATTTAAAACATTGTAGTAGTCACACTCAAAAAGTTTGAAGAAGTAAGTGACATTAACTTTAATAATATCCATTATTTAACCTAAAAGATCCAAAATATTGTCATTTTAATAATCAACATAAAAATCCTAATGAGATATTTGTCTGTTTTTATGCTAAGTCTTCAAAATCTGGTATGTACTTTACATTTACAATACAATCCTTTTCAACTTGGACTGGTCCTGTATCAAGGGCTCCATAGCCATGTGTGGCTCGTGGTCACCATATCAGACAGCACAGCTCAAGAGGTTCTCCAACCTGCCAAATCTCCACTGGCTCTTGGGCTTTGCACTTGACATTCTCACTTTCAGCATCACTTCTACTGGAAGATTCCCAAGGCAGGTCAGGGGGGCCATATTCCAGTGATTGCTTCTTTGTCTGCCTGCCCAACAAAAGCATGTGCCCTATTCATTGTGGTAACCCCAGCACCCAGCAAAGTGTTGGGCACAGAGTATGTACTCAGTGATTTTTATCATGAATAAATTATAGCAACACTCTATTTGTATATAATTTAGGAGTCAGGAGGCTGGTAGAGGCACAGATTTCTCTCTTTCTTCTCTTCTGGCTTTGCAATAATATCAGGATTGATGGAGACTTACCTAGACTTTCCTCTGGGAATCTGGCTGAACTTGAGACGGTGTGCATTGGGTGGCATTAAGAGGCTTTACCTAACAGAAATGAACTGAGCAGTCCTTTGAACAGGGCACTACCACTCTCCTTTTGTTATTTTCCTTTCCCTTTGTTCTTTCATTTTCCATGTCTTTGACAACAGCCCTCAAATTTAAGCACCCAAGACTGAACGTCCATGAAAAAAAAAAAAAGAAGCGACAAAAATGCAGAAGTGATGGTGACAATAGGTAACTCACTGCTGTGGGAAATCAGAAGGGTGAGGAGTGGAGAAACTGTTGAAACTTCTCAAACACCATAAGCTCCCGCCATTAGAGCTTGGACTGCGAGAGATGTGGGTATCTGAAAACCCGCAGTGGGTGTTGCCTTATCTTCTCCCTCTGAAACATGTTGCTTGCCTCTTTGGTGATGAGGGCTTACTTGCCTTGTCACATGCCTGAACTGTTGTGTGAGCATAGCTTTTTTCTTTTTCTTTAAGAGAGAATTTGGCAAAAAATGTTCATACTCAACGATGGAAACTCCCATTTTCCACACATCTTCAAATTAAAAAAAAACCTTTTCATTTTGAATAATTTTAAACATATAAAAGGGAAGAAGGTCATATAAAGAAGTCTCAAGTTCCCATCACCAAAGCTTTAACAAGGATCAACTCATGGCAGATCTTTTTTCATCTATGTCTCTGCCCACTCCCCCCATCCATTGTATTTTGAAGCCAATTCCAGATAGTATAGATCTGAGATACAATCTACACATATTTAAGTATGCATCTGAAAGAGGTGTGTGTTTGTTTGTTTTTAAACTTAGAAAAAGGGCTTCCCTTGCTACCTCTGGTTCTTTAGTGAGATCAGAATTGCAATTCAGGTCTCTTTGTTCCACGTTATGGTGCGTTCTTAGGTATTTAAGCGGCTGGCGAGTTAATGACATGAGCAACCGGAGTTGCTATTAGCTCCTGATTTATGAAGCCACATGTTCCGCTTGTATGACGGATGTCATTAACATCGGGCGTGGCGGGCGCGTTCATCTGTCTCTGCCCAGCACCCTTCAGTCATGAACGCACTCAACAGATGGGGAATTTCATGGCCTCAAATGGAATTGTTTATCCTCTCATTGTTCCCGTGTCAGCAATCAAACTAAATCCATCACCCACCAATAAAAAGATCAGCCCGCTGCCAATTCAGCCATGGAAGGAACCTAAGCTATGTTGAAGGGATTTCGAGTTTTAGAGGGGATAAAAAAGTAATAAGCCACATAAAAGTTAAGACCCGAGAGAAGAGTTTGAGTCTCTCATTCTAAAGCTGAAGGTTTTAAGGGATTTAAAAGGGAAGGCCTAGAAATTCAACCTTTTCTGTAACATAAAATATACTCTGGAGACCTCTAATTATAAATATTGCATAGCTTTTATTGTCTGTTGATGGCTTTATTTCACTTTTAAAAAAAGCACTCAAATTGGGCTTTGAAGAAAAAGGAAATGTCGGATTCATAATGGAAAAGCTGCTAAGATGTCAATGGTGTTACTAATGGTAGGAAGATTTTCTTTTGTGGAGATAAATCGTTGTCTATCCTTTACAAAGTTGTCCCTCATTGGCCTAGATGGAGGGGTTCTCTGTGCACTGATCTGTAAGAGGGAAGGTTTCTAAATCCTGTGGACCCCCCCAAGGCTGCCCTCCCAACATTTTTAGTGGACCTAGACTTCAGAAGGCATATCTTAGAACACTTTTTGCTTTTTGGCAGGTTATTTTTATATCAGGATATAACCGGCAAGACATGTTTGTTCTCCTGCTCAGTAGTTGTAGCTGAGGATTTGGGGCAATGTAGGCTTTGCATTTATTTGGTTGCAAAGTTCAAGACTTTGGCCAATGAAAAATCAGACTGAGTAGTAACAAATCTGACCAGTTGTTTCATTCTTTCCTTCCCATTCTTTGCTGACAAGTTATTGATAATTTAATGGTGTGTATGCCAGCTGTCAGGCGAGGTGATAAGGTTCTAGAGATGATTAAGACAAAGTCTTTTACCCTCAGTTAACAGACTATAGGGGGGAGCTAGACAAGGCAATAAATGATTGGACAAAGAATAAGATATATTTACGCCACAGAGTGGTAGCTAGAGGCACAAAGAGAATGTCACCTCAACAAGTGTTCCTTGATGCCCCTAGGGAGGAGGGTGAGGCTATAGTGAAGGGTCCACGTGGGGACAGGAGGCTGGTCAGGTAGGCAGGGGTAAGATCCTCATAGCCTTGCTGGTCTACTACGGGCTGTGTGCCTTCTCTTGAAGGATTTTAATTAAACAAAAAACATGGTCAAACAATTTGGGTTTTATAAAAACCATCCTGGGCCCAGTGTGGAGAACGGATTGCTGGAGGTAAAGAAATGGAGGCAGGTCCCATCAAGAAGGTGACTGCGGTGATCCAGGTGGGGGGTGGTGGACCCAAACCAAGGGGGCTTTGTATATGTTTGGGGTGAAGAGGAAGGTGTAATAATGACTCATTAGTTTGTTAAAATAACAACATTGAAAAATATGTAAAGTGTTTGAACAGAACTTGTATAGTCTACACTCAGTTACTGTTAACTCATATTTCTTGTTCTTCTTTGGGATTTAGTACTTCCCAGTGGTCATAACATCGCACAAAGGAAAGGAGGAGAAGGAGAATTAGGGAATGGGAAGGGAGAAAGGACACTGTATCAAAAAGAGAGTGTTTGCCCGTGTGTCTCCTGGAGTCTCTGCCTTGTAGGAAACATTACCTGTGGTATGAAGAAGGAGAGGCAAGCTTGGTGATGGAGGTATTGGAGGTCTTGTGAGGTGGTGGGAGTTTGGGGAGCCTGAGGTCAAAGTTTCTCAGACAGGAAAGAGTACCTTCCTTGGGCCGCTGCTGTGGCTGAACCTGTCTATTCCATAAAACTGTGTGTGAAGGATTTGCTTTTCTTTCTGGATGACCAGCTCCTGCCATTTTGTTCTGTTCTATTATTCCATGATATTTATATTTGATAGTTTTTAGTCACTGTTACCAGCACAATTGTGCAAAGACCAGGCTGTCTGAAGCAGATAGATGATCTGGTTTAAGGAAATCTACTTGTGGAAAGTAGAAAGTACTTTCTACTAGAAGCTTCTGTATAAGATACAAACAATGTTAGATTTGTTGAAGAAACCAGAATGATGACTCTCTTCCTCCTTCCGTCCCTACTACTTTCTTCCTTTTCTTTCCTTCCTTTCTTTCTCCCTTCTTTCCTTCCATTTATCTATTCAATCAACAAATGTTACTGAGCTGTTCTAACACCACTGAGATAATTTACTGACTGGGGGCTGTGGCTTCTTCAGGAACCAAGCTGCAAATATGCTGATCTGTTTCCCCTGCTGGATTATGTGCTCCTTTGGAATCAGGGGTCTCTCTTCTATCCATCTTTGTGTCCCCAGAACCTGATACAGGATTTTGCACTGAGTGGTTAAGGGCGATATCTGTGTCTATGTCCAAATTACTTGCTACCACTTGCTAGCACTTGGTCACTTACACAGCTCTCTGAGGCTTGATGTTATCATCTATAACATGGGGATAATAGCAATATCCACCTCAGTAGGCTGTTTTGAGCAATTAAATGACATAACACACCTGAAGCACTTATAGAGCCTGGCTCATAAGAGCTCAGCCATGCTCTCAGTATTAGGTTTACAGTAAATGTTATTGAACTGATTCCCTAGGACTTAGTGTAAGTTTATTAATTTGCATGTAAGTTTAGACAAGACAATATACTTCTCTGAGTCTCTATTTTTAAAAGGTTTATCTGAAAACTGGAAATTACAATACCTGCACATCACCTTAACAGGATTATAATGGAAATGGAAAAGCTTGCTTTGTCTATTAATTATAAAAATAACTGAATTCCAATAAACTATCTAAGCATAAACTTAGATATGGGGGCACCTGGGTGGCTTCGTGGGTTAAGCTTCTGCCTTCGGCTTAGGTCATAATCTCAGGGTCCTGGCATCGAGTCCCGCATTGGGCTCTCTGCTCGGCAGGGAGCTTGCTTTCCCCTCTCTCTCTCTGCCTACTTGTGATTGCTCTCTGTCAAATAAATAAATAAAATCTTAAAAAAAAACTTAGGTATGTTTTTTATCTTATTTTCAAAAGATGACATCGATTCTTTTAGTTCATAAAGAGCATCTGTAAAACTGTACAGCTAACCTTATAGTTATAGTCTGGATGCTTTCCCCCTAGGATCAGGAGCAAGGCAAGGATATTTGCTCTCCCTGCTCTTACCCAACATAGTACTGGAAGTTCTAGCAAGTGCAATAAATCTAGAAAAGCAAATAAGGGGCACCTGGGTGGCTCAGTGGGTTAAAGCCTTGGCCTTTGGCTCAAGTCATGATCCCAGAGTTCTGGGATAGAGCCCCGCATCGGGCTTTCTGTGCAGCAGGGAACCTGCTTCCTCCTCTCTCTCTGCCTGCCTCTCTGCCTACTTGTGATCGCTGTCTGTCAAATAAATAAATAATCTTAAAAAAAAAAGCAAATAAAAAGTGTACATATTAGAAATGAGGAAATCAAACTGTCCCTGTTTGCAGATGGCATAATTGCCTATGATTCTTAAGGAATCAGCGATGTTGCAGCATATAATATAGATGTGCAAAAATCACAGTTCTGTATACTAACAACGAACATGTGGAAGCAGAAATTTTAAAAAAAACCATCACTTATAATTGCTGCAAAGAAAATAAAATACTTAGGTATAAAACTGACAAAACAAAAAAAAAATAACAAAACATGCCTATGAACTGTGTCCTAAAAATTACGAATGCCAACGAAATGAAATGTTGATCTAAATAAGTGGAGGGGACCCTGGGTGGCTCAGTTGAGTGTCCGACTCTTGATTTCAGCTCAGGTCATGATCTTAGGGTCATGAGATCACGTGCATTAGACTCTGCACTGGACTTGGAGCCTTCTTAAGATTCTCTCTCTCCCTCTGTCCCCCTCCCTGGCCCCTACCCCTGAGCGCACTCTCAATCTCTCTCTCTCAAAAAAAATTTAACACAAAATGGACCATGGACTTAAATGTAAAATTAAAACTTTTAGGAAAAAAATTAGGACAGAATCATAGACCTCTATGGCTAATCAGTGTTCTTAACTTGACACCAAAGCAAGATAGGGGAAAAAATGATACATTGGACCTCTCAAATCAATATTTTTTGCTCTGTGAAAAGGCACTCTGTAATTAGATGAAAAGACTGGGGCGCCTGGGTGGCTCAGTCATTAAGTGTCTGCCTTTGGCTCAGGTTATGATCCCAGGGTCCTGGGATGGAGTCCAGCATCAGGTTCCCTGCTCAGTGGGAAGCCTGCTTCTCCTTCTCCCACTCCCTCTGCTTGTATTCCCTCTCTTGCTGTCTCTCTCTATCTGTGTCAAATAAATAAATATAATCTTTTTTTTTTTAAAGATTTTATTTATTTATTTGACAGAGAGAGATCACAAGTAGGCAGAGAGGCAGGCAGAGAGAGAGAGAGAGAGAGAGGAAGGCAGGCTCTCTGCTCAGCAGAGAGCCCGATGCGGGACTCGATCCCAGGACTCTGGGATCATGACCTGAGCCGAAGGCAGCGGCTTAACCCACTGAGCCACGCAGGCGCCCCTAAATAAATATAATCTTAAAAAATAGTTTATTTTAAAAAAAGATGAAAAGACAAGCAGTGGACTGCGAGAAAACATTTGCAAACCACATATTTGTCAAAGGATTTATAGCTAGCATATACAAGAATTTTCAAAACTCGACAGTAAAAAAATAATCTAATTAGAAAATAGGCAAAAGACATGAACAGACATTTTAGCAAAGAGGATATACAGATGGCAAATCAGCACTTGAAAAGATGTTCAACATCATTAGCCATTAGAGAAATGCAAATGAAAAACGGCAATGGGAGCTCACTACATGCCTCCCAGAACAGCTAAAATAAAAAACAGTGGTAACAGCAAATGCTGGTGGGATGTGGAGAAACTCACACGTTTTGTAAAATGGTGCAGCCCCCTGAAACAGTTTGGCAGTTTCTTACATAACTAAACAAAACCATATGGCATTCTTGGACATTTAACCCAGAGAAATGAAAACTTATGCTCATCCAGAAACCTGTATACAATCTTTCATAGCAGCCTTATTTGTAATAGCCCCAAGCTGTAAACAGTCAAAATGTCCTTTGGCAGCTGAATGGTTAACTGTGGCACATCCACATCATGGAATAAAGAAGGAACTATTAGTGCACTCAATAGCCTAAATCAATCTCAGGAGAATTATGATGAGTGGGGGAAAAAAGCCAATCTCAAAAGGTTTTGTGCTTAAAATGTACAAAGTTATAGAAATAGAAAAGAGATTAGTAGTTGCCAAGGATTGGGGAGGGAGAGAAGTGGCTCTGGCTTTAAATGGGTAGCACAGGGCATCCTTGTGATGGAATTGTTCCGTATTTGGGCTGTAGTGGTGGCCATATGAATCTGCGCATGTGACAAAATGTGACAGAACTGAGTACACACACAAATGAGTTCATGTAAAATTGTGAAATTGAATAAGGCAGAAGCAGTGTATCAGTGTCAATTTCTGTGATATTACACTACAGTTGTGCAAGGTGTTACCATGGGGGGAAACTGTGTGAAGGTGTACGGGATCTCTCTCTGTGTTCTTTCTTTCCATCTGAATCTACAATTATTTCCAAATAAAAATTTAAAAATACAGAAAGGGCACCTGGGTGGCTCAGTTGTTAACCATCTGTCTGGCTCAGGTCGTGATCCCAGGGTCCTGGGATCCAGCCCTACATTGGGCTCCCTGCTCAGCAGGAAGCCTGGTTCTCCTACTCCCTCTCGCCGTTGCTTGTGTTCCCTCTCTCACTGTCTCTCTCTTTCTCTGTCAAATAAAAGATCTTTTTTTTTTTTTTAAAAGATTTTATTTACTTATTTGACAGACAGAGATCACAAGCAGACAGAGACGCAGGCAGAGAGAGGGAGAGGAGAAAGCAGGCTCTCTGCAGAGCAGAGAGCCCGATGCGGGACTCGATCCCAGGACCCTGAGATCATGACCTGAGCCAAAGGCAGCGGCTTAACCCACTGAGCCACCCAGGCGCCCTCAAATAAAAGATCTTTAAAAAAATTTTAAAAATTAGAAATACAGAGAAAGATGAAAGAAATATAAGCTTATTTATAATGATCTTTTTTTGTCATTCTATAATTGTTATCATAGAATCAATTGTTATCACATGTCCAAGTGACCAATCTATAATACAGTTCTGTCTCTGACACCCCAGCTCATCCTTGATGGTTTCTACCACCTTTCTGGGTATGTTCCAAGTTCCAGCAAAGCACCAGGATTGGGCCACATTTACTTCTCCAGCCTCAACTTGCCACCTCTTGCTCTTGAAAACTCTCTGTGTTATTGTTCCTGCTGTTCATTGTCCCTGGAATGTCCTACCTCCTATCTAACTCTATCTTTCCTTCATGGTTCAACACAGGAATCACTTCTTTCATGAAGGCTTTCCATTTTTTTTTTTTTTTTGATCACTGCTCTTGCTGTACTTATTTAAAATTATAACCTAAACTCTCCATTGTTTGAATCAGGCTTGGTTTGGTGTTGCATTTTGCAAAAGCATCACAGCACAAGTCTGACCTGCAGAAAAAATTTTAAAACAATCTATGTCATTATTGCCGTCTCTTAAGACACTCCAAAGGGGATTCCATTTATAATACAGAGACAAAGTTTAAGAACAAAACCAAACCACTCTCTCCCTATTTATCTTCCAGTGCCTGCTTCTTAGCTGCCCCTCATCTCTTCCTCTCTGCTCACCTCACCTAAGAATCTCTTTACACTCATGTTGCTGCCTCAAGTCTTTTCTTCTCTTTCTTTCCTCTGGATTTACTACTTTATTTTCTGCTAGTGGCTCTTAGCCCTTTCTGATGTAAATCCTTCGAGACTCTGTCATTTGCCAGCAAATCCTAGGTTACTAGGGTTACCATAACAAAATTCACAGACTGGGCAGCTTGAAACACAGAATTTTATTTCCTCACAGTTCTGGAGGCCAGGAGTCCAAGATCAGGTGTCAGCAGGTTTGGTTTCTCCTGAGGCCTCTCTCCTTGGCCCATCTTCTCACTGTGTCCTCACATGGTCTTTCTTTTGTGTGCATGCATCTCTGTGTTTCTTTTGTGTTCAAATTTCCTTTTCTTAAAAGGACACCAGTCAGATTGGATTAAGGTCCACACATATGACCCCCTTTAACCTTATACCTTTTTATAGACCCTACCTTCAAATACAGTCCCATGTGGAGGGATTAGGGCTTTAACATATGAATTTGAGGGAAACAATTCAGTACATCATACTGGGTAACTGAGGCTACCCAAGAAAGGTGGGGGAATCCAGGCTAACAAAGATAATACCCTGCTATTGGCCAGACAGGGGCATAGGGTGGAATTAATGAAAGTTTGGGAGGTGCTCCATCTCTCTCTCTCCACAAAGTTAGGAATATCTTTTTCTACTCAATTTTAAATCAAACGTTTTAAATCTATATATTTTGGTGTTTCAGTAACATGATGGTACCAATCCTCCCTGCCTGTGCTCATTTTTGGTGAGATCATCTAAAACCCTTTATCAAGGCCGTGAAAATTAATGAAAGGATATCTCATTTAGAATAGAGTTGGAGGTGGGTATTATAGAGGGCACGGATTGCATGGGGCACTGGGTGTGGTGAAAAAATAATGAATACTGTTTTTCTGAAAATAAATAAATTGAAAAAAAAAGAATAGAGTTGGAGGCCAGCAGGGGGCGCTCTTGGGCCCTACCACGTGTTGTCAATTGCAGACCCAATAGGAAGAGCCGCACCTTGGGGTAAACATTTCTACCCCAGCTGGAGGAGGAGAGGCTTTCCTCCTGCCTCGGCAACAGCCCAGCCAATGAGAAAGAGTCACAATGCAGCCAATGAGAAGCCGCTATCCTTTAAACTCCCAGTTTAGGCCAATGGGCTTTTTGTTTTTATCAGCCCTTCCAACTGCCCTCCTTTCCTTTGATCCGGGTGTTCTCCTATGGTTTTGCTGTAGCGTGCTTACTCTGGATCGCAGTTTGCTGCTGTTTCAAAATAAGACCACGTTTTGCTGGTGAAATAACAGGCAGTTTTATTTTCTAAGGTTAACAAGGATATGTGGTAGATAACGAATGCCGGATGTCAAGGACAAGAGCCAGAACAGGGAGCCCTGTGGTGCCTGTGAGTGAGCAGCACGACCACTGCGTTGCCTTTTTCTAATTAGATGTAAGTAGCGGTCCTTTGTTTTCCCCTTGGCACTTTTGCTCTTGAAGCACAGTTAGTTTGATTTATATCCAAGAACCTACTTTACCAATAATTACAAACACTTCTCTGTTTGTATTCAATCTTTCTACATCCCTTTTCACGTTAAATTGGAAACTTTTCACAACGTACCTTTAAACATAGGAATATAACAAGGAGGATTTTCATTTTCTTTTTTTATTTTAGGTGGGCTCCCGCTATGGGGCTTGAACTCAAGGCCCAGCGATCAGGACTTGAGCTGAGATCCAGAGTTGGACACTTAACTGACTGAGCTACTCAGGCACCCCTAGTCTGTCTTGTCTTTTTCTCCCTTCCTCTTTCCTTCCTTCCTTCCTTCTTTCTTTCTTTCTTTTTCTTCCTTCCTTCCTGTCTGTCTTTCTTTCTTTCTTTCGATTTTATTTATTTATTTGTCAGAGAGGGCAAGAGAGCACAAGCAGGGGCAGAGGGAGAGGGAGAAGCAGGTTCCCCATTGAGCAGGGGGCCCATTGCGGGGCTCCTTGCGGGGGCTTCTGGGATTATGACCTGAGCCGAAGGCAAACGCTTAGTAGACTGAGCTACCCAGGCACCCAGGAACTTTCTTTTTTAAACAAATTAGAGCGGTTTTATCAGTCTGGAAACCTCATAGCTGGGAGTCTTATATTCTTTCTACCAATTATACTGGAATGAAACTTGGTGTACAGTTACTTCATGTACTTTTTAATAGTCTCCTTCAACCTTGTGGTTGAAGCAAATACCATCAAGGCTAGAGTCATAAGCAAGCATCTTCTTTCTGTTCAGGTTTTGATGGGCACATCCTGAAAGGTCTTAGCCTGAAAATAAGGTGGATATGCGAGGCAGGAGCTTGCAGGGCAAGCCAGTCATGGTGGGGAAGAGGCAGGACAGTGCTCAGGCGTGGTCTCCCAATCTGGTGGAGGAGTCCTGAGGTAAGTTTCTGGTGTTGTCCTGACCCTCCTCAGGGGCTCATTGCCTTACCACATGCTATGTAGAACTAATTCCAGCTGAAATTTGAGCCAGGTAAGTTTGAAATGTGAGAAAATTGCCATCCTCTCAAGGTGTGGTTCCTTGATCAGCAGCATCACCTGTGAACCAGTTAGAAATGCAGATTCTCACTTCCCATCTGGATTTAGTGAATCAGAAATCCTGGGGACCAGGCCCAGAAACCTGCATTTTACTAAGCTCTCCAGAAGGTTCGGATGCACGTTGAAGGATGAGACTACTGCTCTGTTTCCACCACCATCTATGCCAAGAAGCCACCAGACAGGCCCAGGTGTTGTTTAACTTTCCTAAACCAAATTGACTTAACAGCTGCCTCCTGGGTTCCAACCCAGGTTGACAGGATTTGAATTTCTCCAGGGTAGGAGGAAAGGACTGACTTATATCTTTAACTAGCATCCCAGGTACTTCTTGTTCTGAGGGAAGTTTGGAAGCCCTTAGTGTACAGCTGATGTCACTGTAGTCATCTGCTAGTCAGCTGCTGGGGTGAAAGTCTTCCTGTGGACCTAGCATTCAGGAAAGGGAAGAGAAGTAACATTTACTGAGCAAGGACTGTGGGCTAGCCACTGTTGTAGACATTTTGCATGCGTTACTTCCTATTGATGTTTATAACAACCTTATGAGGTTGTTTGTGCTCAGAAAATCTAAGTCTTTACCCTAGGTTACTCAGTAAGAAGCAGGGCTGGGAATCACCCCCAGTGCCCTTCTCTGTGACCTCCAGCATGGCCAGCTCCACTTTTCTCTGACATGTCAAAGGTTTGCAGGACTTTCTTTTGTTTTTCTTCTCCTTTTCCACCTTTTAATGAAATAAGATCCTCTATTCTGCAAATGCTTATGGGTCTCCTACTGTGTTCAAGGTATTGTGTTGTACACAGGAGTGTACAGTGTTTAAATGCAATTCAAGAAGCTCTCAGACAACAGAAGGCACTTGGAAGGTAGTGAGTTAGGTGGCTGGGAATGCTGAGTCAGGATGACCTTGGGATTGAGTGCTAGTCCTATCCCTTACTAGCTGTGTGAAGTTGGTTTTTGTTTGTTTTGGTTATTTTTTTGTTCTGTTTTAAACTTCATTTCCTCATTTATGCAAAAAGGACACAGTAATGCCTCTGTCATAGTGGGCAACTCCTTGATCAAGGGACTGCACAGATGGAGGACCCAGTAAATGACTCTTATTTGAAACTGTTATAATGAAACTGTTACTGTTTTTAGTTTATTATTGTTGCCAGCTGTAGTATATGCCCTAGTAAATTGGCCTCCACATTTCCTAAGAGTTGATATTTATATTTATAAAGTGACACTAGTTTGGTTAAATATTACTAAAAAAACCCTAAATGTCATGTTCCTGTAATCATTCCCTTGCCACCCCCCCATCACCGCTACCTGCAGAACCCTAATCTTCCTCTTCCCAAATACATGATCTCCTTCCTCCTTTGGGAAAATATTTTGTTAAGGTGCTGAGCTGTGTACTGGGTATGTAGGAATTAAAGGAGATGTAGAAAATGAATGAAAATTAGCCTGTCTTTACTCAGGTGGCCACTCCAGCCTGGTGGTACTCTTTGGACTTCTTTCCGTTTGTATGTTGCCTCACAAACATTCTTTTCTCTGATGCAATGCTTGGTATATGGTTCACGTTGGTCTCCGGTAATGTTGCCAAAGCCACATGGGACCAATGTGCATAATTGCAAAGATTTGAGAGGTTTTTGTTTTGTTTGTTTGTTTGTTTTAAAGATTTTATTTATTTATTTGACAGAGAGAGAGCTCACAAGTAGGCAGAGAGGCAGAGAGAGAGGAGGAAGCAGGCTCCCTGCTGAGCAGAGAGCCCGATGCGGGGCTCGATCCCAGGACTCTGGGACCATGACCTGAGCTGAAAGCAGAGGCTTTAACCCACTGAGCCACCCAGGCGCCCCAGATTTGAAAGGTTTTTGTTTAAAGGGGCAACTTAGACCCGTGGGAGGGATCTTGGTGGAGATGGTTGTTGGTTATGTTCTCCCAGTGCAGCAATTCTTGCACATAGGCCTGGATGGTTCTAGAACAGCCTTATAGAAAAGGATATTTATAATGTCCCTGTGGGTTTTTGTTTGTTTTTGGCCAGGAAAACGGGGAGCAATGAATAACACAAGCCCACAGGTTTAGGGTCGCGTGGAAGTTTCCAGAAGGAAAAAAAGTGATAAAAATCGTCTTGGTGATCTACAGTTTGAATTAAGTAATACTCCAGTCTCATAATTTTATTTGAAAATTTTAATTTTCATGTGTTTAATTTTCATGTGTTAATTTCACATGTGTTCATGTGAACTGTTAAGATACACTGATATAAAAGAAAAAAACCACAGGTGACTCTTGCAGGTCTGCACAAATAGCCTAGCCCTGGTCATCCATGTGAGTTCGGTTTCATTTCTTGCTGGCTTATACTATGTATTTTGAAGAGAGGATTAAAGGAGAGGGGACACAAAGTTAAGACAATAGTATAAGCAAGTTGGTAGTATGAATCAAAAGTCATAAAAATGTCCATACTCTGAATATAAAAATTCAATTTGGGGTTAACTTAAGTTAATTTAGAATATGATTTTTTTAAAAAGCCATATACACATTATTCATTGCTATGTCACTAGTAGGGGTCAAAATTTGGAAGCAATCGATGCCCTATAACAAGGATGTGTTTAAATTTCTATTCAAGAAAACATTGTGTACCTTTAAAAAGAATGATTATGAAGATTATGTAGCAACGTAGAAAGTACTTAAAATGTCATGCCTTAAGGTAAATGAGCTGGAAATTACACCACCCAAATGAAAAAGATGGAAAGGAAGTATATCAAATGATAGCAGCTGTGTTTGGGTAATGGCATGATGGTAGTTATTTTCTCTTTTTCGCTCATGATTATTTTAATCAGTTTTCCAATTTTATAAATTGGAAAACCAATTAAAAATACCCAAATTAAAAAGCCAGTACTTAAAGCCAGAAAGAATGAAGTAGGGTTACTTTAAAGTTGGCTGTTCTGCACGGAGCTTCATGAGGGATTTCACATGGGACAAAAATCACAAACAGTTACTGCAATTTGCAGGGGGTATGCATTTATTCTAAGAGTTGTGGGGTGGTTGGAAAGACAGTGGAAGAATAGCAACAGAAACTAGACCCTCCCACCCCCAGCTGCTGGTAATTGAAGTAGGGCTTCAAGAAGCAATTTCTGCCCATTCAAACTGCAGCTCATCCCTGGAGACTATGCTGGGCAGACCATTGTGATGGTGATGGCGGGGATGTGGGCCAGCCTCCGCTACAGCTCCCTGAGGGTCAGGCGTTTGATGGAGGGCCTGGGCAGCTGTCTCGGCTTGGGGTTGCTGGTCATCAGAGACAGGGCAGTATGTGCAATGTTGACCCAGAGGTGAACAGTCCCCTTTCTCAGACCCACTCCCCAGAGGCAACAGTCCCTCATTAGGGTACAGTTTCTAATCCAAACAACCATTAATCTTTCTCAGGGTTAAAAGGCCAGGAAAGCAAGTTTTGCTCTCTATTTTGATACTGTACTTGTCTGTATTTTACAAAAGTAGACTGACTTCACTGACCACTGGGAAACACCCCACAGCTGTGTCCACAGCTATGCAGAAATGCCAAGCCCAGCACAGCCGTCCTGGTGCGCAGAGAAGTGAGAGGACTACAAAACGATTAGGCTGTTTACTGTGGCACTTGACAAAAATCATAAACTTGATGTGCTTGAAACAAATCAGTATTCTATATCATAAAACAAGTTAGGGATACACATGCATTTTAAGTGAAAATTCCACCAAATGTATTTTTGTGAAAGTGATATTATACACTTTTGAATATTATTCTAATTTTTCTTGCCGTAGCAAATAAATTAATCCATATAAATGGAGCTATAACCCCTAAGTACTTTTTCATCTTTTAAAGGTAATAAGAACTAGGATTTGACTTAGAAAAATATACTTGTTGTCTCAGAAATATCAAAGTGTTTGGTTTAAAGAAATGGGCTGAATTTCTTCTCTCACACTCTTTTAATAGCTGGTTAGTCAAGAAACATCTCTTTTCCATATTCTGAAATTGTAAGGACCAACATGATGGGTATTAAGATAGAAAACATGAAGTCTTCCTAAATCTGTTTCTTCATGCCTGACCTTTAAATCCTTCCTCTACAGAGTCATCATCGGTATGAATACCAAACACTCCTCCTGGTGAGTCACATTTAGACATCTGGCTACTGGTAGTAAAGGCATCGAACATTTGAGATCGAGAATGCATCTTTGTGTCTCAAATTATTTTACATTTTCCAAACTCAAAATCACACAGTAAGGACTATTGGATACATAAAATCTAGGCATAGCACCTTCAAGCTGGAAGAGGCCTTGGTCTCTTGAGTAGAACTCAAAACAGACCAAGGGACTGGAGTGGAGTCCACAGCCCTTGACCCCTAACCTAATGTCATTCTAGTGATGCTACACACCTTGTAGAATATAAGGGTTCTAGATCTTGACTTGACTTTTTTGGGAGGGTGGGTTAATGGAGAGACACATACATGTTTTTGCTGTGCCAAAGCTGTTTTGAGACCTTAACAACTTGTACTCAAGTTTCCTGAAGGATCTCAGATGACCAGAGAGTTTAGCTGTACTCTCAGTCATACAGCTTCTGCCTTCAAAACCCATGATACTCATGAAACGCTGGAGGGAATTTTAGCTAGTTGTGGTCTGCAAGGTATAACTGAAATTCTGTTGGTACTGTCCTATGCTTGCCTTTTGGCCACTTGGTATAAATGATTTGAGTGTTCTGTAGGAATTAAAACTATACCCTAATGATATCATTTCTAAGTCAAAAATACATTCATGCATATAATAAACATAAACCAAATTTTTAACAGTGGCTGTCTTCTGGATGGTACAATATGAACAAATACTTTCTTTCTGTGTTTATATCTGTATTACCAGTTTTTGGTACTGACCATATTTTATGTTTCTAGTTAGAGAAACCTATCAACATTATCTCAGTGTTATTTAAAAGATCTTAAGGAAATAAAGAACTTTATACAGATCAATTGGGCCTGGCCAGGCTGAATGCAAGTAATGCACTTCTCTTGCATTTTTAAAAGTCCTGATGTTATTATATATACATAACTTATTCGATTAAAACTTTAATTCAGTTTAAGACATGACTAAATCCCAAGTACACCGAGATCCAGATTGCCAAAGCTGGTGCAGGCAAAAAACATCAGTGTGGGAACCTTTATGAGGAGAAATGAGCTGTAGAAGTTTCTGGAGGCTGGGGATAGCAGGCAGACGACCATCCTTAGATTCTACTTGCAAGGCTGAAGTCTATAAACTGCAACACTGCTTGCTTTTGAATTAATTTATTCTGAGCACCAAACATATCTTTCTAAAGAGGGAATTACCATGTAGGATGTTAGTGTTTTTCTCAAAGGAACAATTTATTTATCTGAGGATCAGTCTCTAATATTTTACCTCTTTGGGTCTGTTTTAATCCTTAAATATTAGTTACTAGTACTTTTATAAATTAAGATGAATTTGACCTAAAACAATGAGGTGTAATTTTTCTGTTCTGCTGCCCCTTTATTTCTTTGGCTTTTTTAAAATCAGAAAATGTGCCTGTTGTAACAAAGCCAAACAATATAGATGTTGATGAAATAAAAACAGGAAGTACAAAACATAAAGTAACTATTTTCTCAATTCTCTGTACCCCAAATTCCATTTCTCCTGTGATAACATTTAATATTTTGACATGTCTCCTTTTCTGTCTCTCTAGACATACATTTATATATAATTTAGTGAGTAAAAGTCAGACCATGCAAAGATATAATTGTTTTGCTTTTTTCCAGCTTAGTGGTATATCACAGGCATATTTCCAATAGATTTATCTCATTCTTACTGATAGCACTATAGCATTCCATTATTTAATATACTGTGATTTATCTCTATACTATTAGTGACTATTTAGGTTCTTTCATATTTTTTATTAGGAAATGTGCTGCCAGAAACATCCTTGACATACTTCTTAACATGCTTGTGCTAGTATTTCTATAGGATAAATTTCTAGACTGGTGTTACTGGGCATAGGATATGTACATTTATGTTTTTGATAGATACTGAGTTTTTGCCCACTTGGTAAATAGAGCAGTGACAATCTGTGGGATTTGGGGCAGGAACATGGATCCTTAAAGTCTAGCCCAAGGCCCGACATAGTGATCATTTTCCCACCGTTTTATGGAAGTAGCTTGACTTTGAGCACAGGGAATCTTTTGCAGGATAAGTTTGTATCACATCCAAACTGGCAACAGGTATGTTTTATGTGGAGTTGAAAAGACCGTTCTGGCTAGCTTGGCTTCTGTTGTTAGGACTGTGATGGCCAGTGGTAATTCTTTCAGTGAGAATGAAAATTAATATAGTTTCATTGAAGCTTCAAACAGAGCAGACAGATCCTCTTCTGACTGAGGGCGTGGTGCAAGCTTGGTGACCCTTTCCTGAAATAGGAAGCAAAAAGGATTTACCGAGGGTTTTGAAAAGATAGTTTGTTAAAGCTACTAGGTTATGTAAGTTAACTTGGCAGTAAGAAACTTGAGAATGGTCCTATCTTTAAAAATCCTGTTTCTTGGGACGCCTGGGTGGCGCAGTTGGTTGAACGACTGCCTCTGGCTCAGGGCGTGATCCTGGAGTCCGGGGATCGAGTCCCACATCAGGCTCCCAGCTCCATGGGGAGTCTGCTTCGCTCTCTGACCTTCTCCTCGCTCATTCTCTCTCTCACTGTCTCTCTCTCTCAAATAAATAAAATAAAATCTTTAAAAAAAAAAAAAATCCTGTTTCTTGTTTGCTTCATGCTAGCTGGTCCCCCAACTCAGAAGTTTATCAAGTGACTCCGCTTTCCCACAAAGCTTTCAAAAGCCATTGCTTTTGCCTTATGTTCAGAAGCCAGTAGCCTTGGGCCCAAAGTACAAAACCTAATGAACTTTGGGTACAATGCAATACTGACCAAACTCCACTGGAACTGGACAGCAGCCTTGGCCAGGTGAGGGTCTCTGTGCAGAAACCACTGTCCCAGGCACAGCAGGTGCTGCCAAGGAAATAGAACCGGGTTGTCCTTCACTTCAAAGACAAAGTATTTTGCTTGGACTCAAGGTATATTCAAAAAGACTTCATTAGGACATCATCTTTCAGGCTGCGGACAATAAGTGACTCCTTTTTAATATGAACTAAGATTTTATTTCTACCTTCCTAAATAAATTCAGTGACTTGCTCAATTTCTCCTGTTAGTGAGTGAAATCAGCAAAGATGGCACACCCTTTTGCAATGTATACCCCCAGCAGGGTCTCCTTAATCCCAATGGGACAGGAGATTAAAAGATACCATAATGACTAACTTGTGTCCAAATTTCTGGGCCTAAATGAAATTACGGTATATGCCAGAGTTTGGGTTCCATTCTCTTGGGTCTCTTGGTTTGTTTTTTTAGGATAAGTACTTGTGTGGGAGCATAGCTGGTAGGTGAGGCAACTCCACGAGGGCAGGGCTGTGCCCACTCTTCGTGCCCAGTGCCTGTTAGAGTGCTCGACAGTTCTTTCTTGAATTAATGAAAATAGTGGGAGGGGGGATATCGGCATCTCAAAATTCACATCATCAAGACCGAACTGACTCCACCTGCCTCCCATTTTTCTCATCACAGCAGTGACACCCAGTCACTCAGGGAGAAGCCTAGGAGTCCTCTTGATTCCCTTTTCCCTTCTCTAATCCACCAGCAAATTTGTCAGATCTACCTCCAAAGTCAATCCCCAATATGACCACTTATCACCTCCTGTTCCACCACACCCAAGTATAAGTCATCCTGACTCCCGCCTCCAAAAGTCTGTTTCCAGTTTTGCTCTACTCTCTCCCCTTGGAGGCCATTTCCATACAGCCCAGAGTGATAACTTCCCTCCAGTATAAATTTGTTCATATTATTACTTGCTTAAATGCTCTCTTGGGGCTTCCCATTGCAATGACAAGACAATGGCCTCCAATGCCACTCTGTTCCTGCCTTGCTGCTCATCTTAGTGCTGATTATTCTCCCAACCGTTCATCTCAGTTAATCCCACCATCCCCTCTCAGTCCCACAAAAATGCTCATCTTCACCCTGTCTCAGGTCCTTTTCCCTTTGCCTGGAGCGCTTCTCCCACATCTCTTCTCTTAGATCTTAACATGGCTGCCTTCACCTCTAGTCAGAAACCTCTGTGACCACCCTTGCCGGAGTTCCTGCCACACTGTCCCAGGTGAAATCACTATCCCATTACCCAGGTTTCCCTTCATACCACTAATCATTATCTGAAATGATTTCATTTTTTTTTCCCAATTTATTTATTTTCAGAAAAACAGTATTCATTATTTTTTCAACACACCCAGTGCTCCATGCAAGCTGTGCCCTCTATAATACCCACCACCTGGTACCCCAACCTCCCACCCCCCCACCACTTCAAACCCCTCAGATTGTTTTTCAGAGTCCATAGTCTCTCATGGTTCATCTCCCCTTCCAATTTACCCAAAAGCACATACCCTCCCCAATGTCCATAACCCTACCCTCCTTCTCCCAACCCCCCTCCCCTGAAATGATTTCATTTTTATCTTATTTGTATATTTGATTAGATGCCCATTGTCTGTCCCTAGAATGTAAGCTCCTTGAGGGAATGAAGAGATTTCATTTTCTTCCCTCCTGTATCCCATTCAATGCATGGTATATAGTAGGACCTCAGTAAGTATTTTTAAGGTAAAAGGAAGAATGAAAATAGGATGTATTAAAAAATTAACTCAAAAATTAGGTCTAAATGTAAAGACTTAAATCTAAGAGCTAAAATTAAAACTCTAACTAAAAACTAAAACTCTAAAAACTAAAACTAAAACAGGAAAATTTCGTGTTAGATTTGGCAATAATTTCTTGGATATGACACCAAAAGCACAGGCAATTAAAAAAAATAGGTAAATTGGACTACATTAAATTTAAAACTTTTATGCATCAAAGGACACTCTCGAGGGTTGAAAAGACAACTCAATGAGCAAAGTATTAGCAAATTATAGATCTGATAAGGGGTTAATAGCTAGAATATATAAATAATTACTACAACTCAACAGCAGAAATCCCCAAACAAACCAGCTAGAAATTAGGCAAAAGACTTGACTAGATATTTCTTGAATGAAGATATATAGCCAGTAAGCACATAAAAGATGTTCAACATCTTTAGTCATTAGCAAAATGCAATTCAAAACCACAATGAGTTCTCACTTCCCATCATCAGGACAGTTATGCAAAAAATGGAAAATAAGAAATCTTGGTGAAGATGTGGAGAAATTGGAACCCTCATGCATTGTTGATGGAAATGTAAAATGATGCAGCCTCTATGGAAAACAGTTTTGCTGTTCCTCAAAAAGATAGAGAATTACACTAGGATCCTGTAATTTTATTTAGGTATATAATCAACTGAACTGAAAGCAGGGACTAAAACATATTTGTACACCAGTGTTCATTGTATCCCTATTTACAATAGCCAGAGGGTGGAAACAACTCAAGTGTCCTTCTGCAGATGAAGGGATAAGCAACAGGTGGCATATCCATGCAATGGAATATTATTCAGCCATAATAAGGAATGAAATTCAGACATATCAAAGATTGATGCTAAGTGAAAACATTATGCAGACACAAAAGGGCAAATGTTTGATTCCTCTTATATGAGGTAACTGCAATAGATACATTCATAGAGACAAAGGATAGAATAGAGTTTATCAAGGGCTGGGAAAGGAGAGTTATTTCACTGTTAAGCAATAAAGTAGAGCTTCTATTCGAAATGATTAAAAAGTTATGAAAATGCATAGTAGTGATAGTTGCTCAACACTAAGTGTACTTGGTGGCACTGAACTGTACACTTAAAAATGGTTGGAATAGTAAATTTTATGTTAAGTATATTTTACCATGATTAAAAAAATAATTAAGAAGGATGGATGGACAGATGGGAGAAGGATGGCGGGACATGCTGATGAGTACGGGTAAAGCCAAAGTAAATATTTACACTGCAGCAGATCTTCAGAGACTCTAAAGAACTTTGAAAATCCATAGCAAGGCAGAGACTTGTTCATGGTGGTGTACATCTGTGTTGGCGGCAGAGTCGAGGACTGAAGTTCAGCATTGGCTATGGCTGACAATTCCTGCCACACTGTTCTGTTTATAACAAGAATCTTCTCTGAGCTCAGAGGCCCTTAACACGATCCCGTTCATCTTTGGTGAAGTAGTTGAGGTATCTCAGAAGTACTTGAGGCCAAACTGATCTGAGTTTCTCCCTCACATATCTAATACCCCGCGATAGGTTAGATGAGGACATAAAGTTTGTGATCTCTCCCCACTCATATCCTCTATGCCATATAAAAGCTAAACTCCCTGAAATTAAGATGTGTTCAGCAATGCGCTATCATTTATAGATGTGTAAGACCGAAGGACAACTGATTAACATGGGCACTGAAATAAATCCTTATTACTGCTTTTAGCACATTCATAAAAGAACATTTCGGCTGGCCTGTCAGCCAGGGAGTGGAAGTGCTCATTTTGGTAGACAGCTCTCCTCAGAAATGAAATGTTTTGATTTGAAATGTAAATGTTTTTTTCCAGAGGTTTCAGAAACCCCACTTGGAAGATTAATTTATTCTTGCCTGCTCCCCTTGCAGCCTGGCTATGGCGGTTGGAGGCCTCCGTACACAGGGCTGCTGTTTGCTGCCACCGGTATGGGATGTGGTGTTTGGTCAAGAATACTGGCCTGCTTGTTCCTTCCAGAGAAAACCGATCCCTCCTTGCTGAACATAAAAGAAGCTTTATCAAATGTTGACTATGTAAATAATCTTTCTGGCAATAGTCTTCGCAGCAACCCGTCTATTCCTCTCATGACCTTAAATCCTGTAGATACTAATAAATGAAGGTTAGCCTGCTGCGTGTGTAAAACTCTGAAGTTGCCATAGCGTTCCTGTAAAATGTTTACCGCTGCCAAAAACACCAAACAAAAAACCCATAATCATTCTTCATCTGCAAAACAGGCTTATGGTGGAGATCGCTCCGGAAGTCCTGTGAATCCCCTGCCCTCTCTGTATATGGAAACACGGACTCCACTCCATGGACTCCAAAATGGAACTAGTGCTAGTCTATTAAAATTACGTCTCTCCCCATCCCAGACACGTGATGGAAAAGGCAGCATTTGTGTTGGGGCTGCCTCTTGAATACGGCGTGAGGAGATCCTGGCCTCCTCTACAGACAGGACTTGTATTCAAAAGATCCAGTTTACCTTGCATCTTTTGTGAAACTAAGAAATTAGTTTTGTCTAATTAAGGGTTTGCCCTCTGTGATTTCCCCCCGTATGATACATGCCCTGAGGCATTCAATATGATACTTAATTAGCTCGCTGTGTTAGCGGATGGTCTCAAATGTTAATCTGGATCTGTTGCTTTCTGGAACAGTGTCTGAAAGTAAAAGACTGAGTGCAGTAGAATTTAAACAGCAAACACTTGCCAACATGGACCGATGGCTGGAAGATGCGTTGCCACTAACAATGAAATAGCCAAGAATATCACACAGTTTTAGCCGAAAATCACGGCTACCATCCCTGCAGGTTGACAAACACACACTCCTGAGGCAGCAGAACTTTCCCGAACCCCTCCTACAGAACGGACACTATCCCTGGAACCGTGCTGTCAGAGCCAAAGGCCAGGTCAAAACTGTGGCGATCACTTGGTCTCAGGCTTTCATGGCTTTTTGTCATTAGGTGGGCCCTATTGAGTGTAAGGAAACTTCTGAAAAAGTTACCACCATCCAGCTATTATGTTCATCTGCACAGAAGACTTTGGAAGAGAGAGGGATGCAGGTATGTGTCCATTAGACACATTTCCTAGCCTGTGCTTGGTGCAGTTGAGGATGGGTGAGCAAAACTTGTCCCTGTACTCATGGAATTTACAGCCTAGTAGGTTTGGATAAAATAACTGTGTTGGTCGTATCTTTTGGCTATTTAGTCTCTTGGACTGTTGCTTAGAACTAAGCATTTGTGAGTTAGCCTAAGTGCTCAGCTACACTTAGAGACGTTTCTTTTTCTCATTTATTTATATTTTATTTTACTTTATTTATTTTTAAAGATTTTATTTATTTATTTGACAGAGAGGGACACCATGTGAGAGGGAACACCAGCAGGGGGAGAGGGAGAGAGAAAAGCAGGCTTCCCGCCAAGCAGGGAGCCCAATGCTGGGCTCGATCCCAGGAGCCTGGGATCATGACCTGAGCTGAAGGCAGACTCTTAACGACTGAGCTGCCCAGGTGCTCCTCATTTATATTTTTAGATGCAGCTGAGGCCACTGGGTTGTGGTCTAAGTCAGGGAACTTTTGGAATGCTGGCCCATGGGCCCTGTTTGGTTTGTACAGTGGGTAATCAGGGAATACAATACAAACATCCATACTGTTGATTTTTGTTGGAAATTAGAAATTCTACCAATTGGATTTTTTTATTTTTTTTTTTTACATTTCAAACTCAGCGTGGGGACCTGAATTTCTGGGGGTGGGGTAGGGAGGGGGATAATGCATTGTAGCTGAAAAGGCACTCATGCAATAAGATGGATTGGGAACCTCCCAGTTCACCAAAGCCCCATCACTCCCTGCTGCTTTAAATTACTTTGTTCATTGTTATTACCTACCTACCTCCTAGGACATGTGAGTCCGTTGACCCAGTCTGTACTAGTATCAACTTATGTGAGTGGTGAGGTCTTCAGCATTCTAAGCAGTTGCCAAGCGGAGAAGAAGCTAGTGTGAGGCCTTTGTTTAACTAGAGTGGGATGAGGGAAAAGACTCACAGTAAGCAGGAGTCTGTGCAGGGTGGATAGTCTAGTTGTTAACTTTGTTTCAGAGTCAGCAATAGATCCATGTTTGCCTTAACTTTGGGTAGAAGTGCCTTGCCCTCGTATCCTTACAGTGTTTAAGTGATCCATGTCTTTCCCATTTTAGACAGGGGGACTAAATGAGCTCTCTGGGCACGGTGAGCATGGTATGGTCCAAAACCCAAGAGCTTGTGGCTCTGGCTCTATTTTATGGTGAGTTACAGTGAACGGGGTCTTAGCCTATTAGAGTCTGATACAGCACAAGGATATCTGATCAAAATGTGAGAGAGGTGCAATGGGAAGGTAAATTCTCTGCATAAGAAACTTAGAGGGGAATCTCTACATCTATTAGATTCTACCTAATCAAGGTTGGCAGCTCAGTTTAAATTCTTGAGCAACATTTAAATAAGACCTAAAGTGACACAGATAGGTATATATGTGTATAAAATAGACTCTCCCAGATACATTAAAAAGTGATTTTGTAAGAATATTGATTTAAAAGCTATGCCTATTTTTCCACAAAATAGTAGGAATTTATAATGTTTATAATATAAAATAATAATAGTGGTCCTTTTGGAACAGCTTCAGGTGGTTTTATAGAAGACTTTTAAAAGAGCAGAACTGGTAAAAAGGGAAATTTTGCCATACCTCAAGACAAATGTGATTGCTTTTGCCTTGAGTTTTTATAAAAGATACTTCTAGTTATATCATAAAAGCTCAAAAAAAGCCAGTTTTATGGAAGAATATAAAGGTGGGGGAGCCTGGCCTCTTCCTACAGGGGAAGAGAAGAGCTACTGTCTGGTGTGGAGGGGACCTGAAAGCTGCTGGAGGACCTCTGGGTTTTCCTTTCCCCCAAGACACCCCAAATGGACCACGTTTTCCCAGCAGCTTTGTGCTTCTCGGAAGGGAGTGAGGACACACTACATCTCTTACCTGGGGCAGCGTTCCTTTCACTAATGCAGGGATATCAGCCTTGGAGTAACCAATGGCAGCTAGGCCATCATCAACATCCAGATCGAATAAGAATTTCCGGAGTGTGTCTGCCAAAATAGGCCCAGCATCTGGGATCCTGGCAGTGCGGGTGTCAGCTCCTAGAAGACACAAAGTGCTGACTGTAGAGAGAGAGAGGGTGTCATTCAGTCACAAGATAGCTGAATATATAACCTGCTGCTTCCCTACCACCAAGGACAAGAGCACTGCTGTGCCTCCACATGGAGGCCAGCCCAGCGACCAACCCCATGGAACACAGATGGGCCAGGCCAGCCTGCAGAACCCCGAGGTCCTCTGTAGAGAAGTTGGCTGAGGCTGAGCTGGCTTTCACATTTTGCAATGGGCTGCTCGCCCCTGGTGTGGTGGGAAGAAGAGGAACTCAGCCAAGCAAAGAAGCACAGGGAGGAGACCGAAAAAGAAGGCTGGTGTTTGGATGAGGAGGAAGGAGCACTTGTAGGAGAAAGCACAGCTTATGTAACTTTCAAGGCCTGGAATTTGCTGACATCTAGAGGTATATGTGTTCAGTGTCTTTTCTCACAGCAACATCTTAGGAGAACACCAACCCCTTGCAAACACCTTATGAGGCAAGGACATAGAGGTAGAAAAGCTCCAACATTGCCCCAAAGGAGGAAAATTACCAAAAGGGATTATGTGGGGCAAGGGAAGGAAGTATTTCCTTTCTATAGCTATAAAACTTCTTATTTTGGGCCGCATTGCCAAAGGGCAGGGCGGGTTCTTCTAAGTAAATATTGCAGAACTAGTCAGACAGAACTAAGAACATAAAGACTCTCAGAAAACAGTATTTACTCTGTAGGTAATAATGATGTTGGTGAAGGGGAAAGGAGGTTGCCAAGGGGTGGAAATCTGGACACAATTAGTAATCGATACATGAAATCTTTAGAGACATCAGTGTGGAAGAGCTAGGGGTGCTGGCCTCAGGCAGGGTAGCAGTGAGAGCCCCCAGACCCGTAGCTCTCAGCCCCTCAGCTGTTCTGGTCGAACACATTCACTGCCAGGAAGTGAAGCCCTCGACAAACAGATGTGGCGTAAGTCAAACGTGTCATGTTGAGTCTAAGCCGCCTTTCTCTGTATTGTTCAAAAAGAGACTAGAATGTATAGTTTATGTCCCTCCTGAAGCACACTATTCAATTAGTCTTAACTTTTTTCTTCTATGACAGCAAAAGCTGTTTTAGTAATCCAGGAAAAGGTTTAAATAGAACCTGATATGAGACTAGTTGGCAGAGCAGCTGGATGGAAGGTAAACCTTGCCTGATAAAACCAGTCTGTATTACACAGTGGCAGCTGAAATACGGATTAGTTGGAAAGGTGACACACGATACAAGGTTTGTGAGGTTTTTTTATGTTCCTGGGATTGCTGCCATAAAACACACCATCAAAGCCTCTGGGTTTTCCTGTGAAGTGTTTCGAAAAAAGAGAGGGTAGGAAAGAGAGTAAGTTGGTATAAAGCTGAGAAAACCTAAAATTACGTTGGGAGTTAAAATATTTAATGGCTAAGTATGGAATCACAGTAAACAAATCTTCCTATGCAAGGGAGAAGAGTTGGTGGGTTCTTCTACCCTGAGTTTTGTCTACTGGAGGAATTGCTTTCTCAGTAACATTGTTGGTTGCCTGGAGTTTTATTCTCTAAGGCTTTCTCATTTACCATACTCAAGCCTACTATTTGGGCTCCTTCCTACTTGCCACTGCATATTTACCAGGCATCTATCTGAGTGCCCAGAATGGATAAAAAACATCCCCGATCCAAAAGGGAAAGGGACAGAAGATCCTTGGTAAGGTGGGCACCATATTTCCAGCAGCCCATGCTGGGAAATCGAGCCGCTGCTCTGCTTCTCTACCCTGGACTTCTCTCATTACCATTCCCTGCTCAGCCCAGCACCTGGAACTCTACGGAAGCACACCCGTCAGTGTGAGACGTGAAGGTGAAGCAGGGCACATGGAAGGAGTCTGTGGTCATGCCTATCTTCTTGGAAATAACCTCTCCAACGGCTGGTGCTAGAAAAGCATAATGAAGTTTCTTTTTAGCTTTTCTTTTAGCTTCCTACCCTGAACATAAGTATGGGAATAGAATGTTTGGAAAATTAATCAAATTCTCAAAGTCTACTTGAAAGAGTTCCCATCTTAGAAAAATACCCCAAATTTTTACTTAACATTGAAGCTAGGCTGCATATAATTTTATGGCTTGTGAGATTCAGAAAGCACTGTGGGTATCTTGTTATAGATATTATTTATTCTACAGAGCAGCAAAACAAATTCTTCTTTTGGGATCTTTTTATGAAGTTTCTGGTGGTTTAGATTTTCTATAATTGGGAATGTACTGTTACTTCCTGAAACAAGATTCTTTTTATTACCTATTAAATGTAGCAAAAGGCACTTGCAATATTAATATTACGTAAAGAGTTTCATGTTCCTTAGGGATGAAAACAAGATAAATAGCATTACTACAACCTTAACATAAGCAATATTTGGTTCCATTTCATTGTTAATAGACTATTAGAAGCAAAATTAGAGAATTTTAGTGCTAGATAGGACTTTAGGCAGGTTACTCATATTTTATTATTAAACTTTCAGAGAAACTTTATGGGTATTATTATCCTTTACAGTTTATCTGCAGAAGCAACCTTACAAAATGCTCCACATATGCAGCTCACAGATTCATGAATGTTGGTTCGTACCCAATATTTCTGCCGTTTCCAGGTGCCGTTCAGGAGACATCTGTGCTGTGAAAGTGAATACCGCTGGGGAGGTGAGTACCACAGAAAGGCCATGAGGCTGAAGAGAAACAAAATGTGGTGACCACTGGGGCAAAGTTGGGTCTTCAGTCTGCATATTCTAGATAGAGAATTACTTTACCCTATACTCCAAGCAATCAAGAATTGACAAATAGACATAACAAATACATTTATGGCAACTGCAAAGAACATGAAATTTAAATAAAGAATTTGTTATGATTTTACCACCAGTGGGTGATCCACATTATAATCCTTTGCTTTATATGTCTTCACTAAGCCTGAAATTGGGTAAGACATTCCATGGCTAGAAAAGAAAGAAAGTCCTTATGTTGACATATAGCTATCAGAAATTCAAAGTAACAAAACAAACATACTTTTATGGGAGAGCCCTTCACAGTCTATTGACAAAAGAGTTATCTCACAAAGTGATACATTCTGTTTTCTTTGATACAACAATATATTCTTGCATTGGACATTTTGTGTATTCGCTAACAAAACCTCTGAAATGTTCAAATTTAAATGCTTGTAGAATTGTAGGTCAAATGCAGAAATTGCTTCCCAAACACATTGATTAACTTGATGATCTTGAAGAAATTGAGAATGTACTTTGAAGTTTCTTTAATAAGCTTCAGGGCATGCATTTTGTGTTTTGTTCTGCACTGGCTTGGCAGCGTGCCCCTGCACAGCTGACGATGGGTGGGAGTCTTAAGAGCCAAGATGTGCTGTGTTAGACATGCAAGCTTGACCCTCCAGTGATCTGTCCCATCGATAATTGATACATCTTTTCAAATGTTACATACTAATAGAGTTGACTCATAAATGATTATTGTAGTCTGAAAAGCTATCAAGAAAAGGCATCATGGTTTTTATTTGTGGGGTTTGATTTGTTTTGATGAAAAAACACTTTTTATATACTCTTGAATTCTTGGTGAACAAACAGGACTAATTTAGTTTACTAGATGACCCAGAATATGTATCTTGTGAGAAGCTTATGTACTTATAATTAATATGTTGTAAATGAAATGCTTTACATAGTAAAATGGTCCATAAGTCTTTTTCTGTGGGTTACTGGATGACTTTGGGCTTATTCAGCAAAAGACTTAACATTTCATAGGAAGACCAAGTATTTTGGTGAATGGTATAAGGAATACCAAGAAGGTGTCCCTTGCCTATCCCTTTCGTGAGATGGATCAGAAGCTGTTGGTTCTCTGAATTGCTATTTGGGAATACGCTTGACCTTTCTTGGGCTTCACAGTTTGTGGAAAATTATTGCTTAGTGTGCTTTCATGATGTGAAAGGGTTCATGTAGCTTTCAAAAGTAACTTTCTAATGATACCCAACATCTTAGTTTGATTTCTTTTAAGAGTTGTGTATGTTCTTTGTAAAAATTAGAACAGTCCACAATCCTATTTCTTCAAGATAACCATTATACAATGTTTCTTCTAGTCTTATCATGCAATCTTCAATTTATGATCATATGTGCATACAGTTTCAAACATTGCTTTGGTTACTTAATATTCTTTTTTAAAAAAAGATTATTTATTTATTTATTTGATAGATAGAGAGAGATCACAAGTAGGCAGAGAGGCAGGGGGAAGCAGATTCCCCACTGAGCAGAGAGCCCGATGAGGGGCTCCATCCCAGGACCCTGAGATTGTGACCTAAGCCAAAGGCAGAAGATTAACCCATTGAGCCACCCAGGTGCCCCTACTTAATATTCTTTACAAGCATTTTCCCATATAATTTTCTATTATTCTAAAACATTATTTTTTATTTGACAGAGAAGGATCACAAGTAGGCAGAGAGGCAGGCAGAGAAAGGGAAGCAGTCTCCCTGCTGAGCAGAGAGCCCCATGTGTTGCTTGATACCAGGACCCTGAGATCATGACCTGAGCCAAAGGCAGAGGCTTAACTCACTGAGCCACCCAGGTGCCCCTAAAACACTATTTTTAATAGCCATATTTATTCTTTGTGTACTACACTTCAGTTAACCATTCCCAAACTGTTGGAAATTAGATTGTTTCTAAAATTTTCAATTATACATACCACTTAGGTGACTATCCTTATAAAGAAATTCTTTGATCATATGATGATGATTTCTTTTGTCTACATTCATAGAACTAAAATTAGTGGGCCCAAGGAAACAAACATTTTTCAGGCTCTTGGGAGATTTTGCTCCCTTGCTTTTTATTTTATTATTAATTAATTTATTTCTTAAGATTTATTTATTTACTTGAGAGAGAGAGAGAGAACTAGCAGGAGGGACAGAGGGAGAAGGGGAGAGAATCCTAAGCAGACTCTGCACTGAGTGTGGAGCCCAACATAGGGCTTGATTCCACGACTCTGAGGTCATGACCAGACTCAAAGCCAAGAGTTGGTTTTGTGCCAACCACAAAGCAGGTGAGTGGTGCCACACAGGCACCCCACTCACCTGCTTTTATCTATGCTCTCAGCAGCCAAGTTTTGGGGTGACTCCACTACATCCTCCACAGCAAAAGCCTATTCTTAATTCTCAGTCATCATAGGTATTCAATGTTAAGGCATCATAACAAAAGTTCTGATCAAACAAATCAATTCTGGGCTACAGATAATGATTCTGATCCTTTTCTTTTTGTGAGAGATTAGTAGGAGGAAAAAAAATCTTGCATTTGAGGTTCTAAAAATCCCCAACACATGGTGAGGATGTGGAGAAATCAAAACCCTTATCCACTGCTTATGGAAATATAAACTGGTAGAGCTGCTGTGGATCACAGTGGTAGTCCTCAAAATTTAGACACAGAGTTACCATATGACCTAACAGTTCCACTCCTAGGCATACACTCAGAAATGAAAACATATATCAACACAAAAAACTTGTACACACATGTTCATAGCAGCATTATGCATAATGGCCAAAAGGTGGAAACAGCCCCAGTGTCCATCTTCTGATGAATGGAAAATAAAATGTGGCATATCCATACAGTGGAATGTTACTTGGCAACAAAAAGGAGCGACTTAGCGACGCACATATGGATGAACCATGAAAACCTTTTGCTAAGTTAAAGGCACAAATAACCACATATTATATAATTCCATTAATATAAAATATCCAGAGCAGGCAAATCTATAAAGGCAGAACGTGGATTAGTAGTTGCTTAAGACTGGGGGGTGTAGGAGGATTGATGGATGACAGCCAAAGAGTATGGAATTTCTTCTCAGGGCAATAAAATGTTCTAAAATCGATTGTGGTAATGGCTGTACAACTCCATGAATATGCTAAATCCCACTGAATTATACATTTTGAATCAGTAAATTTTATTGTGTGTATCTCAAGGCTGTTAAAAAAAAAAAATCTATGAGGGCACCTGGCTGGCTCAGTGGAGCACGTGACTCTTGATCTCAGGGTCATGAGTTGGAGGCTCACATTAGGGTTAGAGTATGTTTAAAAAAATATAATAAAACTTAAACAAAAATCTGTGACCCAATAAATTACATTTGAATTAAGAAAACATTCCAGGACCCTCAGTTAAATTTCTTTTTTCTAGAGCATATTTAGGTCTTACCCTTTGTCCTAAATTATAAACATTTTTTAAAATTAAAAGCAATAGCTTAGGTGAAGAAGTAAAATCTCAAGTTTGCTCACCACAGATGAACACCAGCATTTCCAAAGCCAATGCCAGCAAAAGCACTTGCCAAGTGCATATTAGACCTTGCTTCAAGATCGTCAGGATTTCTGACAGCCCTGTGGATGATATAAATACCTACATCAACATTGGCATTTCCTATCGAATCAAGAGCTGCCTTAGGGAAAGACCTGGGAAGAAAGAAATTCTACTTGGTAGGAAGAAAAATTAGGCAACTTATTCAAACGACACCTTGTCTTCTCAACGAAAACCGAAGGGAAACATATTTTCTTATCAATGGTTTTGGGCAAAGGCATAATAAATATGCTGTCAGGCTGCTCATGTGATGAAAGTGCTGGGGGAAGCAAGGCACTGACCCTTGGACTGTGAGCTGCTCTAGAAAAGTGCCCCAAGACTCATTCTTCTTCTTCATTTGTCAGTGAGCTTGACTGCAGCTGTGAATGAACTGCGAGTAAACACACACTCGGAATGGACAGGGCCCAGACTGGTTCTCTGAAATGAGTCCCTGTTGCCTGGGGCTACTTGCAGGCTAAAAGCAGCCTGCCCGCCATCTTTCTTTCTGTGACACTGCCCCAAATAGAACCCTCTGGAGGACTCTTTAAGAATCTGTTGAAACCACACGTACTATTTTAATATTTTTCCTTATGGAAGTGGGATGTTATTGCAGGATGAGCCTTTGCTTGCTCT
The DNA here is from genome assembly GCF_020171115.1 of Neogale vison. Taxonomy (NCBI): domain Eukaryota; kingdom Metazoa; phylum Chordata; class Mammalia; order Carnivora; family Mustelidae; genus Neogale; species Neogale vison. Next base: position 69,016,081 of record NC_058094.1, read on the forward strand.
AGATGTCCCGACGCCACTCTGTAAAAGCAAATTCTCAAAGGCCCCTTGCACATGCAGCTCAGCCATCCTGAAAATGCTGGCTTAGAAACCCTGCCCCAGGGCGGAAGCCCAAGACTGCCAAGAATGACAAACCACCCCTTGCTTGCTGTTCACAATTTTGCCTGGAGTAAGGGCTCCAGTTATGCAGTAAGCTTGCTACAGCCTTTTATCTCCTTTCATTTGGAATGGTTAGGCATCTGTGGCTCCTTTCCAAACCCAGCGTTCATTTCTTATTCCCTGAATGCCAAGATGAAAGAGCAGTTGATGGGGCTTTAGCTTTCCTTCTGTCCTTTACATCCTCACCTTCCACTGTGCTGTCTGCCAAGTCTTCTGTCCCCGTCTCATGCTGGCTGACCACTATCTGTATCTGCGACTACCCAAGCAAGTGCTTCCCTGCTCCCTGATGGTCTCCTGAAATAGCTCTGTGCCCCTTCCCTTTGCTTTATGACAAAATGCAGTCTGAGCTCCTTCTCCGGTACAGCTACCAGCTTGGGGCCAGAGGAAGCACCATGTTCACATTTGTGCTCTTTCCTTCTGTTATGTGTACAAGAGTGAGTCTGGGTTTGAATAGGTGTGCTCTTTCCTTCTGTGGTCTTTCCTTCTGTTATGTGTACAAGAGTGAGTCTGGGTTTGAATAGGTGTTAATGTCTCAGGGATCAGCTTTCATCTCTAAGTATATCTTTGCTCTCTTAGGAGCCAATCATGGCTATAGCATTTATAAATCCTTTGAAATCTTTTAGAAAGCTTTTTATTTTTATTTTTTAAACTATAATAATATTTAACTATAACATTTTTCAGATATGATTAGTATAAAAATTATTGAAATTTTTACATTCTTTTTTTCTGCATACTATCTTTAAAATCTGATGTGTATTTTGTACTTATAACATATCTCAGTTCAGGAAAGCCACATTTTTAATTTTATTTTTTATTAACATATAGTGCTTTTGTTTCAGGGGTTCAGGTCTGTGATTCACCAGTCTTACACAATTCACAGTGTTCACCATAGCACATGCCCTCCCCAATGTCCTTCACCCAGCCACCCCACAGAAAGCTTTTTATATCTCCTGGGACAGACAACTTTAGACACTGGTTTCTTAAACTCACTTCATGTGAGTTTGCTTATGGGTTGACTCTGCCTTCAGACACGGCCTGCATGGGCTTGGCCAACATCTGCCTCTCTGGGTCTCATTTCAGCTCTTGGTGTAGTCAAATCTCAGAGGACATCTGCCCTCACCTGAACTCTGGTTTCAAGGCTTTGATGAATAATCCTTCTAGATGCATCCTTATGAAATCAGGGGCTCATATTTTGTTCCCTTGCCTTTGCCTTTTCAGACTGAAGGACTCAGGTTTCATCTGTCCTCACATGCATCCCTCCCCATCTTTTCATCCTTCCAGAGTTTGCTGGTCTCTGGTGCTCCTCTATATCCACTGACTAATCTTTTGGTGAACAGGCGTGCTCAGGCTATTTCAGGATCTGGCACGCTACATTTTATGTGAGGGTAGAATGTGGTTTTCCTGTTCTCTCTCTCTCTGTTTGTTCGTTCCTTCTTTCCTTCCTTCCTTCTTTCTTTCATTTTATTTTTAAATAATTTTGACATCCAATGTGGGCTTGAACTTACAACCCCAAGATCAGGATTTGCATGCCTGACTGACTGAGCCAGCAAGGTACCCGTTCTATTCCGTTTCTATCTCCTCTGGGCCACATACCTTTTCAGATACTTAGCGACGATCCGTAGTGCATGGATGGCCCAGATGTCACTGATTGGGTTGCTGCCCTGGTATGCTGGCCGGGTGATAGGATTTGAAGGACAAGGGCTCCGCATGTGGTAGGGGAGGGCAGTGTAGGACTCCAGGGCATGGCTAACAAGACATATTTAAAACACACAGATTGAAAGCACCTTCTTTTCCCCCTCCATTCAGATTAAAGACTCTCTGGGACATGTTCAGTACTCACTCCACTGCAGATAAGCTCCGTGGCAGTGATAATCACAGTGCGTTCCACCAGGTCAGACTCTTGCCTACAATAGTCATTGCTTATTACAGAAATTAACAGTAAAGTTTATATTCACAGCATTATTTTTTGACCAGTATATGTTGCTGGATTACATATGGCTCCTTTCTAGTGCAAATAAATCTTTATGATGTTGAATTTTTACATTATTTGGGTCATGAAGAAAAGTCCTGAATCTAAAAAATGATTTCCTTATAAAATGTATTTACCATTAAACTCCTGTTACCTAAGGAGGGTCATAGTTACATGAGCCTTCTATTAAGAGTACAGTGCAGTGGGTGAGAGCACAGACGCCTGGGTGAGCTGTCAATCCTGGCACCAGACCTTCCTGTAGCAGGCGTGGGGTAACTCACTATCTAACCTGTGACTCTAAGACAAGGACAAATAATAGTATGTCTTCCTGGTGCTGCTATAAAAACTAAATGAGGGGGTACACATAAAGTACTTAGAATAATGACTAGCACATTGTAAAACTTACAGTTCATCATTATTATTAAATTTTGGCCTGAGAAATAAAATTCAGTTCTTTTTGTCTGATATTCCCTCAACTAAAGGTTGGCTATTTCAAGAACCAAGCTTCAGAATTTCCTCCACCTGATGGCCTGCCATCAATTCCAATGAATCAAATGCAGAAGAGAGAAAAAACAAAACACAACAAAACATAGCCATCTAGATCAGTGATGCATTGGGAACACAATGTAAGATGAACTGTTTCAGGCATGAATCATGGTTTTTGGTCTTAGAATGGAGAATTTCTTTTACACCTGAGAAGCAGATAACATCTTTTGAACAAACCATTGGAAATGCTTTTAAATAGTTGGTGGATGGATGCTATGGCTTTATGGTTCTTCTTTTTTTTTTTTTTAAAGATTTTATTTTATTTATTTTTTTATATAGTTTTAAAGATTTTTATTTATTTATTTGACAGACAGAGATCACAAGTAGGCAGAGAGAGAGGCAGGCAGAGAGAGAGGGGGAAGCAGGCTCCCTGCTGAGCAGAGAGCCGGATGTGGGGCTCGATCCCAGGGCCCTGAGATCATGACCTGAGCCAAAAGCAGAGGCTTTAACCCACTGAGCCACCCAGGCGCCCGGCTTAATGGTTCTTAATTTGTCCAATCTGTGGGCAGTGCAAGAATGAAGCATCCATGTGGGGAGATATTAACCAAATACCTATGATGTGACAGTCACTGTGCCAAGGGGCAGGGATAGAGAGGGGAGTAAGATGGTCCTGTCCTCATCGAGCTCACAGTGCAGTGAAGATGGGCATGTGAAAGGGAAGTCCACCCAATGCGGAAGAGCAAAGGATGGAGTGGTCAGTTGTACCCGAGGAGAAGAAAGGTGGGGAGGCTGTCAGCAAAGTCTCCATCAAGAGGAGGGTGCTCCAGTGGAACTGGAATATGAATTCTCCAAAGAGATAAAGAGCTGAGCATTGGGGACAAGCCAGGGCAAAGAAATTTGGCCGTCTGGCAGTAGGCGTGGAAAGGCACTAAAAGACTTGTCAGGTAGAGGTGTGTGTCTGTGTGTATGTGTGATGATTATATTGCATTCTGAAAACTTGCCGAGGCCCGTATGGAGGACAGACGGACTATGGGATGGAAGCAGAGACACTGACGAGGAAACCACTGCAATTATCCAAGCAAAAGTTGGGCAGGTCTGAACCAAGGTGGGAACAATGAGGCTGAAGAGGAGGGAGCAGACAGGAGAGAGCCCAGCAAGACAAGTGGTAGGAAGTACTGGGCTATGTGTGGACATAAGAAAGAAGTTCATAGCAAGCCCTGCTGCTCACTAACTTAAGGGACTCAGGAGAAGTTGTGAGGTGGTGGGAGGAGGTGGAGAATAAATTGGGATTTCATCAAATTTAAGATGTCATGCATTATAAAACGCATCATTAAAAATACCACTGAGGAAGAAAACCGTACCATGGCGCCACAGATCTTAAGACGTGCTCTGAGTTCACAGATGTTAGAATGTGAAAAAATGTACACATGCAAGTAGATGAAATAGGTAGTTTGGGACATGCTGAATGCGAAAGGCGTCCGTGGGTCTCCCTGAGGCCCCTGGAAGGAACACGGATCAGGGAGCCATGGCAGCTGAAGCCCAGGGAACATGCAGCAGGACTCTGGCAAGTTACTGAACATCTCCACGGCAGGTTTCTTTCTCGTGTGGTGCAGAGCTGTAGTGAGGTAGTGATGTGTGCCAAGTCCTGACATGTGAGCACAGTCCCGCTCCGGGGATGTCAGCTCCCTTCTCTGCCCTCTTCCATGCCATGGCAGCCCTGACCGTTTCCTGTTTTCTGTAGCCCTAGACGCAGGTGCTGTGGGTCTGAGATGCTGCACGCCAACTCCACCCACTCCTTTCCCTGTGTCCCTGTGGCAGCAGCTGTGGCTGGCACAGTCGATCCAGAACAGTGGCCTGAGGCTCATCCAGGAGCTCACCTAGTCACCATCCTTTATAGGTTCCATGTTTTCATCTAGGAAAGGGGATAATGACAGCCAAAGCTGGGGTGGTTGTGGAACACTAACTGAGGTATGCTTAGCAAGTGCTTTCAGCAAGAAAATGCAGTCCAGAGACGCAGGGCCTGGAAAAGCCCCTCCAGTTGGCACTCGTACCTACCAAAGCACATCGAAGCCACTGTTGGCAACCACCCGGTCAGGCATGTGCAGGGTGTGCAGGGGATCGATCAGTCCCAGTGTGGGCTTGATGGCTCGGGAAGCAATGCCTAAAATAGGGATTTTCAACAGAGGCAAAAGGTATGGACAGCATTTTAAGAAATTAAGTTACTTTAGGATAATGATTTATTCTTTTTTTTTTTTTAAAGATTTTTTATTTGTTTATTTGACAGACAGAGATCACAAGTAGGCAGAGAGGCAGGCAGAGAGAGAGAGAGAGAGGGAAGCAGGCTCCCTGCTGAGCAGAGAGCCTGATGCAGGACTCGATCCCAGGACCCTGAGATTATGACCTGAGCCGAAGGCAGCGGCTTAACCCACTGAGCCACCCAGGTGCCCCAGGATAATGATTTATTCTTAAAAAAATTAAAAAAAAAATGAGATTCATTCTCATGAAGGGAGGCAGCAAGAACAGTGGAAAGAGATCTGGAGTCAGAAACCTGGGTTTTTCAGTGGGTCTGAGGCTCCTTGTTTGAAGGAGCCAAGTGTGCACATCTCTTCCCAACTCTGGTTTGAATGTCACTGGCAATGGTGGGAGTATTTACACCAAAGAAACTGGCCAATACTAGAAACTGGGGCTTATTTACTGATTAAATGCCAGAGAGCTGGTTTACTAGCACACTGGTGTGGTTTGGGTTCTGGTTCTGCAGCTTGCTATGTGTCTTTGTCCAAGTCACTTAGTCTCTCTGAGTTCTCCATTAGATCATAACCATATAGGGCTTCTATCCCACATAGCTAATGTAAGGCTCACATTAGAAAGTATTATGTAAAAGTCTTTGAAAAACTGTAAGATTGAATTCAAGTATTGGCTACTGCTATCTTCAATAACATCAAAGGATAATGTCATTTAATTTTAAAAAGAGAAGTTACTATAAATGTGCAGCCAAATATCAATTTATTCTGCTACAAAGGCCTGGGACCTTTGGATCTTTCTGGAGTGTTGGGAATGTTTTATACTTTGATTGGGATAGTGGTTATATGGGTATATCTATTTACCAAAATTCACCAGACTGACTCTTAAAATGCATGCATTTTATTATACAAAAATTGTATCTCAATGAAATTGATTTAAAATGTTGAAAGGAAAAAAGTGTTGCAAAGATGTCCAAGAAAGGGAATAATCATTCAGCACTGACGTACAGTTACTAACTTGAGCAGAGAAATGGCCAATCAAGATTATGGCATTTCAATATGCTTTATAGGTAATTCTCAGAGAAGTTTATTAGACTGTTTCATATTTTTACATGTACTTGGTAAAGGAAAGAAAATGTGTGTATATACATGCCCTTAGCTCTATAACTCCTTGATTTTTAAATATTAGGATTAAAGAAAAGGCCGCGGGGTTGAAAGGTAAGAGAGAGAATTAAACACGATTTTTATGAGCATAGTTCTTACCAGTTTTTACTTTCAAGTGTTCATAGTCAAAGATGGCAACTCCTGTAGTTTCACTCCCAGTTCCTGAGGTAGTTGGGACTTGAATAAAATAACATTAATTTACATAATGCATCTAAGTAAAGGTCAGTGGAGATACTTAATTCAGCCTGAGGAAGCAAGGAACAAAGTTCGAGAAGGAAGCGCTGATCCCCCTGTTGCTCACGTGAGTTCCGTATCTACGTTGATCCGCATGTATGCTTCATATGTCTGTCCGTGCCTGCATTTACATGCATGCGTAATAGCGTGCCTGTCAGCATTAACACGTTTCCTATGCATATGTGATGGCAGTGTCTACATTAATATGCACACATTTCACGTGCACGGTGTTCATGTCTGCGTAATGTGTAGGCATGTCTAATGTCTACTCGCACTTTGATGAGTATGTGTAATAGCTTTACCTGTATTAACATATATGCATGATGTCAGTACCTGTGCCAGCATCTATACAGGCCTGACATGTACGTATGGTGTCCATGCCTGTACTAACATGTGTGTATGTTTACCATGTATTATGTGTCTTATTTCTGCATAAACGGCTAGGAACCCCAGGAACTCTAGCACCCGAGCTTACACAGCTGCAGCCGGGCATTCAGAGGCCAGCTGCTCGGCATCTGGGTTAGAAAACTCCTATATGCCTTCTCTGAAAGACATCTTTATTCCCTCCTGGCAGTAAGCACAGTAACGTTCTGCCTTTGCTAGGCTCCGTGGTTTTGTAGTTCTGTCAAGTTTCTAAACTTTACTAATCACCCCTCTGTGTGATGCTGACACAGTTTCACCAGAGGGTTCCGTTTGCCAGACATCAATTATGTTGCTCCCTGCTGATTGCTCATTCACATCAAAGCAGTTCATCTGCCTTCAACCTACTCCTATACCATCATGGGGCCCATTCACGGTGGGGGCAGTTGAGGGGGAGAAGAGAGAGGACAAAACTTGAGACAGATATTGTCCAGTTACCAGTTAGTGCATTTTCACTATAAAACTTTAAGCAGTAATACGCTAACAGCCATAAAATAGGAGGGAGGGAAGAAAAGACCTAAAGATCCCAAGCTCTGTGCGAGACAGACAAGCTATTCTGACTTGGACTTGCGTGTCTGTCCCCAGGGCAGCCACAGAGCAGATGTTGCCCAGAGAGATGTGGCCATGCTGGCCACATGTCCTAGAGAAGAGACAAAGGCCCAGGTCAGCTGAAGAGCCATTGTGTGGAAGAAAGGGTTGAGTCAACACCAGAAAAATAATAGCGAATGTTCCCCTTAAACTCCACGGTGGCTGGCAGAATGGGACAAAGCAGAGAGGGGTTTAGAAGACAAACCTGCCAACAGAGGGATCTAATAATATGGAAAGGATAACCTTCCCTCCTCCTTCACACAATGACTGCCTAGCATAAATCTGCAGACTTTCCCACCACTGACCCAAATCGTCTGCCTGTGCAATAATGATCAGAATTTTAAAACATAAATGAACTGCTATCTGTTCTGCTCTCCAAACACTGTAGTACACTGAAATGAAGAAATCAGAAAGCTTTGGAAACATAGCCTAAAATTCCTGGCTTACATCTTTCCTAAGACCTTTAGCCAATTGCAAAATAAAACGTACAAACAGTCTTTACCTGCAATCAGAGGCTTAAGAGGCACAGACACAGGCTTTCCCTTCCCAATGGGGGCATTGACATAGTCTAGGAAATCAGAGTGAGGGCTGGATGCATACAGATTAGCGGCTTTGCAGGTGTCCATGGTGGAGCCTCCACCCACAGCAACGAAGGCATCAAAAGCTCCCCTTTTGACAAATTCAATTGCTTCCATGAAGCTTAGAGAAGGGAAAAGAAAAGCCATTATGTCATTATTGTTTTCAGAAATAAATTGCCACACCATTAAAGGCCTGGAGCAAGTTTTAAGCAACAGTGAGAAGTGTTGGCTTCTACATAAAGTAAATAGCAGGAATAAGATAATACCTTCTATCTGTTGGTTCCACCCTCACATTATCATAAACCTTAAACCTTATGCCATTCTTTACTAGGGAGTCCATAACCATTTGTACGGGAGGGAGCTGGGAGAGGTTCTTGTCTGTCATCAAACAAACATTTTTAGCACCCATGTTTTGTAGGTCCTAAAACAACAAAAATAATTTATACGTTAGGTTTCATTGCCCGAGAACTGCAACAGACTCTCTCTCTTCTCTGGCCAACTTAACACTGCACATTTTTAAAAACAAAGGACTCAATTGTTTTCAGTTTGCATTTGTTTTAAAAGACAGGTAATATTTCTAACAAAAAGACTGTAGGAATCTTAAATACTTGCCATTCCCACTTCCTTTGTAACTCCTGCTCCATATCTAATATTTGAAACGGCCATCTGTGGAAAAACAAAACAAAAAAAGACTTAGATATAGGTGTGTTTCATTTTTAAAAACCTATAAATGAATCGTTCCTTCTTGTGTAGAGAATAAAGTATATATTCCTTAGCATGTCCTTCATTTTATGACTCCTAAACTAGGAGGAGACAGAGATTTAAACAAATAATTATATAATTATAGTGTGATAAAAATTCATCAGAATTCATTGCTCCTTTGTTCTTGCTTCAAAAGATTGCTTGGACCTCTTTTAGAATTGTTATAATTAAAAAACTAAGCTGTAACCTACAACATATGTAAGTTGGAGAGTTTGTAGAACTGGGACTTTGTCCTGTTTTGATGGCTGAACAAAAGACAGACAATACCTAAACATTACTCATGTTATCTGAAGATCTGTATTCCATTACCCCAACAAGGGACTTTGCTAAATGGGGTCTGATCAAATAATGAGATTAGGGAACACCAATTAATAGTAGATTTCAAATGAGATAATAATGCATTAGTGGGCGCCTCAGTGGCTCAGTTGGTTAAGCATCTGCCTTTCGGCTCAGGTCATGTTCCCAGGGTCCTGGGATCAAGTCCCTCCTGCTTCTCTCTCTGCCTCTGTCTCTCTCTCTGTCCCTCATGAATTAAAAAAAAAAAAAAAAAAGCACTAGCAAAATACTCTAGTATTTTTTCAAGTCATTCATAAAAGAAAGAATGGATTGATTATATATACCTCAAAGGCATAATCTGTTGTTTTCCCAGAAGGTGCAAATCCAGGAGCTAGAAATGTAGAAATTAGTGTTAGAGTAGGCCTCAAAAACAAAGCAAAAGTAATGGTTTTTGATAGTAAATTGGTATTTCAGCAGTGAACATAAGCATCTCCCTTAAAAAGACTTACCTTTAAAAGAAAATTAAAAGCCTTAGCTAAAATGTATTTTCAACTTACATTGTTGCCTATCAAATTGAAATTAAAATCTGCATTTTAAGAGAATGTAATGCTAACTTGACACTGATTGTGTGAAAATAGTTATTTAAAATAGTTTCTTCATTGAAAATAAAATATACTTTTGAAACAATGTCTAAAAATCCTCTAGAAAAAATACCTCTAGACTCTGGAGTTAGATTACTGTTAGAGAACAATTATTAGTAAATTAATTAATTAGAGTCCTGCTTACATTTCTTATAACAACTGTGATCAGTCTGAATTAAAATATTTTTCCATAGAGAAAAAATTATCACAGTAAGATATTTACATTTTTCAAGTTAAAATATGTAAGAATTTAGTTCTATTTCTAAGATTTAATAAAAATTTTTATAAACTGATACTTCTTTATAATGTTATCAGGTTTTAGTTATGGCAGAAATGATTTCCTGTCGTATCAGAACAAGACAGCCCTGCTTAATGAGTTTTATCCTTGTTTTCATCACTCCTCGTCAGTCATAAGATTGAAAAAAAGTCTGCAATAATTTCCACTACTTTTTTTTTTTTTTTTAAAGAAAAAGAGACCACAACTAGACAACAGTCTACCTTTGGATTCTTGAGGGCAAGGGTATCCTTAGTCAAAATTCAAATTTCTTTGATCCTTATCTACTGTAAAGAAATAATCTATTAATCTTGCTACTGAAGTTTAGGAAAAGACGTAAATTGAATCTAGAAAACAGTGAGATTATCTTTCTTTAATTTACTAATTTTATGCTCCCAAACAGGAGACTACTAATTCTTTGTTGAAATCGACTAAGAATTGGAAAGAACCAGCTAAAGACAAAACTCTGCATATGTTCGCGAGGACCTTAAAGGCTGGCCATGTTTTCCACCTAGCAGACAGTCATTAATGACTGGGAGGTCCCTTGGCCTGTCTTGAATGGTGAACCACACCGGTGGCAGGAGAAAGCCCTCAGTCACTCTTTCTGTTCTATTCCCCAACAGGCTCCTCTGTGGGTTCTGCTTAGTTTCCTGTACGGGCAGCCCCCCTTGTTTCCATTCTCACTGTGCTGTTTAGATTTGACCTTTCCTTCTAAGAGGTGAAATCAGTTTTTGTGTCAGTAATTCATGTGACATTCTGAGGACACGCTGAAGCTACAATGAGCTTCCTGCTGCTCTGTGGACAATGGAGTTGGGAAGGATTAAGATGTTTGTGAGAACTGAAAACTTCTGTCATTTTTAATTACTAAGAAATATAATTTTTAAAAAAATTGATACAAACAAGTTTTTTCCTTCTAGGAACCACCTTTGTTCTTTAGCCTCTTTCTTTCCTGAGATGTATTAAGACTGTCCGAAGATTTCATCTTGATTAATTTGATTAACTTAGATGATCTTAAAATCTCATCTGTGCCCCCATTTTTAGCTTTGGCAAGTAATGCTATTTGAAATAGAAAATTATCGTAAATAGCATTAAATATATATTGAGTCAAACATAATCAATCAGCACACGTTCAGCTACCGTCATATAATTAGAACTACATATTACCGATTGCAAGTGAAAAGGCAACCATTCCAACTTTCACATCCCTTGATTTCCTTGATTTATCATTTTCCCAAATGTATTATGAGTGCCAATGGAGGGCTTGGATATTTTGGCCACTTTAAAAACACAAAATGTATTATTACCTTGGGAGTAAGTATGAGAATGAGTTGGGCACTGGCATCTAGGGAAAAGAAAAAAAAAATGTGAAACTAGAAAACCAGAAGATAGGATGCTTTAATGTGACTCACATTGCATTCTACTCTTGAGATGCTATCAAAGTAATAGCTATTGGCAAATGCTCCATAGGAAAACCCAGAAATCATCATGGACAAGAAGTCCACTCAGAGTCTTTCCAGTGTTTCAGGATCATTCTTTCAGGAATTATTCAACTGGTGCTCAATACATGTGTACGGGAAGCTAAGATAAGTCCTCTGGGGATACAAGGAAGTTTGAGATGGAGTCTTAGTGTCTATGAGGTCCCAGCTCTTTTACCAGGTTAGGAACTTCTACCAAATTTACCCAAATTTAACTACTCAATGCACTTCCTCTCCCACTCCTCCCACCCAGGGGAATTTGTATTTTCTCATTGTCTTCAATGTGTTTATTTTCTTGAAACAGACTCTGGGCCTCTGAGAAGCCCTCAGTGGGCCTGCAGTCCTCACTGGTCACCACCTCATGCCTCCATCTTTTCTCAGCCCAGCTCCAGGGACCTGCAGCCCCTTGGATGCCTCCATGTGCTGGTTCCCTCTCCAGGGCCTGTGGCTGTGTCCCCCTCTCCCCGCTCCCCTGTGGCCTAAAGTGCGCTCATGCCCATCACTCCGTCCTCCTCGAATCCCTCACCTCTTCTCAGTTCCCAGTCTGCTTCTCTGCCCTTGGCTCCGTTTCCCTTCTCAGTATTGGTAGCCTCCTGTTTCCTGCATAGTCCCGTTCTCCTCCTGTTCACTGTGCATTTGAGCAGCACCAAAGGGTTGTATGTTTCTATTTTTTTGCCAGAGGACCTTGTCCTAGTGGGGTCCCAGTAGATATGTGAGTGGACAACCACTCCATCCCCCCTTTAAAGTTGGAGTGAAAACATCTGAGGGGGAAGGTGGAGAAGGAAAGAAGAGTGTTCAACTCAACCGTCAAGACCTCAAAAACAGATTGAAGTCAAAGCCGGCAGGAAACCGGTGTGAGTACCACCATGAGTCAAGGCTGCCACCTCCTGGACACGGCTGAAAATGCCGAGTGTTGAGAGTCCCGGGACCATCCCAGCCGGTGTGAGCCATTCTCAGGCTGCCATAGGGAAAGCACAGTTGGGAACGCCAAGGTGTTGTCCTTCACCGGTGGGCTTTCTATGGAGAACTTTCCCTGCTTTACACCCTCCAAGGACAAGAAAGTGGAGGCAAAGGGAAGAAAATCTCCAGACTCTAAACTTTCCAATGCCCAGGAATGTGGGAGCACATGCTTTCCTACACTCCTCCCCCTTTTTATTTTATATTTTTTAGGTTCTGAGGCTGCCTTGATTAATCATTTCTACTTTTTACTTGTGGTTTGAGTCCCATCCTCTTTTGCCTTCTTGGGGCCTCCATCAGTCCCGTGTTTCCTAGTCTTCCTCCTCACTTGATCTTTGTCATTGTATTTAAGAGTTTCATGCTTCAAAGTCTCAACCTCTTGTCGCCTCTGGCTTGCTCATCCTCTCTGGGTCTCCCCTCCTGGCCTAGGTCTGCTGGCTCCATTTTCTTGCCTCCCACACATTGCCTGGCTCCCTGAAATTTGGCTGCTGTCTCAATAAGTCCCAGCTTTCCTGCTGTATTCCTAGTTCTCAGGACCTCCCCCCCTCCCAGCACCTTGCTCTCCTAGCACTGAACACTGAGCCACCCCCTCCTTGGGTGGGTGAAATGCTTTCCGTGGCTTCCAGGACTACCTACTCACCTGGGCTTCCTCTAATTATTCTTTTTCCAGCTCCTTTACCACTCTGCTCATTCCTGAAATATTGGGTTCTATCCTGGGCTCACCCTTCACCCTTTATAGCAAACACATCAAGGCCCCCCAGTATTTCTCTAGCCAAATCCATCCACCTCTCGTGGGTCCTCTGCCAATCTCTGGTTTCCGTGTCATCTCTCATCTGAATAACTACAAAGCCCCTAACAGGCTTTTCTTGGCTCCACCTTTGCCACACAAGGGTCAGAAGCTTATTTCCAATGATGCCCTCTCCCCTCACCCCCTTTGGATAAAGTTCAGACCTGGCCCTCATGCGCCCAGCTAATCTTTCTAGCGTGGTAACCTCATCTCTGTCCATCTCCAGAGCTCTTGGAAAGTTCGTTCTTTTCTGTGAATGGGAGGGCCACACATTCTCTTTTTTGCCTCCAGAACTTTGTCCTTGTCATTTCCTCTGCCTGAAACATGTTTCCGTCTCTTCTTCCAGGTAATTAGTATCCTTTCTAGCGACAGCTGAAATGTCACCCTGGGCAGTCCTCCCTAAGGCTGGGCCCAGGTAGGCACTCTCCCTCTGTGGTCTGTACCATGCTTCTCTCCCCATTAGAACCATTATCACTCTGAGTTGTTGGTACCATTCTTCTGTTTGCATCTGCCTCTAGATTGTAAATTTTGTGGTGGCAAGACAAGATCTGCCATTTATCACAACTTCATCTGTAATGGCTAGCATTGCAACAGGCACATACTAATACCACCTGAAGGAATACTGACTGAAGAAATAAGTAAACAAGTAAGTAAATGCAGATGTTTAAAATCCTCTGAGCTTTTTCTCTCATCTCCTGGTGTACCAAGACAGAGAACCTGAGCTTGGGTAAGAAGAATGGACGGTGGGCTCCCCCACTGTTTTAGGACAGCTTGAAACCACTGATGGGCTTCTCTACTCTTGAGAAGCTGAGGAAACCATGAGCAGAGCAAGGCTCTCATTTACCTACCCTCTGGTTCTGGCCTGATTATTCTGGCTTTCCTCCCAGTATCACTGGCTAGGATAAACTGGCCAAGTTTTTAGTAAAGGTCAGCACCTCTCCTGGGCACTAAATCTCAGGGGAGCAAGGAGCCTGATGTGGGACTTGATCCAACCCAGGACCCCGGGATCATGACCCGAGCTGAAGGCAGATGCTTAACTGACTGAGCCACCCAGACGTCCCATGTTTTCCCCTTTCTTATATTAACAACAACCTTCTCTTATTCTTCCCTTTCCTGATGCTGCCCCCACTGCTCTCCTTGCCTATAGTCCTGTAAAGGCTCTCCAGTTTCTCCTATTCTCTCTGGCATCCCCTCCGGCTGACCTTTGCCCTGTGACTCCAGGAAGAGTTTGCCAAGTCTCGAATGCCCTTCACCTTGCTAATACACCACTCAGTTCAGAGTTCAGTCCTCGTCTTGTACAACCTGTCGGCAGCATCCTTCTATCTACATCCCTTCTCCATGGAAAACTTTCTTCCCTTGGCTTCCAGGTTATTCTCTCCTAGTTTCTTTTTATGTCATTGACTCAATGCTGGAGGGTCCTGGGGTTCGGCCTATGAGTCCCTCTCTTTTCTTTCCACTCTCACTCCCTCAGTGACCTCACCTTGTCTCATGGTCTTGAGTGACTTCTGTGCTCTTATTCTTCTGGTTTAGATGTCTTGCTTAAACTCCAGATTTAGCTGCCTCCTCCGACACCTCCACTTGAATGTCTGTTAGGCATTTCAGCTCCTGCCCAAGACTCAGCTCCTGGTCTTCCCTTAAAGCCTCTTCCCCACCCCAGTTTAATGGCAACTTCATCCTTCCACTTGTTAGGGCAAAACACCTTGGGCTCATCCTTGGCCGCCAGCATCTCTGACCTCATCTCCCCCTCACTCACTCTGCTCCAGTCATCATGTTCTGAAACCATGCTGGTATTTCCCACCTTTGAGTACCTTCCCAGAGAGCCACATGGCTTGCTTCTTCCTTCCACCTTCCACAGGTCTTCCTGCAACCATTACCTTCTCAAGAGCAAGCGTGGTTGGCTGAGACCTTGAAGATATCCAGGTCCTAATAACCTGGAACCTGTGAACATTATAAAGCAAAAGGGACTCTATAGATGTGATTAAATTAAAGATTTTGAGATGGAAAGATACCCTGGATTATCTGGGTGGGCCCTAAATAATCAGAAGCGTCCTAATACGAGGGAGGCAGAAGGAGATTTGACATGATGGCAATGTGACCACTGAAGCAAGTAGCTACATTGGTGGCTGTGACGATGGAGGAAGGAGCTACGATTTACCATTGCGAGAAGTGCAACGGAAGCTGAAGAGAGCAAGATAATGGATTCTCCTCTAGAACCTCTGAAGGGAATGTGGCCTTCTCACACCTTGATTTTGGTCCAGTAAAACTGATTTTGGACTTAAGAACTGTAAGAGAATAAATGTGTGTTGTTTTATGCTACCAAGTTCATGGTAATTTATTATATCAGCAATAAGATACTAATAGTTAGATCTTTTTCTAAAATTGCATCCCCTCCTGCAACGACCCATCCTCCTTTACTTTCTCTTTAATACCTATCAACATGTAATATACCCTAAATTTTACTGGTTTATTGTCCACCCCACCTGCCCCCGCTACAGTTAGGCACCAGGGATATCGGGTTGTTTTGTTTCTTGCTGTACTCCCAGGGATGAGAACACTGCAAATCTGTAGCTTGTGCAGTCCTTCCCTCCTGGGCTTTCTCCTGCCTCTCTGGCCATGTTCCTGTCCTTTAATACTCGCTCCTTTTTCTTCATTCAAAGTGCAAATCATTTGCAAATGCAAGTACATAAGGCGGCTGGTAGATAATGTAAATGGGAGGTCAGAGCTCCTGGCTGGCTGTGCAGCCGATGTGCAGAATGAGTGGCAGGCTATGTGTTAGGGTCTCTCGGGAAGCCGGAATGCTTGCCCTGTTCAGAGGAGGTGGCCACCACTTCATGTCAGCTCTGGCAGACCTTCCAGATGAAATGTGGGCCCAATGATGCCATTTCCAATTTTCCAAAAATTTTATCTGAAATCTCCAACTTTCTAAATGCATATCCTATTTAAAAAATAAGCCCCATTTTGCCACCCCTGCTTTAACACATTGCTGCTCCTGGGGACCTCATTCTCAACCCTTCTGGGTTTACAGTTTGCTAAGGCCTTTGCTTCCACACCCACAGTTTCAACTGTCCTCTATACACGTGGGTGAGTTCCAACTTACTTCTGAGCTCCAGAACAATGTAATCAATTACCTGCTGACCGTCTTTTTCACCTGAGGCATGTCCAATTTGAACTTCCTAAGGTAAGTTAGTTATCATCTTCCTCCTACACCTAATGTGCATGTAGTCTTATTTTGGTAAATGACCCCAATGTTTACCTAATACCCCATCTAGAAACTTCAACTTCTCCTCCTGTCTCACTTATCAGATACAAAATCCTGCTGATTTTGAGACTCAGTATTTCTCACATCTACCCCATTTACCAGCTGGCTCTCCTTGGTACCCAAAGCCATCACCTTTTAGCTGGAGCATTATAATTACTTCTAGCCTTTCCTTTCCACTGTACACTGCCACCGGAAAGCTTGGACATATTCTAATCATGCCACCTTCCTTTGTCATACAACCATTCCAAAAACGTGTTCTCAGGACACTGGTTCCAAGGGATATGAATAGTGTTGCTTGATAAAAAGTTTTGTGGTAATACAGATTTAGAAAAAGAGTTTAAATACAGCTAACCTTTTTTCCCCCCTCCATCTCTCTAGGACTTCTCAGAGCCTTTTGTATGCTAATTATCCTGACCCTAAAAGCACTATGCAACAGTCGGTAGTTTCCCATTTATTTAGCCATGGAATTCCCTGCCCCCCATTGGGCATTTCAAAGTATTAGAACTATTGCTTCCATAATTCCCTATTATCTGCAGGACATAATTCAAATTCTTTAGCATAGGACTGAGAACAAGGACCGTGAAGCTAGAATATCTGGGTTCAGATTATGCCTAGGCCATTTGCTTTAGCTGTGTGACACTGGACAGACTCCTTTTCTTCATGCTGTTTTCTTGTTATCTATAGTATAAGGATAATAATATAGTATGACATAGGGTTGTTGTAAGGATTACAGTTACTATTAACAGCATATGTAAAGCATGTAGGACAGTGCCTGGCACATAGTAAGTGCCTCGTAAGTGCTATATTCTTATTCTTCTTGTTCAGGGCCTGTCTTCTCCACCCTCTCCTCCTTCCGTGAAAATGGGTCCAGATTTTAACTTCTTTTAGATCCTGGAACTACATCTCTTGCCAACAGCATTGCTCCTCCGT
This sequence comes from Neogale vison, assembly GCF_020171115.1. Lineage (NCBI taxonomy): Eukaryota > Metazoa > Chordata > Mammalia > Carnivora > Mustelidae > Neogale > Neogale vison. The sequence continues at coordinate 69,033,277 of NC_058094.1, forward strand.
TACCTCAAATTCCTCTCTAGTCCCCCTCCTTTCCTCTTATCTCTATTAGATCAAAAATTTACATGTTTTCCCAGGCTGACTTGTGCATTTGTACATCCCACAAATACTATCAGGGGGCTACGATATACCTTCCATTTCTGGACGGGGGCGGGGTCTGCCATGTCAAAACATTTAATACTCCAACATCCTGTACATACCAGGGGGTGAAGCTCCTGGCAATTTCTCACATCCGTTTTTCTCTTCTGCACTCCCTGTCCCTTCTGTTCCTCACAGGCCCGTTTCACAAACATCCAATTACCCACTGGAGTTTTAACTGCTCCAGAGTCTTACACCTTTTTCTCTCCAGCACCTTGCATAGCTTTTGGCACATAACATACACCCAATACAAATGTGTTGATTGGATATATGCATTTGTCTTGGTCACTGTGCCAAGCCCTCCAATGTCTGCCATGACATGGGACCAGGCACTGTCCTCTCTGCGCCTATTTCCTTAACGGTAGAACAAGCAAGGTGCAACCTGCCTCGCTGCCCTGTGCATGGTTGCATGGCACCCCGCTACAATGCGGTCCCACCTGGCGCACGGCTCTGACGTGGAGAGGGCACGCGCAGTGGGATCTCCTCCCCGGAGTTTTCTTAAGTAACCTGAGTAAGACCACGCGGGGCCCCCAGAAGGACTGCGTGGGCACGGTGGCATCCTCTCGTCTCCCCGCCCGCCCTCCCGTCGGCCCTGCACTCACGCTGCTCGCTGCAGTTGCCTCAGCAAGTGCGCGACACGGGCGCGGGTGGCTGCAGCCATGGCCCTGCAGTCTTCCTTCCAGTAGCCCCTCCTCCGCCCCCTCCGCCCCTCCGCCAGCCAATCCAGGCCACCGGCCTCCAGCTCCTGCCCTCTCGGCGGAGACTGCCCCCCCTCACATGCTAATTTTCCTGCCCCAGCATTAGCCCTCTTTGGATTAGGACCTTTTTCCCAGGAGTCAAAATCTCAAGTGCCCTACCAGCAGTCCCACCAACCACCTCTGAAATTGCTGTAAAGGTAACTGCTTTGTAGGATCGTGGGTGCTTCCTTAAGTGTCCCTACTTAAAACCCTTTATTTCACATACTGGGGATATGGGGAAAGGGAAAAAAGGGCCTTCTTTTTCCACTGATACCTTTAAAATGCTACTTTGCCTTTCTGTTTTCCAAATAAATTAAGACATTGCATTTAAACTGTTTTAATAGTAAATAAGAACCTTGCAAAAAGTCCGTGTTTTTTTGTTTGTTTTAAAACAGGGCCAGTGTTGTGTCCAACTGCTAAATCTAAAGTCTAAAAACAAAAACAAAAAAACACAGAAAAATCCCAAAACAAAACAGTAACAACAAAACATCCTGGATAGGTGAGAACTTAAAAGGTGTTAAGTGCTCTAGAATAGCCTTTGATGAAGTTAAGGTACCATTAAATAGTTTCATCAGTAGTTACAAACCTTCCATGATTATACTATACTCTAGGGCTTAGCAGGGACAAGGGCTCCACTTCCCAGGGGGAGAGTTGATCAATGGTGGCAAAAATTCAAATTTAACTTAATCAGAAAGTATCCTAAGACAGTAACAATTGAACATCTCTATTTTTAGTAACGTATCATGAAATCTGAATTCATCTTTTCTTTCATAGCAATTTCTAAAGATGAGGCAACACTGAAAAAAGAAAAGATTAACTCCCAACTTTAATAAACTATCAAAGGTCAGACCAAAAACCTGAGCAGAGTAACTCACGGGCATGTAACAGCAGCAAAAAGGCTCTCCTGGATTCTGGATCTACCCTGAGTCCTCTTCAGGAGATACTCATTTTTACAAAGACAAGTTTCAGAGATCAATTAGGGAAAGAGATCCATAAAAGCTATGAACTTTTGACCTAATCAAACCAGTTAAGGGCAGTTTGACAAATGAATCAAAGATAACTGTTACAGTAAAGATTTGGTGGGTTTCTCTCAAAACAGACTCTACCTGAAGTTTTAAAAAAATTGGGGACATAAATGCTAAGTATTTTCTGGATTAATGAGGATAATTACCATTATTTAGTGAAACCCAAATTTATAATTTACAGCCAATCAATGTTTTTACAGTATTAAAAGCACCAAATCTTTTTTCAAAGAGATACCAGTTGTACTACACTTTCTATATTGTATCTGATACTTATTAGAAAAATCCATACTTCTTTTGGTGTCACTGAAATTATAAATTACCTGCTTTATGTTTTTTAGAAAGTAAATAAAAATAATCTGAAACCCTGTATCCCCTGGCTTTACTTAGAATTTCTAGCAATGGCCTAAATGTCAAAAGTCACACTAGAAAGACACGCTTTTATTAAAAAACCTTCATAAGAATTATTTTTAAGTCCAGTTTTGAAAATAATCTTTGTTCCCATCGGATACATTCCCTTGTTATAAAAATAATGCAGAAATCAATTGTAAGTCTGAAAAATGACCAACTCTCCCCCACAATAGGTCCAAAGTTAAAGAAAAAAAGATGTCTGTTTAAATATACAACTCGTGCCCAGTTTCCACCAACTTTTCCTGGATTCTTGTGTCCTCACATACATCTTTTAATCTCCAGCCAAATTCCTGGTTGTGGGAAAACAATCTGTAGAGTCCAACATTTACATACTATCTGCCAAGGAAGGCAGTCTATTTCTTAAACCTCAAGTGAAGGCAGCGGCCACCTTCTTCAACAACCCTCCTGCCCCACCACCCCCACCCCCTCGTAATAGACCTTAACATTTAGTATAGCTCTAGGGTTTACAGATGGGTCCGAGGGTGAAAATTATTTCCTTCTCTTTCCTCCTTGGTGTTGTCCTCCTTTCCTCTTGCTGCCCAAGGGAGGCGGCCCAGAATTCATCCTGCCTCCCAAGGCCCGGTTCCTCTTCCCTCCCTGGCTGGGCGGGGCACCTTTCCTTTTGCCCCCAGGACCCTGCCGGCCCCCCTTTCTCTTGCTCTTCTGGCTCATTTTCCTTCTCTTGGCAGCCTCCTCCTGGTCCTCCTCCCTCATCTGTTTATTGGTGGCCCTTGTCACGTCCAGCTGAGGCTTTTTGCTGTTCATCACCCTAAGCAGCTCCAACTGACTCTTCTTCTCGGCTGCAAAGTCCCCGAAAAGGGGCTGAAACTTCCTCTTCTTGCCCGAGCCCCGGGGGTTCTTCTCTTTGGGCAAGCGCTCCTGGAAACGCCCCACAGAGGCGGTGGACACCTTGGCCACCTGCATGGCGCGGCCTAATTCCTCCTTACTCTGGTGTCCCGTAGGGTGCATGCCAGCCGCGCTAGGTACCTGCATCTTGTGCGCGCGAGCCAGGTTACGCAGGCGGTTCAACTCATTCTTGGCCACCCGTTCCTTCTTAGCCTGGATCCGCTTGGCGAACTGGTCCTCTAGGGGGTCGGCACCCCCGGGCACCTCGATCAACCATTCCTTGGTGTCATCACGGGCGCGCTGATAGCCCCAGCGGCGTCGCCACTGGCCACTCACCTCGTCCCACACCAGATTGGTCTTCTTCTTGGGACGGATGCCCTTGAGGCGCGCGAACTGCTGCCAGCGTGTAAGCGGCCGCGGCCGGGGCACCGGTTTCTCGCGCGGCAGGCGAGTGGTAGGCTCCGGCAGCCGCGCCACCAGCGCCTCCTCCACGCGCTCCGTGGGCAGCTGCCATAGCTGGTTGATGAGCAGCTGCGTGTTGTCCCGCGCCAGGGCCTGCAGCTCAGCCTCCGGCGTTGCTCCCGCGCGCCGCAGTCCCGTCGGGGGGTTCCGGTCTGATGCCAGCAGGTTACCCAGGTCGAACTCCAGCTCTAGCTCCTTGTGCACCGTGATGCGCTGCAACTTCTCTGCCTCGTCCCGCTCCGCCTTTGCCAACAGTTCCTCCACGCTCTGGCCCTCCATGGCTCCCCCTGGGCTCATTCGCTCCGGGAAGAGAGTTCAAACCACTATTCTGCCAACGCCGGCTCAAGCCCCGGCAGCGCCACCACGTGCGGTCGCCTGGAAGCTAGTTCCGGAAGAGAAAGCTTCACTTCCGGAGCAGCCGGAACAGGTTCTCTGTCCCGGCAACCCGAGAAAAGGCCGGCAGAGAGCGGTGTTGGAGAGCAGATGGGAGGACCGGAGGCCCTTTGACGTGAGCCCGGAGGTAGGCGGTGCTGGTGCAAGGAGCCTAGACTGCAAATTCCACGGCCCAATTGGGACTGTCTCTCCCAGGATGCGGCGGCGGAGAGGGGTGGTGCAAATTTGGGGCGTCGCGATTTGAGGGGGTCCAGGGGCGAGTGTTACCAATTTCAGGGTAAATCAGTTCACTAGATGTTTCGCTTCTCAGCTTTCTGGGACTACATAAATTTTATTTTTACCAGAGTCTGAACCCTTTCATGGGGGTCCTGGGTGTTGACCGAGAAAGACATTTCCCACAGATGCATATAAAGCTAGTTGTGGAAGGTTCTTTTGCTTTGCGAGCGAACTTAAACTGCTCTAAGTGGGCACGGTGGGTGCATCCATCCCGCCGAGCCGAGGTCTGGTAGCCCAGAGCCCCGGGATCACATCCTCTCCAGGCTTGTGCAAAAGATAGCTGGGCTTTGCAGTGAAACTGCCTGAGTTCCAGTCCTGACTGCTCTTGGACCTTCGGGTATTTGGCCTATTTTAAACTAGTAAGATGGGGTGGTAATAGTACCTACCTCTTAGAGTTGTTGTAAGGATTAAATGAGTTAATATGCCTCTGAGGGAGCTTGGTCTGCAACACATGAGCACCCAACAAATGTTAGCTAAATACCAATTATTTACCTTTCTAATCACCTTGGGAGTAAGCTAAAGACCCAATCTTATGCAGTGATTATGCACCAGGTTCTTGCATCAAACTACCAAGAATCACATCCAGGTTTACAGTAGATGTAGTACAGTAGTCTACTTTGGACAGATTGTTTAACCTAAGTCCATTTCGTAAGTTGAAAGTATGAAATATTGTTTTCTAGTATACAGTAAACAGTAAGTGTTAGCAATTGTTAATCACCATATTCCACAAAAGGAGGCTTGTCTAAGGGTCTAGGGTTATACAACAAGGAAATGTGGGAGCAGGAATGATCTTAACTCTTGCTTTAAGATGACAGGCATATTCTCTGCAATGTCTTTCAGGCCCTTTATACACAAAAGCGTGTGGTCTGTTGAGCAGCAGCATAGCATCACCTGAGAAGTTAGAATTGCAGAGTCTCTGGCCTCAACACAGATGTCATGATTCAGAACCTTCATTTTAACAAGATCTCTGGGCGATGAGTATGTATGTCAAGTTTGGAAGGCACATGGCTGATTGTGTGGCTTACAGGTTTGGTTTTGTTTTTTAATGGGAAGTTGGGAATAGTGAAGAGGGAGTTATGCTGGAAAATTACCCATGGAAATGGACATAATAGCCATTAGGAAATAGATTCAGTCGAGTTTCAGCTAGCGAGGGCCTTAGGCACAGTCCCATCTACTGTACCTGCCCCCTGAGTTTGGTTTCTGGAGCTCACTATCTTTCCTCAGCTTCCCTTTGTTCATTTGCTTATCACACATTTAGTGAGCACATTTTATGCATCAGACAGTATACTACAATCTTCTTTTATCCTCTTTTCTAAAAGCATTTTAGGTGGCAGTTATGAATAGAGCCGCATAAACAAACAAAAAACATTTTAGGATTTGCAGGGGTTTTCTCTCTATGTACTCAGCACCAAATCTTTAATACCACTCATATTGTGGGGTCAAGGCTAAGTCAAGGGCCATATTAGGTAACTGTCTTGAACCTCGCCTTGACCACTAAAAGTTTTTGTGATTTGGGAGTGTTACAGACATTGACATGGTTATTCTGGGCTTGGCTTAGCGCCTCATTCATTCAACAACATTTGAATGATTAACATATTCCAGACATTAGCAACAAAGATTATTGAGACTGTGTGGAACAGTATGGAAGAAGGAAAGGTTAAGAGAAATTTACAATATGGCATGATTGGACTTTTGACAGGAAGGACGCATTTGTAGGTTTTCGCTCCTCTTTCAGTCTTCAGAGTTAGGGGGAAAAAGAAGTAAATGTCAACAGGTGTTAAACGGTAAACAATGAATCCTCACTGTGTGAAATGATATTTGGTTTGAATCATATGTCAGTTCTTAATTGAACTCTAATTGTTTAATGCTGGCTGAATAGTTTTTTACAGTCCAAGTCAATTTTAATTTCCTTATGATGGAAGACTGACTTTTACTTCTACTTTGGCTATGATAATTCTGGATATATAGTTGGTATTCAATATGTAGTTGTTTGAACTAGTAAACCTATTAAATAGACTTTTCTAAATTCAAAAAAGGATTAATGTTGGCTGTTAGATTCAAGGTGAATGAGATTAGTAAGATTGGGATTTGTGGCTTAAAAAAACTCTTAGGGAAGTAGGTGAGTGGTGGTCTCCAGCTTGCATTTGTATTATCCTTATGTGAGGCAGGATTTGGAGTGTCAAGAAAAAGAAAGCCTACCAAAGATATGCAAATATATGTGAATATATTTTAACAGTACAGGAAATGATTGTACATCTTCTTTTTTTTTTTCCCTTTGTCTTTTCTCTTTGTTGGTTTCCCTACCTTCTTTTGTCCCATAAGGCAGTTAGAGCCCAAGTTTGGTCATGAGACTCTGCTTTTGTCTTTATACCCAGTTCTATGCCATTTCATCCACGCTCATTGTTATCAGCTGCCACTTTTGTGTAGTTGCCTCTTAGAGGTACATCTTTATTCCTTTCCTTTTCAGAGGTCCAGACTGAAATCTCCAACCACTTGGTGGGCTCTTTCACAATACTCTAAAGTCAGTATACGTAAGACGACATTACACGTACTTTTCCTGAAAATTTGCTTTCTTTCTTCCATCATCCATCCATTTACATTTTTTTCCCCAACAAAAGTTTATGGAAAACCTTTCATGCTCAAGGTACTGTGCTGGACATTGGGAGTACAATGGTTAGTAAAAACAGTCTTAGTTGATGTTATCATTATTCTAGTCTGGCTACTCAGGCCTGAAACTATGATGTCATCCTTGGCCTTTTTTTTTTTTTTTTTAAGATTTTATTTACCCATTTGACAGGGAAAGAGAGATCAGAGGTAGGCAGAGAGGCAGGCAGAGAGAGAGGGGGAAGCAGGCACCTCGCTGAGCAGATCAAGCCTGGGGCTTGACCCCAGGACCCTGAGATCATGACCTGAACTGAAGGCAGAGGCTTAACCCACTGAGTCACCCAGGTGCCCCAGCTTTTCTTAACTCCTAATCCAATCAGTCTAAAAGTTCTGTTAAATTTGTTCTTGTATCTTTTCATTCCCACTGCCACTACCTTTTCCCTGGACTGGGTCTTTTCCATCTATTTCTCCAGCTCCTCTCTCTACTCTGCTATCTGGCTTCCAGCTGGATGTGGTTAGCAGGAAGCAATGACAGAGATCAGACGGTAAAGAATTAAGAGTTTAAGGTGAGGGCATGTATGCCCCTAGCCCTCTGTAGATTGCCACGGGTTGCTTGGTTCCTCTAAAAGGCCGTAGCTCCAATCAGGCAGCTCTTAGTTCCTCTAATTGCTCCCCTGGTTCCTGCAGGCCTGGAGGTTGGTATGGCTTTTGCTGTTGTGTTACTACTCTTTGTGAGTTTCCTTAAACAGGGCTCACATCTTTGTAATAGTCCCTTTTTTGATCTTTCTTAAATAACCCAGCTTGACTGCTGCTACCTATTTCCAGCCAGGATCCTGGGAACTATTCTAGAAGCATCTTCATGGTTCCTTCCTTGCATTTTCTCTTTAAGTCAGTCCAGAGGATTTGCTTCCCCTGATCTGGCAAAATCACTCTTGTCATAAACTCCCTTCTCTACCTAACAAAAACAATGATTATTCTTGGTCTTGGATGGTCATGATCTGGCCCCAAATAACTCTTTACTCCTTGGCATGATAGTGCTCCTTATGTTTGGTTTCTAAATATTTCTTCCCCGCTCCTATCTTTCTATCTTAACTACCTTTCTAGAGGTAGCTGAGAACATTCCTTAAGAAAGGCAAAAATAAGGCACAAGACAGAACAATCAACAATTATGTTTTTTTAGCACCTACTGAGAAGGATTTCAGTAACAAAAGTGAACTTATACTGAGATTTTTTTTTCTGTACAGTTAGGGGCTAGAAGGTTAAAGGCACAAAATTATACTTTTATGTTCCCCCAAAACATAACTACTTTGTTCAGCAAAACATTTTTGTAAGCATTTTTTTTTTCATTTTTTTGATGGTGCATTAACTTAGATTTACTTTCTAAATGATTCTCAGTTGCCTCTTTTTGGTAGCGGAAATTGTTAGGGATGATTCAATCTTTAATCCTGCTGTGAACATGGTTATTTTGAGTATTTTTGTCTAGGAAGTTCAGTGTGCCAGTAATTTGATAATATAGCAGAAAGGGGCCCTTCAAATGCTTACATTTTTTTCCACATGGTTCATTTTTACTGATTTATAATTTTAATTTGGAAGTACTTGAAAGGAAAATTTAATTTTGAAAATTTCTCAATCATAGACAAAAATCTATGTATTCATATGCTTTGGTTTTAGTCAGAAACCTATGTAAAAATCCATTGTTTTGTTTTACAAATGAAGAGAAGATACAGCATCAAGATTTTATATAGATAGTATAAAAGCAGATAGAATAATAATTAAACATTGTACATTTGTCTAGTGGGAACTTTGGATTTGAGGATAATAAAAATGATGGTAGCATTTTAGAATTAAGTTGATTTGCTGTCTATGAAATATATAACAGTTTCTGTTTTTCAAAAATTAGCAAATGCAGTTTGCCAAGAAAGCTTCGTTTTCCAAAATCTTATGACTACCTGTAAGATATGTAAGCACCACTGGCTGATGGTTTTCCTTCATAAGACTTCACTAAATCCCAAGGGAATAAGATTTGTGTTTGGCTCTAGACTTTACCTGTATAAGAGGTGTGACGTAAGAATGAAAGATTGATTTAAAAGAGAAAACTGGGGGCGCCTGGGATCGAGTCCCGTGTAGGGCTCTCTGCTCAGCAGGGAGCCTGCTTCCCTTCCTCTCTCTCTGCCTGCCTCTCTGCTTACTTGTGATCTCTCTCTGTCAAATGAATAAATAAAATCTTTAAAAAAAAAAAAAAGAAGAGAAAACTGAAGTTCCAGAACTTTAGGGATATTTGCACTCGAAGAATCTAACAACAGAATTTAATTCTATTTATTTTTAAAAATATTTTTAAACTATATTTTAACTTACGAAAGTAAAATTGCAATGAGCAAGAAATCTTTTGTGTTTTTCTTAATTAATAGAATCTGAACAGTTTTCATAAAACTTTAGAGAGATTTACTCCAGATTAGGCAGTTGAGTCCTCAGTTCTTTTCCCCTAAGGAAAATAACTTCATTGTCATGCAGATTTCAATTTGTCTTTGCAAATATAACCCATGTATGAACATATATTAATCTGCCAATAAAATTTTTCTGCTTAATTTCCCACATAAGCAATATCAAGAGTACATAATGAAGTTATTGTTATGCCAAATAAACATTAGTTCTTGGTCCTTTTTTTTTTAGGATTTTATTGATTTATTTGAAAAAGAAAGGGAGAGAGAGCACAAGCAGGGGGAACAGCAGGCAGAGGGAGAGGGAGAAAAGCAGGAGAGGAGCCTAATATGGGGCTTGATGTGGGGCTGGATCCCAGATGCTTAACTGACTGAACCCCTTTTGGGTCCCTCTTGGTCCCTCTTTACTTAGAATTATTTCTGAACATTGTTAATCCCATTGTTTTTAGACTACGATCTATGAAAAATAAAAACAATGGATATAAACACTAAAAATATAACCACATATAGGGAAAATGCTGTAGCCTACAATTTTTCTAGGTGTTTTTCTTTGTTAAAGAAAGACAGCAAAGGAAAAAAAAAACTTGTTTTGTGGCAAGTAGTGTGACACTGTCCTTGACAGCATCCAGAAGTGCACTACAGCCTCATCTAGGATAGGACCCTGTGAGCCACTTGGTAATGCAGAAGATCCAGTGCCTGTGGTATACTTTTCCCCAAAGCCTAAGACAGACTTATTATTTAGAATTTAGAACGTATAAATAATGTTCCTGGAATTTTCTAGTATTTATAGTACTTGTCTCATTATCCAAGATAGTATGAATTTTCAGCTGGGCAAGCTGACTTCTTATTGTGGGTCCCAGATTCCCTTCTCTGGAAAGCCTATGGATTTTAGAGGTGAGGCCTTTTAGGTTTCAGGCTTCAGGCTTCAGTTTACTCACCTGGAAAATTAAAGATTTTGAATAGGTGGCCTTTACCATTCATCTCTAAGATACGTTTGTTAAAAACCTGTGCTCTTCAGATGCTCCAATATTGTTTTTCCTATAATTTCCAATATATCCCATTTTACAAACCTCCCCCTCTTCCTGAGTCATTGTCTCATTTCCAGGTTGGTTGTATGACTCCACCGAGTGAAACAGCTCCTTGCCTGCATAGGGAGACTGACTACACAAGTGCTAATCAGTGTTTAATAATGTGGAGGTGGATTATTGTGTTCTGTAAGTTACTCATGATGCTTTTCTTTCTTTTTTTTTTCTGTTTTTTTCCTCTTACCATTAAACTTCTTTGAGAATTGAAAGGTAGGTAGAGCAAGGTATAATACATTTTACTATTTGTTAGCTGTTCTGGAAAAATGTCTCCTAGGAAAGAAGATAGAAGATTTATTTATGAAAATGAAAGATCATGGATTGGCTTTATTTGTGTCTATCTGGGCCCAAGATCTAGGGCTTATGATGTTCTTTGATTGTTACAGTTGTAGAAGAGTTTTTTAAAAAGCTTCAAAGTAAACTCCCCTCATAATAAAATTGGGGCAGTTTTGAGTTTCCTGGTTTGGTGTTGCTTCAGATAAAGCTAGTGAGAACTTTTCAATACAAGGAAGGTAAAGTAGAATAAGATATAATTATGTTGCTAGTATGTTTAGTAACTATCATTCTGAGAATAAGTCTTAGTAATTTCTGATTACCTGAATACCTGATTACCTGGGGATGGATTCTCCAAGGGATCATTGCTCCATCTCAAGAATGAGCTAACATTATTTCTCAGTTTTAGAGTTCTGTGAGTTGGAGATAAATTATTCAAACACACTTTTGCAGAGAAACTTTGAGAGAGTCAGGAGACAGGTTTTGGCTCCATCTCTGCTACTCTGTACTTGTGGATGGCTTTGGTAATTCACGTCACCTTTTTGTGTTCTGTTTCCTTATCTGTGAATTGAGCTTCACTAGCTTCTCTCTGCTGCTTCTAGCTCCATGCAGCGTCCTGTGCTTTTTGTTAAGATGGTCTCAGGTAAAGAGTGGGTGATGGTGAAGCATACACTTGAAGACTGAGGCTCCTTTTCCTTTTCCTTTTTCCCCCAAAGGTTTTATTTATTTGTCAGAGCAAGAGAGAGCATGTGAATGAGCACAAGCAGGAAGAATGGCAGGCAGAGGGAGAAGCAGGCTTCCTGCTGAGCAAGGACCCTGACTTGGGACTCTATCCGTGGAACCTGCGATCAGGGCCTAAAAGGCAGATGCTTAACCCACTGTGTCCCCAAGGACCCAGGTGTCCCCAAGACAGTAGTTCTTTTTTTTTTTTTTTTTAAGATATTTATTTATTTATTTGACAGATCACAAGTAGGCAGAGTGGCAGGCAGAGAGAGAGAGGAGGAAGCAGGCTCCCCACTGAGCAGAGAGCCCGATGCGGGGCTCAATCCCAGGACCCTGGGATCATGACCTGAGCTGAAGGCTGAGGCTTTAACCCACTGAGCCACCCAGGTGCCCCAAGACAGTAGTTTTTTTTTTTTTTTTTTTTTAAGATTTTATTTATTTTATCTGACAGAGAGAGATTACAAGTGGGCAGAGAGGCAGGCAGAGAGAGAAAGGAGGAAGCAGGCTCCCTGCCGAGCAGAGAGCCCGATGTGGGACTCGATCCCAGGACCCCGAGATCATGACCCGAGCCGAAGGCAGCGGCCTAACCCACTGAGCCACCCAGGCGCCCCAAGACAGTAGTTTTTTTTTTTTTTTTTTTTTTTTTTTTTTTTAAGATTTTATTTATTTATTTGACAGACAGAGATCACAAGTAGGCAGAGAGGCAGACAGAGAGAGAGAGGAGGAAGCAGGCTCCCTGCCGAGCAGAGAGCCCGACGTGGGACTCGATCCCAGGACCCTGAGATCACGACCCGAGCCGAAGGCAGCGGCTTAACCCACTGAGCCACCCAGGCGCCCCTTAATTGCGGTTCTATTAATCGGCTTCAGAGGGACAGGAATCCCCTTATGTTTTATGCAAATGTGTGTGCATGTGCAGTTTTGTGAATAGATCCTTTTTATCCTCCATTAGATTCTCTAAGACATCTGTGACTCTCTACCCCTCCTTCAGAAGTTTAAGAACTACCATCCTGTGTAGAAGAGCTAGATAAATGAAGGCTAAAGGGAGTAATGGTAAAGGCTTTATGAAAGAAAAGGAACTGGAGTTGGCCTTTGAGCCTGGGTCTGGTTTGAATAGAGGGGAGGAGGAAGACGGGTGGATGTTGTTGTAGATGGTACCAAGAGAAATAAAGACATGTAGCCGGTGTTTACAGAGCAGATACAGTGCATTCGACACAGATCATCTTTACAAATTCTCAAAATAGGACTCCGAGGTAGATATTGATGGTTCCTTCATTTTATTGATGAGAATATTGATGATCATCAGCATTAAGTAGCTTACCCAAGGTCTTGCAGTTAGTAAATGGTAAACCAGGATATGAACCTTTTTAGTCTAATCCCAATAATTATCATATAGTTTTTTTCTCTTATAATCTGTTAATGTGGTAAATTATATATTTCATAGGTTTTGCATTCTGTATAAACCCAGTCTGATCATGATGCATTATCTTTTTTTATACTGCTAATTTTGGTTTGCTAATGTTTTGTTTACATTTCTACATCTATGTTCATGGGTGAGGTGGGTCTGTAATTTTTCTTCTTTGTACTATCTTTGTCTTGTTTGGATATCAACATTATATAGTAACTTCACTGGCTAAATTGGGGAGTATTCCTTTTTCTGGCCACTGGTGGAATTTCAATAAGATTGGAACATATGATTATTTGAAAATATGGTAGAATTCACCTATAAAATTATCTAGGTTTGTTATTACCTTGGTGAAGAGATTTTAAGGTTCTGATTCCATTTGAAAAGATGAAGCCATTTGACTTCTCAAAACAGTTGTAGTACGATATATATTTCTAGGAATTTGCCTGTTCTTTTGTTTTTGTTGTTGTTGTTGTTATTGTTATTATTGTCGTTGTTGTTGTTAAGGGGGCTTTGGGCCAGGCACTATTCTGAATTCAGGGGGGTACAGAGCATAAGGCCGCTGGAAGCTGCCTTCAGGGATCATATAGCCTCTTGTGTCCATGTTTCTGATGGAGAAGTGTTTTTTGTTTGTTTGTTTGTTTTTATTAACATATAATGCATTCTTTGCCCTAGGGGTACAGGTCTGTGAATCATCAGGCTTACACAATTCACAGCACTCACCGTAGCACATACCCTCCCCAGTGTCCATCACCCAGCTACCCTGTCCCTCTGCATCACCCCCCATCACCCCCAAGTTTGTTTCATGAGATCAAGAGTCTCTTATGGTTTGTCTCCCTCCCTGGTTTCATCTTGTTTCATTTTATCCTTCCCTACCCACCAACCCCCCCCCCCACCCTGCCTCTCAAATTCCTCGTATCAGAGAGATCATATGATAATTGTATTTCTCTGATTGACTTATTTGGCTCAGCATAATACCCTTTAGGTCCATCAACGTTGTTGCAAATGGAAAGATTTCATTTCTTTTGATGGCTGCATAGTATTCCATTGTATATATATATATACCACATCTTCTTTATCCATTCATCTGTTGATGGACATCCAGGTTCTTTCCATAGTTTGGCTATTGTGGACATTGCTGCTATAAACATTGGGGTACACATGCCCCTTCAGATCACTATATTTGTATCTTTAGGATAAATATTCAGTAGTGTGATTTCTGGGTCTTAGGGTAGCTCTGTTTTCAACTTTTTGAGGAATCTCCATCCTGTTTTCCAGAGTGGCTGCACCAGCTTGCATTCCCACCAACAGTGTAGGAGGGTTCCCCTTTCTCCACATCCTTGCCAACACCTGTCATTTCTGGACTTGTTAATTTTAGCTATTCTGACTGGTGTGGGGTGGTATCTCACTGTGGTTTTGATTTGTATTTCCCTGATGCTGAGTGATAGTGAGCACTTTTTCATGTGTCTGTTGGCCATCTGGATGTCTTCTTTACAGAAATGTCTGTTCATGTCTTCTGCCCATTTCTTCATTGGATTATTTATTCATTGGGTGTTGAGTTTGATAAGTTCTTTATAAATTTTGGATACTAGCCCTTTATCTGATATGTCATTTGGGAATATCTTCTCCCATTCTTTCAGTTGTCTTTTGGTTTTGTTGACTATTTACTTTGCTGTGCAAAAGCTTTGTATTTTGATGAAGTCTCAGTAGTTCATTTTTGCCCTTGTTCCCCTTGCCTTTGGTGATATTTCTAGGAAGAATTTGCTGTGACTGAGGTCAAAGAAGTTGCTGCCTGTGTTCTTCTCAAGGATTTTGATGGATTCCTGTCACATTGAGGTCTTTCATCCATTTTGAGTCTATTTTTTTTGTGTGGTGTAAGAAAATGGTCCAGTTTCATTCTTTTGCATGTGGCTATCCAGTTTTCCTAACACCATTTGTTGAAGAGACTGTCTTTTTTCCATTGGACATCCTTTCCTGCCTTGTCAAAGATTAGTTGACCATAGAGTTGAGGGTCCATTTTTGGGCTCTCTATTCTCTTCCATTGATTTATGTGTATGTTTTTGTGTCAGTACCATACTATCTTCATGATTATAGCTTTGTAATAGAGCTTGAAGTCTGGAATTGTGATGCCACCAACTTTGGCTTTCTTTTTCAACATTCCTCTGGCTATTTGGGGTCTTTTCTGGTTCCATATAAATTTTAGGATTATTTGTTCCATTTCTTTTAAAAAAATTGTTGGTATTTTGATAGGGATTATACTAAATGTATAGATTGCTTTAGGTAGCATAGACATTTTCACAATATCTGTTCTTCCAATCCATGAGCATTGGATGTTTTTCCATTTATTTGTGTCTTCCTCAATCAATTTCATGAGTACTTCATAGTTTTCTGAGTACAGATTCTTTGTCTCTTTGGAAAGGTTTATTCCTAGGTATCTTATGGTGTTGGTTGCAATTGTAAATGGGATCGAGTCCTTTTTCTTCTGTCTTGCTGATGGTGTATAGAAATACAACTGATTTCTGTGCATCGATTTTATTTCCTTACATTTTACTGAATTCCTGTATAAGTTCTAGCAGTTTTGGAGTGGAGTCTTGGGTTTTTCCACATAAAGTATCATATTATCTGCAAAGAGTGAGGGTTTGACTTCTTTGCTGATTCAGATGCCTTTAATTTCTTTTTGTTGTCTGATTGCCGAGGCTAGGACTTCTATTACTATGCTGAATAGCAGTGGTGATAGTGGACATCCCTGCCGTGTTCCTGAACTTAGGGGAAAAGCTCTCAGTTTCTCCCCATTGACAATGATATTCACTGTGGGTTTTTCATAGGTGGCTTTGATGATATTGAGGAATGTACCCTCTATCCCTACACTCTAAAGAGTTTTGATGAAGAAAGGATGCTTTTTCAGCATCTACTGAGAGTATCATATGGTTCTTGTTCTTTCTTTTGTTAATGTATTATATCACACTGATTGATTTGTGGATGTTGAACCAACCTTGCAGCCCAGGAATAAATCCCACTTGGCCATGGTGAATAATCCTTTTAATGTACCATTGGGTCCTATTGGCTAGTATTTTGGTGAGAATTTTTGCATCCATGTTCATCAAGGCTATTGGTCTATAATTCTCCTTTTTGATGGGGTCTTTGGTTTTGGGATCAGGTAATGCTGGCTTCATAAAATGAATTTGTGAGTTCTCCTTCTATTTCTATTTTTTGGAACAGTTTCAGGGGAATAGGTATTAATTCTTCTTTAAATGTTTGGTAGAATTCCCCTGGGAAGCCGCCTGGCCCTGGTCCTTTGTTGGGAGATTTTTGATTACTTTTTCAATCTCCTTACTATTTCTTCCTGGTTCAGGTTTTCTATTTCTTCCTGGTTCAGTTTTGGTAGTTTATATGTCTCTAGGAATGCATCAATTTCTTTCAGATTGTCAAATTTGCTGGAGTATAGTTGCTCATAATATGTTTTTATAATTGTACTTCTTTGGTGTTGGTTGTGATCTCTCTTCTTTCATTCATGATTTTATTTATTTGGGTCCTTTCTCTTTTCTTTTTGATAAGTCTGGCCAGGGGTTTATCAATCTTATTAATTCTTTTAAGAAGCAGCTCCTAGTTCCATTGATTTATTCTACTGTTCTTTTGGTTTCTATTTCATTGATTTCTGCTCTGATCTTTATTATTTCTCTTCTTCTGCTGGGTTTAGGCTTTCTTTGCTGTTCTTTCTCTACCTCCTTTAGGTGTAGGGTTAGGTTGTGTATTTGAGACCTTTTTTATTTCTTGAGAAAGGCTTATATTGCTATATACTTTCCTCTCAGGACCGCCTTAGCTGTATCCAAAGAGTTTGAACAGTTGTGTTTAAATTTTCATTTGTTTCCATATATTCTTTTTAATTCTTCTTTAATTTCCTTGTTGACCCATTCATTCTTTAGTAGGATGCTCTTTAGCCTCCATGCATTTGAGTTTTTTCCAACTTTCTTCTTGTGATTGAGTTCTAGTTTCAGAGCATTGTGGTCTGAAAATATGCAGGGAATGATCCCATTCTTTTGGTACTAATTGAGACCTGGTTTGTGACCCAGGATGTGATCTATTCTGGAGAATGTTCCATGTTCACTAGAGAAGAAAGTGTATTCTGTTGCTTTGGGATGAAGTATTCTAAATATACCTGTGATGTCCATCTGGTCCAATGTGTCATTTAAAGTCTTTATTTCCTTGTTGATCTTTTGCTTAGATGATCTGTCCATTTCATTGAGGGGGGTGTTAAAAGTCCCCTACCGTTATTCTGTTATTGTTGATGTGTTTCTTCGATTTTGTTATTGATTGGTTTATATAATTGGCTGCTCCCATGTTAGGGGTATATCATATCTAAAATTGTTGATCTTAAAAAAAAATTGTTAGATCTTGTTGGACAGACCATTTAAGTATGATATAGTGTCCTTCCTCATCTCATTATAGTCTTTGGCTTAAAATCTAATTTGTCATGGGGTCAGGAGGGAGACAAACCATAAAAGACTCTTAATCTCACAAAATAAACTGAGGATTGCTGTGGGGTGAGGGGGAGGCATAGGGTGGCTGGGTAATGGACACCGGGGAGGTTATGTGCTATGGTGAATGCTGTGAAATATGTAAGCCTGATGATTAACAGACCTGTACCCCTGGGGCAAATAATACATTATATGTTAATAAAAATAATTTAGAAAATGATGAACCATGAGAGACTATGGACTCTGAAAAACAATCTGAGGGGTTTGCAGTGGCGGGGGGGTGGGAGGTTGGGGTACCAGGTGGTGGGTATTATAGAGGGCACAGCTTGCATGGAGCACTGGGTGTGGTGAAAAAATAATGAATACTGTTTTTCTGAAAATAAATAAATTGGGAAAAAAAAATAATTTAGAAAATCTAATTTACCTGATAAAAGGATTGCCACCCCAGCTTTCTTTTGATGTCTATTAGCATAGTAAGTTGTTTTCCACTCCCTCACTTTAAATCTGGAGGTGTCTTTGGGTCTATGATGAATTTCTTGCAGACAACATATCGATGGGTCTTGTTTTTTTATCCATTCTGATACCCTGTGTCTTTTGATTGGGGGTTTTAGCCCATTTACATTCAGGGTAACTATTGAAAGATATGAATTTAGTGCCATTGTATTGCCTGTAAGGTGACTGTTACTGGATATTGTCTCTGTTCCATTCTGGTTTGTTACTTTTAGGCTGTCTTTGTTTAGAGGACCCCTTTTCAGTATTTCCTGTAGGGCTGGTTTAGTGTTTACAAATTCTTTTAGTTTAGTTAAGTTTTTTTTTTTTTTTTTTCTTGTCCTGGAAGCTTTTTATCTCTCCTTCAATTGTCTTTTTGTAAATTTATGTATTGGACACAGAGAGAGAGAGAGAGAGATCACAAGCAGGCAGAGAAGCAGGCAGAGCTAGAGGTGGAAGCAGGCTCCCCACTGAGCAGAGAGCCCAATGTGGGGCTCGATCCCAGGACCCTGAGATCATGACCTGAGCCGAAGGCAGAGGCTTAACCCACTGAACCACCCAGGTGCCCCCTCTCCTTCTATTTTCAATGACAGCCTAGCTGGATATAGTATTCTTGGCTGCATATTTTTCTTGTTTAGTGCTCTGAATCTATCATGCTAGTCCTTTCTGGCCTTCCAGGTCTCTGTGGATAGGTCTGCTCCAATCTAATATTTTTATCATTGTATGTTACAGACCTCTTGTCCCAAGCTGCTTTCAGGATTTTTTTTTTTTTTTTTTTTTTGTCATTGAGACTTGTAAGTTTTACTTGTAAGTTTTAGATGATGGGGTGTGGACCTATTTTTATTGATTTTGAGGGGGATTCTCTGTGCCTTCTGGATTTTGATGCTTTTTCCATTTGCCATATTAGAGAAATTCTCTACAATAATTCTCTCCAATATATGTTCTGTCCCTCTTTCTTTCTTCCCCCTCTGGGATCCCAATTATTCTAATATTGTTTTATTTTATGGTATATCACTTGTCTCTTGAATTCTCCCTTCATGGTCCAGTAGTTGTTTGTCTCTTTTTTGCTTAACTTCTTTATTCACTGTCATTTGGTCTTCTATATCACTAATTCTCTCTTCTGCCTCATTTATCCTAGTAGTAAGAGCCTCCATTTTTGATTGTACCTCATTAATAGCTTTTTTGATTTCTACTTGGTTAGGCTTTAGTTCTTTTATTTCTCCAGAAAGGAATTCTCTAATATTTTATGTGCTCTTTTGAGCTCAACTAGTGCCTTGATAATCGTCATTCTGAACTCTAGTTCTGATATATTACTAATGTCTGTATTGATTAGGTCCCTAGCCATTGGTACTGCCTCATATGGTTTTTTTTTTCCTTGTGGTGAGTTTTTCTGCCTTGTCATTTTATCCAGATAAGAACAGATGAATGAGAGAACAAAATACAAAAAGGGTGGCAAACACCCCAGAAAAATATATGCTAACCAAATTGGAAGAGACCCAAAACCAGGCGAAGAAGAAACAGGTGGAAAAGAAAATAAATAAAAAAACTATAAAAATATATATTTATATATATATTATATAGATAGATAGATAGATAGATATAGACTGGTGAATAGAACAGAGCTACCCACTTGATTATGGGGGGTATTCAGGTCTCTTAGAAGAAATTACCTCCCAAAATTTTAAAGAAGGAAAAACTTACATATATACAAAAATAAGGGTAAACATGATGAAGGGATGGAATATGACTGTAAAGATGAAAATTAAAAAAGATTCTAAAAAAGGAATTGATAAGATAAGAAGTTGGTTAGAAAAAGAAAAAAATGGAGAGAATGTGATCAGGCTGGAGAAAAGAACAAAGCCATGCACTAGATTTAGAGTATATTTTGATCTGTTAGAAGAAATTGTATCCCAAGATTTTAAAGAAAAAAAAACTATATGTTTACAAAAAATAAGTTTAAATACAATGAAGGGATAAAATATGACTATAACAATGAAAATTTTAAAAGATATTTTTAAAAAAGGCATTGATAAGATAAATAGTAAATGTTAAACTGAGAAAGAGGAAAAGTTAAAAAATAGAGTAAAAAAATAAAATTAAAAAAATTTAACTTTGAAAGACTAATGGATCATGGGGAAAAAAGCCATGAATTCTATGCGTTGTTTTCCCCTAGCCCTGGAGTTCGACAGTTTTCATTGAAATTTGTCTATTCTAACAGCTCAAATTTTCTGGCATAAAATTTTTATAATAGTCTCTTTAAAAAATTCTCCTCTTTATCTAGGGTTATATCCATCATATAACTCTTAATATTATTTTGTTTATAATCATTTTTTCTTGATCAGTCTTACTAGAGATTTTCTATTTTACAAAGATCCATTTTTCAGTTTAGTTGATACTCTCCATTATATCTTTAACATGTTAATTTTAACTTTTATTAATCTTCAATTTAGATTTTATTTTGTTATTCTTTTTTTAAACTTCTACAGTTTGACTTAAGTTCATTAGTTTTTACACTTTATTTCTTATGATGTAAGTGTTTAAAGCTGTATCTTTGCCTTCAAGTAATGCTTTTACTGCTTCCTACAACATTTAATTTATGATACTTTGAATTTCACTTAGTTCTCTGTATTTTTCCAGAATATATTTTTTCTTCCTTTTATATTCATCTTTTCTATATCTTTTTGATTTAAGTATGCTTCTGGTGAGTAGCTTATAGCTAGAATTTTAAAATCCACCTGACAGTCTCCATCTTTTAACTGGGAAGTTAAATCCATTCACTTTCAGTGGAATTTAGGATATATATTTGGGTTTGTTTTAACCTGTCTTTAAAAAATTTGTTCTATTTTCCTTTTTTATCAGTCTCTATTTTCAATGATACCATATTTGTTTTTAATCTTCCATTTTTTCTCTAATTATTTGGAAGTTAGGCACTGCTTTCCTTTTCAAGGAAAAGGATTTTTTCCATATATATACTTTGAGTTTAGATTTTTTCCATATATATACTTTTTTTTTAAAACTTCTTTGAAAAAGTAGAGCAGATTAGATATAGTTTGTTCACTTTGAGGATGACATTGGTCCTTTGGAATTCAGAATCAAAATATATTAAAGCAAGCCATGTATATAAAAATAGGAGAGTGAAATAGATTAAAAAATGGGGTTTCTGTTTGGATACCTAACACATGACAGCTTTTGATGGACATGGATTTCTTCTCTTAATAATTATTTATATTTAACTTAATGAGTTGTGAAGTTAATCAGTGTCTTAACACTCCTGACTAAATAGTAGAAGGTACTGAACTTTGATCATCCTCTATCAGATTATTTACTATTGTTGGCCAATATTAGTTTTTTTTAATATGTATTTTTTATTTTTTAATAACATATAATATATTATTAGCCCCAGGGGTACAGGTTAGTTTTATTTTTTTAAACTCTTAAATTAGACATCATTATAGTTATAGGTGATATGTTTAAATTTATTGATTTGTATATTTATCAATATCTTTGCTCATTTTTTCTTTTTATCTCTTAAAACTTTTAGTTCATTTTCTTTCTTCCTGAAGTACATTTTTATAAAATTCTTTCGTTAAGTTTCCTTATGGCAAACTCTTGGATTTTTTATCGGAAGATGTCTTTACCCCAGTTAATAAAAGATAGTTTATTTGAGGATGCAGGTCTCAATAGAGAGTTACTTTCTCTCAGCACTTCAAAGATATTATTCACTTCATCTTTTGGTTTCCATTCCTGCTCTCGAGAAGTGTGCTGTTTTTCTTATATAAACATAATACCACCATGTATTTTGTCATAACTATATATTTTGCTAGATTCGTGGATCACAGTATTTCTTATACTCTAGACCCCTACAATGAATTTATTATTTAGTTTTAATTTTCTTTCAATTGAGGTATTCTCTCTTGATTTCCTCAAAAAAATTTACATATGTGGTATAAATTCTGAGTTCTTTTATGTTTGAAAATGCCCTTCTTCTACCTCTTATGATTTAGCCCTGCCTATTGCAAGGCTCTCTCTTCCCTCCTTTAAAGGTATTCATGTCAAGACATAACACACCAGAGACATGACCCCAAGTAATGCAAAGGTTTATTACTCACTCAGGCATAGGCAAGTTGAGGGAGGCCCCAGATGGAGGGGTCCCACCAATGAGAAGGTTCTCCAACTTCCATATAAATGATATTCTGGCCAGGAGTAAAATTCTTGGATTATATTCACTTCTTTCAAATGTCTTTAAACAGTATTCCTTTTCTTTTTTTTCTCCTGGCCTCTAGTACTATCAGGGAGGAATGTGATAGTTATTCTGACTCTCTTTTCTTTTTAAATAATGTGATCTCTCTTTGGAAGTGTATGTGAATTTTTCTTAATCTTTGGAGGTCAGAAGTGACACAAGAATATGCCTAAATGTATATATTTTTACGTTAATCCTGCGTGGCACTTGGTTGCCCCTGCTGTTTGAAATGTCAGGTTTTATTTTCAGCTCAGGAAAACTTTTTTCATTTTTCCTTTTATTTGATTGTGGCTTGTCTTCTATTTCTTTTCTTCCTTTTGGAATGCCTTTATTTTCATTTGCATATCTGACTTCTTGAAACTGTCATCCATGTTTCTTTACATGAATGATTTCCTTTTATTTGTATCTTTTTCTCTGTCATATTTTTTTGTCATGCCTGAAACTACTTTTTTTTTCAACTACATGATTTCATGCAATTCTTCTAAACAATGACATAAAATAGATTTCCTGTGTATAAATAACTTACATACTCTCCATAAAATAAATGCTTAAAGGTGCTAGAACAGATCATCTGCTGCTACAGTATTCTCGTATCCAACAGAGTTCATGTATAATATGTAAATACTCAAGTCCAATATTAAAAACTCACTTTAATAAAGTTTCTCAAACTATATCAATATATCTAAAGTGCATATACATTTTTTAAGAAAGATTATTATCAATAGCTTTTCTATAAAAATGAGTTTGATAGTTTGGCCCATCTAACTTTACTACTATGAGTATTAACTTTTAACTTTTAATGTGGTCAGGCTTATTCTACCTTCTCTCAGCATTGACACCAACAGAATCAAAAGCAGCTAATGAGGTGCTAACATGTGAGGATTAATCCAGTGATTCCAGTCACAATGCATTCCAGGAGAGGGTACCCATGGTACTGGAATTAGGCGATATGGTTTATTTTTTTCGTCCCTGATTTGGATAACAAAATGGAATAGAAGGAGGATAGTGGTTCTGAAGACCATTCCCTTGGTACATTCCTGGCTTTTTTCTGGGCAAAGGGTGCCACACTGGAAAAGGTTGGAGCATCAATTCTGAAATCTGGTACACAGGGCTTGGGGTCGCAGTCACGGAAGTGGGTTTCACTTCTACTTCCTTACTTGTTTCTTCATTTGAAGAAGAGGATCCTGAATGATAGTCAGAAGTAACCTTATCAAGGGCCCTGGTAACTTTCCTGGAGATTTAATGCTTGTTCTCATCCTCATTTTCAAAGCTGGCAACAATGAATGCATTGTTTTTCTCTTCATACCAACAGCACACCTCGCATGGATCCACCCAAAGAGTGAGTTCCTTCGGTAAGCCTAGATCACTGTACAAGATGCAGCTCTTCTCACAGGCTTTCAGGACTTCAGGATCAACTCTCTGAAACTTATTGACACAAATGCATCTGTAAGGCTGTCCTTTTGATATTTTTTTCTGGATACCAGTGATTTTTATATTTTTCTTGATGTATAAGTGTCAATTTCTCAGCATTCCTCTCAACTGCCTTTTTTTTTTTTTTCCAACTTGCCATGTTTTCGAACTAGCCTTGTGAAAAAGAAGACAACAGAAGCAATTTCTTTCTTCATCTTTCCTGCAACCGCCACCCTGGGGCTGCGGATTTGGCATCCCGACCATTTCCAGGCTGGGAACTGACCTCGCTGCCACAGCGGGCCATGCTATGCGGCAGCAAGCCTCCATCATATTTTAATCTTATAGAGCTTCTAGCTTACTAATCCTGATGACTACTTTGTATCAGTAGTATTTTTTGGATTCATTTTGTAGGTTTTAAATTCTGAAGTAATGTTTATTTTTTAAGTTGCCAGACATATTTCTTTCCTTCAAATAAACCTATCCATAAAACCAGTCTTTAAAAAAGTGAACAAAGAAATGTAATCTGAAAAAAGAAAATCTGTCCAAGAGTTGTCTTCATCAAAATAAAAACCTTCTCCACAGTGAAGGAAACAATCACCCAAACTAAAATGCAACCTATGGAATGGGAGAAGATATTTGTAAATGACATATCTGATAAAGGATTAGTATCCAAAATACATAGAACTTATAAAACTCCATACCAAAACCAAATAATCCTGTTTAAAAATGGGCAGATGTTTTACCAAAGAAGACATCCAGATGGCCAACAGACACATGAAAAGATGTTCCATATCACTTATCATCAGGGAAATAAAGATCAAAACTACAGTGAGATACTGCCTCAAACCAGTTAGAAGGGCTAAAATTAACAACACGAGAAACAACAAATGATGGCAGGGATGAGGAGAAAGGGAAACCCTCCTTACATCATTGATGGGAATGCAAACTGGTGCAGCCACTCTGGAAAAACAGTATGGAAGAGTTATCATTATGTTTTAATTAAAGTTCTCTTTCGGTTTCTTCTGCCATTAAATCTGCTTTAATAGGAGCCACCTATTCAGGTATGGTCCATAAATTCTTTACTGCTCTTATCAGCAATATGGGGATGGGGTTGAATCTCATATGGGGCAGAATTTGGGGTCTCTTTAAGCAGTGTGGTTCTCAATACTGGGGAGGATCAGTGGTCTCCAGCTCTGGTTCTCCCTTAGGCAATCTTAGCATTTTCCCATGGTTGTTCAGAGAAGCCAGTTTCCTCTCCAGTAGCTTGGTCCTCCTGGAGTTACAAACAAAATGTGTCCTCCACTGGCTGCCCTGCTGAATTTCCTTGGGAACTAAATGTCAAATGATGGTGGGATTGCCTCTGTCTTTAACAGTGAGCCACTCAACACACACACACACACACATGCACACACCCCTTTTCCCCATTAGCTATTTATTTTGCTTGTTAAATGATATTCAATGAATATATTCAAATCCACCCCAAACCTACTTTTCTTTTTTTTTTTTTTTAAACAAAGCACCAGACAAGTGTCTGACCAGACCGCTTTTTTTTTTAAAAAAGATTTTATTTATTTACTTGACAGAGACAGAGAGATCACAAGTAGTCAGAGAGGCAGGCAGAGAGAGAGGAGGAAGCAGGTTCCCTCTGAGCAGAGAGCCCGATATGGGGCTCGATCCCAGGACCCTGAGATCATGACCTGAGCCGAAGGCAGAGGCTTTAACCCACTGAGCCACCCAGGTGGCCCCCCAAACCCACTTTTCTGATCTCTTTTTCTGCTCCCCCCCCATACACCAAGTGTTTCATAAGTGCTTATTTATCCTTCTGTTTCCTGAGCACACGGTAAAATATTTTATTTCCAGATCTTTTATCAAAAAGTGGGAGAGGGATGCCTGGGTGGCTGAGTGGGTTGAGCCTCTGCCTTCGGCTCAGGTCATGATCTCAGGGTCCTGGGATCAAGCCCTACATTGGGCTCTCTGCTTGGCGGGGAGCCTGCTTCCCCCACTCTCTCTCTGCTTGTCTCTCTGCCTACTTGTGGTCTCTCTCTCTCTCTCTCTGTCAAATAAATAAATAAAATCTTAAAAAAAAAAAAGTGGGAGAAATAAGAATGAGAGGAGAAACAAAGACCCAGGCTGACATCATCCCAGAATGTTTCCCAACCACATTTTTAAAAACAAATAAGGAAACTGAGTCTTGTTCAGGATCACATAGCTAGTTTTAGTTAATATTATTAGGTGGTAGAATATGAATCTGGACAGGAAGGAGATTGGGGAAGCAGTGTTGACAGAGTAGTCCTGCCAGTGAGATGTAGGAATAGAGGCAAGGGTATTCCGTGAGTTGTTGGCTCATTCATTCATTTAATGTATGTCAGTCAGAACTTTAGCACATGAATTAGGAGGTGAAAATTGAAATGGGCAAAAAATATTTTAAACACAGTTGCTCCATTAGAGATCAGATATTTGAAAATGCATTGTGTGTTTGGAAAAATAGAGCTATTCTGAACTGCTGAAACATTTGAAGGGATAGCAGAAAGTGAGGCTATGAAGATCAGATGGGGCCAGATTGTAAAGGGATTTGCATGTCATACTTCATTCTATATTTATTCAACCAACATTTACTGAAAACTTACTGTGTGCCAGGAACCATGCTAGCACTGGGGATATGAGAGTGAGAAGGACAGTGTTTCTATTCTCCAGGAGCTATAGGCCTTAGGAAGTTGATGGAATGAAGGGATTTAAACCTGTCCGTTGATGGAAATTTCACTCAAGTGGCAGTCAAGGGGAAAGAGACTGGAAACAGAGTCCAGTTAGGTAGGCGACCACTGTCTTAGTTTAAGAGAGTAATCATACATGCATGGACTATGGAGGGTGATGGCAGTTGTCAGAGCAGTTGTAATAGGGGGATATGCATGGGGTAGGGAGAAGGTCACGGGGGCAGGACCCAGAGAGGGAGGCATACCAGTAGTCTCTAGCCACATCCTTCCATGCCTTGTCTGAAGATAGTGGTGATGTTGCTGTACCTCAGCTCTTGTTTCTGCTTCTTATGGACTCTCTTTGTCCCCAACCCCCCAACCCAATTGCTTGAAGCATTGCATCAGTAAACACAGGATGTTGTTAGCTAGGTTAGAGTTCACCATCAACTAATTCATCATAATTGACTTACTGAAAATGGTCCTGTGGAGAAACTAAATTATTTCCTAAGTTTTTGCTAGAGCAGCTAGAGATCCCTTTGACGTAATTCTGTCAATTATCTTATGTGGTTGTTGTAAAAAAGAATTGCTAAGTAAGGCAATATTGTATAATTGAATGTATAAATGTATGTAGTTGGAAATTTTTAATGACTACTAGTTTTTGTTGTCTCTGTTGTCATTTAACAGCTATAAGAATAAAGGGGAGATGGCGACTACTATTTTAACAAAGGATATTTTACAACATATCCTTTCCCCTCTCTTTCCTTCCTTTGACAAATCTTGTATAAATCTGTTTTCTTATAATATGCAACAGAAGGATTTATTCCCTTTGATAATATATTTAATAACAGATGATTTAGCAGACACTATTGATACCTTCCAAATTGTAATTTCTCAGTTTCTTGTAAACAGGCAAGTGTTGAGAACATTCTGTTACATTATATTTTTCTCCCAGTTTATAGCTCCCCGATTAGCTGTATATGTAAGCTGCACACTGCAACTTTTCTATTAAACATTCATGACAGCATCTTATGTTATTTGCAGCCTTGAAAATGGACACCTCGTAGGTAGGATAGCTTTATTTTTTACATATTCTAGTTTATATCACTTGTGAATCAACAAATTCTTAGTGAATGTCCATTGCAACAGATTACCAAGTGCCACAGAAAGACAAGATGCCTGTATTGCAGGGATTGTTAATCCAACTGGGAAAGATGAAATGCCATTATGGAAGGCATATACAAAGGGGCAGAACTTCCCAGATATTGTAATGTACACGTATTTGCTCCTTCCCTTTCACACCCCCTTACTGGTCCCAGTGCTCTTCATGGCCAGGTGCTTCCTACTTACCATATGTAGAAAGAAGGGAAGTCATGTATCTCAGTATTTTGGGAATAAGATCCAGGACCTTCCAGGAAGAAACAAGATCTAAATGAAGTACCATCTAAAAAAAGTGGATGATAAAAGTTTGAAAGGTTATCTTAATATTTATGAAGCCCTTTCAGATCTGTTTAGTAGTAACCAGTAGGAAGTAAAAAAATGATACAATTTAGAAACTTACTGTCTGCCAAGAGTCATAAGCTCAGAAGTTTAATTAGGAAAAGTCAATATTTTCTTATTTGATGCTGCTGTCCCTTCTGGTTTATGTTCAGAGAAGAGGAGTGGCTTCCCCAGGGAACCCTGTCTTCTACTACACTCTTCTACTGCCTCCACTGTGCTCTCTTCTCACCAGCACCAGATCCAGGTAGGATCCTGATCCAGGTAGGATCAGGTGCTTAAGATGGTGCCAGGGAGTTATCAGAGACAGCACTTTCTGACTCTGTAACATTAGCCCTCCCCCCTCCTGGGTCCTGTTCACTTTGGGTACCGAGGTGAGGTCAGAGCCTATTTGAGAGATGCTATGGGCCTACAGCCTGCGACTCTTGTACCACATGATCATGGATCCTTAGGATCTCTAATTTCTGTTCTGGACTTTTAGTCCTTCTATACTCTTGCTGAACTTATATGCAAACTATCAAACTTATTAATGTTTTATAAAATAAAATTATAAAATCTAAAAGGATTTTACTTTAGAATTGAGATAAATGAAAGTGACAGCTGTAGTTTAACATGTAAACTATTTGTCCAGCAGAACTGAAGTCAGAGATACATAGAATTTTGGAAAATAAAACCTAGAGATACCACAAATTTGGGTTTTATAATTTAAAAATGGCTTAAGTAGCTTTGCGCAGTGGCAGTATCGTAGTCAATGAGGTTTATCCGAGGCGCGATTATTGCTAATTAAAAATGGCTTAAGTACTTTCTAAAGTTTCTCTAATACCAGATTCTCAATAACATGCTGAGCCAAGTGTTGTTGTTGTTGTTTTTTTCTTTTTGATATAAGGGATTGAAAATACAGCTCCAGTTTCTTGAACCCATGAGAACATTTGATGTAGGTTACGAATGATAACTCTAGTACCCAGAAGCGCCAGGCAGGAAATGTACCTGAGTGCAACCTATAGCTGCCACACATTCTGAAAAACTATTTGAAGAGATCTTTGGTTTATGGCTTTCCTGGTCCAGAAAATTTGAAAATATTACTTAGCTACTATAGGTTAATCTGGGCCTGAAAACGATTACCCAAGAAACCTGTTAAATTTGTTTGCGCAATCTCTTGGAACTAGCATTTCTCCTAAAGGGTAGGCCTTCCAAGTGTCTGCTGTGCTTGTTTCTTTGAGTAACCAATCACTTTGAAAGGACTTTACAATTTATGAGACTATAGTATAGTCTCATGTGCTCTTAAGCTTTATCAGCAAGCAAAAAACTAGTAAAAGAAAAAAAATAAAGATGACAAGGATTGAAAAACTCATGAGAATATAATTTTCTAAATGTTGACACCAGAAAATCAGATATGGCTGAGAAACAGCAGCATCTTTCTTGAAACATGCTCATCTGAACCAAAGTTATTATAACTCAGAGCAAGAGAAATCTATCTTAAAGGCAAGTGGTCAGGGTTGCTATGGAGATGATGCAGGAAATGATTCAGAGTGTTACCCAGAAATATATTTCCTTGAATATTGATAAATCCCATGCAACATGTGTCAGTCTATGGCTATTATAAAATGAATTGGTTATCAGGGATTCCTAGTGACTCTGTCTTTAGGTTCTGTCCATCATGTGTAACCCACACTTAGTTGCCATTATGGATATGAAAGTGGAAACTTCCAGATGACACTCTGCCACAGAGTTATACACACAGAGCGGGTGGTTTTTGGATTTGAGTATGTGTGAGAATCACTAAAAATGTTTGTTACAAATGGTTTTATTCTGATTTGGAATCTGCAGACCATGTTTTGAGACACGTTGCCTTAAACTGAAAGAATGGGAAGCATCATAGAGGTTTTGTTTTGTTTCCTTGGTTAACGGTCTTGTTCACACTCTTTGGAAGTCATTCTTTTAGCTGCAAAACATTAAGATTCCTTCAAGAAAGGAAAATAGGTTTTATCATTATTCAGAGCCCATTTTTCATATATTCATGATGACCTCAAAGTTTATACTCCTAACCCAGAACTTTTCTTTGAACTCTAGGTGTGTATATCCAGCTATCTGATGGAACACCTCTACTGGAATGTCTAATAGACTTCTCCGTCTTCACATAGCCACACTAAAATCCTTCCTCCAAGCCTGGTCCACTTGTAGTTTTCCCAGTTGTGGTTAATGACAACACTATTACTCCAGCTGTCCAAGCTGAAAGACTTGGAATCATTCAAGGGAGTATTTCCTTTTTTAATACCCCACTCCCAATTGACTGACAAATCCCTTTGTCTCTACCTTCAGAATATATCTAGAATCTGATCATTTCCCCCTTACTTCTTTCTACATCTTGGCCCAAGCTTTTAACTGTCATCTGAATTATTGCAGGTCTCCTTACTGTTCTTCTTACTTCCATTCTTTTTTTTTTTTTTTTTTTCCAATTTATTTATTTTCAGAAAAACAGTATTCATTATTTTTTCACCACACCCAGTGCTCCATGCAAGCTGTGCCCTCTATAATACCCACCACCTGGTACCCCAACCTCCCACCCCCCCCGCCACTTCAAACCCCTCAGATTGTTTTTCAGAGTCCATAGTCTCTCATGGTTCATCTCCCCTTCCAATTTACCCAAAAGCACATACCCTCCCCAATGTCCACAACCCTACCCCCCTTCTCCCAACCCCCCTCCCCCCAGCAACCCACAGTTTGTTTCGTGAGATTAAGAGTCACTTATGGTTTCTCTCCCTCCCTTACTTCCATTCTTATTCCTTTATTGTCTGTTCTCAACACAGCAACCAGAATGTTCTTACATCAAGTCTCTCTTCTGCTCCAAGCCCTGCAGTGGTTCCCTGTGTCACCCAGAGCAACAGCCAAAAAACTGAGATTGACCTATAAAATTTGAGATCACTTTGATCTCTTCTTAAATCTCTCCCTCCTGCTCACTTTTTTCTAGGCTCAGTGTCCTCCACACTATTTCTTGAAGCCACAGGGCCTTTGTACTAGCTATTCCCTCATTGTACTAGCTGCCTGGAATGCTCTTCCCTGGAGTATTTGAATGGCTCACTTCCTCACCTCCTTCAAGTCTTTGCTTAAATGTTGCCTTCTCTAAGGGCCAATTTAGTCCTTTCTTTATTTGAAACTGTGATCTCCTTTCCCTCCTGCTTTTTCTACTATGAGTTCTCCAATCAATCCCCCTTGCCTGCTCTGGTTTTCCATAGCACTTCTTCCCTGGTAAAATACTAGGTTAGCTTTTCATTTGTTTTTTCATTGATTGATTGATTGAATGTTTATTTTTCTTTCTCCTATACTAGAACATAGTGAAGAAATTTGCTTAGAAAGGTGCTCAATAAATATTTGCTAAATAAACATGATGAAATATTTATGGAGTGGTTACTAAAAGTCAAGTGCTGCTCTAAGTTCAAGGAGTATAGCTGGAAGTAGACAGGACAGCTCTGCCTTCTTGGAACTGATATTCCTAGTGGGAACCAACTGCAAAATAGAAGAACTGCAGAATGTACAGCATTTTGTGTAGAGGCCAGAATGATGGGACTGATAAAGTAGCCACAGCAATCATAGGTGGAGGAGAATACCTAGTAGCAGCCCTATGCAAAAGGCAGAGTGGATTGCAAATGCTTGAAGCAAGAAAGTGAAAACCTCCAGAAAACAGAGAGTGAGTTACAAAATATGAAAGTATAGGAATTACAAACAAATAGACAAAAAAATGAGCTCAAAGAAGAAAGAATATGTGGGGGAAAAGGAAAGAAAGCTTATGTAAACAGCATATAATAGAAAGTCCTAATAACCGTGTCTTAACCACACAGTGGTTTGTCACATAAATGAAATCCACAGGAGGGAACCATGTGTTGGATGGAAGCATCAAGATCCCACCAGCAACCAAGTGTTCAGTCTCTTCCATCATCCTCAGAATGTGCCTTCTATCCTCAAAATCACTTCCTGGAAGGAAGCAGAGTGAAGGAAAAAGGAATCTTCTAGAAAATAACACAATACTTCTCATGGGCTAGAATTTAATCACTTAGCCATACCTACTGCAAAGGAGTCTAAGGAAGCTTGTCTTTTAATCCAGGGCATTGCCACCACAAATATCTCTATGAATAAATTGCAATTTATCAGAAGAGGATCCAAGATTAAAACCAAGAGCATAGGGGTGCCTGGGTGGCTCAGTCATTTGAGTGGCCAACTTTTGGTTTTGGCTCAGGTCATAATCTCAGGGTTCTGGGATTGATCCCTGCATCAGGCTTCATACTGGCCATGGAGTCTGCTTGAGATTCTTTCTCTCCTTCTCTTTCTCCCTCCCTTTTCCCCTCCCCTCCAAAAATTTTTAAAAAGGAACAAATGTATAGTGAAAAGGAAATAATTTCACCCCAGACCATTATATCCTTAACTCTCCAGAATTCCAGTGTCTCTGCTGAGAAGCAACCACTCTGACCAGTTTCTTGTATAGGAAGGAGTCCTATAAAATTCATGAACCTTGTGAAAACGAATGCTTGGTTCTTTTTTTTTTTTTTTGTAGTCAATGGTGTTTTAATAGCATTGTATAGTGACAGATGGTTACTACACTTGTGGTAAGCATAGCATAACATATAGAGAAGTTGAATCACTATGTAGTGTACCTGAAACTAATGGAACATTGTATGTCAACTATACTCAAATAAAAAATTAAAAAAAATTCTGGGAAATGTAATGGTTTTTTTTGTTGTTGTTCTTATTTTTAAAAATTAAATTAAATTAAATTTTATTTTATTTTTTTAATTTTTCAAATGCTTGGTTCGTACCAGTAAGTGATGACTTCTGATCTGTAGGCATTAAGTGGAGAGCAGGCTGAAATGATACCACCTCTAAGAAACCCATCCTTGGTTAGGCTGGGCAGATGTCACTGCCTCCGAAAGTCCTTCATGTCTTTTTAGAATTATCATTGTATTTTGTTGTAGGAAAACCTATATAACACAGAATTTGCCATCTTAGCTGTTTTTAAGAGTATAGGTCAGTGGTATTGAGTAAATTCACATTGTTGTTCAACCATCACCACTATCCATTACTAGAATTTATCCTCATTCCAAACAGAAACTCTGTCCATTAAACACTAGCTCCTCATTCCCTCTCCCCCCAGCCGCTGGTAACCACCAATCTATTTTCTGTCACTATCAATTTGCCTATTCAAAGTTATCTCATGTCATTGTGATTGTACATTATTTGTCCTTTTCGTGTCTTATTTGGTCTCATGATTCAAGGCTCATCTGTGTTGTAACATGTGTCAGAATTATCTCCCTTTTAGAGGTGCCTGGGTGGTTCAGTTGTTAGGTGTCTGCTTTTGGCTCAGGCGGGATCGAGCCCCTCATCAAGGCCAGTGTCAGCTTTTCTGCTCAGCGGGAGGCCTGCTTCTCTTTCTCCCACTCCCCCTGCTTGTATTACCTCTCTTGCTGTCTCTCTGTGTCAAATAAATAAAATCTTGGGAAAAAAAGAATTACCTTCCCTTTAAAGGCTGAATAATATTCCGCTGTATGGATATTCTATATTTTGTTTCTCTTTTCATCTGTTAATGAACATTTGGGTTGTTTCACCTTTATGCTATTGTGAATATGTTGCTATGAACATTGATATGCTAGATCTGTTTGGAGTTCCTGCTTTTAATACTTTCGTGTCCTTCATGTCTTTTTATAACATACCATGATTTATTGTAGTTGATACACATATGCTTTAAATTCCTCATTACATACTAATCCCTTGAGAGCAGGGACCACAATTTTTTTTTTCCTACTCACATATTTACTCATTTGGTCATTCTAGCAGTTATATATCAGGTACCTTCTGAGTACCAGGTACCAGGCTAGTGGGGACACAGAGTGCAATGACAAATATGACCTCTATTTTCTTGCAGCGTAAGTCTAGTGGGGGACATATTTTTTTTTCTCATTACATGTGGAATATGCCTTGTACATTATAATCATTCAACAATATTTGTTGACTTTAACCAAGTCAGTTAGTAAATAAGTAAATAAATAACTTATTGGCTTCACATGTCCTCAGTAATTCGTGAGGGTATCATATTAATGATTGGATAGCAGTGAACATATTTGGAACAAATGTAAACTCTGAGATTAGGAATCATGCCTTTCTTGTTCACTGTTGTATTTCTAGCAAATAGGATGGTGTCTTGCACATGGTATGGGCTGAATAATTTTTAAACAAATGCCGATGACATAATCTGTCCTAAGGAGATGTAACAAGTTCTAGTAAACTCTGACCATATATTATGGTTGGAAAAGCTGAAACATTTAAGAAAAGCGAGAGAAGTAGTGATGAAGTCAGAAATTGAACCTGGGTCTCCTGACCTTTAATCTGATGCTTTATGCTCTTTATCACACTAGTATATAAAATTAGAACTGATGTTTCACCTTTCTGCGAAAGATGTGAACTTTAATTAGCTATAATCACACACAGTATGGGAAAGGTTTAAGGCCTTTACATTTCCTAAAAATGATAATGAATCAGATTCCAAAATAAGCTTGTTAAATACTATTCTTAAATTAAAAAGATAGTAGCATATGATGATGAATTGCTATTTCTCTGGTGAAGGATGAGGTGTTACTGTGCTGTCTGCTTAGGAAGGCCTCACCAAGACATGTCTGACTTGATATGTCTTTTCTTTGCTCATTTAGCTCAGCCCCATTCTGGGGGTTTGGAAATGATACCCAGTTCTTGGCTGTCAATTAATTATTTAGGCATTGTGGGTCTTTTTGAGCAACCTGGTTTGGAAACATTTTAATTCTATTTTATATGAGTTAAAGTTTATTTCGTTAGGAATTCTGGCTAAAATTTTCATGAGTGAGAAGGTTGATTTTAATTATTTAAAAGTTTTTGCATTATTTGTGGATCTTAAAGCCACATTATTTTTATTATTTTGAAATTATTTTTAAAACTTATTTTTGCTTATTTTATTATTATTTTTTAGAGAAAATGTGCATGTGCACATGGCAGTGGGGTGGATAGGGTCAGGTGGGGGAGGGATAGAGAGAGAGGGAGAGAGAGAACCTTAAGCAGGCTCCACACTCAGCATGAGCAGAGACAGAGCTTGATCTCACAACCCTGAGATCATGACCTGAGTCAAAATCAAGAGTCAGATGCTTAACTGACTGAGCCACCCAGGCACCCTAAACCAAGCTATTTTTAAAATTTCAGATATTTCAGCTTCAGAGAAGCCTCCAGTATTTGAAATGTACAACTTCATCTTATAATAAAATCCAAGAAGGGCATAGACTAGATTCACACCCAAGTTTAGCTGATCAAGTTCTGAGACATCATTGGTCTGCTAATGGCACAGGAAATAGAGGACCTTAGTTCATAAGGTAAACAATTTGGGGTAAATATGTAAAGAGCTAGATATTTTAAGAAGAGCACATTGAGCAGAAGTTCTCTAGAAGAACTTGAAGGGAATAGAGTGCCACTGGTACTGGCCCCAAAGTTAAAAAGAACTTGGATACTGTTGGAAAGAGAATAAGCCTAAATGTCAGACTTGTTGCTCTTGGTTTTAGTGTGTGGTTTTTAATTTTTTTTTTAAATACCACTTGCTTTATTCATAATTCTTTTTTTAAAAAATAAACGTATAATGTATTTTTATCCCCAGGGGTACAGGTCTGTGAATCGCCAGGTTTACACACTTCACAGCACTCACCATAGCACATACCCTCCCCAGGGTCTATAACCCGCCCCCCCAGCAACCCTCAGTTTGTTATGTGAAATTAAGAGTCACTTATGGTTTGGGTCCCTCCCAATCCCATCTTGTTTCATTCATTCTTATCCTACCCCCTTAACCCCCCATGTTGCATCACTACTTCCTCATATCAGGGAGATCATATTGTTGTCTTTCTCTGATTGACTTATTTCGCTAAGCATGATACCCTCTAGTTCCATCCATGTCGTCTCAAATGGCAAGATTTCATTTCTTTTGATGGCTGCATAGTATTCCATTGTGTATATATACCACATCTTCTTTATCCATTCATCTGTTGATGGACATCTAGGTTCTTTCCATAGTTTGGCTATTGCGGACATTGCTGCTATAAACATTCGGGTGCATGTATCCCTTCAGATCACTACGTTTGTATCTTTAGGATAAATACCCAGTAGTGCAATTGCTGGGTCATAGGGTAGTTCTATTTTCAGCATTTTGAGGAACCTCCAAGCTGTTTTCCAGAGTGGTTGCCTTCCCACCAACAGTGTAGGAGGGTTCCCCTTTCTCCACATCCTTGCCAGCATCTGTCATTTCCTGACTTGTTAATTTTAGCCATTCTGACTGGTGTGAGGTGATATCTCACTGTGGTTTTGATTTGTATTTCCCTGATGCCAAGTGATGTGGAGCACTTTTTCATGTGTCTGTTGGCCATCTGGATGTCTTCTTTGCAGAAATGTCTGTTCATGTCTTCTGCCCATTTCTTGATTGGATTATTTGTTCTTTGGGTGTTGAGTTTGCTAAGTTCTTTATAGATTTTGGACACTAGTCCTTTATCTGATATGTCGTTTGCAAATATCTTCTCCCATTCTTTCAGTTGTCTTTTGGTTTTGTTCACTGTTTCCTTTGCTGTGCAAAAGCTTTTGATCTTGATGAAATCCCAATAGTTCATTTTTGCCCTTGCTTCCCCTGCCTTTGGTGATGTTCCTAGGAAGATGTTGCTGCGGCTGAGGTCGAAGAGGTTGCTACCTGTGTTCTTCTCAAGGATTTTGATGGATTCCT
Organism: Neogale vison; assembly: GCF_020171115.1. NCBI lineage: Eukaryota > Metazoa > Chordata > Mammalia > Carnivora > Mustelidae > Neogale > Neogale vison. The sequence goes on from NC_058094.1 coordinate 69,069,643, forward strand.
TTCTCACATAGAGGTCCTTAATCCATTTTGAGTCTATTTTTGTGTGTGGTGTAAGGAAATGGTCCAATTTCATTTTTCTGCACGTGGCTGTCCAATTTTCCCAACACCATTTATTAAAGAGGCTGTCTTTTTTCCATTGGACATTCTTTCCTGCTTTGTCAAAGATTAGTTGACCATAGAGTTGAGGGTCTATTTCTGGGCTCTCTATTCTGTTCCATTGGTGTATGTGTCTGTTTTTGTGCCAGTACCATGCTGTCTTGATGATGACAGCTTGGTAATAGAGCTTGAAGTCCGGAATTGTGATGCCACCAACTTTGGCTTTCTTTGTCAATATCCCTTTGGCTATTCGAGGTCTTTTCTGGTTCCATATAAATTTTAAAATTATTTGTTCCATTTCTTTGAAAAAGATGGATGGTACTTTGATAGGAATTGCATTAAATGTGTAGATTGCTTTAGGTAGCATAGACATTTTCACAATATTTATTCTTCCAATCCAGGAGCATGGAACATTTTTCCATTTCTTTGTGTCTTCCTCAATTTCTTTCATGAGTACTTTATAGTTTTCTGAGTATAGATTCTGTGCCTCTTTGGTTAGGTTTATTCCTAGGTATCTTATGGTTTGGGGTGCAACTGTAAATGAGATTGAGTCCTTAATTTCTCTTTCTTCTGTCTTCTTGTTGGTGTAGAGAAATGCAACTGATTTCTGTGCATTGATCTTATATCCTGACACTTTACTGAATTCCTGTACAAGTTCTAGCAGTTTTGGAGTGGAGTCTTTTGGGTTTTCCACATAGAGTATCATATCATCTGCGAAGTGTGATAATTTGACTTCTTCTTTGCCGATTTGGATGCCTTTAATTTCCTTTTGTTGTCTGATTGCTGAGGCTAGGATTTCTAGTACTATGTTGAATAGCAGTGGTGATAATGGATATCCCTGCCGTGTTCCTGACCTTAGCGGAAAACTTTCAGTTTTTCTCCGTTGAGAATGATATTTGCGGTGGGTTTTTCATAGATGGCTTTGATGATATTGAGGTATGTGCCCTCTATCCCTACACTTTGAAGAGTTTTGATCAGGAAGGGATGCTGTACTTTGTCAAATGCTTTTTCAGCATCTATTGAGAGTATCATATGGTTCTTGTTCTTTCTTTTATTGATGTGTTGTATCACATTGACTGATTTGCGGATGTTCAACCAACCTTGCAGCCCTGGGATAAATCCCACTTGGTCGTGGTGAATAATCCTTTTAATGTACTGTTGAATCCTATTGGCTAGTATTTTGGTGAGTATTTTCGCATCTGTGTTCATCAAGGATATTGGTCTATAGCTCTCTTTTCTGATGGGATCCTTGTCTGGTTTTGGGATCAAGGTGATGTTGGCCTCATAAAATGAGTTTGGAATTTTTCCTTCCATTTCTATTTTTTGGAACAGTTTCAGGAGAATAGGAATTAGTTCTTCTTTAAATGTTTGGTAGAATTCCCCCGGGAAGCTGTCTGGCCCTGGGCTTTTGTTTGTTTGGAGATTTTTAATGACTGTTTCAATCTCCTTACTGGTTATGGGTCTGTTCAGGCTTTCTATTTCTTCCTGGTTCAATTTTGGTAGTTTATATGTTTCTAGGAATGCATCCATTTCTTCCAGATTGTCAAATTTGTTGGCGTAGAGTTGCTCATAGTATGTTCTTATAATAGTTTGTATTTCTTTGGTGTTAGTTGTGATCTCTCCTCTTTCATTCATGATTTTATTTATTTGGGTCCTTTCTCTTTTCTTTTTGATAAGTCTGGCCAGGGGTTTATCAATTTTATTAATTCTTTCAAAAAATCAGCTCCTAGTTTCTTTGATTTGTTCTATTGTTTTTTTGGTTTCTATTTCATTGATTTCTGCTCTGATCTTTATGATTTCTCTTCTCCTGCTGGGCTTAGGGTTTCTTTCTTGTTCTTTCTCCAGCTCCTTTAGGTGTAGGGTTAGGTTGTGTACCTGAGACCTTTCTTGTTTCTTGAGAAAAGCTTGTACTGCTATATATTTTCCTCTCAGGACTGCCTTTGTTGTGTCCCACAGATTTTGAACCGTTGTATTTTCATTATCATTTGTTTCCATGATTTTTTTCAATTCTTCTTTAATTTCCCGGTTGACCCATTCATTCTTTAGAAGGATGCTGTTTAGTCTCCATGTATTTGGGTTCTTTCCAAACTTCCTCTTGTGGTTGAGTTCTAGCTTCAGAGCATTGTGGTCTGAAAATATGCAGGGAATGATCCCAATCTTTTGATAGCAGTTGAGTCCTGATTTAGGACTGAGGATGTGATCTATTCTGGAGAATGTTCCATATGCACTAGAGAAGAATGTGTATTCTGTTGCTTTGGGATGAAATGTTCTGAATATATCTGTGATGTCCATCTCATTCAGTATATCATTTAAGGCCTTTATTTCCCTGTTGATCTTTTGCTTAGATGATCTGTCCATTTCAGTGAGGGGAGTGTTAAAGTCCCCTACTATTATTGTATTATTTTTGATGTGTTTCTTTGATTTTGTTATTAATTGGTTTATATAGTTGGCTGCTCCCACGTTGGGGGCATAGATATTTAAAATTGTTAGATCTTCTTGTTGGACAGACCCTTTGAGTATGATATAGTGTCCTTCCTCATCTCTTATTATAGTCTTTGGCTTAAAATCTAATTGATCTGATATAAGGATTGCCACTCCTGCTTTTTTCTGATGTCCATTAGCATGGTAAATTCTTTTCCACCCCCTCACTTTAAATCTGAGGGTGTCTTCGGGCTTAAAATGAGTTTCTTGGAGGCAAAATATAGATGGATTTTGTTTTTTTATCCATTCTGATACCCTGTGTCTTTTGATTGGGGCATTTAGCCCATTAACATTCAGGGTAACTATTGAGAGATATGATTTTAGTGCCATTGTATTGCCTGTAAGGTAACTGTTACTGTATATTGTCTCTGTTCCTTTCTGATCTACCACTTGTAGGCTCTCTCTTTGCTTAGAGGACCCCTTTCAGTATTTCCTGTAGAGGTGGTTTGGTGTTTGCAAATTCTTTCAGTTTTTGTTTGTCCTGGAAGCTTTTAATCTCTCCTTCTATTTTCAATGATAGCCTAGCTGGATATAGTATTCTTGGCTGCATGTTTTTCTCGTTTAGTGCTCTGAAAATATCATGCCAGCTCTTTCTGGCCTGCCAGGTCTCTGTGGATAAGTCAGCTGCCAATCTAATACTTTTACCATTGTATGTTACAGACTTCTTTTGCCGGGCTGCTTTCAGGATTTTCTCTTCGTCACTAAGGCTTGTAAATTTTACTATTAGGTGACGGGGTGTGGGCCTATTCTTATTGATTTTGAGGGGCGTTCTCTGAACCTCCTGAATTTTGATGCTCGTTCCCTTTGCCATATTGGGGAAATTCTCCCCTATAATTCTCTCCAGTATACCTTCTGCTCCCCTCTCTCTTTCTTCTTCTTCTGGAATCCCAATTATTCTAATGTTGTTTCATCTTATGGTGTCACTTATCTCTCGAATTCTCCCCTCATGTTCCAGTAGCTGTTCGTCCCTCTTTTGCTCAGTCAGCTTCTTTATTCTCTGTCATTTGGTCTTCTAGATCGCTAATTCTTTCTTCTGCCACATATATCCTAGGAGTGAGAGCCTCCATTTTTGATTGCACCTCATTAATAGCTTTATTGATTTCAACTTGGTTAGATTTTAGTTCTTTTATTTCTCCAGAAAGGGCTTTTATATCTCTGGACAGGGTTTCTCTAATATCTTCCATGCCTTTTTCAAGCCCGGCTAGAACCTTGAGAATTGTCATTTTGAACTCTAGATCTGACATATTACCAATGTCTGTATTGATTAGGTCCCTATCCTTCGGTACTGCCTCTTGTTCTTTTTTTTGCTGTGAATTTTTCCGCCTTGTCATTTTGTCCAGCTAAGAGTATATGAAGGAGCAAGTAAAATACTAAAAGGGTGGCAACAATCCCAGGAAAATATGCTTTAACCAAATCAGAAGAGATCCCAAATCGTGAGGGGGGATTTCTCCCCCCTCACTATTGGGTGAGGGATCTCCTCTGATTGGGATCTCTTCTGATTAGGATCTCCCAATCTTTTCTGATTGGGATCTCTTCTGATTTGGGGATAAAAAGAGGTTCAAAAAGAAAGAAAGAAAAAAAAGAATTAAAAAAAGAGATTGAATTAAAAATTCAATCAAGAATTTAAAAAAGAATTAAAAAAAGAGATTGAAGAGATTGGGATCTCTTCTGATTTGGGGATAAAAAGAGGTTCAAAAATAAAGAAAGAAAAAAAAGAATTAAAAAAAAAGAAAACGAGTAAAGAAAAGTATAAAAAAGAAAAAAATATATATATATTAGATAAACTAGTTAAAAAACGTTAAAAAAGAAAAGGGTAAAAGTTAAAAAAGATTTTAGCAGAAGAAGAGAAAAAAAAATGAAAAAAAAATTAAATTAACTGCAAGACTAAAAAATCACAGGGAGAAAGCCATGAGTTCCGTGGTTTGTTTTCTCCTCCTCTGGAATTCTGCTGCTCTCCTTGGTATTGAAACTGCACTCCTTGGTAGGTGAAGTTGGTCTTGCCTGGATTTCTTGTTGATCTTCTGGGGGAGGGGCCTGTTGTAGTGATTCTCAAGTGTCTTTGCCCCAGGTGGAATTGCACCGCCCTTACCAGGGGCCGGGCTGAGTGATCCGCTCGGCTTTGCTTTCAGGAGCTTTTGTTCCCTGAGCGCTTTCCGTAGAGTTCCGGAGGACGGGAATACAAATGGCGGCCTCCTGGTCTCCGGCCCGGAGGAGCCGAGAGCCCGGGGCCCCGCTCCCCAGTGTGCCCCCAGCGAACAGCTCCTAGTAACTCCCGTCTGCCTAACCTCCGGCCGCGCTACGAGCTCACCGAGCCTGCGACCGGTTCAAGGCAACTCCGAGCTGTGAGCTTACTGTTGGCTCTGTCTCTGCAGCCGGCTTTCCCGTTCCAATATCCGCAAGCTCTGCAACACTCAGACACCCCCGATCCTTCTGTGACCCTGCGAGACCTGAGGCCACGCCGACCCCGCGTGGGCTTCGCCCTGGTTTAGCCTCTGGAGCGATGTCCCTCAGCGGAACAGACTTTTAAAAGTCCTGATTTTGTGCTCCATTGCTCCGCTGCTTGCCGAGAGCCGGCCCCTCCCCCTGGGGTCTATCTTCCCGTTGCTTTGGATTCACTTCTCCGCCAGTCCTACCTTTCAGAAAGTGGTTGTTTTTCTGTTTCTAGATTTGCTGTTCTTCTCTTCGATCTGCCGATGGATTTGCAGGTGTTTGCAATCTTTAGATAAGCTCTCTAGCTGATCTCCTACTAGCTGAAGTAGTCTCAGCCTGCTACTTCTCCGCCATCTTGACTCCTCCCACCTCCTGGATTTTGATGCTTGTTCCCTTTGCCATATTAGGGGAATTCTCTCCAATATACCTTGTGCTCCCCTCTCTTTCTTCTTCTTCTGGAATCCCAATTATTCTAATGTTGCTTTGTCTTATGGTGTCACTTATCTCTCGAATTCTGCCCTCGTGGTCCAGTAGCTATTTGTCCCTCTTTTGCTCAGCTTCTTTATTCTCTGTCATTTGGTCTTCTATATCGCTAATTCTTTCTTCTGCCTCATTTATCCTAGCAGTGAGAGCTTCCATTTTTGATTGCACCTCATTAATAGCTTTTTTGATTTCAACTTGGTTAGATTTTAATTCTTTTATTTCTCCAGTAAGGGCTTTTATATCTCCTGAGAGGGTTTCTCTAGTATCTTCCATGCCTTTTTCGAGCCCGGCTAGAACCTTGAGAATCATCATTCTGAACTCTAGATCTGACATATTACCAATGCCTGTATTGATTAGGTCCCTAACCTTTGGTACTGCCTCTTCTTTTTTTTGTGGTGAATTTTTCTGCCTTGTCATTTTGTCCAGATAAGTGTATATGAATGAGCAAGTAAAATACCAAAAGGGTGGCAAAGACCCCAGGAAAATACACTTTAGCCAAATCAGAAGAGACCCCAAATCATGGGGGCGGGGGGGAGAAAGGGGATAAAAAGAGGTTCAGAAAAAAAAAAAAAGAAACATAAAAAGAAAACGAATAAAGAAAAAATATAAAAAAGAAAAAATATATATATATATATTAGATAAGCTAGTTAAAAAACGTTAAAAAAGAAAAGGGTAAAAGTTAAAAAAAATTTAGCAGAAGAAAAAAAATTGAGAAAAAAAACACAAATTAAATTAACTGCAAGACTAATGAATTATGGGGAGAAAGCCATGAGTTCAGTGCTTTGGTTTCTCCTCCTCTGGAATCCGCTGCTCTCCTTGGTAGGTGAACTTGGTCCTGGCTGGATTTCTTGTTGATCTTCTGGGGGAGGGGCCTGTTGTAGTGAATCTCAAGTGTCTTTGTCCCAGGCGGAATTGCACCGCCCTTACCAGGGACCGGGCTGAGTAATCCGCTAGGGTTTGCTTTCTGAACTTTTGTTCCCTGAGCGCTTTCCGTAGAGTTCCGGAGGATGGGAATGAAAATGGTGGCCTCCTAATCTCTGGCCCAGAGGAGCCGAGAGCTCTGGGCCCCACTCCTCAGTGTGCCCTCAGAAAATAGCACCCAATCTCCCTGGCCTCTGGCCGCGCTCTGAGCTCACCCAGGCTGTGACCGGTTCAAGGTAACCCCGAGCTGAGAGCTCACTCCTCGGCTTTGTCTCTGTAGCCGGCTTCCCCGTTCTAATACCTGCAAGCTCTGCGATAGTCAGACACCCCCGATCCTTCTGTGACCCTGCAGGACCTGGGGCCAGCTGATCCTGCATGGGCTTCACCCCGGTTTAGCCTTTGGAGCGATGTCCCTCAGTGGAACAGACTTTTAAAAGTCCCGATTTTATGCTCTGTTGCTCCGCGGCTTGCTGGGAGCCGGTCCCCCCCCCCCCCGCCCCTCAGCCTATCTTCCCGTCACTTTGGATTCACTTCTCCACCAGTCCTACCTTTCAGAAATTGGTTGATTTTCTGTTTCTAGAATTGCTGTTCTTATTCTCTTCGATCTCCCGTTGGATTTGTAGGTGTTTGCAATGTTTACATAAGCTATCTAGCTGATCTCCTGCTACCTGATGTAGCCTCAGCCTGCTACTTCTCCGCCATCTTGACTCCTCCCCTTTTAATTTTTTTTAATTGGGATATAGTTGACATATATTGTTGTGTAAATTTAAAGTTACGAAATGTTGGTTTATTTCTGTATATATTGCAATATGATTACCAGTGTAGCATTAATGAACACCTTCATCATGTCACATAATTATCATTTCCTTTTTGTGGTGAGAACAATTAAGACCTAGTCTTTTAACAACTTTAAAGTTTATTATACCGTATCATTGACTATAATCACTCTGCTATGAATTAGATCTCCAGAACTTATTTATTAGTTGCAAGTTCATATCCTTAAACAAGGTCTCCCAATTCCGCCACTCCCCCATCCCACCTGCCAAGCTTCTGATAATCACCCATCTGGTTCTTGTTTTTATGAGTTCAGCTTTTTTAGATTACAGATTTAAGTGATATCATAGAGAATTTGTCTTTCTCCGTCTGACTTATCTCACTGGTGTAATGCCCTAAAGGTCCATCCATGTTGATGCAAATGGTAGGACTTCTTTCTCACGATTGAATAATATTCCATTTTCTATACATACAACATCTTCTTTATCTGTTAATCTGTTGATGGACACTTACATTGTTTCCATATCTTGGCTGTTGTGAATAATGCTGTAATAAACATCTCCTCAATATCCTGTTTTCATAACTCCTAGAAGTAAATATGGTGAAGAAGCTCAATGACATTGGTCTTGGCAATTATTTTTTGACACTGACTCCAAAAGCACAAATAACTAAAGAAAAAATAAATAGCACTACATCAAACAAAAAAGCTTCTGCACAGCAAAGGAAACTATCAACAAAATGAAAAGGCAACCTACAAAATGGAACAAAATATTTGCAACTATATATTGGATAAGGGGTTGTTGTCCTTGCTGATGCTCAGACTTTTCAGATAATGAAATTTGTTTTTGCCTTTATGACAAGAGGAAATTATCAAAACCTTCTGACTTACTATCATTTTCATAAGAATTCAGGTATTCTATCAGTTTTGTTGTTGCTGCTATTGTTGTTATTTGGGCATTTCCCATCATACACTTTTCTAGATCCAGGAGTAGGAAGATAAAATGGCCAAATGGTGGTTTATGATGTTTGGTGTTTTAATAGTCACCTTGTGTGATTTGGATGAAATATATGTAAGTATGTATTGTGATAGGGAGAGCCAGAGCAGTAACTAGAGGTCATATGGTAAGAACTGAAAATGGGTTTTAATAAAAAATTGTCTTGGTAACTTACACAATTTTGGTGTATTGGTTTCCTTGGTACTCTCCCTGTTTGTGTCCTAGAGAAGGATGGAATCTTCCTCCAGCAGGCCATCTTTCTCCTTGCCCATGTACTAGTAATGAAAGAATCGGAGTTGCAGAGGAGAGCCTTTTGCCAATGAGCTCTTTTCTTGATCCTGTCAGACAACTGTCAGAAACCTTGAGAGGAGATACCAGTATTTCCCATCTTTATCCCATCTTTTTTTTTCTTTTCCCATTATTTTGGTTACTTATATGTATCTTTCAAAAGAGGGTTTGACATTTTTCAATACAGGTGGAGAGAGGCAGTCAAGATAGGGAGAGTTGAGGCTGGAGGTGGGAGGAAAATATGGGAGGACAGATCTAGGGTGCAGTATTTTCACTAATATATAGTACAGTGAACAGAGACTGGACTAGTGGACAGAAAACTAATGCTTTGGTTGTCCTTGTCTCTACTAACACGAACAACTTGTTGAGGGCTTGTATACGAAGCTAAATGCTTTGCTGCTAGTACCTCATCAAATTCTTACAGCACCCCAGGCATTGTCCCATATCTTCACTTTATAGGTAAGGAAATTCAGATCTACAGAGTAACTCCACTAAGATCATACAGCAAGAAAGAGCAGAAACCGGAATTCATACTCTATTGTATGCTCATACTCTGCTATTTTCTATCTTCCAGAATATAATTTGTGCTTTCCTCAACCCTATACAGCTTCACAAAGGAATCCACATATGGTCTGAAAACCGCCTCCCCAAGTCAACTGGCCAGTTGGAGCCCTGGAGTCTTGTGCCTCCTAAGAAGTTGGCAGGTATGGATGACTATGCTTGGATTCTGAATATCTGAATTTTCTTCACATTGCGGAAGTTGCTCTATAGGATACTTCGGCTCCTATTGTCCAGCAGAGATTGTGCTACTGTTAGAAGAGAGAAGCTTGCCAGACCTCTATTTTTACAGCTCCACATATTCGTATGCAGTTGTCATCAAGTTGTTACTTTAATACCACAGTCAATCATATGTAGCGTTACAGCAAAACACACCTGACATGCTCATTAAAACAAATATCACATTTGCATAATCACTGTTGATGGAAAGATACACACACAGAGGCAGCTGGAAAACTAATGAGGTTTTTGTAAGCAGCAGCCATCCTCCTCATGCACACATGTTCTAGGAACTTTTGTGGAACTTCCTAGCCTCTCCTACCTTCCTACCCTCAATTCTCTTAGGATAGTCTGAACTGGTATCATTAACTGGAAAATTGTAGCAGAGAATGGAGGGGAGTGATCTGAGAGAAACAGAAGCTAGTAGTGAGAGAAGGTGAGATTATTGGAAAAAAGGGGTATTTCAGAGTGGGTATTACTAAATAAGAGTGAGGCCAAAGCAGGGCCTTCAGATAGGGCAGTCATCTGTTATGATGATATGATAGTTTTGTGTATTTGAAGAAGGGGATGGTTTATTTAGTGCAGCTCCCAAGGGCAGAAAGGAGCCTGCCACACCAGGCCCACCCACGGTGGAACTGGCTGGAAGGTCCAGGGTCTGCTGTCTGATTACCAGGAATGGGAAGCACAAGATGTGCAGAATGATTTCTGAAATGCTTTCAATAAGTCATCTCATTTGATCATCCTGACCCCACTGTGAGATAGTTATTACCCCACTTTTTGCAGGTGAGGATCCCAAGGCTGCAAATAGTAAGCAACCTGCCCAAGTTCACATAGCCAGGAAGTCTCAACATGGAGACTCGAACTTCTGACTTTAAGGGCCCCAGGTAGCAAGTAAGTATCCCAAGATCCCATAACCAAAAGATTCTGATCCTGGGACCAAAGTAGGGAGAATGGAGAATAGGACTGCTATTAGTTTGACAAAGCACTGTGCTGGGATTTTTAACAATCTTGTGAAAGCAGGATTATGATCTACCTTTAAAAAAGTAGTTCAGCTTTGGGGCAGGGCTGGATATACTTGGGTGGCAGTGAAGTGGCCTCTGCCTCAGGGGCAGAGACATAATAAGCAGGTTATCCCAAGTCTACTGAAGTAGTTTATTAACTGAGTTCCATGTCTTTGCTTTGATCTAGAATCCAAACTCCATAGTGAACTTTCCAGAATAAATCTCTGATCACATTACCTCCTTGCTTATATCTTCAGTAGGTTATATTCTCCTGCTCTTCGTAAATAATCAGAATCTTTGAGGAGCCCCACAGGGCAAGGTATGGCCCCTCCCTACATGGCCAAACCTCATTTTGCCTTGTGTTTTACTTCTTCCTCTGTGTTCTAGCTATACTGATAGGAGCCACATGCTCTCTTACTCTGTTCAGTCCTCAGATATTACAGATGAGGCAACAGATTAAAGGATATTAAATGATTTGCTTAAGGTCAAAGCAGACTCTTGTTTTCCAGGTCAGTGCTCCTTCTACCACACAGCCTACACTGCTTTAGTTCATGAGTGTTATCCTATTCTAATGTGACCAAGAGAGCCCCACAAATAGTGTGTGACTGCTTATTCAACACTATGAAACCATTAATTTTAGTTAATTAAGTTCTTTTTAAAAATTCAGAATAGAGTCAGAGTCTGATAAAGCTAATAATAGTGTCTTAGGATGAAAAATCTTTAGAACACCTTCAGTCCATCAAATCATTTGAAAAATGCTCGTGTATTATCCTTGGCTAATGATAGGATGATAATGTGAAGTAAAGATTAAAGGTCAGTTGTCAAATGTAGCTATTAGGCAGAAAAAAGTCTTCCAGACAGTGTTTCCTGAAACCTTTTGAGCCCTGACATGGTTGATGAACAGAGTGGGTTAGAGCTATGAATCATCAGAGCCTCATGTCCGACAATGTTTCCTTGGGTAGCAGCCTGGATCTGTTCAAGTCCCAAGTTATCTGATGTTCCTTTGTTAAACTGCTTCAGAGTATAATTTGTCACCCTATTATTGATGGAAGGCCAAAAATGACACTGCTCAATTGTGAAAAGCTTTGGGGACTATTATGGGAAAGTGCTTATTTCATGAATTAATTCCCTTTGCTGCCAGGGAGAACCAAGTTAATGCTTTCACTCAGTTGGGAAGATATGGGCAGTCTATAAGAATGATCTTGAGGTGGGAAATGATGAAATGATCATTGTCAGAGGTATAATGCATGTCACATTGTGAATAGCTGTGCTCCATTCGATGAGTCCTTGGTGAGGCATTGAAGAGATAAGCGTTTTCAGCCTCTTTATCCTTTAGGACTTTTAAAAGTTTTAGAATTTTAAAAACAAGCATTGGAAATGACCCCTTCAAAGTATTTTTCAAGTTTACCAAAGATTACCATGGCAACTAAATTACCAAGTGACTAAAGGGAGTGTGTTTAATGACATTTTTCGGCCCATGTACAAATTCCCTATTTATTAAAGAGGAAATACCAGAGATTGAGACTATCATGCTCTTTGTAGAGGCAGAGAATGAACATTCTCTGGGGGAGGTATATTCCTTAGCAATATGAAGGAAGTGTGTCAAAAGCGTCCATACTCGTTTTTACAAAACTGCCTCATGACATTAAAAGTATGACATTGTTCAGTGGGACATTATTGCTTCTTGCATGAAAGTCATAAAGGCAAATTTTTAACCATAGGAATAGCTTTGAGATGATCTGGTGATAGCTTCTTTCTTATATGCATTTTTGTGTTCATCTATATTCATTGCATTGAATTTCATACCCTTCTGGGTGATTTTTTTCATGATCTGAAAATGGAAGGAGGAACCAAAATCAAGCCCTTTCTCCTCTAAATTTTAAATTCCAATATAGTTAACATCCAGGATTATATTAGTTTCATGTATATAATGTAGTGATTCCACATAAAGTCAAGTATTGTTACACATTTTCAGAGGATATTACACAATTGCTGCTCTGGGATTTCACTTAAACTTTTATACACCCAGTTTTTTGTTTGTTATTACATATATATTCTTAGAGAAATTGTTTCTTTGTAATGTACTACAAGCATTTATCATTAAAATACGCTAACCTATTACTTAAAAAAAAAATCTGTAAAAGGGGCACCTGAACTTGTTGTAATGAGCACTGGGTGTTATATGCAACTGATGAATCACTAAATTCTACCCCTGAAACTAAGAACAGAGTGTATGTTAACTAAATTGAATTAAAAGGTGGGGGGCACCTGACTGGCTCAGTCAGTAGAGCATACAACTCTTGATTATGGGGTCCTGAGTTTGAGCCCCACATTGGGTATAGAGTAGTACTTAAAAAAAAATCTTTAAAATACACTAATCTTTCATGAGGAAAATAGCAGTAAAACTATTTGAAATGCAAGTTTTAATTTTATTTTCTAAATTAAAGTGTTTATAACAAGTGCAGATGTGTCTTAGTAAGTGAACCTGGGTTCATTTATTTATACACTCAGGTAATTTTTCTTTCTAGACTCCATTTGAAATCACCACATCATTATATAGATAGAAGTATAGATTCTTATAGTTGGAAGGGACTTAAAAAGTAATCTAGTTTGAGCCCCATACCCACCTAGTTTCAGTTCTAATGCTTCTACTGACAGGGACATTGCTATCCCCAGAGACAGGCCACCCCATTACTAGACAGCAATAATGGTTAAAAAATTCTTTCTTTTATTAAACTAAAAATGGATACCAGAAAACTTGCATCTGCTGAACCTTGCTTCATTTTCTGGATAAATGAAAACATAGTATGTCCAAAATAACAAAAATGATGGACTTCCAATGGATTATTTAAATACCACTGGGCCAGAAGTTAAAGGCTTAACATTGTGTTCAGCATTTTACCTTTAGATTACAGTATATACTACTATGTATTTTCTGATTTAATTCTCACAACAGTCTTATGAGACACATATTATTAGTATCAGGACTTGGCTGATAAGGAAACTAAAGCCCAGAGTAGTGAACCAACATGTCTGAGATGCTGGGGCTGATATTCCAATTCCCATCCAATTCCCTGAACTCTAGATTCCATGTTATTCATCACCACAGTAGACTGGTTCTGATTTACTAATAAACCTATTAAAGGGCCACATATGGTACCAAATGCATGATTTTAGGTATGATCTCGCTTGCATGGAGCAGGGTAGAACTCACTTTATTTTGGAGACTTTGTTTCTGATAATGTAACCAAGATCTTACTATTTGGCAAGCACATCATCCTATTGGTGATCAAATAATTTCTTGGTTCTTAAAATTTGTGCTCTTATTAGGATATATCTTCCCAGATATACTTGTGTGGTTTGTCTTTTGGACAGGAGTGTAAGAATTTGCATTTATGTTAACTTTCATTTTCTTATACTTGGGTTATCATTTAAGATCTAAATTCAGGCATCCAGCACCATTAGCTTTTTTCTTGGCTTCCTGGGGTTCCTCATAAGGAACCAGGCAGGGTTCCTCATAAGATTTGCCGGGATGCTCTTTTTTTTTTTTTTTTTAAAGATTTTATTTATTTATTTGACAGAGAGAGACACAATGAGAGAGGAAACACAGGCGAGGTAGTGGGAAAGGGAGAAGCAGGCTTCCTGCCAAGCAGGGAGCCTGATGTGGGGCTTGATCCCAGGATCTGGGGATCATGACCTGAGCCAAAGGCAGACACTTAACAACTGAGCCACCCAGGCACCCCTGGTGGAATGTTCTTTATTGTGTTTTCATTTTGACGACAGTTTAGGAAATAGGAGTAAACATTTTCTGGCTAATCCTAATGGCCATGTTATTACCAAATACAGATATGTAATCTGTATCACATAATAGCACAAATTGTGCTAATACTGTGTTATAACTCAAGGGTATAGTACAGAGAAAGACAATGGACAAGTAATGCATTTCACTCCAGGAAAAGGTCATAGCCATCATGGTGTACTGGACAAATGCACTTTTCCCAGAAGGTGGTATATGATGGGTAAACTGAGTCACCATGCAGATAGTAGTATAGATATGTGGGACTCAACCTGTCATAGCTCAGTACCATATTCATATTGGCTATTTGGTTTCAGGAAAATATCATGTATCACATTTTATTGTTGTGTATCACATTATATTAATTCAATTTGTATTTTATAAGTTACTGATTTTGTAATAATATTAACTAATCATTCATTAATACTTTACATGGATTATTTAATTTAATCCTGAAGCAATGTATAGGAATTATTATCATTCCTATTATACAGATAAGGAGACCAAAGCCTGAAGAGTATAAGTAACACTCAAAAGACACAATTTGTAAGAGGAATATTTAGTTTTAACTTAGACAGTCTGATTTTAAACATTCAATCTCTTAGTTGTTAGGTTTTATTTCATACATTTATGTTGTTTTTATAGTTGTACAGAAGCTAGAGTATAATTTACATATGGCTAGCTTGGTGTTTGTATATATGTAAGTAGTCATTGTATATGTTTGATAAACTCTATCAAGGGCCTATTTAATCAAAATTCTCTCTATGACAAGCAGTACTCAGGGTGTGAGACTTGGATGGCAGTTGGAAGTCAGGGCCATGTACTAGGGAGAGAAGGGATTGGTCATAGCCACAGACTGTGCTGGCGAGGGAGATGGTTTAATAGGCCATAGCAGGCTGAGCCTCCTGAGGTCAGGACCATGATGACAACAAAGTGCTAGAATGAAGGTGGGAATTCTTTGCTGATTGAAATCAGAGTAAACACAGAGAGGTTTACTCCATATAATTTATGAATACATAAAATATACTTTAGAAAGATTTAATAGAGACTAAGAAATTAATAAAATTAAATTTGCATATGTAAAACAACTTAGTCTATTGAAATCTGTGCCCTGCTTTATAGCATTCTTTCTTTGGAAGGAATCTTGGAGCTGTTCTAGGGGTGTGATTTTCAAATGCATAGTTTTAGATTGGTTTCAGGTTGCCTACAAGGGGGTTAAGTATTTCCAGCCTCCATTCTGGACATTTGTATTTTGTAGATATGGGCTGGAATCTGGCAATTTTTACTAAAAACCAAAACTCCCCAAATGATTAAGATGCATATAGCCAAGTTTGGGACCCCTTGAACTTGACTATCTCTGTCACTAGATGTGACTGCGATTAGTACAATTCATCAAGTATTTTCAGTTCTTCTCCTTCCTGATCACGCGGTGGGATTGGCATTTCTCATTTTTTTGTGATTCTGGCCAGTAAGCTTTATGTAGAAATGATATGTGTCATTTTAAACCAGGAACATTTAATTAATAATACTAGACTCTCAGGGGTCTCTCTTTGCCTCTGGATTGAAAATCAGAAACATTCAGGATGATGACTATTTTATCAGTCTAGGTCCCTGAGTGACCAGAGTGAACAGAACTACCCTGACACCTACAGAAGACTTGTAGCATGGGCAAGAAATACATCTTTATAGTGTTTAGCCACAAAGCCTTCCTTGAAGTGGGGGTCTGAGTGGCATAGCTCCATGTTTCTACATGTGGCTCGCTTTTTAAAAGGTATACAATCTTGGTTGGACATGTTACTTAAAATCTCAGTGGGGATTTGGTTTCCCTACCTGTTAAAATAGGGATAATAACTACCTATTTGTGAGGATTTTGTGAATTATTGGAAAACCCTTCAAACTGTGCCTGGCACATATTAAATGTTAGCTATTATTCTATTTAGGTAATCTTCCCCTCCCCTGATGGTACCTCATTTAATGGAGAAAGATTGTAGCATTTTTAGAGTTTGCAGGATATAGTTTGCACTCTGGGGAGAAGGTTATGGCAGCCCTTTTTAAAAGAAATCATAATTGGAATATTTCATGTTCTCCCCTTGTCACTTGATATTATTTGATCTATACTGCCAGCAGAATGTGCTAATGACCTCTGAGTAATAGAATATTAACAACTCCTAATAAGCTGAACATCATAGTCAGAGAGCTATTTAGAAATGATTTGTAAATTACATGATTCGTTCTTAATACATGTGCATTCCCTTATAAAATAATATTTTAGAATTGATAATTAAGGGACTTGGTCTTTAACCCTCTAATGATTCATAAATGCTCATTTTCACTGATTTGTAAAAGTCTCAATGGAAATTTAAGGTCTATTGGAGTTTTTTAGGTTCTATAGCTTTGAATTTTTCAAGGTTTCTTTGAAAAGCACTGAATATATCAAATAAAGCCCTTTAAACTTCATTCATGATTGAATTTGAAAGGATTATGTTCTCATCTGAGAAGTGGCAAATTACCAATGATGATGATGCTATTGAATTACCAACTATGGAGAATTATTGAAGAAAATAAGTGGGGGATAAGGAAATGGGAAAAGGAGAATCTACTAGAAAGAAAGACCAATTACTTCTTTCCATCTCTTTGTTCACTGAAAAAAAAATTAAACTAGCCCCCACTGTACCCTAGGTGGGATGCTGGGTGCTGAGATGAATAGAAAATGAACTTTCTTTTGAGGAGTGTATGGTCTGTTAGGAATTGCAGTTGGTGGGGGTGCCGCGGGGAGATGTCCACAGTGTACTAGATACTATAACAAAGATACAAGGGGACATTGAGATGGGATATCTGTCTTTAGGGGCTGGCCTGGGGAATGGCAAAGAAGAGAGTGATGTCAGGGATACTGTGGATCAAGAACAAAAAGTACTTGACTGGTGTAAGACTGAGGCCTGACTACTCAATAAGAGTGAGACTTTTTTTTTTTTAAAAGATTTTATTTATTTATTTGACAAAGATCACAAATAGGCAGAGAGGCAGGCGGAGGGGGTGGGGAGAGCATGCTTCCCCCTGAGCAGAGAGTCCGACATGGGGCCCAATCCCAGGACTCCAGGATCATGACCTGAGTAGAAGGCAGAGGCCTTAACCCACTGAGCCACCCAGGCACCCAAAGAGTGAGACTTTCAAGGCCAGGTGGCAGGGAGAGCGGGACTATCCTTGGAAAAATAGGATATTTTGGGAAGATGATAGATTTGGTTTTAGACACGTTAGTTTCAAGCACATTGGAATGTCTAGGAGGAGATACCTATCAGGAAGGTATATAGACTTGTGAGGGAATTCATGGATCAGAAATAAAAAGAAAACAACATTGCATTGATGAGTTGAAAACAAAGTATATATTTAGTTAATCAATTTGAGAACAAATGTGTATTAAGGTATCCCAAAGTAAAATTTTCATAATTCTATTATTTATTACATTGGATTTTACCCAGTTGAAATGGCTGAAATGAACCACATGGTTATATGCTTAAAGCCTCAGTTGCTAGTTATGTCCGTATCTGATTTGCTTAATTTTTCTATGACTGGCTAAACTCAGAAGTATGAGGCTTGCTAATCTTTTAAAAAATGTAAAATATCACTTGCTTGTCAAAATTTAACTAATGGAGAACTGTATAAAGAGTGAAAGTCTGCTTTCTCCAGGCACCAGCCCATCTTACTCCCCAGAGTTAATGACTGCCACCATTTGGTTTCTATCATTCTGGTCTTTTAAGTACAAATTTAAATATGTATCTATATATTTTGTACAAGTGAGTTCATATAGTAGATGCTACCTTGAATCCTTTTTTTTTTCACAGAATGGTATTTTAAAGATTTTTTACATATATATTATTCTTCTTACCACAAAATATATACCTTTGTAAAAATGAATTCTAATTCCTTTAACCATTCCTCTATAGATGCATGTTTACTTTGCTGTTTTTTTCAGTTACATAGTGTATCTGCCAACATCTTTACATATACATCTGTTTATTTCTAATAAGTGTCATAGAAGTGGAATCTCTAGTTCCAAGGGAATTCACATTTTTTAAAGTAAGCTCTATTCCCAAGGTGGGGCTCAAACTCACGACTCCAAGTTCAAGAGTTGCATGCTCCACTGATTGAATCAGCCAGGCACCCCAGGGATTCACATTTTAAGTTTTGATGCCCTCAGCAAATTGCATCACACGAAGTTATATCAATTTATAGTCCCCTAAGAGTTTCTTTTTTTTTAAATAATTACAGCTGATTTTAATTGCGTACAATGAAATTTGTGTCCATAGTTTTATTTAATCTGTAAAAGGGTCCTTTGAGGAGAGTACTATTATAATCTTTATTTTGAGGTAAAGGGAACTGAGGCTCAGAGAAATTGAATATGGCTAGAGTCACGTGGCTTGTAAGCAGTAGAGCCAGTATTTGAAACTAGTTTGATATGGGAACTCATGCCCTTAACCACTTCCTGTTCTGCCTCTCCAAAGGAAAAAAGACCATAAATTTGCAGACTACAAGGGCCTCTAGATTATTGTTTGAGCCTCAAATTTAAACAGTTACATAGAACTAAGGTGCAAGGCTTCGTTTGAATCAGATTGTCATTTTCCTGTGCTATACCTCTCCAGTCCTCTTATCTTGCATCTTGCTCTAAAAAAAGGTCAAAGACTCTTTATTGAACCTCATCCCCAAAGATCTAAGTTCCTGATGGGCAAGAGAGTTCAGGCCAATGTTGGCTGTACTCACTGCAACTGTCTTCAGCATCTGCTGACAGTGGCATAGTTTGTGTTCATTATTCTGATGCAATGGGGTATCTGGGCAAGGGGCACAGAGGAGAGGAACATGGCCAAGACCCAATGGCTCTCCTTGTGAATATTTAAAAGCCATTTAAATAGATTTCTTTTTATCTCCTAATTTCCTATTGATGACAGCACTGAAACTACTTGTCTCATTTTTCAAATCAAAGCTTCCTAGAGCAGAATGGCCTGGAGACTGAACAGCTCTTGAGGCTCTATTAATCACAAGGGTAAGGGCGGGGAGCCCAGTAAGTTGTTCAGGGAGTGGAAAAGTACTTAAGACCACCTCTCCCTTCAGCTAGCCTCTTTGCATTGCTTCTTTGAGGCTGGTTTCTTGTGAAGGGTCTTTTTAGGTTTTGTTTTTGTTTTTCTTCAGAAATGATTTGATAAGTACTTTTTTTCAACAAATACCTATTGATTTCTCTCAAAGACCTTTGTTGGAATTAGGCAGGTGTGCTCTAGGCCCATCTGATGTGTCTGCCCTCAAAAGATAGGACTCTGAGAAGACATGAGGTCCTGAGCTAGAGTTCGCACTGGACCATTGTCTCTCTTAGGTTTAGGAAAGAGTGATAGGAGTTGGAATCCTGCCTCAGCTACTGTTGCTTGGACAAGCAACTTAACTTTTATTTGTTCATCGGTAAAGACTTGGTGTGTCCTTATTGGGATAATAGTATCTGTCTCCCAGGGTTATTTTTAGGATGGGTGATAATCATCTCTTTTCTCTTTGTCACTGTCAAATCATGTACCAGCTCTGTCCTTTGTCCATTGTGTAGCTATAGAATTTCCAGAGCAGTTGTGCTAGTTTGGTAGGTGTTGGGGCTTCAAGGCTATTCTCCAGAGCTCTATACATATAATCCTGAGAAACAACATTTATTCATTTCAAAGCTTATTTTGGGGTGCTGGTAGAGATTACATGGTGTGGGGCCTCTAAGGCCTCTAGACCCTCTTGGTTATTTACTATTTATCAACTTTAGTTCCATAAAATTTGTGCAAGTTACTTAACCCCCCTCTCAGTTTTTTCCATTATATTTATATCTTTAGTAATATACCACATAATAAAAATAAATGAAAGAGACTGAGTTTTATGACTAGATGTTTCTCATTGTGTCATCCTAGAACAGGGGGCTGGAGGAAGAGGCTGTTCTCCAAGGAGAACTGAGGTGGTTAGTGCTGGGCTTTTTCTCCTCCTGCCCCCACCCTCCACAGTGTGCTGGGAAGGGGTCAATCATTTCTTAAACTGATGACTGTTTCCTAGATCAGAGGGCTCTAGCTCTATTCATATTGTTCCAAATGGCAAGAGTTCATTCTTTTTGATGACTGAGTAATATTCCTCTGTGTGTGTGTGCCACATCCTCTTTATCCATTCATCAGTTGATGGACATTTGGGCTCTCTCCATAATTTGCCTATTGTTGATAATTCTTCTATAAACATTAGGGTGCATGTGCTTCTTAGAACCAGTATTTTTGTATCCTTGGGGATATATCTGGTAGTGCAATTGCTAGATCTTTGGGAAGTTATATTTTTAACTTTTTGAGGAATCTCCAAACAAAAACAGACTTGAATCAATGGAACACAACAGATAACCCAGAAATGGACCTACAACTATGTGGTCAACTAATCTTCGACAAATCAGGAAGGAATATCCAGTGGGAAAAAGACAGTCTCTTCAACAAATGGGGTTGGGAAAACTGGACAGCTACATGCAGAAAAATGAAACTAGACCATTTTTTTGCACCATACAAATAAATAAGAAGTAAGATAAATTCAAAATAGGTGAAAGACCTCAGTGTGAGACAGGAAACCATCAAAATCCTAGAGGAGAACATAGGCAGAAACCTCTTTGTCCTTGGCCATGGCAACTTCTTATTGGACACATCTCTGGAGGCTAGGGCAACAGAAGGAAATACGAACTATTGGGATTTCATCGAGATGAAAAGCTTCCACATAGTGAGGGAAACAATCAAAAAAACTAAAAGGCTGCCCATGGAATGGGAGAAGATATTTACAAATGACATTTCTGATAGAATCTATGAAGAATTAAAGTAATCCAGTTAAGGAATGGGCAGAAAACATGATGTCTTCATTTCCAAAGAAGACATCCAGATGGCTAACAGATACATAAAAAGATCTCAACACCGTTCATTATCAGAGAACTACAAATCACAACCACAATGTGACACCACCCCACACCTGTCAGAATGGCTAAAATTAACAACATAAGAAACAACAGGTCTTGGTGAGGATGTGAAGAAAGGGGCACCCTCTTACACTGTTGGTAGGGATGTAAATTGGTTCAGCCACTCTGAAAAACATTTTTGAGATTCCTCAAAAAATGAAAAACAGAACTCCCTATGATCCAGCAATTGTGCTACTAGTTATTTACCCAAAGGATGCAAAAATACAGATTTGAAGGAGTACATGCATCCCAATGTTTATAGCAGCATCATCGACAATAGTCGACCTATGGAAAGAGCTCAAATGTCCATTGACTGATGAATAGATAGGGAAGATGTGGTGTGTTTGTGCATGTGTGTGTGTGCGTGCGCACACACGTGTGC
Source organism: Neogale vison (assembly GCF_020171115.1). Classification (NCBI taxonomy): domain Eukaryota; kingdom Metazoa; phylum Chordata; class Mammalia; order Carnivora; family Mustelidae; genus Neogale; species Neogale vison. The sequence goes on from NC_058094.1 coordinate 69,091,049, forward strand.
ATGTATGTCCAGTGGAATATTACTCAGCCATTAAAAAGAATGAAGTCTTACCATTTGCAACGATGTGGATGGAACTAGAATGCATTATAGTAAGTGAAATAAGTTAGAGAAAGACAAATACCATATGATCTCACTTATATTTGGAATTTAAGAAAGAAAACAGATGACCATATGGGAAGGGGGAAAAGAAAAAAGGAGAGAGGGAAACAAGCCATAAAGTGACTCTTAATGATAGAGAACAAACTGAGGGTTGGTGGTGGAAGGTAGGTGGGAGATGGGCAGGTTGAGTGATGAGTATTAAAGCGGTACTTGTTGTGATGGGCACTGTGTTTTATACATAAATGATGAATTGCTGAATTTTACTTAGAAACCAATATTGTGCTGTATGTTAACTAACAAAATTTAAATTAAAAAAACTATTACTCCATCTATAATTTATCCCTAGGTGGTTACACAGGAAATTGGTAACATTTGTTTTCCCAAAGGAAAGGGGCTACATGGAGGGAACAGAGATTTGAGGAGGTGTTTTCATGATATACTATCTGTACTTTAGAGTTTTAAAATATATGAATGCAATATTTATTGAAAAAATCATAAAATTTAAAAAAAAAAACTATAGATGGTGACATGAGAAATGGTGGTGGACCCCTTGTCTGGACTTTCTATATGGAAAAAGGAACTCTCTTGGGCAAGTGGCAGCTAGCACAGGAGGGAATGGTGGTTGGGACCACAGCATCTGGCTTGGGGAGGATATACATGCTTCTTGTGGCAGGAGAGACCAGGCAAACAGACAGACCAAATGCCTTGAATAAAGCTATGCTACTGAATCTGCTAGTCTCTTCCTTCCCTCTTAGAACTTGGGTGTGTCTGAGAGCCCAAGATATTTATCTAACAAATTTATTAGTTTTTTTCATAATACAAAAATAGTACATGTTCATTGTAGTAATTTGTCAAATATAGATGATAAAAAAAACTTGTAATCCAATTATAAAGATACTATTACATTTTAATGCACCCTTTATTATTTATCATATGTATAGAATATGTATATGTGCACACATGTATGTGTAGGAGATTACGCAATGAATACTGCTTTGTAACCTGCCTTTTTCCAGTGAAGATTTCTTTCTTGAGGGGCTGGATAGGGAACAATGACAAAAAATGTTCTAAGATTTCTTCTTTTAATGTTGCTTCTGAAAGTTATAAGTAATAGGATAGAGAATTTTAGTCATTGAATAAATTCATTCATTCATTCATGCATGTATAACCAAGTATTCTTCCATCCTGACTAGCCAGTGACTGTGGTCTCAGGTCTCATTTCCTTTTTTTTTTTTTTTTTTTTTTTTTAGGTCATTAAATTTATTTGACAGAGAGAGATACAGCAAGAGAGGGAATATAAGCAGGGGAAGTGGGAGAGGGAGAAGCAGGCCTCCCATGGAACAGGAAGCCCGATGTGGGGCTCTATCCCAGGACCTTGGGATCACAACCTGAGCTGAAAGCAGATGCCTAACTGACTCAGCCACCCAGGCGCCCCAGGTCTCATTCACTTTAATAAAACTGAGCCCTCCAACACCTAGATTGGCAGGTAGCCCAGAATTTGTGACCCTGGGGCCCCTGAGGATTGGTTTCTTCTTTTCCTGTATCTTCTATCATTTCCTCTCCACTGGATAATTTCCATCAACATTCAGATATGTCGAAGCCTCTCTCATCTACCAATCATTCTCCCAAACCTGCTCTGACCCTAACATTTTCCATATAAATCAGTGCTGTACTTACAGTTGCTCATGTCAGAAAGCTAGGAGTCAACATTAATGCCTCTCTTTCTTTCTCCTTATATTTAACCCATTAGCGAGTCCTGTGGACTTTATCTCCAGAATGTACTCCAGATTCATCTACTTTTCTCTATCTTCACTCTCATTATTGGCCTAGGTATGGGAACAGCCTCCTTAACTGGTCTTCCTGTAATGCATTCTCTACACAGTAGCCAGTAAAACCTTTGGAGACAAATCTAAATCCAATTATCTCTTTCCTCTGCGTAAAACCGTTGATGACTTCTTCACATTTAAAAGAATATCCCCTTTCTTAAGAAGGCCTATGAGGCCTCTGGCCCTGTCTGCATCCCTGACCTTGTCTCATCTACTTTCCCCCGTTAGCCACTCTGGCTTTTTCCTGTTCCTTGAACACTCTTCTATCTCTTGGGGCAGAGAAAACTTCACAAGGGCAGAGACCATGACTATCTTGTTTATTGCTGAATTTTCAGTGTTTATCTAGGTTGCATGAGTGTAGCAGTAGGTACTCCATACTTATTTTTGAGTAAGTAGGTAAATTTATGAGCCAGTGAGGATAATAAAGACAAATGCTCGAACTTTAAAAATACAAAGCCAAATGTGTTAAGAGAGCTTGAACTTAGTGGTCTGGGAGTTCATAGAGGGGATACTTATTGTGGCCAAGGAGGTCACCAAGGAGTATAGATGAGGAAATGTTCAAACTGGACGTCAAGGCTGGACTTAAAGATTCTCTAGACTTAAGGAATAAAGTTTGACCCGTGAAAATGGCTAAAATTAGCAATACAGGAAGCAACAGATGTTGGAGAGGATGCAGAGAAAGGTGAACCCTTTCACACTGTTGGTGGGAATGCAAATTGGTACAGCCATTCTGGAAAACAGGATAGAGGTTCCTCAAAAAGTTAAAAATAGAACTACCATACAACCTAACAATTGTAATACTAGATATTTACCCAAAGGCTACAAAATACTGAATTGAAGAGGCATACGTGCCCTTATGTTTATAGCAGCATTACAATAATAGTGAAGTTATAGAAAGAGCCAAATGTCCAATTGATGAATGGATAAAGAAGATGTGTGTGTGTGTGGGGGGTGCATGTGATGGAATATTACTCAGCCATCACAAAGAGTGGTATCTTGTCATTTGCAATGATATGGATAAGGCGAGAATGTATTATGCTAGGCAAAATAAGTCAAAGACAAATGTCATCTGATTTTACTCATGTGTGGAATTTAAGGGAAAAAAAACACAGATGAACATAAGGGAAGAGAGAGAGAAAAAAAGGAGGCAAACCACAAGAGACTTTTAACTGTAGAGAACAAACTGGGGGTTGCTGGAGGGGAGGTGGTGGGGGACGGGCTAAATGGGTGATAGGTATTAAGGTGGGCACTTGCAATGAGCACTGGATATTATATAAGTAATGAATCACTAAATTCTACTCCTGAAACAAGTGTTGTTAACTTTAGGTTTATTCCAAGGTATCTTAAGGTTTTTGGTGTTATTATAAGTGGAATAGATTCCATAATTTCTCTTTTTGCAGTTACATTGTTAGTGTATAGGAAAGCAACTGATTTCTGTGCACTGATTTTGTATCCTGCCATATTACTGAATTGCCATATGAGTTCTAGTAATTTGGGAGTAGAGTCGTTTGACTTTTCTACATAAGGTATCATGTCATCTGTGAAGAGAGAGAGTTTGACTTTTTAACTAACTAGAATTTAAATAAAAATTTGAGACAATAAAAGGAGTAATGTCTGAACAGAATGATGAGTTGTAATCTTGTCAAATTGGAACATAAGGTGTATGTAATGGACCTGTACAAGTTAGGGCTGGAGAGGTAATTCTGGATCTGATCATGGGGGATCTTGAATGCCAGGTTCGTGTTTGGCAGCTTGAAAAAGGAGGCATACCCCTACCTTCCAGGGAGCAAAGTGATTAGAGTCCTAGGAAGATAAATTGGTCCATGGTCTTAGGTGGTCAACAGTGGAGATAAATGAAAAAAGAAGAAACAGATGTGAGAAACATCCTAAAGAAACTGTTTTCAGGAATTCATAACTGATAATTGATAGCTAAATATGAGATGAGGAACCAATGCAGATTTTAACTTGGGTGATGCAGAGAATAATGGTACTAATAATAGAAATAGAAAATCATAAAAAGAGGATTTTTTTGAGGGGAGAGATAACAAGTTTGGTTTATAACTTATTGAATTTAAGGTACTAATGGAACATACAGTTTGTGATGGAATTTGGGACTGAAGGTAGGATGAAAGATGTAATTTTTACTCATTCATTCATTTGTCCAGTGAATATTTATTGAGCACCTAGCACATGCTGGTCACTGTATCAATCATTTGAAATACAAAGATGAAAATTATAAACCCTGACTCTGTGATTTTTTTGCCATACCCAACTTTTTTTTTTTTTTAAAGATTTTATTTATTTATTTGACAGACACAGATCACAAGTAGGCAGAGAGGCAAGAGGCAGGAGGCAGGTGGCGGGGTTGGGGGTGGGGAGCAGACTCCCTGCTGAGCAGAGAGGCCCATGCGGGGCTTGATTCCAGGACCCTGAGATCATGACCTGAGCTGAATGCAGAGCCTTAACCCACTGAGCCATCCAGGTGCCCCCATACCCGACTTTTTGACTCAAGTCCAAGAGGAAGACACTTCTGTATTGATAATTCTAAATTATCAAGATCAACAGTGTAACTATTGTAATATGCATGAGTATTTATATGTTTCATTTCTTTTATGATTATAGACTTATATTAGAAGGGGTTTAATCATGCAAACATAATTGCTTATAATTTATAACCTAAGATTCAAGGAAATCCTGATATGATTATCTTAAGGAACATTTTGAGGATGTATATGTGTCTTTGACTTTGACCAATGATTAGGTCATTTCTTCTGCATATCTAATAGTGAATTAACACAGGAAAAAAAAGCCCAAAATACCAATATTCTGGAATTTGGAAGACGTTTGTTTCTCAGAGGGGTAAATTCTGTGGATAGTTTTAGTAAGGGTGTCATTTTGAAGCCAAATTCAAAGGGAAACCAATAGTGCCTATGTTCACTCTTGCAAGAAGCAGTGATCACTATTTAATGAGATTGTTGTTAACTATTTTTCTGATGGGAGATGATGGGGTATGGAAAGCAAGGTGAGGGAAATTGTGGGGAGTAACCAGAAGGCAGAAATTCAGGGCAATTAGGGAGAAACGTCTTGAGAAAAGGGGATACAAGTTATTTATAAACATACACTTTAACTTTTTATCCTATTTTATTTGCACAACAGCGTGCAAGTTTGAAAAAGAATTATCCACTTTATAGAAGGAAACGAAGCTCAGAAAAGTTAAGTGACTAAGGTTACAGGACTAAAAGCAAAGCTGGGGCTTGACCCAGTGGCTTCAATTCTAAGTCTACAGTTCTCTGCACTGTACTGGTCTGTTGGGAGATGCTGTATGCTCTGGTGCTCTGTTCTACTGCCTTATTTGCTCAAGTTTGTGGTTGGGCTTAAATGTCCTTCCCTCCCTCTCTGAGAGTCAAACCTACTTTATCATCATATGCTATCTTCTTTATGAAGCTTTCTCAGATCCTGTCAGCTAGGATTCAACAGCTCTTTATCTTTTCCTCTCCTATAGAGTCTCTTTCTCCATGGATTACCTCACATTCTTTCCTGCCATTATAATGTTTATTTGTATGCATGTTTTTACTAGACACTAAACCCCTTCAGGATAAGCCCTGGATCTGAATCATCTTTATTTCTTCACAGTACTTAGCACAATGCCTCAGAGACATTTAATAAATATATATCAAGTGAGCAGATGAGTGAGCATATGAGTCTTCAGCTCTCCTGAAGTAGGTGAATCAGGTGGATAACTGCCAGGAGTTCCTTTGAGTCTTCAGTTGAGAGTGGCACTGATGTCTCCTGGGTGTTATGGAGGGGGATAGCCAGGTGAAAAAAAGAGGACAAGGTTTGTTTTACTTTATGCAGGTAAAAATTGGAAGATGTAGAAGTAGTGAAAGGATAAGCTTAGAACTGAAATGCAATCTGTATGATTGTCTGAAGACTTTAGGAAGAAACTTCCAATCCCTTAGCTCATGGAAAATGGAATAATTGGCATTCTGGGCTGTGTAGTTGTGTTACTTAGCACAAAGAACAAAAATATATCAAGTGTGTCATAGGGAGTTCAAAAAAGATGAAGAATATATCAAGATTATAGCCTTTTCCAATCATTTTCACTTTGGGCTGATGTCTGAATTATCCATTTTGGAATCACATGATCTGTCTGCTACTGGACTTCCTGATATGGTAGGAGCAAAGGCAATTAATTCAGCAGCTCCATAGCTCACTTCTAACAGACTGTCCTGAAGAATTTCAGCGTATCAGTGAGAGAGAACTGAAGATTAAGGACGAGGAAGCAAATGGAACTACTGCCACATTGACAGGTGAAATTATCCCTATGCCAAAAAGGTGTCAATTACTCTCTCAGCCATTAAAGGGAGAAGTCCAGAAGAGCAACTCAACTTTAGCCTTTGCTGTAACTGCTTTGAAGAAGAATGAAAGACTACTCAACTTTAAATCATGGGACCAAGAAATGTAAATTTAGAATATGAGACCATGGTAACCATGCTTTTACAGAATCTCTAATTGTGTTGTGAGATACTTGTTCTGGTATTCTCTTTCACTGACAGTTTCCTGAAGAACTAGTAATTCGTTGTAATGCAAAAAGTAGAAATCAGGAAACTCACATTAATGTGCATTCATTCTACTTTGACCAAGTAAATTAAGATCAATAGGATTTAAGAATTTTAAAAGCTAACCATATAAAGGCAGTTGTTATTTTCTGCAGTAAAGCATTCTTGGAAATGGCATTGTAGACAGATTGTTGTAATTCAGATAATGTTTCCCGACAGCAACAATATTTTACCTGGAGGTTTTAAAATGATATCATAAAAGTGATGGTAATGCTGAATTTGTATCCTCTGTAATAATTGAATATAGAAAAGCTGTGGTCCAGATTAGAGCATGCAGAATGATCAAATGGGGTTCTACCTTTTAAAATACTTCATAAGATTTAAAATATTGTATAAATTTTATTATTAAACATGGTAATAAGCATATTTTAATTCAAGAGGATTGTTCTATAAAGCATACACAAAATAGAGGTTTATTATGTTAAACAATTGAGCTACAGTTAATATGCTACTTAGAATAAACAATATTAAATATCTAATTTGTGGGTACCTCAGTGGCTCAGTCATTATGCGTCTGCCTTTGGCTCAGGTCATGATCTCAGAGTCCTTGGATCAAGGAGGTCTGCATCATTGGGCTTCCTGCTCAACGGGGAGTCTCCTTCTCCCTCTGCCCCTACCCCTGCTTATGCTCACTCACTCTCTCAAAAATGAATAAAAAATCTTAAAAAAAATTTTATTCATGACAGTTTTTCTTTGTTTTCTTGAAATTCAAAGCTTGCTTTGCTATTTTCTCTTTTTTAAAAAAATTTTTTTTAGAAAGGAAGGTAATTTGAATGATTTAGGTTATTTCCAAGAATTAGAATTTTTTCCTTTTTTCCTTAATTTCTGATGGTAAAGTTAATAAAATAATTTGGCTAGGGGTATAGTTCAAGTAGCATATGATCAGTTTGTATGGCTACTTCTAGTAACACTTCTCCCCTCCATTTTCTGAGGCAAAAGACCTTTCACTTCTTACTATATCAGTCTTTTCAGATGTACAGGTGTTATCCAGGCTGGTATATTGGGAGGACATTCATTCATTGATTCAGCAAGTATTTTATTGAACATCTGCTATATGCCAGGCTCTGTAGGTAATGGGATGTAAGAGAGAACAAGGTGGACAAAGTGCCAGCCTTAATAGAGCTTATGTGTCAAAAAGGAAAAAATAAGGTGATGAGATAAAGAGTGATTGGGTTAGGGAGAGATGTGTGTGCTGGGAGCCATGTAGATTGGATGACCAGAGATTGATTTTTTGAGGAGGTGATATTTGCTCTGTGATTTGAATGACAAAGAAAGGTCAGTGATATGACAGTGATCTGGGGGCAAGGGGCTCCAGAAAAGGGAACAACAACAAGTGCAAAGGCACTAAGACAAGGATGAGCTTTGCCAGATAAAATATAGGATGCCTAGTTAAATTTGAATTTCAGATAAACAATGAATATGTACTGTTTTAGCATAAGTGTGTCCCAAATACTGTATGGATCATACTTATACAAAAAAAAATAATTAACTTTTATCTGAAATTCAAGTTTTATCAGGCACCCCGTATATTTATTTGCTAACTCTGACAACTGTAGCCTGGCATATTCAAGCAAGAGAAAGAAGTCCAGTTTTGCTGGAAAATAGTAAGTGGGCAGGCATGTAATAAATTTGGAGATATTGGTAGGTGCTGGATTGTTGAGCTTCATCAGCTAAAGTAAAGAGTTTGGATTTACCTTTGAGTAGAATGAGAAGCCACTGGAGTATTTTAAGCAGGGAAGTAACAAAGTCTGTTAAATACATGGATAGATAAGAAAAGGATGGTCCCATATTAATTACATCATGTGTTCTTTTCTTGGAATGGGTTGGGGGCCATACCTTTACAAATGGAAATTATTTTTATGGAAGGGAAATATTTGCCCTGCTGTTAGTCAGATAGGAGAGTGGAGAGTTCCTGTTTCTACTGCTTCACTGTTATCTTATGCCAGTGTGGCATATTATAAGTTGGCATATCCTGATCCCCTTCAATACATTTTATAATCAATAAATCCCTGTGCATCTTATAGATGTTCTCTTGGCAAGAGGTCTTTTGAGGTTTCAGATCCTGGCCTTTTTTAAGTTCAAGGCAGTCTGCTGCTTGAGGATGTCTGGTCCCTTTCTGCCCTCCCCATCCATACCAGTTCTCCTAGAGTCGTTATTAAAAGCAAAAGAATAAAGTTATCAGAAAGGAATTTCAGTAGTCTGGAGAACCCAATTATATAAATTTGGTCTGTCTTTTTGGAAAGTTACTGCGTTATTTCAGATGATATAAAATCACTTTCTAAATCAAAGTCATATTCACTGCCCATTATCACTCTATCCCCTCTCCAACGCTTCCTTGTTTGATTAGATTTCATCATCTGCACTGAGTTCGGACACTGTCCCTGTAATCTTAGCTCCTATGGAACACTTGTACTTGAGTCACAGCACAGAAAAACCCATGGTTCTCTTCGACACTCTTGAATCAACTAATTATCAGCAAAGGACCTGAGGAAGGAAACACAGTTCATTGGTTCATTAACTTGCACCCTATAGACCTATAGGGCAGATGGGGAAAGCTCCAACTACAGCCTGGGGATTTAGGTATGCTTCCCTGTCAGTCACGAGCTACAGCAGAATTGTGATGGGGAGAGATGGCCTACTGTGCCTGGGCTGAGACTTTCTCCTTAAGGAGGGAGAGTCTTCCTGGTCTCCCATGGTTTAGGAAGTAGGCCGAGCCCAGCAGCACTACATTCCCATTTCCTTTCTGTCCTTAAAACTTGGTTCAGTGTTTCTTTGTGATATCCATCACTTCCCCTACCAGCTGTGAGGGCAGGAGGAGAAGCAATTAAGGGCATTATTAATCACCAGGTTCCCACAGAGAAGGGTCAGACTGCAGTAGGATTTGACAAAGGAACAACAATTCTATCACCAACAGAGTTATAAAAGCGGATAGCTCAACATTTTAGGGCTCTATTTGGGCTTATCCTTTCTTAGTTCTAAAACTTGTTATTGAAGATGAACATTCCAGAGGTGATTAAAAACTTGCCTTCCTTTGAATTGTGAAATTGTTTGAGGTTTGTTTTTTGTTTTTTTACTTTATTTGTTTATTTCATGGCGGGGGGGGGGGGGGGCACAAGCAAGGGGAGCAGCAGAGGGAGAGGAAGAAGCAGGCTTTCTGCTGAGCAGGGAGCCTGACACAGGGCTCCATCCTGGAACCCCAGGACCCAGAATTGTTTGAGTTCTAACAATATTTCACTTTGGCAAGCTTTGAGTTTCTTTTGGGAAGTTGTGGCAAAAGTAAATTGGAAAACATACCTGTGCTTTTACAGACAAGAAAGGGTTTCTGCCCTTTTTTTTTTTTTTAAGATTTTATTTATTTATTTGATAGAGACACACAGTGGGAGAGGGAACACAAGTAGGGGGAGAGGGAGAGGGAGAAGCAGGCTTCCCGCTGAGCAGGGAACCAGATATGGGGCTCAGATCCCAGGACCCCAAGCCAAGGGCAGATGCTTAAGGACTGAGCCACCCAGGTGCCCCAGGTTTCTGCCTTTTATTGTAACATATGTACTGGAATTTCTTCTTCACTGAAATCCACGAAAAATAAGAACATTTTGAGAAATGAGAGAAACATTTTTGGAATTCATTTTGTAAATGCATTTAAAGTGTCTGTTGAAATTCTATTCATTTTATAGGATTAGTACTATTCAAAATTTTTGAAGCTGGCAGTGGTTCTTTTGGTGACAACCCTTCATTCAAAAGCAGCATTCACAGAGGGGCCCACTGGTTGCTGTCTCTGAAGATCATACTGCTCTTCATGCTGCACTTTGTTTGATACTTTCACATTAATTTTCTCAGTCAAGAAATATTTGTTGAGCATCTATTGTGGGTCAGGGATACAGGAGAGAATAAAGCATACACATTCTCCTTCCTTGTAAAGTATATAATCCAACAAAGAAGACAAATGCTAAATAATTAGACTTATTTAAACAAATTAGAGATACCACGTTATTTTATCTTTAAAATCACAACTATGTGTATCTGAAAAATAATCTCACATTTTCTTAACCTGTGCCAATTATATGATTCATTATGCAGGCAGGTGGTTGGCACAGATGTGAAAGGCCAATCGCTTTCCAGTTATATTACTGACTTTGAGATGCTTGCCTCAACTATGGTAGAAGCCTTAGTAGCAAGTTTTGCTACGTGAGAACACTTTGGTTAGGGTTTTTAAAGTCTTTTGGGGAATTTTTTTTTTTTAAAGGACACTATGGATTTTGATTTTTTCCTTTTAAAGATTTTATTTATTTATTTGACAGACAGAGATCATAAGTAGGCAGAGGCTGGCAGAGAGAGAGGGGAAAGCAGGCTCCCTGCTGAGCAGAAAACCTGATGCAGGGCTTGATCCCAGGAGTTGGATCATGACCTGAGCCGAAGGTAGAGGATTAACCCACTGAGCCACCCAGGTGCCCCTGGGGAATTGTTTCAGTTGAGATGGTGAAATGGGGAGTGGGGAAGAAGGAAGAAAACTAGGTATAAAGAACCTTTAATTTTACAGCCTTAGCCCTAATTTCCTGAAAGCAGATGGGCTCAAGAAAACACAGGAAGGTAAGAAGGGAAATCCCAGGCAGAGCCAAACAAAATGTTCATTGGACCAGCAACTATAGCCCCAGGTTGGGAGGAGGAGGCTCAAATTTCCTTATTCCCAGGACTTTTTCTTTCATTTATACCCTCAGTGACTCTGGTCTCAGAGGGGATTCTACAGGGGACTATGAGAAGTAATTAGTGTTTAGAGAGCTCCTTGAGATCTACCTAGGACAAGTATAAGGGAGAATATAATGGTTTAGGGTTGATATCAACCAACAGCTTAGCTGAGGTCACTGGGGCAGCCATTGAAAAGCAAAATAATCAGTTACCCAGCAAGAATAAATTGTTAGCAGAATGCCTAGGGAGAAACTGAAAGGACAAAGGGATAAATGGATATTGTCAAGTCCTAGGTCTGGTCTGGTTTAATACTTTCTTTCCATAGTGTCCCAAACCACCTCCTTTGTACAATGCCCTTGCTAAATGGGTGTTAAAAAGAAAACCACAGGCTCAAAATGGAGTCACCAAACTGGGACTCAATACCTAATCTAATTGCAGTTTCAGTCTCCCCCAGAAATAAATTCTTAACCAATTGCTCAGGAATTTTCTAGTCAGCTGTAATGAGGTAATCTGTCACAGGGACTCGCGCCATCCCCCAAAGGAAGACGAGGTCAGCTACCTAATAAGACTACCTGTGGTTCCCCCTAAGGGAAAGTGACCTTGTTTGAAACAATCTTTCTTTTCTTTTACTAATAACTTCCTTGCACCAACCTCCTTCCCATTAAAAACTTTCCATTTTTATATAACTCCTCAGAGCATCTCTCCATTTGCTAAATAGGATGTTGTTGGGTTCATGAATCACTGAATAAAGCCAATTAGATCTTCAGATTTACTCAGTTGAATATTTGTTCTTTAACAAGGGCCAAGGGGAACAACTCATCCAAAAAGTACTTCTCATGTTTCTCCTAAAATAATACTAATTTTGCTCAAAATTTTAAATGCTGCATAACACCCAACAGAAGTAGTTACGTAAATCAGTTAAGCCTATCCTAAACTCCAGTTTTAAAAAGTCACCAAGAATTTAAATAAAAAAATATATATATTTTAATTTAATATTCTATTCTATATATTCTATGTAGAATATATATTATATATTCTATATATTATATATACTGATATGATTGGTTATTATATATATAATATATTATAATTATATATTATTTCTAATATATAATATATTAATTATTAATTATATACATTATATATTATATATTAATTATAATATAATGTATTATATTATAATTGTATATTATATATTATATATATAATATATATATAATAACCAATCAGTACTTGCCTATTTCTTGATGAAGGGGAGGGTCAGTACTTTTGGATTTATTGGTTTATATTTCATACTATGACTTGATTCAAAGACATATTATGATTTCACTACATCATCAGGGTGTAGATTTCAGAGCAGACTGACTGGTCTCACTATTTCTCAGCTATGTAATCTTGGGAACATTATTTAACCTCTCTGTTCCTCAATTCCTTTATCTGTAAGATGGGGATAGTTATAGCGCTATGGTATAATTTTAGCACTATGGTATAGGTTTATTTTGAAGACTGACTGAATATATGTATGTGGTTTAGACTAGCACTTGGCACATGGCCAGTCCCCAAAAGGGTTAAATGTTATTATTGAATTGTTTAGGGTAATTTCCCTGTTCTTGAGAACAGACATGATCCCACTTTAATTTGGCTGGTAGCTGTGACTTCTGTCAGTTGCACTGATGGGAGAGGCGTGCACACATGGATGAATCTCTCCTTCAGGACCATTTGTCTGTTTTGTAATAAAGTAAATGTAACCCTTGGGTCCCTTAAAGGACCCACGCAGGCTACATCATAGTAAAAACACTATGTGTCATGCACTTTATATGCATCATTTCATTAAATCTTCATAGAGAACTCCAAGAGGAAGTACTATAATTATTCCCCACTTTGCAGCTGAGAGAACTGAGGCATAGGGAGGTGAATGAAGAAATTGTACAAGGCCAAACAGCTGGTAAGTGGTAGAAAGTGAGTTTTCAAGCCTACTTGTCTGACTCCAAAAACTGGTTTTAACAATGGTACTGTGCTGCCTTGACCTCTTCTAAGCAAGCCCTTGCCAGAGAAATATGAGAGAAAACCTTATCTGGGCCTTCCAGGAAGCCAATAGCAAGGCTTCCACTTACAAACAAAACGCACACAATATTCCCAAAAGAACTTATGCCATTTGATGGAGAAGAATCATGCATGAGAAGATGCAGGGACTAGAGATGATTCCATAGGTAACTTTTAAAATTAAGTTCTGATATGGTAATCAAGAGATTTCAATAATATAATCATTAAGATCACTTGCTCCTGGGCCTGGGGGTGACCTACCAAAGGACTCCCAGGTCTCCTGCTGCTTGGGATCCCCTTATTTGAGCTTCTCCAGAGGTGTTCATTCACTCTGTGCTTATCTGGTCCTTCTCAAGCTAATGATTTATGAGAGAGTTTGGGAATTCTCTTTGGGCAGGACACTGTATAGTAATTGTTTTTGGTACTACTGTGATACATTTTCACAAACTCAATAGCTTAAACATTAATGTATAATCTATAGTTATGGAGGTTAGAAGTTCCAACATGGGCCTCCCCTGGGCTAAAATCAGGGTAGAACTAGGTTCAGTTCTGAAGGCCCTAGGGGCAAATCTGTTTCCTTACCTTTCTCAGTGGCTTTGACCTGTGGCCCCTTCCTCTGTCTTCAAAGCAGCAATGGCTGGTGGAGCCTTCCTCATATAACCTCTCTCTGCACCTCTTGTCCCATCTGTCTCTGACCATAGCAGGAAAGATTCTCTGCTTTGAGGATTCATGTGATCAGATTGGAATTGCTTGGATAATCCAGGACAATTTCCCAAGCTTAAGGTCCTTAATTTTAATCACATCTGCAAAGTCTCTTTTCCCTGTAAGGTACCATATTCACAGCTTCTAGGGATTAGGACATGGACATCTTTGGATAGCTCCACATCTTTGGGAGGTCATTATTCTGCCTACCACAGGAATGACACTGAAACTGAGGTGTTTAGTGTCATCAATTTAGAGTGCAAAAAACGTCACTTCCTAGTGGTTTCCCAGTTGCTACCCCTGACCCCCTACCTGCCATTTTAGCCAGAGGTCCTGGGTGAAGTGAGGCTGGGAGGGGGCACCCCAGTGGTAAGTCCATGAACACTAGTGTTAGGGTCCGTGATCAAAGGAACGAGACTGATACAAAGCGAAGGTCAAGCAAAGCTTTATTTCGCGCCAAGCATCATGAATCACACTGACTGGTCAGGGCTTTCTTTTATAAAAGATGACAACTTTGACCCCGGCGAGCCTACTCCCAACGAGGTTGCTGACATCTAGGTCGTTTCTCACTGTGTCACTGCTGAGGGTTCCTGGAGTGCGGGGCAGGGCCGCTGGCATCTCAGGGACCGCTGACAACTGGACCGCAGATGTCTCAGGACCGCAGGCGTCGAGGGACCGCTGACAACTGGACCGCAGATGTCTCAGGACCGCAGGCGTCGAGGGACCGCTGACAACTGGACCGCAGATGTCTCAGGACCGTAGGCGTCGAGGGACCGCTGACAACTGGACCGCAGATGTCTCAGGACCGCAGGCGTCGAGGGACCGCTGACAACTGGACTGCTGGGCCGCCGGAGGCTGGAGACTGCAAACGCGGTTATAGCTCTTACAAGAGCTGTTACAGCTCTTCTATTCACCGTTGACTCCCCTGCTCTCCGCCGACTTCCACCGCTCTCCGCACCACTTCACCGCTCTCCGCCGACTTCACTGCTCTCCGCCGACTCCATCGCTCTCCTGCAGCAGCCCCCCTTTGACAGCCTGGCAGAGTAACCTTTATGGGGGTGGTTAAGCCCCGCCCCTACACAGGTGGCCAATTGAATTCCAATTTCCCCAGTGGCTATACATACGCCTCACTGATTGGATGTCTCCACTCAGTCTGCCCCACCCTTACATTCAGGGTCCACAAGCAAGTTCCTCTGGGAGGGGCAGACCCTTACACTAGGAGTTTAATCTAGGACATCAGCCTCAGTTAATAATTCCTTGCAGGGAGGAAAGTGGTCGTTATTATAAAGGCACTTGTTCTAGTCTGCTGCTGCTGTTCCCACTCACTGGTGTCACTGCTCCAACCTGGGCATACAGTCCACTTATTCAAGGTCTGTGTCATAGAAGGTGTGGTGGTATTGAAGTTGCCAAATACAAAGCTTATTGCCACTGCTATTGCTGCACTGACCAGAACTGACTAGGGCAGGAATGGGGAAGGACTTCTTCCCTCACCCATGGGTACCCTATGCTCAAGCAGCCCTAGGTTCTCAATAACTTTCTTTGATGAAATGGTCTTTTCCATCTGTACATGGATCAATAGCCACTTGTGTGGGTTAGCTGTCTCCAAGTCCTGGTAAGATCCCTTTGCCTGACCCCTAACCTTAAGGTGTCCCTGAGGAATATTGTTGGGAATCTCTTCCTCCCAACACAGTCAAGTGACAATTGTAGTAATTGAAGCAGGAAGCAAAGGAGGTGGGGTTCTCATTTCCTTCCTGTTGGCCCCTACTTGCAGCCTCTGGGCTTCTTCCGCAAATTCACTCACTCCATCTTGGACAGTCTTTAAGCTTAGTCTCTTAGTGACTGTGGGGTTGAGGGAGTTGAAACTTGATGCCAGCACAATGTCTGTTAGTACTTGAAGGGCATTTTGGTGACTTGTCCAGGAACAGTGAAGGCTTCAAGGCAACTCCATGTGGCTATCATCAGAACCCAAAGAACAGTTAGTAATTTCCAAATGGCATTTTTTTTTAATAAAAAATATTTAAAATTCCTAAGGTGGGGCACCTGGGTGGCTCAGTGGGTTAAGCCTCTGCCTTCAGCTCAGGTCATGATCTCAGGGTCCTGGGATCGAGTCCCGCATTGGGCTCTCTGCTCAGCAGGGAGCCTGCTTCCTCCTCTCTCTCTCTCTGCCTGCCTCTCTACCTACTTGTGATCTCTGTCTGTCAAATAAATAAATAAAATCTTAAAAAAATTCCTAAGGTGGGCACACATTGTGATGATCACTGAATCTTATACACAACTAATGAGTCATTGAACACTGCATCAGAAACTAATGATGTTGGCTAATTGAACATGATAAAGACAATTCGCTAATTAAAAAATATTTAAAATTCCATTTCACTGGGCATCACACCAACACAGTAGTCTTCAGACTTTTTTTTTAGGACCCCATTACATTCTTAAAAATCATTGTGTCTCCCAGTTTTGATTGATGTGTTGGATCTATTGATAGTTTCCACATTAGAAATTAAAACAATTATACATTAATTCATTAAAAAGCCATTAGATATTAATATAATTAACACATTTTTATTAAAATTAACTATATTTACTATGACAAAAATTGAGAGAAGAGCCACCTTGTTTTACATTTTTGCTAATTTCTTATGTTTGGCTTGATAGAAAACAGTTTTTTGTAACAAGAAGAGTTTTTCATATCTGCTTCTGCCTTCAGTCTGTTGTGAGATCACAGTTTGGGCCAGCTATCCTGAGGTAATTTCAAATAAAATGTGCAAGAGTGCTTTGGAGATGGTAAAGCACCATAAAATTCTAGTTTGCTATTTCTATACAAGGCTGCTAAAACAGGAAGTAACAAGAAATTCCTCCTTTGAGGCTCATCACACCTCTCTTTGATTAAACACAGGAGAATTCAGCCCAGCCAGAAGTGAGGTGTTTGTTTCTTCTTACAGAGTTTCAGAAATAATGTTCTCACAGAAACTTACATGAAAAAAGTCCATTGATTTACCAGATACCAAAGCAAATCTGACTCCATGCTAGACAAACTGTAGTTCCAAGAATCCAATAGATCCAGTGGGAAAACTGAATGACTCTATACTACATTAAAAGAGAGTTTTGACACACTTCCCTCCCACCCCTCCCAATCTATGTACCTTTGAGAGGTAGGTATTCTGAGGCTCAGAGAGATTAATGGAAAAACGACTTACCGAAATGTCACATCATTCTGATAAATGGTAAAACTGGGAATCTAGCCCAGGTTTTCTGGTTGCAGATTCAGTTCCTTTTTTTCCATTGCATTGCAGTACTCTCAAGCGGTTTATCTCCTGCTCATGGGACTCTAAAAAAGGGGTAAGTAGGAAAGACCTGTCTGATTTGGAGGGATGAATATAGGGAAAACTTTAACCATGGCTGCAGCACACACTCCTGTGTGAACTATTGCCTTCAGGGATTATAGTATCTTGGGAGATGGAATGGGAAAATGTAGGATACTAGATCATTGGCAACAGGTAGAATAAGGATCCTTGAGTCAGGTTTTCTCCTTCACAATTATATCCAACTCTTTGATTATAACGTGTTGCCAAAGAATGAACCCAAAGATAGAAAATTAGCTCAGCATTAAGTTCTATTATGTGAATGCCCCTAACAGAGTTGAAGATGCCGTTCTTCTGCTGCCAGTGGCACCCAAAGATCTTGAGTGATTTATCTTCCAGCTACTAGCTAGGCCTACAAAAGTGAAGGACAAGAGATGATTGCTTGTTAAGTTCCTTTCTTTTCAGAGGGCCCACGATTGTCTTCCTAAGCAACCCTCAGAAACAAACATTTTGCTTTTCCAATATGGCATAATCAGATGGATACTTCCCATTTATTGCTTAACTGACTTGTCTACAGCACAAAAATCATTTGAAAAGACTTCCTTTAGCTTCTCTTGGGTTCTCTGATACCCATGTGCCTCAGCTTCTTATTACTTCTGAATGAGCCATCTCAGTCTCTTCTATAGGCTTCTCTTGTTGGCTAGCACTTAGAAGATGATGTCACCTGAAACCCTGTTCTCTTTCCCTGTTGCACTTTTCCTAGTCTATGCATTTAGTCTTTTGAGTTCTATATACACTTATTTAGTGATAATTTTTTTTAAAGTTCATTCTTTTCCCTTCTGTTTTTTTTTTTTTTTTAAGATTTTCTTTATTTATTTGAGAGAGAGAGAATGAGAGAGAGCATGAGAGGGAAGGTCAGAGGGAGAAGCAGACTCCCTGTGGAGCTAGGAGCCTGGAGTGGGATTTGATCCTAGGACTCTGTGATCATTACCTGAGCCAAAGGCAGTCACTTAACCAACAGAGCCACTCAGGCACCCATTTACTGATAATTTAAAAAGATTTATCTCATGTCCAGATTTCTTTCTAGCTTCAGATCCATCTATCCACTTGCCTTTTGGATGTCCTACATTTTCTTGAAACCTAACATGTCCAAAATGGAACTCATTTTTACTGCTGTCTCTCAACTTACTTCTCCTTTGGTGTCCTCCACCCAGCAAATGGTACCACCGTTTATCTAACTGTATAAATCAGTGGCTTAGAAGTGACACAGGATACATCTCTTTTCACCCTGTAAGGGAAAACTCTATTTTTCTCCTCTGTTCTCAATACTTCTGACACTACATGTGTGAAAGGGTTTTTTTTGTTTTGTTTTTTGTGTTTTTTTTTCACACCACATAGTTCTCCAACTCTCAGTGATACTGACAGGGTATCCTACAAATTTAACTCAGTTCTGACACATTCTATCTGAAGATAGTCAGATTAAGGACTCAGTTTCACGAAACTTTCTGTATTTCAGATGCCAGTCTCAAATCTAGGTTGTTACCTGTACTTCTGACTGACTGGCTATAAATCAGGGTTCCTCTGGGTACCACTTTCCCAGCACCTCCATATGTCCACTAACCAACTCATCAAATCTTGTTTAAGAGTTTTCATAGAGCTTAATTTACAGTTCCTCCTTCCCCCTTTCCAGACATTAGTGGGTGCCGCTGAAAGTTTCAACCCTCTAATCACTTGGTCTTTCTGGTGACCAGTCCTATCCTGAAACTGTCTAAAGGCCCCAGCCAATATCATTCCTAAGCATAAATCACATGTGCTCAAAAGGGGCTCTTATTGCTAAGGAAATTCCAAGGGTTCTAAGAGTTCTGCCAGAAACTGGGCATAAATATATATTTTTTATTATACCACACACCCCATGGAGACAGTTGATCACTAAGCTTAATTTTGGCACAATATTAAGTTGGGTTTATTGCAGTGACTCCCAGAATGAAAAGAAATAACTCTCTGACTTTGGTTTTCCTTCCACCAATCCATGCTTTATAGCCTTATCTTTCAGTGAGTCCTCTTTGTTCTTAGGGCATAATGTTATTTTCCTACTTCATTTCTTGCCATTCCATTTCCTTGCATTCTACACTTCAAATCCTACTAAATTTCTTTTAACTCCTAGAATGAACTGTGCCCTTTGTCTTGCTTTCTGATTTTACAAATGCAGTTTACTCTCTTGGAAGTTTCCCCCTTTTCATGATCTCTATGCCTTTCTAACTTAATCTTCAGGTTTAAGTCAAAATATCAGGAAGTCTTTTCAGTGTCCCGAGGGAAGGCTGACTGCTACCTCTGTGTTCTGGCACAGTGCACAGAACTTTTACTGCAGAGCTTTTACTGCAGTGTGATACAGTTGCCTGTTTACTTGGCTGTGTCCTTACCTGTGGCTTCAGTTCAGTGAAGGCAGGAACTGTGGTTTCTCTGTTCAAGGTTGTATATCCAGCATCTAGCATTATTTTTGAGATACGTTGTAAGTGACCTTGGACAAATTACTTAACCTCCTTTTGTCTTTCAATTTACCAGACTGTAAGGTGGGAATAGAAAGAGTACCTATTTTGCAGGGTTGCTCTGAGCAATGTCCATATATTTAGAACTGAGTGGAATACTCAGAATTTGTCTGTGTTTAGGTTTGAAAAATTCTGTCCCATAACATTGGCTTACAAAGCCAACGTAGAGACAGCAGAGCCCAATGAATACACCATGGATCCTGAAACCATTTTTCCTAGTTCAACTACTTACTAGCTGTGTGACCTTGGGTAAGTTATGCCTTCAGTGCCTTCTGATTTACCCATCTGTAAAATGGGAAGAGCAGTTGTACCTATCTCACAGGGTGGTTGTGTCCCTGACACATAGTAAAGACATTGTAAATATATATATATTTTAAAGATTTTATTTATTTATTTGACAGACAGAGATCACAAGTAGGCAGAGAGGCAGGCAGAGAGAGAGGAGGAAGCAGGCTCCTTGCCGAGCAGAGAGCCCGATGTGGGGCTTGATTCCAGGACCCTGAGATCATGACCTGAGCTGAAGGCAGAGGCTTTAACCCCCTGAGCCATCCAGGCGCCCCGACATTGTAAATATTTTAAATGAAATAAAAAATACAGAGAGAAGTGAGAATATGCAGACATTTGGCACCATGTCATTATCAGTGACAGTTGATGTGGAATGACTTCCCCTGGATTATGGCTCCTGCTCAAACACCAAAGCAGACCATCAGTGGGTCATTTATTGGCTGTCTACACCTGCCATTGAATAGTTTCCAAGACTCAAACTTCATAATGGAATGCAGCCAGTTCTCTAGGGGAGTACAATGTCTGTGAAGCGGGTGCATAAGCACTGATGACTTTCAGGTCAGGATCCACATAATTGCTACAATTTGCAGTGCCATTTAACGTAAATAGATGGCAGCAGGTGTAGGGGATAGGATAGATTTGAAGGGGCCACCACAGGTGGGCTCTCCACAGATGTGAACTTTGTGTCTGAGGTTTGACAGACTTCGGGATTATTTTTGACAGTGGGAAGAACAACTGCCCTTTGCCTAAACTCTTGTCACATTTTGTCTGAAGGTAAATGCTGACATCTTTGTGACAGCGCAGTTCATTTATCTTGGAAAGCGCAAATGTCCATAATGAGCCCCCAATTATTCAACATGTGGCCTCTCTTCTGTTTGCCCTCCTACTGTCTAGCTTTTTACAGTTACTGTATGAAGTAGCTCATGCACAAGAAGGCATTAAATTAAATATGTCCCTCTTACTGTTCACTAATAGCTTTGGTGAAAGGATTTTAGGCCAGAAAATTAGAACCATTGGCCAGAACAAAGAGTTTGAACTAGCCTTGTGTTAGGGGTTAAACTGTGTCCTCCCAAAAAAGATACATTGGAGTCCTAACCCCCATTACTTTAGAATGTGATCTTTGGAGATAGGATCTTTATAGAGGTAGTGAAAATAAAATGAAGTTATTAGAGTGGGCCATCATCCAATGACTGACATCCGTTAGAAAAAAAGGGGAAATTTGGACGTAGAGATAGATACACATCAAGGGAATACTCCCTGTATCTCCTGTACGGAGATATAGGGAGAAAACAGCTATATATAAGCTGAGTAGAGAAGCCCAGATCGGATCCTTCACTCATAGTCTTTAAAAGGAACCAATCTTGTCAAAACCTGACCTTAAACCTGTAGCTTCCCAAACTGTGAGACGGTACAATTCTGTTTTGTAAGCCACTCAGGTTTTGGTACTTTGTAATGGTAGCCCTAGGAAACTAATAGTAAGTTTAAATTCTCACTTAGGTATTTACAGTTCCTGGTACCACTGTTACTTGTGTCTCCATCACTTTCCCCACCTAGGTGCCTAGGTGAAGGTAATCAATGGGTGTGAGTAACAGCAGTGATACTTGGTTCCAGCCTCTATCAGTGGAATTGCTAGACTGTAGTCTCCTTGTCTTCCTCTTTGCCGCTTTGGTAGTCATTAAAGAGCTCTTGCTATAGTTCTTGGTGCTCATTTCTACTCTGATCTGTGGCCTTAGCCATTTATATTGACCTAGCTTAGCCAGTTTTGAAGAATAAGAGGAACTATATACCTCTGTTTGACCAGACATTTATGAAACTTGTTTCACCATAGAACAATTTTGTCATATAACACATGGAGCATCTTTTGGGAATTACTACACATAGTGTTTTTGATGTTCTGGGAAAAAGATCAAGGTGACTTTTCAAGGAGAAATCAGGATTAGACACTGGGCTGGGAGACAGAGTTCTTGGAATTCCCTTAGGATGGACATTCGTAGTCATTAATCTAATGCAGGTGACATCAGACTAGATAATACTCTGTTGTGGGGGATGTCCTGTCCATTATAGGATTTAGCAGCATTATCCTCTCCCTGTTAAATGCTAGTAGCAGCTACTTCCCACTCATAACAGTCTTAATGTGTTCAGGCATTGCCAAATGTCCCATTGGGGAGCAAAATTGCTCCTGCTTGAGAGCCAGTAATCTCAGGTTACTGAAAAAGTTCACAGATTGACACTTGTTTTCTATATTAAAAGTACCAAGATAGGGGGCCCTGGGTGGCTCAGTTGGTTAAATGTCTGCCTTTGGCTCAAGTCATGACATCAGGGTCCTGGGATTGAGCCCCGAGTTAGGCTCCCTGCTCAGCAGGAAGTCTGCTTCTCCCTCTCCCTCTGTCCCTCTTCCCTGCTTGTGCTCTCTCTCTCTCTTTCTTTCAAATAAATAAATAAATAAAATCTTTTTTAAAAAGTACCAAGATAAGTGATTGAAAAGATTGAAAAGTGTGCATCTCTCTCTCTCGGGGAGAGATAAGGTAGAAAGGTAGGAACGTCCATGGAGTCATTTTCGAAGTGATGGAGAAAAGGGACACAAGACAAATCCAGACCCCATTTACTCTGAGAGATTACTAGTATCCTACTAACTTTCCCATTTTTTCTGCTTTTGTTATTGATTGGTATTTTTCCTTATGGCAGGTGTCAGTAAAAATCTTACGGCAAAAAGAATCTGTGTGTTTTAGGGAAAAAAAAAAAACAATTAGAGAAGGTACACACATAATCTAGTTGATAGAAGACTCTTGGATGAAACCAAACTGTGTTCTGCCTTAGGATGTTTGCATAGGGTACTTATCTACCTGGAATGCATTTATCTTAGGATCTTCTCAAACATTGGTTTCAAGGAAAGAGTTTTCCTGACTCTTCTCCCTAAAGTAATGTTCTCTGAGGCATAAATTTATTTTTTAACCTCAGTGGTTAAGTTTATTCCTATCAAAGAATAAAGATGTTTTTGTATTTTATTTTATGTGTACTTTCTTGAAAATATTTTCTTTTCTATTGTGTGTATGGTAATTTCACCCACATTAATAAAAAAATATCATGAAGTCATTCATGTATAAGATAAAGAAAATCCTTTTAAATACATCTCAGGGGAAAAATATCAAGTGGGCCATTTAGTAATTTATATATTGTTAAAAGACTATAATGCAATTTCTGGTTTGAGTCAAACATATAAACATTTTGCCATTAGTATATTTTCCATAAATTGACAGTCAGGTATTAGATAAAAAAATGTGTTTCTTAGAACCAGGCTCAGTGGATTGTCAAAACTATTAACTTGTCAGTTTAGTGTTTGCGTGTGTATCATTTTGTATCATTTTCATAGTTGTTGCACTGGGTGTTCAGTATACAAATGTGACTTAGCATAGTTGAATGTTATCAGCATTTACCACTTTTAGTGAAGTGTCAAAATCTTACTTTCATTCAGGTCCCTTTGCCTTTTCTACTTTTAAACATCATTGTTCAGTATCATTATTATAATTTTTATTTTAATTACCAAGTATAATTTAGAAAACTTGTTAGAAGGGTAATATATTCTGTTTGCCCACATTTTTGCCCTTTCTATTGTTTCTTCTTCCTTCCTGATGCCACAAGTCTCCTTCTTTTATTATTTCCTTTCTATTGAAGAACCTGCTTTAGCCATTCCTTACCTTCCAGCAACATTTTTTTTTAAAGTTTTCTTTCATCTGAGAATGTTTTTATCTCCCTTTTATTCCTGAAGGATAGTTTTGTGAGATATAAAATTCATGATGGACAGTTTTTTTTTCCTTTTCCAGCACTTCAAAAATGTTCTACTTCCTTCTTGTATCCATGGTTTTAGATGAGAAATTGGAGAGAACTGGTGTCATTTAAATTGATGTCCTCCATGGGTAATATCATTTGCTTCTGGCTGCTTTTGATTTTCTTTGTCTTCGGTTTTCAAAAGTTTAATTATGGTGTGTCTTAGTATAGATTTCTTTGCATTTATCTTATTTAGGATTCACTCAGCTTTTTGAATCTGTCGCTTTATTTTATTTTTTTTAATTACCAAAATTGGGAACTATTAAGCCATTATTTCTTGGAATACTCTTTTAATCACTCTCTTTTTTGTCTCCAGTGATGCCAGTATTGGATCTTTTATTGTTGTCCCACAAGTTTCTGAGACTGTTTTTTTTTTTAAAGATTTTATTTATTTATTTGACAGAGAGAGATCACAAATAGGCAGAGAGGCAGGCAGAGAGAGAGAGGAGGAAGCAGGCTCCCTGCTGAGCAGAGAGCCCGATGAAGGACTCGATCCCAGGACCCTGAGATCATGACCTGAGCCGAAGGCAGCGGCTTAACCCACTGAGCCACCCAGGTGCCCTCTGAGACTGTTTTTGTTTTGTTTTTTGCTTTTTGGTTTCTTTTCTCTCTGTTGTTCATATTGGGTAATTTGTATTGAAGTATTTTCAAGTTCACCGATTCTGTCCTGTTATCTCTACTTTGCTACTGAATTCATCCAGTTAGATTTAAAAATTTTGATTATTATATTTGTTTTATAATTGCCATTTGGTTCTTTCCTATAACTTATAGTTCTCTGCTGAGATTTTATATTTTTATACGAATTTTATATATTATGCATAATTTATATAATAAAAAGTTATATAAATTTATTTTATATTTTTTATATTTTTTCATTGTTTAAAGAGCATTTTTAATTGCTTGCTGAAGCATATTCATAATGGCTGCTCTAAAATTCTTGTCAGATAATTCCAACATCTGATTGGTGTTGGTGTTGGTGTCAGTTGATTGTCTTTTCTCATTCAAGTTGTGATTTTCTTGTTTCTTGGTATGATGGGTTGTATCCTGGATATTTTGTTTATTACGTGAGACTCTGGGTCTTATTATTTATTTTATTTTTTTTGGCAGGCAGTCACCCTTTTTAGGTTTAGCATTCAGGTTCTGGGCTCCTTTTGTAGACTGTGGTTTCACTGACAATTTCATTTTCAGAGACTTTGTTGTACTCTTTTGGTCTGCTTGGTGCTCTTGTTGTTTTAACAGGTCCCTGCTGGTGCTGTCTTAGTGGGTAGAAGGAGCTTCCCTAGCCTGCATGGATTTCTGGTAAAGATGAAGAGCCCTTCCTGGGTTGAGCACTTGTGTCAGAATCCTGCCTCCTAATGACCTAACAGCCCAGTATCCTTCAGAGAGGGCTGTCTTAGGCCCAGGGAGGAAGAAAAGTCCTGGCCACTTAATGCCAACATAGTTCCAGATAGATGCTTCTTGCTGGTTCTATAAGCTTGCTCAACCCAGAAATTTTATATTGTAATATCCTGATTATTTTCTTCATAGCACTTTTTATCTGAAATTATATTTATTTATTATTTTGCTTTTTTCAGTGTTCGTTTCCCATACTAGAAATCACTCTGTGAAGGCAGAGTTTTTATCTTTGTTTTTTAAAAATTTTTGCTGTTTCCCAGCACCTAATCAAAATGGGTCCCCAATAGATTCTTATTGAAGGAAAGAAGTCCCAAGAGGTAGAGAAGATGATGACAGCTATAAGGAGGAGGGAGAGCATACTGAATTATTTTTTTTAAGATTTATTTATTTTTTTTGACAGAGAGAGATCACAAGTAGGCAGAGAGGCAAGCGAGAGAGAAGGGGAAGCAGGCTTCCTGCTGAGCAGAGAGCCCGGTGCGGTGCGGGGCTCAATCCCAGAACACTGAGATCTTGACCTGAGCCAAAGGCAGAGGCTTAACCCACTGCGCCACCCAGGCTCCTGAGTGTACTGAATTCTTAAAATATATTGTCTATTTGGACAACAGGGCTGAGATTTTTTAAAAATTTATTTTGTTTTTTGAGCAGGGAGTTGAATTTTTATTTTATTCATTTGTTGGTTAGTTCAACCAAATTGAGTACCAAGGTACCAAGCACTGTGCTGGGAATTTAAAGGTAAGAAAAGAGGTCTGTGCCCTCCTGGGCACCATAGTCTATGTAGGAAGACAGAAACTGAAAAAGAAATGCCAATGCAATGTAGGTTATGAAGGAGAAATACAAGTTGTGGGGCAGCAGGTCTCATCAGGCTCTTGGGTGGTAGGGAGGGGTCTCCAGCCTTTCACATCTGCATAGTTCTGTCTAAATGTTTGCCAAGAGAGTCAGCATCTGGGCCCTGGAGCTTCCTAAACTGGAACACTAGAATCCTCACCATCACTAATGCTGTTTTGAACACTTTTTAGGTGCCATTGTTTTCCAAACCCTGGCTTCTTTAATCCCCACAGCAGCCCTTCATCAATGGTTGTCTTATTGTCACTCCCTTATTTTACAAACAAGGAAACTGGGGCTCAGACTGAAGGTCCCCTAACTGGTAAGAAGTGGAGGCAGGTGACTGCCTCCAGGTCCCATGTTCTCAAACCCTACCACCTCCCCAGGGAGGAGAGGCCATCTCCACCTCTCCTCAGTCTTGTGCACTTAGCTCAGCTAAACCCCTGCCTCCCTGGTGCACTGGTTGCCTTTCTGTAGCTTCATTGGTACAGAAGACAGTGATATAAACAGGTTCTCCTGACCCAGGATGGTTTTGGTGGACAATGAGATGCTGTTCATAGTCAATGCTAGGATCAAGGAGAATCCTCTTCTTTGGGAACTGAGCCCTGGCTAATGGTTCATATGGATTGGATGATGTTCTTTATCCCACCAGTGTCCATGGGCATAAAGTTAGTACTGGATATTCCTAACCTAGTGGGCTGCTCATTTCACTGATGGCTGCTCTCTTCCTTCCTCAGGTTCTCAGGTTCAACAATGAGACAAAAGTTCCGAAAGAGGGATTTCTTGGTATAGAGATTAAGGGGGAAAACTCAGGAGCCAGGTAGCTTGGGCTCTAATCCTTTCTCTGCCACTTACTGGTGATATGACCTTCTTTGGCCACGTGACTACATAGTTCATCTGTAGGTGAGTCTGTGTGGTTCTGTGGCATAGGTGGAAAGTGAAAGGGCCATTTTAACACTAATTTAAAAAAATACCTTTGACCAAAAAAAAAAAAAACCAACAACACCACCTTTGGCTGTTGTTTATTGAGCACTTACCATATGCCATTTACAGGCTAAGTACTTCATATCACTGCCTCATTGATATATGACTTATATATGATTGATGTATGATATATGACTCTGCATAGTCATCCTAGGCAGGTGTGGCACATTGCATTTTTCAAAGATAGCTACCCAATATTTTCTATCCCACATGCTGTTCTTGAAATGTGGTATTAATGCTCTTCCCATAGAATGATGAGGTTTATATTTCTTCTCCTTGAAATCAAGTGGACCTTTGTGACTGCCTTGACCAGTAGAGTACAGCAGAAGTGATAGGGGTGACATCCTAAACTAGGTCAAAAATGCCATGTACTTAAAAAAAAAAAAAGCCATGAATTTACTTTGCTCTCTTGGGCCACTCATTCTTGAAACCTGACCACTTCATTGTGAGGAAGTCACATGCCAAGGCAATGTGCAGGGTATTCCAGCTGACAGCCCAGATTACATCCCACGAAAATGTAAGCATTAATTGCCAGACCTGTGAGTGACGATGCATTCAAGGTGATTCTAGCCAAGCCACTATCTGACTGCAATTGCATAAACTCTGAATGAAAACTCTCTAGCTGAGGAAACTGAGGCTCTGAGAAAGGAAGAAGACGTGGGCATGTGGCCAATAAGTGACAGAGCTGGAATAAGAATCCAGGATCCTTAAAGTCTTGACTGGAGAAATGAAATGAGGAGATGATTTCTGCATAGACACAGACTTCATCTATAGGCCCAGAGGGATCCAGCTGGGACCCCAACCTCAGGGGCTATTGACTATTTTAT
The DNA here is from genome assembly GCF_020171115.1 of Neogale vison. Taxonomy (NCBI): domain Eukaryota; kingdom Metazoa; phylum Chordata; class Mammalia; order Carnivora; family Mustelidae; genus Neogale; species Neogale vison. Next base: position 69,119,007 of record NC_058094.1, read on the forward strand.
TTCTGTACATTTATTGAGTTCCTCTTCTAAGCTAGATACCATGTTATGACTTGTGAATTCAAAGAGAATGAACTGTTGCTTTTGTCCCCAAGGGGCCTATGATCTAGATGAGGAGACAGACTGTTGATCTCTGTACTCCTGTGTATTCTTCAACATTGACAAAGACGGAGAAGTTGCTATATAAGACACTGAAAAGATTTCCTGGCCGAAGGCAGTCTGTTCTACCTCCTCAACTCTGAATACATCCAAAGATATCAAAGTGAAATAGCAGTAACTGATTATTTCTGTAGTTAAGCAAGGGTTCTTCTTGCATGACTACTCTGAAAAGGAGTTCTAAAGATTTTAAGGCTTTCTACTTGAGTGGAAGAAATAGAGGCTAGTATAATCAGTATCCAAGTATCCATCAGAAGAAGAAGGTGGGTGGATTCCTTCCTCTCTGTTGTATTTTCACAAATATTTGTTGGGTAGCAATATGTTCCAGGCTAGAGATACAGAAATAAGACAAGATCCTTGCCCAGAGTCTAGCATGGAGAGAGAGGTGAAAAGTATTATAAGATACTAAGATGGTCACTCCAGTGGAGTTAGGGATAAGTGCTGGGGATGGACAGAGAGAAGCTCCTCCATCTGTAGTGGAGTCAGGAAAGGCTTTCCAGGGAAGTTAAATTTTGAGCTGACCATGAAGAAGGAGAACTTTCCAGATGCCCAGCAAGGAGGAGGGCAGCCTCCTAGAGTCTGGAGGAGGGAGGAGCCTGTGTAAATAGTTGAGGAGGCATGGTATGTTTGAAGACCTATAAGAAATTTAATACTGTTGGTTTAAAAAAAGGGGGGTGCAGGGAGGGCCAACAGGTGGAAAAATAAGTGGAAAGTGAAGTCTGGTACCAGAATGTGAAGGGTTTGCTGTGCTGGTACAGGAGTTTGCCTTTAATGGTTTGGTGTGCAGTTTCTAGCTGCAGTTAGAATTATCTGGGAGCCTTTTAAAAAAGACCAATGCCTGGTCTTATTCAGTAGGTATGGGGTGAGACTTAAATATCAATATTATTTTCAAACTTTTTATTGGAATAAATTATACATGTGTGTCTCCACTGTGCTGTTCTTCTTCCCTCCACTGATATATATCTCTTTTCTTTTGTGCATTATGCTCCTAAATGTCTTTATTTTTGACCCTGTTTCCCTAAATCTTGATTGGCTATCATGGCTCAGATTTAGTATCACTTACTTTAGGAAGCCTTACCTGATCTTTCCTTGCTGAGTTATTAATCCCATAGAAACTTGTGTATAACTTTCAGTGAGATTGATTTCCAGTTGACTTGGTTTGGTCTTGGACATTATACCATAACTGAGTTATTATATCCAGACTGAATCCAATAGGGTAGGCAAAATCAAGTGCTAATATCAGAAGGGTAGTGAGTACTGGGCATCAAAAAAATTTTTTTTCAATACTATATAAACCTGTGTTGTTCCTGAAAATATTTAAAGTGGTTGTCTCTCTACTGGACTAGGAGTTCCCTAAGAGCAAGTACTATTCTGGTATTGATCTTTGAATACTTAGTTCTGAGTCAGGTTCCTGGCTCAATAAATGTTGAATGAATGGTTCCTGCTCTCAGATTTAAAAATATAGTTTATTCTGAAGTCTGCTCTGAATACCAATTATCCTTTCTAAAGTGTTTCCACTTTATTCTCTCAAGCCCCCAGGACTTGGAGGTTGGGGCATAATTTGCACAATTGCTTTTGAATTTATCATCAACTGTAAAACATCTTTGAGAATTTTATTAGCTCCTTTCCATTTGGCCTCCTGAGAAACGTGAGAGTCAATGATAGGAGAGAGGCAGGCAGACCGAGCAGCTGGCATCCCAATCCACTAATTCCATGGACAAGTGCCCTCTGTCTCTGCTAGAATTCAGTTTGATGATAAGGAGGAAAGTAGAGGATCCTGGACTCAGGTTGAGGGGTGCCCAACCAACATTAAATTGATTGGGTCGACAAACACTGTAGAGGTAGAAAATGTTGATTTACTTCTGCCTTTTTCTGCTGAACATTTTCTAAGGATCTTTTTAAATTTACATTTAAAAATTGGAGGGAGAAAGAAGCTGATAGGCAGGGACGTTTACATTTAATTGCTAATTTGTAAGTAATTTTCCCAAGTGCTACTTAATTTCAAAGTTGTCATTTAATGGTTATCACAGCGTTTCTCTGGAAAAAGAAATGTGTTTTGTTGAACTCACTACTCCTTCAGGGGCAGACTTGGATTTAGTTTTATGAACGGTAATGATTTTTCATAAGGTGAACTTCGCTTCCACACAGGGTAGTATGATTCATAAAATCAAGTTCTCAATGCTTTCATTATCCTTCCCAGGAATAAACCCTATTTCCTAGAGCTATAATTCCCATTGTAAACCAGCTAGGTCCTTGTGCATAATACTGTGCATTGATTGTTATCTTGTATAGCCGCATTGAATATCACAACATGCTTTAGACTGAGAGATGAAAGAGAAAAAGGAAGAGGAGGAGGAGGAGAGAATAGATGGCAGACCTGAGTCTCCCTCTGCTGAATCTCCCTCTGCTTGGAAAAGAGAATGTTTCCAACACCCAGGTATGGCGAAGAAGATGGAACAGATGATTGAACTTGATTTTACTGAACTCACCATTTCCATAGACGTTTGCTCTGAGTGATCAAAGCAGTCTTTCCAGTGCTGAAGAATGAAGGGTGTACCTCAGACCTGCTCAGATTGGATTGCTGGACTACTTATTTAACCCAATAGAAATTATGAGTGCTGTATTCGGTACTTTGTGTACTTCAATACATGAAGAATGTATTCATTCTTCATGCACTCTCTTGCCTCCATGGGCACCTTTATTTTCCCTGGGGTGGAGGGGGCAGGTGACCAAGAATCCTGCTTACCTACATTTCTCCCATCTGAGACCTCACAGCTGGCTTACAGGAAAGAGTCCAAATTCTTTGGCGTGGGATACGAGTAGGCAGCATAATAAAAGGATATTTTGGGAATAATAATTTGGCAGCAGAAACCAAAGACAGGGAGTAAATTAGCAGTCAATTAGAACAGTTTGGCAGGATTTGGGCCTCAACCAGGAAGACATTGTGCCAGAACTATTATTTATTATTTAGAGAGAATTTGGCCAAAGAATTACATACACTGAGAGCCTATTAGGAACCAGGCCCTGTGCTAAGTGCTTTACATAAATTATCTCATTTATGACAAAAGTAATTCCCTCTCTAATAGCACCCATACTTTTTTTGCTGTGGCACTTTTTACAACTGAAAATTATGTATTTATTTGTGTGGTTAGTTGTTTTAATGTCAGGCTCCACCCACTAAGTTTCCATCTATGTGCCTGTCACATAGCAGATGCTTGAGAAGTTTACTTTTCAATGAATAAATGACTGTGTCTTGGTTACCACTCTTATGCAACCTAGATTCATGAAAAGAAACTTCATGGAATCCTAGGGAAACTGGATAAGCAGTATGCAGAAAGGGGCTAAGCCAGGCAGCTCTGGGAACCGCAGCAACCACCAGAGAACTTGTCTATTACGATGACAGCTCCTAATGCTTCCACACTAGAGCTTTCCGTTGAAATTCTTGAGATTCTGACTTGCCTGATTTAGCTCAGTTGTCCACTCATGATCCAGTCAGCTATGACCAAGGTGAAATAACATAGTAGGTACATGTTTGCAGGCTTCTTCTGGGGTGTGTGTGTGTGTGTGTGTAGGCAGTTCTCAGAGGAAGAGGTTATTGGGGGCTGTGAGGGTAACTTAAATGGTGTTTACTATAACATAGGACTGGAAGGATGACTATGACAACAATGTATAGAGGTGTTTTGAAAAGATATGCATTATAGCACTGTGTCTGGATTCCAGGGTTCCAGCCCTAGACTCAGTATTTCCCGTGTGGTCCTGGGAAGATTACTTAATCTGTCAGTCCTTCTTTGTCCTTACCTGCAAAGTGAGAATCATGATAGTTTTAGCCACTTAGACTAATGGTTTTAGAAGAGATAATGCATGTAAAACATTTAACAGTGCCTGGCATTGTTGGCATTCGGTAGATGTTAGCTAGTATCATTCTTTCAATGGAAGATGGAAGTCCCATCTAGAATATCTTTATTCCTTTTGGTGAAATCAAGACTCTTCTAGATGAGTTAATTCCTGGGAGAGAGTAGGGCTTAAAGTGATGAAGACTTTCAAATTTGGAGAAAGATGATTTTAACAAACCCAAATGTTCATAAGATTATCTGATCTTTAATTTTAACAGTTTATTAAAACACCAAAGTAGAATTTAACACCAGTCTCCTCCACACAGGCCCTTAAAAAATCAGTTTTTTCTTACTTGCTAGTTGTACTGGCAGGGGAGGACAAAGATTGCTATTCAGAAACATTAGCTTTTCACCCAGACCCAGTATTGAAGGCCAGGGCTCATAGGGCTGTGCTAATAAGGAAGTGATGAGTTACCCATTTGGTTGTTCAAGGCTCCTGACCTAATTGCCTGCTAATGCTTTATAAGTAAAAGGTGAAAATCATGTCATCTGTAGCTGTTGTGGCAAGCAAACAGGTAATTGAATATGTTTATGGCTCTATTTGAATTAAAGATTACTGATTTTATTTCTTCACATTTGGCAACATATTATAACCTGAAACACATATTATAAATGTTAATCGGCACTTCTCAAAGCCTAATGAGTTCTTTTGTGAAACTTCATGAGGGCCAGTGAGGAACAGTTTGGAGGAAGGCCATTTGGAAAATATGAGATGACTGTACTCTCAAATGTGTGATTTTCTTCCAGTTTAATCATGTCCCCCTTTTGGTTCCCTAAAGTCTGTGTTCTTGGTTTACATGCTGAGGGATTTATTGATAACAACCTTCATTTTAGGTCAATTTAAGTAAGGGAGATTATAATTATAATAATTCCCTTGAGATTCTTATTGCCTTTTGATTTTATTATTTTTCTTTGGTTGTCAGGTCATTTATCACTTAAATGCAGATGAATTGTAGGTTGAGCAAGAATTAAGGTGAAGGGTTCTCCTTTAAAAACATTTCCCTCTATGGGGAATGGGCTAGGTGGGTGTTAGAGATTAAACAGGGCACTTGTGATGAACACTGGGTGTTGTATGTAAGTGACAAATCACTGAATTCTACTCCAGAAACCAGTATTGCACTGTATGTTCACTAACTAAATTTAAATAAAAAAAAAAATCACTCGATTTCAGAGAACCTTAGCACTGGAAAGCAATTTAGAGATTGCTGGCCCACACGTATATATTATAGAGAGAAAACCAGAGGCCTGAGAAGTTATATGATTAATCAAGGTCATGCATCTGTATAGGACAAGTCATGGACTCTGGATTAACAGATGAGAAGTTCTCTCCGCTGAATATCATGATCAAAAGAGAAGTTATACATCCTATAGGAATATTGGTTATTGTGAGGATTATTTTGTTTCACATTTTGTGGACACATGTTGTTGTTCAGACAGTTTGACTTTTTGTTGTTTGTTTTCCAAGGTGCTTAGAGCTCTTACTAGTATACTTCTACGTAGAAGGTTCTAGGTACTTCTGTCAGATGCAATTTCACGCACTAACGTTTGTGACTCAGATACGGCTTTGGCTAACTTAATGGTTCTCATATGCTAGTTTAAACCAAAAGACTCAGGATTAGTTTTTGGTTGGTTACTTTCATTTAACGGAAACGTATAAATACACTATTTATTCATTGCATGTTTTGCTTATTTAATTACAAGATAAGGCCCTCCAACTCATATATAATATTAAGAAAAGGCAAGTTGATGTATGCTCTTATTAAGGTGATAATCTTTTAAACATTGGAAAAAGCTAAAAAGCCTCTTTGTAAGTAGGTCTTCCTTGCCTTCCTTTCCCATTTTATTTTATTTTTTAAAAAGTTTTATTTATTTATTTGTCAGAGAGAGAGCGAGGGAGAGCGAGCACAGGCAGACAGAGTGGCAGGCAAAGTCAGAGGGAGAAGCAGGCTCCCTGCGGAGCAAGGAGCCCGATGTGGGACTCGATCCCAGGATGCTGGGATCATGACCTGAGCTGAAGGCAGCTGCTTAACCCACTGAGCCACCCAGGCGTCCCTCCTTTCCCATTTTATATAAGAATTTTACTCGCGAGCATCCTGATCCTTTTAAAAAAAATTTTAATTTTTTCTATAAAGAAAAGTATACTATATACACAGAAAAGTGTATGCAGAGTGATGTAGGAAATGTTGGGGTTCAGAGCTGACAGCCAATAAAGAATTCTTCAGACATCTTCAGCACAATAAAAGTGGTTTTATTAAAGCTGGGACCAGAACCTATGGGCAGAAAGAGCTGCACTGAGATTATGAGGAGTGGCCAGTCACATACTTTCAAGTTGGGAAGGGGTTAGGGATAGTATAAATTTCTAAGGAATTTTGGAAGCAAGGTTTATAGGACCTTGAGGGGGCTAGTTATTGTTAGGAAAATGTCATTTATTACTGTCTGATAAAACCCTCGTCATGAGACCCTTCAGATGTATATTAGTGTTCCCTATGCTTGGGGGATGATTGCCAACATATATCTTGGGGGGGTAGAGATAAAGAAAGTTTTTAAAGGAATTTTTATTTAAAGTATAAATAAATATACATTTTATATTTATATTGTATTAATTCTATATATCATATATTAAATATATTATATGTAATATATTATTGTTGTATATTATATTTATATTTTATACATAATTGTATTTATGTGATTATATATTATATTTATATTTTATAATCATACATTATTTGTATACATATAAATAAATTTTAAAGTAGACTTGCAGGATCCTGGGGGGTTCAGGCTAAGATTGCCTTTTGCCCTTAACAAAGTATTAACATTGAGGCAGCCAAGTTCCTAGAGGAATGCCACTCTGCCTGTTTCAAGGACTTGTCAATGGGCTGTAAGCAGTAAAGAAATTTAATTTTTTCTTTTGCCTTTGTTTTCCATATCACAAACCTATGTACATATTTTAACCATCTGTTATAATAATTTTTTGGCTTTTCCTTGTAATACCACTACCTGTTTATATTCTTCAACAGAAAATGGACTGTTAAAAACTTTATGTTTTATGAAATGGGATCATACAGTGAGTATTCTTTCATTCAAAACTACATTATGGATGTCATCTTTCATTCTACACTTAGTGAAATTCATTCACATTGTTGCATGTAATTGTAGTTTAAAAATGGTTGTTGCTGTATATGTGGCTAATTGAATTTAAATAAAAAATTTTAAAAATGCTTGTTGCTATATAGTATTGCAATTATGTAACTCTTCTACTATAATATATTTACCCATTCTACTGAGGACAGGTATTTAGGTTGCTTCCAATTTGGGGCTATTATGAGTGATGTATTACAAATGAACCTTCTGCTGAACATGTGCAAGACTTTCTATAGGGTTTATACTTAGGAGGGAATTGCTGGATTGCAGTGCTTGCTCATCATTGAATTGATTTATAATAATGACCATAAATGCTCTCTTTCAATGTACAGTCTATCCTCATTATTTGCAGGTTCTGTACTTATGATTTCTCCTACTTGATAGAAATTATTTGTAATTCCAAAATCAGTCCTCATGCTGCTTTCATGGTCAAATACAGATAGGTGCAGAGTGGCAAAAAATTTGACTTGCCAATTTGCACATTCCCAGCTGAGGTTAAATCAGGTGGCACTCTGCCTTCTTTTTTCAGCTCATTGTAGACAAGTGTCCTTTCCATGTCTGTTGCTGCCGAGTTTTTAATGTTCTTGTGTTTTCTGTTGATGTCACTGTTTAAAATGGGCCCCAAGTGTAGTGCTGAAGTGCTGTCTAGTGTTCCTAAGCACAAGAAAGCTATGATATGCCCTACGGAGAATATATGTATTTTAGATGTTTCCTTTAGGCTTAAGTTATAGTGCTATTAGCCATGAATTCAATGTTGATGAATCATAACACATATTAAATAAGGTGTCTTTGGACAGAAACACAAATAAAACAAGTTTATGTATTGACTGGTTGACAAAAATATTGTGATTAGAGACTTGCAGAGACTTGCAGGAAACTAACCCTTTTTCTCCCAGGGGCAGAAAAAGTATTTGCTAATTCAGTGTTTGTGGCAACTTTATAGAACATAACTACTCCCGATAATGAGAATCAACTATTGGTAGCTGGATGTATTTATACTTCTACCAGCAATGCATGAGAGTTCCCGGTGAGCGACATTCTTGAAAACGTTGATTAATGTCATATTTTTTAAAATTTTTTAAAGATTTTATTTATTTATTTGACAGACAGAGATCACAAGTAGGCAGAGAGGCAGGCAGAGAGAGAGGAGGAAGCAGACTCCTGCTGAGCAGAGAGCCCGATGCGGGGCTCGATCCCAGGACCCTGGGATCACGACCTGAGCCGAAGGCAGAGGCTTTAACCCACTGAGCCACCCAGATGCCCCGATTAATGTCAGATTTTAAAAAATGTTGCCCATCTGGTATATGTGCAGTAATATTCCATATATATGTTTTGTGATAATTTTTCCCAATCTGTGACTTGCCTATTCATTCTTATTATATGTGTGATACTCTTCCTTTTCCTTCTCCTGCTTCAGAGAATAGAGGGTATAGAAATCAGAGACTATGTATGATACACTTCCTATAGGTTTCTGTACCCCTTCAAAATGAGGTTTCTTTCTCACAAGTCACAAATTCAAGTTATAGACAGTAAATTCAGATTATAACAGTGATACTCATCTGTAGCCTCAGAGGGTTTTTTGTTTGTTTTTAATATGAGCTAGTCAGGGGCCCTTTTTGGTCTCTTCTCCCTCCATGGGTTTGATCTCTTTATTAATAGATGATGTTTCAAACCTGTCAGTAGCACCTGTGCCTTCAGTTATTTCGGTGACCAGTCAACCGGGTAGTAATTGAAATCCTGCTGTGTACCATGTGCTAGATGGCATGGGGACAGGCAGAGATGTACAGGATATGGATTCTGCCCACTGTAATACTTTGGGCAGACAGGACCTAGATGCCTGCAACATACCATAGAATATCAAAGTGCATACTATGGACATTTAGAGGAGAAATTAGATTTAAAATTCATCAACATTATACACAATAAGTGCACAATAAGTTAAAAAGGGAGATTCTCATTCGTTGTTTGGAGATTGCATTATCTTCCCCCCCGCCACCCCCCAGCTTTTATTTGGAAGTATGTATTTATGTATTTATTTGCTCTCTTTCTTACCTTTTTGTCTGTCTGCCTATATATGTTTCCTGAGCTGGTCAGGTTTACTATGAGGAGAATACCTTATAAACAAACAGTTACACATCGTAGGATAAATGGTACATGAAAGGGGTGCTCTGGGGCACCTGGGTGGCTCAGTGGGTTAAAGCCTCTGCCTTCAGTTCAGGTCATGATCCTGGGGCCCTGGGACTGAGCCCCATGTCGGGCTCTTTGTTCTGCAGGGAGCCTACTTCCTTCTTTCTTCCTGCCTCTCTGCCTACTTGTGATCTCTCTCTGTCAAATAAATAAATAAAATCTTAAAAAAGAAAGAAAGAAAGAAAGGTGCTCTGTGTACTGTTGGAACACAAGAGAGCCTGTGGCCTGGCCTCAGAGTTCGGAAAGAACTTCCTAGAAGAGCTAACATTTGCCTTGTATGAGGAAACCCCAAGGATACATTTATAGCAGTGGGTAGATGGATCAAAAGGAGTGCTATTTAACATTTTGTTATATATTGCTAAATTGCTACATTGTGTTTTGAAGAATGAGTGGGAGTTTATCTGGCAGAGAAAGGTACAAGAAGGATGCTATTTTAGGCACAGGAACAGCAGGAACAAAAACATGGCATGTACAAATGATTGTGTAGTTTGGTGGGATGCATGGTGAGGAATGGCCAGACACCAGACTGTAAGAGAGTTTAGGGCCAAGTTAAGAATTAGGTGGGCTAAAAGGAGCAGGGGTAGCTCTCTCAGTGGAAGGAATCCACATCAAACTTTAAAATGTAAATAGGATGTAAGGTAAAGATGAGTAGGGACATGAATTCATTTCTGTGGATTGTACCTTTCCTCCCTATTTCCCTCCTCGCCCTCCTTATTTCCTGCATGCCTGCCTTGCTTCCTACCATTTATTCAGTACCTGTTTCATACTAGTCACTGTTCTAGGCATTGAAGAGAACAAGGCAAAGTTCTGCTCTCATGGAGCTTGCATTTTAGTGGAGGAGATACACAATGAACAAGTGAAGGAAGGAAATCCAGATGATGCAAGGAGGGAAATGGCTAAGCAAAGGGAGAGTGACTGGTGCGAGGGAGGCAGTCCAGACAGCCTGGAGGGCAGATAGATGCCTCACTCACCTCCTGCGACAACCCTGCTCTGCCCCAACTGGTTGCAGTCTCACAGATCGCCTAGCATGTGATTTCTGTCCTCTCTGGACTCACCTTCTTGATTTTTTGATATCCACCTCTTGCTGCCTTCTACGCTCATTTGTCATCTTTCCTGTTCCTTGTAAACTCCTTGAGGACAGGCTGAGCTTTTCCATGTTCAGATGCCACACCAGAGCACAATGCCCTGAAGCACTTATTTTAAAAGGAAATGGCCATTGTTGAAAAACTTAGCATATTGCATTTTTAGTTTTTTCTCTTCTCTTGATTTTCAGGTCATTTGCCTGAAATATGATCACTGCTCCCAAGGCATCCTTTTGCTCCTGCTGTGTAGTGCCTGCCCTCATCCTCAATCTTTGTGTTGACAGCCACATTGTTCCACTCTCCGTAAGATGAAGGACCTCTTGGATTGTGCTCCTCACCTCATAATGAGAATTACCAGCAGGCCTGGATGGATTCCTAAACAATGTGAGCCTGCTCTCCTGCAAATGTCTTTAATAATAAATGATGAGAAAGGCAGAAGGTGCAATATATTCATTTCTTTATTATGGAATGTCCCTGTAGGTTTTTAGTGCCTAAATTTAAACTAAAAAAGAAAGCTATGATTTTGGGGCCTTTGTTTGCGTATCATGAAACAATTTCAGTTTGGAGTGCAGTGCTGACTCTTTGGGGATTAGAGGGATTTCCAGAGTTTATGAAGGCACCTTGTTTTTTTGTTTAATTGGAGATGTTCTAATAAGAATGGTGTTAGATTATTTGTGATAAGTTTGTTTAAGCAGAAAGTGGATTATGATTAGAAATATGGGTTAGGGGTGCTTGGGTGGCTCAGTTGTTAAGTGTCTGCCTTCAGCTCAGGTCATGATCCTGGGGTCCTGGGATTGAGCCCCGCATCGGGTTCCCTGCTTCTCCCTCTCCCACTCCCCCTGCTTGTGTTCCCTCTCTGGCTGTGTCTCTTTGTCAAATCAATCAATCCATCCATCAATCTTTAAAAAAAGAGAAAAGAAAAAAATATGGGTCATATCTACCCTGAAAACCTTCAGAAAATTACAACTTCAGGCCTTTGAAGGAGAAGTTATTTTTTTCCAGTGTAGCAAGTAAAGACTCAGTAGTAGCAGCTTTTAGAAATGTGGGGTGTTAGAATTGGAAAAACCCTTCGTGATCCAGCCTCTTCATCCTGTAGATGTGAAACTGAGATCCTGAGCCATTAAAGGGCCTACCAAGGATCACTCACCTTGGGCAGCAATTGAGGCAGCTCACAACTTCAGTCTTTTGACTTGTTCATGTTTCCTTCCATTATTGATATGTGGTAAGTGAAAGAGCTTGGTGGTCTGTAAGATGTTTGACATATGTGAATTGCTATCATCCCATCATTTCAGCGTGCTGCCTCTTACCCTGATTTGACCTCCATGGGCCAGAGTTTACTTGTGTATAAAATAGGTAGCTGCAGTTGATATCCAAATTCTCTTCTATTCCTAAAATTTCTTTTTTTCATGGCTCTTTTTTAAGAAAATAGAGACAGATTGCTGATTGGTTTTCTCCAGGAGTTGACCAGAAGTTCCACACTGATGACCATGTCTTCTTTTTCAGCAGACTTCGACTTCTGGCCATTGGATGGTGGGCACTGCCGATTTGTGTCTTGAATGGAATAACGAGGATATTAAGATGCATTTTCTATGAGCCACCTCTGAACATCACCCCTGTGATATCCTTTGGTGCCACTTTGCTGATGGAAGAAGCTCGAGGTGAATGACTTTTGAACCTTCATCACTGAGGATAATGTGAAGCTAGTCACTTGCCATCTGGCTACACCTGAGCATGCCAAACCGCGTTACATGGAAGGAGTTCCAGAAAGATATGTTGCAGACCCCAAGAAGGAATGACTCCTTGTGAGTTTACAAGATCTACTGTACATTAGCAGCCTTTTTAGAGTTCTGGGGAGATAGGAGATAGGTGTAATCCTCTGCAGCTGGAAGATGAGGTTAGTCAATGACCAAATTCTCAGAGGTCTCTCCCTCGGAGTTTGCTGAGTTACTTCTAATGTGTGTTAACTCAGGCAGCTGCTGCTAATTGCTGCTGACTACTGGTAAGTTGCTGTCAATAGCAAGTGGCTGTCCTAGCATCAGTAAAGACATATCTTAAGATAGTAGGACTAGGGAATAGAGTAGTATAAATAGCATTGAGATGCCAGAAGACCAAGGAGCTAGCAGCCCAACAGGCCAGAAGGAAAAGCCCAAGACCACGAGGGTTATGGAAATGGCTCAATTCTGGCAGGAACTGGCATTCTGTTGTGTTAATTTTCATGCTAAACAATGAATGGAAGTTGGCCACTAAGTTTGAGAAAAGTTGCTTCTCAGCACCTCAGTGTGTCCAAATTCTGGAGGAATCTAGAGTAAGAAAGAGAAATAATACCAGGTGAAAATAAGAAAATTCAGGATTTTGATAACCTGATCAAAATTAATGGAGGGTAAGCGTATAACATGAAACAAATAATCCCAGACTGATTGAGATTACTGAGTAATTGTTGGCCTTTCCTCCTCTCTCCAGCCTAGTTGTGAGGGAAGCTTTTCCCCTCATCTCTGCTTTTCCTTCTTTCCTGGGCTGGACTGGGAATGTGGACATGGGCAGTCCTTTTTATTATTCATTCACTGCCTGCACTATGGTAAGCTTTAGGGATATAACATGAAATTAGACGGAGTTTAAAGTATTTTAGTCCTTCTTGCTTTTTCTTTATTCTTCTGAAAGTTTAATCCAGCTATTGACCCTGCTTGGATGTTATTTCCTTTTCTTTGGTTGGGGTGGGATGGTGTGTGTGTGTGTGTGTTCCTGAGATAGGTAGGAGACCAGAGTTCTCTCCTGGTAACTTGGTAGAGAATAACAGACATTAAGGGGAGGAAGGCTTGGCTCAGGAGTCTTTGGGTTGAAGGGCACCTCTGAGGCCTGGTTGGACTGGTTGCTCTCGGTCTGAGTGAAGTCACCTCAGATACACATATTTCATCAGTGGTTGCATCAGTTGGGGCTCCAGCAGAAAGTTCATGGCACCCTGAAATGGTCAATTTGAGAGAATTTAATAAAGACTTTTTTCAGAGACATGGGCAGAGCAAGGAATGTGGTTGTACCCGGAGAGTGGCAAGTGCTTTCTGATTAAAATCTGGCAATTCTGTGAAGCTGCTAGTTGGAGAGAACAAAACAGCTGAGGATTCAAGCATCTGACCATTCTGGTGCATCATTCTCTTCTCACTGGAACATCTACAGGTATTATTAAACCCATTTACATTTACAAAAGCACTTGCTTTTGAAGCATGTTAAAGAGTTTGCCCAATATTGCACCTCCAGTATGTGGGAAAACAGATTTGAACCCAGATCTATTAGATTCTAAATGCCATGTCCTTTCTGATTGTAGCTGTTAAATTTTTCATTCAAGGTAGGAGGACATAGGGGGAGGAGTGTCCCTATTGTTATGAAAGCAAAACCTCTTGTAGACATCCCCAGCAGACTTCCAGTTATTTCTCACTTGTCAGAATTGTGTAATATGACCCCATTGCATGGTCTCCTTATGTGCCTGTCACCCATCCCTCCAGCTACAAAGAAGACTGGAAAAGGAAGTGCTTGGCTTTGTTATACTCTATAGTGGAAAGTGACAAGAGAGTAGTAGAATGATTCCTCAGTCAACCAGTTAGTGGCAGACTTCTTTTTTCCTGCAGTTTTTATGGCACGTTCTTTCTTTAGATAACTTTATACATTCTATCTGGTTTTGGCCATTTAATGCAAGACTCTTCACTTTTTGGGTGTTTAAGGTAATAACATATTTCTAATCTACTTTGTATTGATTTTACAGCTTAGCTCTGAACACATTTTTATTTTTCCTGTCTCTGGGTTTATGAGGGTTGCTTCACAGGATATCTTGTGGGTGCTAACAATAATGCCTATGATATCAGGATTAGAGATCAAGAGTGGGAAGCCATGAACAAACTTTCTGGTACATAGCAGCTATTGGGCAAAGGGTAACTATTATCATTCTTCATCATTTATACCTTCCGATGGGACTTGGATGATTGAGAAAGATCTTGGAGAGAAATGGCAGATGGTGTTTACAAACGGGGTTTGGATGTGTGAATCCTCGTAGAAGACACCAGGAATATGCATTCTTGGCCAAGTGTGGAAAATGGATGGAGGGGCAGGATGCATTTGTTCACAAGCTGGCTAGCAGATATAGAGTACTTTAAACTGAATAGAGCAGGAGAAGTAGAAAAAAACCGCAATCAGATATACAGGCAAATCAGTTGTACAGAGAATAGGGAGTGTGAGTTAAAAGGACGGTAAAATGATTGGAAATGGTGTAATTCATGTGAGAGTTGATTGAGGATTGAACTGAAGATTGTAATACTCTTTGCTTTGTCCTCTCATTGGACTGATCTCATTGTGTTACCAGTCCTGTCACATTTACGTTTACTTTGCTTTGTCAAATAATCTGAGATAAGACAAGTACCACTGTAATTTTCCAAAGGGAACAGAGGTAGATTCCAGACCTGGAGATGGCGTTAAGTCTAGATGAGAGCTTAGATGAAAAAGAGATGTTTTGGGGACACCAGTATGAAGGGGTCTATGGAAAATTTTATTACAAAATTATCACTTACATAGCAAATACTATGTGCTGGGCACTGTTCTGAGTGCTTGGATTATTTCATTTAATCTACACAATAGCCATATACAGTAGATACCTTTATAATTCCAATTTTAGAGTTGAGGAAACTGAAGGATGGGGAGAATAAGTGACTTGACTGGAGCCATATAGCTTATAGTGGTTAAAATCAGTTAGTCAGCTCTGGAAGGCAGGCAAGATTTCCCATATCAATGTAGGTAAGTTATGATGACTTAAATGAATTTCTTTCTCTGATAGGGTTACTAGTCTAGCAGTTAGGGACAATGTGGTTTTAATGTGCACTTCCTTTTGAAATATTTAGTTCTATTAGAAGATGAATAAATTTATAAAAAAATAAGTGAAACATTTAAGATATGTTATATATAAACAGACAGTAAGTAGAACATGTGTAGGTCCAACATAGGTGAGAAGGAATAAAAAGATCAAAATATCTCTAATATTCATGAGGTCCTGGGTACTAAATATTCATTATACACTAAATATATATGGGATCTATGAAATGCTAATTATAAAAAAGGCACGAAGTGTTCAGGTTACTAAATCAACACATGATATTCATAAGGCCCTAATTCATAACAGCCATTCTAGCCCCATGTGTCCTCGGCCCAAGAAATACAAATAAACCCAAGGCTCTTAATCAGCTAACTGGTGAGTTATAGCTATGGGCAGAGGTAACTTGTCTCTACATCTCGCCAACAAAGCTAATGTGTGGGCCCATCCATGGGCCCCCTTGCTCAAATCTCAACTCACTTTGCTATATATATCACTGGAGTAACTCAAGAGTAAAGATTTTATGTAGCAATTTTTTTGTCTTGTACACGTGTATTTGAGACTGTCCTCAGTCCCGTGGGTAACAGTATATATAACCTTGTCTTATCCTGACAAATATTTCCTAAGCAACGTTTGACTAAGGTAAAACCTGGTGTCACAGAAGAGCTGTCTGTTATGTTGTCTCCAATGACATATGTCAGTCTTCCTCCTTAATTAGGAACAGGATGCATGTATGATTTATATCCTCAAGCTATGCCTCTCTAACAGGTGAAGTCTCAGTTGTTAGTATTTGACATATCCTTTATAAAGCCTAAAGTACAACAGAATGTGAATGGCAATATGGCAGACACACCAGGATCTGGTAAAATTCCTTATTATCCTATAGCTTCTTTA
Organism: Neogale vison; assembly: GCF_020171115.1. NCBI lineage: Eukaryota > Metazoa > Chordata > Mammalia > Carnivora > Mustelidae > Neogale > Neogale vison. The sequence goes on from NC_058094.1 coordinate 69,135,209, forward strand.
TTTATGAAACAAATGTGCCAATACATGGCATATGGAAAGATCTAGGATAGTAGAGTTTTAAAAATTACTGTGTTCAACTAGCCAACATACAGTACATCATTAGTTTTTGATGTAGTGTTCAGTGATTCATTAGTTGCATATTAACACCCAGTGCTCATCACAACACATGTCGTCCTTAATACCCATCACTCTCTTACCCATTCCCCCAACCCGCCTCCCTTCTGTAACCCTTAGTTTGTTTCCCAGGGTCTATAGTCTCTCATGGTTCATCTCTCTCTCTGATTTTCCCCCCTTCAGTTTTCCCTCCCCTCCCCTATGGTCCTCTGCTCTATTCCTTATGTTCCACATATGAGTGAAACCAAATGATAATTGTCTTTGCTTGACTTACTTCACTTGGCATAATCCCTTCCAGTTCCATCCATGTTGGTGCAAATGATAGGTATTCATCCTTTCTGATGACTAGGCAATATTCCATTGTATATATGAACCACATCTTCTTTATATGATAGTAGAATTTTAAAGTTTCAGTGATTTGTGTTCATATTTGGGGCCAATGGCTTTGTGCTTGAAGGGTATTTCCAAATATGTTGGGGATGATTTTATTGCTAAAAAGAACATGACTAAGTAGAAAAGATTCTAGAAACATTTCAAGAGAATGGAAAGTTGGTCATGTAAAAAATGCATTTTTTTCTAATTATAAAATGAATATACATTTATTGTAGACAATTTTAGAACAAAAATGTGTAAAACAGAAAATAATATACTCAATATCCAGAATTGAAATAAACGTGCGTATACATTATTATTATTTATTTCAACCTATCTCAAATAAACATATGTATGCAAATTTTATAAAATTGGGATCAAAATCATTATTATACCAAAATATAGATTTATATCTCTGTTTTTAAAAAAAAATTAACATTGTATAAAGAGTTTTCCTCTATGCCACTATATATTCTTTGGAAATAAATATTTTAAAATTTGTTTGTTCCTTTCTTGGACATCCTGGCTTGTTTTTAGGATACTAAAAGTATAGTCAAATATTACTATTGCTTTAATAGGCAAAACTGTGAAATCCTTATATACAGGAGAAGCAATATGGGAAATCTGAAATCAGATATTAAAACATAAACAGTTCATGTAAAAGCAGTGTTAACATTAATATTGCCTGCTTCCAGTTGTTTGGTATATGAGAGCTTGTCAGGTACCCTGTTTTGTTTTGCTTTTTGGCAGCATAGGTATTTGTTTGTTCTCTATATATTTGACTTTATGCAGCACACTTCCTCCAAACCCCTTCTTTCTGTTCTCTGTTTGGAGTGCTACCCATGTCCCCTTGGTGATTGATGTTAGCTGATGGTGCTGATCAATTAAATTATTCGTGTTAACTTTAGAAAGAACACTGTTCATGAATTGACATTTGTTGACTAATAGATTTCTCTCTAAATGTCGTGTTTCCATAGTAAGATGTTTTAGTAAGACATAAAATGTTTCAATAAGTCACTATTTTGGAAAAAGTTATTTCATAAAAGAGGGAATTTGAAAGAAAACCCTCCTACCTTTACCTGTACTATACTACCATTCACCTCATAACTCAATGAAGCAAAAAATAATAGGAAGCCACCCTGGTGTGGTTTGGTCTTCAGTATGCACGACATTCCTGCTCTGGACCCCAGGACCACCTGTGGTGGCTGCCCTTTAATTGTTCACAGTGACTGGAGATTTTGGTGGTTCTGTTTCTACTTAATATTCCCCATAGAGGTCTGATTTTCTGTGTGTTATGCTAACTATTAAGCTTACTGAAGCACAGTGATTTTCAAACTATGTTCCTCGAAGTACAAAGGCAGAGATCTCCCAGTTACCACAAGGTTGTTAAATATGCTGGTTCTGGACCTTAATTCTAGAGATTCTGACTCAGTAAGTCTGGTGTGGGGTCACAGTTTGAGAACCACTGTCCTGAGGAGGGAACTGGGTAATGGTAGCCAGGTGGGTGGACTTTATTAACCCCTCCCTATTTTCTACTAGATTGCAAGTTTTTTTTTTTTAAAGTCTGAAAATAGCCTTTGTAAAGAATGCTTTATTTATCCCAGCCTAAAATGACTTTCAGAAGCTTGTAGAGACTTTCAGAAGCTTACAAGAGGTGACTCTGTAACAGAGTGGTTATTAGCTGCTCCATTTCTGGAAAAACTGTAAAATGCTCTGTCCACTACTTCTTCTTCACCCCTGTACTTTACTCCTCAGCGATTGAATTCTCTGTGATGTGTAGGGGGATGATAGTGGGTATTTTCATGAAAACACTGAAATATTTTAGAGACGCTCTTCTACTCTTACACGAAAGGGTGTAAGAAACTAGGAAGCTTTCTTCCCTCACATATGGAGTTGGTGCCTGAGACTTAAATATAACAAAGTTTTGTGTTCCTACAGTTTAGAAGATTCTGGTCACTTGAGGCTGATTGAGAGATTAACTGAATTTAGCCTCTAGAATTCATGTTTTTCTTGAAAAAGATTACACAAGGTATGGTTAGAGCATTTAAGAAGACAGAGACTGGGATATCATCTAGCTAAGAAAACAGGTTGCTTTCTTAGTATCTGGTAACAGATGCTAGTATTTGCAGCATAATTTAATAAAAAAACCAAAAACCTGCTCTATCTTTAACCTGCCACAAATTACAGCATTTATAACAAGCTGATACAAATGTACTTTCATATGAGAATATTTATAATAACTGAACGCCTGGGTGGCTCAATCAGTTTAGTGTCTGCCTCGACTTCAGCTCAGGTTATGATCTCAAGAATGTGGGATTGGGCCCTATGTCAGGCCCCATGCTCAGCAGGGAGTCTGCTTGAAGTTTCTCTTTCTCTCCATCTGCCCCCTCCACTATCACACTCTCTCTCTAAAATAAATAAATTAATTAAAAATAAATTAATTAAAAAATAACATTCATAATATCAAGTTGATAATTGAACAGTCTTTTGAATTATTAAAATGAATCATTTCACATTAGAAGAAAACTTCTCTTTGCCTTAAAGAAAAACCCAGTTTTCTGATAATGAGAATCAGAATAAATACCAGTTCAATTTAGATTTTATGATAATGTTTATTTATCTTACAATAAATATATTTAGCTAATAGTGAATATATTTATATGACAATATAATGGCTAGCTGGTGCTTTCTTTAGTTATTTTAAGTGTTCTTTATTAAATAGCTAAGGAAGAAGTACTTACACTACTGGGAAGATGGAGTAGACATACTTTTTCCTATTTGTTTGATTAAGTATAACCTAAACCTGGGACAGTATATATAAAACATATATAAGAAATGTATGTAAGAATGAAAGGTGGAAAGAAGAAGGCATAAGAGCTAGGAACCTTAAGACTTAAGGAACAACATAATGGTAAATTCCCTGTGGTTTGTTTTTTTTTTTAATCTCATAAATCTGAGACTTGGAGCTTGATAAACCAGTCATCTGGAAGCTTCTGCACAGCAAAGGAAACAGTCAAAAAAACAAAGAGGCTGAAGTGTCTTCATTCTCATTGGTTTCCATGAATTGTTTCAGTTCTTCTTTGATCTCCTGGTTGATCTAAGCATTCTTAAGCAAGGTGGTCTTTGGCTTCCAGGTGTTTGAGTTCCTTCAGAACTTTTCCTTGTGATTGAGCTCCAGTTTCAAGGCATTGTGATCTGAGAATATGCAGGGAATAATCTCAGTCTTTTGGTATCGGCTGAGTCCTGATTTGTGACCCAGTATGTGGTCTATTCTTGAGAAGGTTCCATGTGCACTTGAGAAGAATGAGTATTCTGTTGTTTTAGGGTGGAGTGTTCTGTATATATCTATGAGGTCCATCTGGTCCAATGTGTCATTCAATGCTCTTGTTTCTTTATTGATTTTCTGCTTCAATGATCTGTCTATTTCTGAGAGAGGTGTGTTAAGATCTCCTACTATTAATGTATTCATATCAATATGATTCTTTATCTTGATTAACAGTTTTCTTATGTAATTGGCTGCTCCCATATTGGGGACATAGATATTAACAATTGTTAGATCATCTTGGTGGATAGTTCCTTTAAGAATGATCTAGTGTCCTTCTGTACCTCTGACTACAGTCTTTAGTTTAAAATGGCCATGGTCACCAAACTGTGGAAAGAACCAAGATGCCCTTCAACGGACGAATGGATAAGGAAGATGTGGTCCATATACACTACGGAGTATTATGCCTCCATCAGAAAGGACAAATACCCAACTTTTGTAGCAACATGGACGGGACTGGAAGAGATTATGCTGAGTGAAATAAGTCAAGCAGAGAGAGTCAATTATCATATGGCTTCACTTATTTGTGGAGCATAACAAATAGCATGGAGGACATGGGGAGTTAGAGAGGAGAAGGGAGTTGGGGTAAATTGGAAGGGGATGTGAACCATGAGAGACTATGGTCTCTGAAAAACAATCTGAGGGGTTTGAAGGGGTGGGGGGTGGGAGGTTGGGGTACCAGGTGGTGGGTATTATAGAGGGCACAGATTGCATGGAGCACTGGGTGTGGTGAAAAAATAATGAATACTGTTACGCTGAAAATAAATAAAAAATAAATTAAAAAAAAAACCAAAGAGGCAATCCATGGAATGGGAGAAGATATTTGCAAATTACAGTACAGACAAAAGGTTGATATCCAGGATCTATAATGAACTCCTGAAACTCAACACACACAAAACAGACAATCATATCAAAAAATGGGCAGAAGATATGAACAGACACTTCTCCAATGAAGACATACAAATGGCTATCAGAAACATGAAAAAATGTTCATCATCACTAGCCATCAGGGAGATTCAAATTAAAACTACATTGAGATATCACCTTACACCAGTTAGAATAACCAAAATTAGCAAGACAGGAAACAACATGTGTTGGAGGGGATGTGGAGAAAGGGGAACCCTCTTCCACTGTTGGTGGGAATGCAAGTTGGTGCAGCCTCTTTGGAGAACAGTGTGGAAATTCCTCAAGAAATTAAAAAATAGAACTTCCCTATGACCCTGCCATTGCACTCCTGGGTATTTACCCCAAAGATACAGATGTAGTGAAAAGAAGGGCCATCTGTACCCCCATGTTTATAGCAGCAATGGCCACGGTTGCCAAACTGTGGAAAGAACCAAGATGCCCTTCAACGGACGAATGGATAAGGAAGATGTGGTCCATATACACTATGGAGTATTATGCCTCCATCAGAAAGGATGAATACCCAACTTTTGTAGCAACATGGACGGGACTGGAAGAGATTATGCTGAGTGAAATAAGTTAAGCAGAGAGAGTCAATTATCATATGGTTTCACTTATTTGTGGAGCATAACAAATAGCATGGAGGACATGGGGAGTTAGAGAGGAGAAGGGAGTTGGGGTAAATTGGAAGGGGATGTGAATCATGAGAGACTATGGACTCTGAAAAACAATCTGAGGGCTTTGAAGGGGAGGTGGGGTGGAAGGTTGGGGTACCAGGTGGTGGGTATTATAGAGGGCACAGATTGCATGGAGCACTGGGTGTGGTGAAAAAATAATGAATACTGTTATGCTGAAAATAAATTTTTAAAAAAGTAATTACAATAAAAAAAAAAGCACCAAATGCAAAGAAAGCACTGGTTAAAGCCTGCTGTCTGTAGCAAAAGGACTAGAAAAGAGGCAGTTTAGGAAGACAGAAAACTATTATTTTTTTTTAAGACAGAAAACTTTTTTTTAACACCTCCCCCACTCCAGCCCAATCTCAAGACAGAAAACTTTAAGATAATTGTTCTACTCTAGTCAAATACCACACGAAAACCATGGCCCTACCTTAACCCACATTGGAAAAGACTTCCACCTTCTTCACATTGTAATAAAGAAACCCCTCTGCTAGAGTGCTGTTGGAGGAGACCTAGTAGAGAATTAGGACTTTCAACATTCCTCATTGGTAGTGATACTACCTCCCTGCCCCACAGTATCAGTAGAGGTGTAAGTTATCTATATATAATGTAGTACCTTGAACAACCACTAAAAAACTGTACAAAGAGGTACATTTTAAAATAACATAGTAAGTCTGAGGATTTTTAAAAATTATTTAAATAACAATAAAAAATGTTTAAGACAGATCAAAGAAAATAGAAATGGAATACTTGAAGAACAAAGAGAAACAAAAGATATAATGGCATCCATAAGTCACAACATATCAATAATTATATTAAATGTCAATGGTTTAAATATACCGACTATAAGACAGCAATTGACAGGGTATATTAAAAACTGTGGCCAACTATATGATGTCTATAAGAAACACACTTCAAATATAACAATATAGAAAGATTGAAAGTAAAAAAGATGAAAAATGAAAACATTAACCAAAATAAATCAGGAGTGGCTTTATAATATCATATAAAGTATATTGCAAAGCAAAGAAAATTAGAATAAGAAGGAACATTATATAATTATAAAAGATCAGTCTACTAAGAAGAGATAGTAATCCTAAAGTAATCTCTAAGAAGAGATAGTAACTCTCTAGTATGTACTAGAGAGTAAGCTGCAAAATATGGGAAGCAAAAACTGATAGAACTATAAGGAGAAATTGACAAATCCACAGTTATGGTTGGAGATTTCAGTACTCCTCTAGCAACACTGATAGAACCACTGAACAGAAAATTAGCTAGAATATAGAAGAGTTCAACAACATCATCAGCCAACGAAATCTAATTGACATTTATAGAAAGCTTTGCCCAGCCACAGCAGTATATACATGCTTTCTAAGTGTTTATGGAACATATACCAAAATAGAACATATTTTAGGCCATGAAACAAACCTCAACAAATTTAAGAGAATAGAAGTCATAAGTATATGCTCTCTGACCACAGTGGAATTATCTAGAAATCACCAGCAGAGGAATAACAGGAAAATTTCCAAGCATGTAGAAATTAAGCAGTGCAATTCTAAGTAAGCCATTGGGTCAAAGATTATACTGAAGTAAAAAGAAATTGAACTGATGAAAGTGAATATAGGACATAACAAAATTTGGGGGGGCACAGCTAAAGCAGTACTTAAGGGAAATTTATAGCACTTAGTGCTTTTGTTAGAAAAGAGGAAAAGTCTCAAATCAATAATCTAAGTTCTCACCTCCAGAATTTATAATGAACTCCTCAAACTCAACACACACAAAACAGACAATCATATCAAAAAATGGGCAGAAGATATGGACAGACACTTCTCTAATAAAGACATACAAATGGCTATCAGACATATGAAAAAATGTTCATCATTACTAGCCATCAGGGAGATTCAAATTAAAACTACATTGAGATATCACCTTACACCAGTTAGAATAACCAAAATTAGCAAGACAGGAAACAACATATGTTGGAGGGGATGTGGAGAAAGGGGAACCCTCTTCCACTGTTGGTGGGAATGCAAGTTGGTGCAGCCTCTTTGGAGAACAGTGTGGAAATTCCTCAAGAAATTAAAAATAGAACTTCCCTATGACCCTGCCATTGCACTCCTGGGTATTTACCCCAAAGATACAGATGTAGTGAAAAGAAGGGCCATCTGTACCCCCATGTTTATAGCAGCAATGGCCACGGTCGCCAAACTGTGGAAAGAACCAAGATGCCCTTCAACGGACGAATGGATAAGGAAGATGTGGTCCATATACACTATGGAGTATTATGCCTCCATCAGAAAGGATGAATACCCAACTTTTGTAGCAACATGGACGGGACTGGAAGAGATTATGCTGAGTGAAATAAGTCAAGCAGAGAGAGTCAATTATCATATGGTTTCACTTATTTGTGGAGCATAACAAAAAGCATGGAGGACATGGGGAGTTAGAGAGGAGAAGGGAGTTGGGGTAAATTGGAAGGGGATGTGAATCATGAGAGACTATGGACTCTGAAAAACAATCTGAGGGCTTTGAAGTGGTGGGGGGGTGGAAGGTTGGGGTACCAGGTGGTGGGTATTATAGAGGGCACAGATTGCATGGAGCACTGGGTGTGGTGAAAAAATAATGATACTGTTATGCTGAAAATAAATAAATTTTTAAAAATTTATATATAAAAAATTTATATATTGGGGGGAGGAGTCAAGATGGCGGAGAAGTAGCAGGCTGAGACTACCTCAGCTAGCAGGAGATCAGCTAGAGAGCTTATCTAAAGATTGCAAACACCTGCAAATCCATCGGCAGATCGAAGAGAAGAAGAACAGCAATTCTAGAAACAGAAAAACAACCACTTTCTGAAAGGTAGGACTGGCGGAGAAGTGAATCCAAAGCGACGGGAAGAGAGACCCCGGGGGGGAGGGGCCGGCTCCCGGCAAGCAGCGGAGCAACGGAGCACAAAATCAGGACTTTTAAAAGTCTGTTCCGCTGAGGGACATCGCTCCGGAGGCTAAACCGGGGCGAAGCCCACACGGGGTCGGCGTGACCTCAGGTCCCGCGGGGTCACAGAAGGAGGGGGTGTCTGAGTGTCGCAGAGCTTGCGGTTATTGGAACGGGAAAGCCGGCTGCAGAGACAGAGCCGACAGTAAGCTCGCAGCTCGGAGTTGCCTTGAACCGTTCGCAAGCTTGGTGAGCTCGGAGCGCGGCCGGAGGTTAGGCAGACTCGAGTTACCAGGAGCAGTTCGCTGAGGGCGCACAGGGGAGCGGGGCCCTGGGCTCTCGGCTCCTCCGGGCCGGAGACCAGGAGGCCGCCATTTGTATTCCCGTCCTCCGGAACTCTACGGAAAGCGCTCAGGGAACAAAAGCTCCTGAAAGCAAAGCCGAGCGGATCACTCAGCCCCGGCCCCTGGTAAGGGCGGTGTAATTCCGCCTGGGGCAAAGACACTTGAGAATCACTACACCAGGCCCCTCCCCCAGAAGATCAACAAGAAATCCAGGCAAGACCAACTTCACCTAACAAGGAGTGCAGTTTCAATACCAAGGAGAGAGCAGCAGAATTCCAGAGGAGGAGAAAACAAACCACGGAACTCATGGCTTTCTGCCGGTGATTTTTTAGTCTTGCAGTTAATTTATTTTTTTTTCTTTTTCATTTTTTTTCTCTTCTTCTGCTAAAATTTTTTATAATTTTACCCTTTTCTTTTTTAACGTTTTTTAACTAGATTATCTAATATATATATATTTTGCTTTTTTATACTTTTCTTTATTCATTTTCTTTTTTTAATTCTTTTTTTTTCTTTCTTTCTTTTTGAACCTCTTTTTATCCCCAAATCAGAAGAGATCCTAATCTCTTCAATCTTTTTTTTCTTAACTCTTTTTTAAATTCTTGATTGAATTTTTAATTCAATCTCTTTTTTTAAATTCTTTTTTTCTTTCTTTCTTTTTGAACCTCTTTTTATCCCCAAATCAGAAGAGATCCCAAACAGAAGAGATTGGGAGATCCCAATCAGAAGAGATTGGGAGATCCCAATCAAAGGAGATCCCAATCAGAGGAGATCCCTCACCCAATCGTGAGGGGCGAGAAATCCCCCCACATGATTTGGGATCTCTTCTGATTTGGTTAAAGTATATTTTCCTGGGATTGTTGCCACCCTTTTAGTATTTTAGTTGCTCCCTCATATACTCTTAGCTGGACAAAATGACAAGGCGGAAAAATTCACAACAAAAAAAAGAACAAGAGGCAGTACCGAAGGCTAGGGACCTAATCAATACAGACATTGGTAATATGTCAGATCTAGAGTTCAAAATGACAATTCTCAAGGTTATAGCCGGGCTTGAAAAAGGCATGGAAGATATTAGAGAAACCCTCTCCAGAGATATAAAAGCACTTTCTGGAGAAATAAAAGAACTAAAATCTAACCAAGTTGAAATCAAAAAGGCTATTAATGAAGTTCAATCAAAAATGGAGGCTCTCACTGCTAGGATAAATGAGGCAGAAGAAAGAATTAGCGATATAGAAGACCAAATGACAGAGAATAAAGAAGCTGAGCAAAAGAGGGACAAACAGCTACTGGACCATAGGGGAGAATTCGAGAGATAAGTGACACCATAAGACGAAACAACATTAGAATAATTGGGATTCCAGAAGAAGAAGAAAGAGAGAGGGGAGCAGAAGGTATACTGGAGAGAATTATTGGGGAGAATTTCCCCAATATGGCAAAGGGAACGAGCATCAAAATTCAGGAGGTTCAGAGAACGCCCCTCAAAATCAATAAGAATAGGCCCACACCCCGTCACCTAATAGTAAAACTTACAAGCCTTAGTGACAAAGAGAAAATCTTGAAAGCAGCCCGGGAAAAGAAGTCTGTAACATACAATGGTAAAAGTATTAGATTGGCAGCTGACTTATCCACAGAGACCTGGCAGGCCAGAAAGAGCTGGCATGACATTTTCAGAGCACTAAACGAGAAAAGCATGCAGCCAAGAATACTATATCCAGCTAGGCTATCATTGAAAATAGAAGGAGAGATCAAAAGCTTCCAGGACAAACAAAAACTGAAAGAATTTGCAAACACCAAACCAGCTCTACAGGAAATACTGAAAGGGGTCCTCTAAGCAAAGAGAGAGCCTACAAGTGGTAGATCAGAAAGGAACAGAGACAATATACAGTAACAGTCACCTTACAGGCAATACAATGGCACTAAAATCATATCTCTCAATAGTTACCCTGAATGTTAATGGGCTAAATGCCCCAATCAAAAGACACAGGGTATCAGAATGGATAAAAAAACAAAACCCATCTATATGTTGCCTCCAAGAAACTCATTTTAAACCCGAAGACACCTCCAGACTTAAAGTGAGGGGGTGGAAAAGAATTTACCATGCTAATGGACATCAGAAAAAAGCAGGAGTGGCAATCCTTATATCAGATCAATTAGATTTTAAGCCAAAGACTATAATAAGAGATGAGGAAGGACACTATATCATACTCAAAGGGTCTGTCCAACAAGAAGATCTAACAATTTTAAATATCTATGCCCCCAACGTGGGAGCAGCCAACTATATAAACCAATTAATAACAAAATCAAAGAAACACATCAACAATAATACAATAATAGTAGGGGACTTTAACACTCCCCTCACTGAAATGGACAGATCATCCAAGCAAAAGATCAACAGGGAAATAAAGGCCTTAAATGATACACTGGATGAGATGGACATCACAGATATATTCAGAACATTTCATCCCAAAGCAACAGAATACACATTCTTCTCTAGTGCACATGGAACATTCTCCAGAATAGATCACATCCTCGGTCCTAAATCAGGACTCAACCGGTATCAAAAGATTGGGATCATTCCCTGCATATTTTCAGACCACAATGCTCTGAAGCTAGAACTCAACCACAAGAGGAAGTTTGGAAAGAACACAAATACATGGAGACTAAACAGCATCCTTCTAAAGAATGAATGGGTCAACCGGGAAATTAAAGAAGAATTGAAAAAAATCATGGAAACAAATGATAATGAAAATACAACGGTTCAAAATCTGTGGGACACAACAAAGGCAGTCCTGAGAGGAAAATATATAGCGGTACAAGCTTTTCTCAAGAAACAAGAAAGGTCTCAGGTACACAACCTAACCCTACACCTTAAGGAGCTGGAGAAAGAACAAGAAAGAAACCCTAAGCCCAGCAGGAGGAGAGAAATCATAAAGATCAGAGCAGAAATCAATGAAATAGAAACCAAAAAAACAATAGAACAAATCAACCAAACTAGGAGCTGGTTCTTTGAAAGAATTAATAAAATTGATAAACCCTTGGCCAGACTTATCAAAAAGAAAAGAGAAAGGACCCAAATAAATAAAATCATGAATGAAAGAGGAGAGATCACAACTAACACCAAAGAAATACAAACTATTATAAGAACATACTATGAGCAACTCTACGCCAACAAATTTGACAATCTGGAAGAAATGGATGCATTCCTAGAAACATATAAACTACCAAAATTGAACCAGGAAGAAATAGAAAGCCTGAACAGACCCATAACCAGTAAGGAGATTGAAACAGTCATTAAAAATCTCCAAACAAACAAAAGCCCAGGGCCAGACAGCTTCCCGGGGGAATTCTACCAAACATTTAAAGAAGAACTAATTCCTATTCTCCTGAAACTGTTCCAAAAAATAGAAATGGAAGGAAAACTCCCAAACTCATTTTATGAGGCCAGCATCACCTTGATCCCCAAACCAGACAAGGATCCCATCAAAAAAGAGAGCTATAGACCAATATCCTTGATGAACACAGATGCGAAAATTCTCACCAAAATACTAGCCAATAGGATTCAACAGTACATTAAAAGGATTATTCACCACGACCAAGTGGGATTTATCCCAGGGCTGCAAGGTTGGTTCAACATCCGCAAATCAGTCAATGTGATACAACACATCAATAAAAGAAAGAACAAGAACCATATGATACTCTCAATAGATGCTGAAAAAGCATTTGACAAAGTACAGCATCCCTTCCTGATCAAAACCCTTCAAAGTGTAGGGATAGAGGGCACATACCTCAATATCATCAAAGCCATCTATGAAAAACCCACTGCAAATATCATTCTCAATGGAGAAAAACTGAAAGCTTTTCCACTAAGGTCAGGAACACGGCAGGGATGTCCATTATCACCACTGCTATTCAACATAGTACTAGAAGTCCTAGCCTCAGCAATCAGACAACAAAAGGAAATTAAAGGCATCCAAATCGGCAAAGAAGAAGTCAAATTATCACTCTTCGCGGATGATATGATACTCTATGTGGAAAACCCAAAAGACTCCACTCCAAAACTGCTAGAACTTATACAGGAATTCAGTAAAGTGTCAGGATATAAGATCAATGCACAGAAATCAGTTGCATTTCTCTACACCAACAACAAGACAGAAGAAAGAGAAATTAAGGAGTCAATCCCATTTACAATTGCACCCCAAACCATAAGATACCTAGGAATAAACCTAACCAAAGAGGCACAGAATCTATACTCAGAAAACTATAAAGTACTCATGAAAGAAATTGAGGAAGACACAAAGAAATGGAAAAATGTTCCATGCTCCTGGATTGGAAGAATAAATATTGTGAAAATGTCTATGCTACCTAAAGCAATCTACACATTTAATGCAATTCCTATCAAAGTACCATCCATCTTCTTCAAAGAAATGGAACAAATAATTTTAAAATTTATATGGAACCAGAAAAGACCTCGAATAGCCAAAGGGATATTGAAAAACAAAGCCAAAGTTGGTGGCATCACAATTCCGGACTTCAAGCTTTATTACAAAGCTGTCATCATCAAGACAGCATGGTACTGGCACAAAAACAGACACATAGACCAATGGAATAGAATAGAGAGCCCAGAAATAGACCCTCAACTCTATGGTCAACTAATCTTCGACAAAGCAGGAAAGAATGTCCAATGGAAAAAAGACAGCCTCTTCAATAAATGGTGTTGGGAAAATTGGACAGCCACGTGCAGAAAAATGAAATTGGACCATTTCCTTACACCACACACAAAAATAGATTCAAAATGGATTAAGGACCTCAATGTGAGAAAGGAATCCATCAAAATCCTTGAGGAGAACACAGGCAGCAACCTCTTCGACCTCAGCCGCAGCAACATCTTCCTAGGAACATCGCCAAAGGCAAGGGAAGCAAGGGCAAAAATGAACTTTTGGGATTTCATCAAAATCAAAAGCTTTTGCACAGCAAAGGAAACAGTTAACAAAACCAAAAGACAACTGACAGAATGGGAGAAGATATTTGCAAACGACATATCAGATAAAGGACTAGTGTCCAAAATCTATAAAGAACTTAACAAACTCAACACCCAAAGAACAAATAATCCAATCAAGAAATGGGCAGAGGACATGAACAGACGTTTCTGCAAAGAAGACATCCAGATGGCCAACAGACACATGAAAAAGTGCTCCATATCACTCGGCATCAGGGAAATACAAATCAAAACCACAATGAGATATCACCTCACACCAGTCAGAATGGCTAAAATCAACAAGTCAGGAAATGACAGATGCTGGCGAGGATGCGGAGAAAGGGGAACCCTCCTACACTGTTGGTGGGAATGCAAGCTGGTGCAACCACTCTGGAAAACAGCATGGAGGTTCCTCAAAATGTTGAAAATAGAACTGCCCTATGACCCAGCAATTGCACTACTGGGAATTTACCCTAAAGATACAAACGTAGTGATCCAAAGTGGCACATGCACCCGAATGTTTATAGCAGCAATGTCCACAATAGCCAAACTATGGAAAGAACCTAGATGTCCATCAACAGATGAATGGATCAAGAAGATGTGGTATATATACACAATGGAATACTATGCAGCCATCAAAAGAAACGAAATCTTGCCATTTGCGACCACATGGATGGAACTAGAGCGTATCATGCTTAGCGAAATAAGTCAAGCGGAGAAAGACAACTATCATATGATCTCCCTGATATGAGGGAGTGGTGATGCAACATGGGGGCTTAAGTGGGTAGGAGAAGAATCCATGAAACAAGATGGGATAGGGAGGGAGAGAAACCATAAGTGACTCTTAATCTCACGAAACAAACTGTGGGTTGCTGGGGGGAGGGGGGTTGGGAGAAGGGGGGTAGGGTTATGGACATTGGGGAGGGTATGTGCTTTTGGGTAAATTGGAAGGGGAGATGAACCATGAGAGACTATGGACTCTGAAAAACAATCTGAGGGGTTTGAAGTGGCGGGGGGGGGTGGGAGGTTGGGGTACCAGGTGGTGGGTATTATAGTGGGCACAGCTTGCATGGAGCACTGGGTGTGGTGAAAAAATAATGAATACTGTTTTTCTGAAAATAAATAAATTGGAAAAAAAAATTTATATATTAAAAAAAAGAATTTACAAAAAGAACCGCAAAATAAGTTCAAAGAAAGCATAGAGAGGAAATAATAAAGATAAGAACAGATCAATGAATTTAAAAACAAATGTAGAAAAACTAACGGAACAAAAAGTTGATTCTTTGAAAAAGTCAATAAAGTTGATAAATGTTCAGCAAGATTAACAAGAAAAAACACAGAGAAGATGCAAATTACCAAGAGCAGGAATATTACTAAAGGTCCTCCTCCTCCAAATACTAGAAAGATAACACAGGAATATTAATAGCAACTTCACATACAAACACTTGACAATTTAGATTTTTTAGATTTTTATTTAAAGAGCCCTCTCATAAAAACAGGAGTAGTGGGGAATTTCCTCAGCTTGATAAAATGAATCTACAAAATCCTAAAGCCAACATCAAACTTGATGGTGAAAGACTATATGTCTTCCTCCTAGAAGTGGGAAGCAGCGGCTCTCACCACTCTTCTTTAGCATAGTGCTGTAAATTCTTGCCAGTGCAAAAAGCAAGATAAGGAAATAAAAGTTGTACATTCTAGAAATGAAGATATATATCTCTAGATGTGGATGACATAATTGTCTGTTTAGAAAATCCTGAAAAATCTACCAAAAAGTGCCCCTCCAGAAGACAAACAAAACTCACTTCCTATAATCATTAAGTGAATCCAGTACAAAACTGAATTGTTTTCCTATATCCTAGTAATGAACATGTGGACACTGAGATTAAAAGTGCAGTTCCATTGATAATTGCACAAATAAAAGAGAAATAGGTATAAATCTAACAAAACACAAATAAAACGTATTATACAAACTACAAAATACTATAAAAATAATCAAAGATCAAATAAATAGAGATATGTTCATGGTTTAGAAGACTCAGCATAGCAAGGATGTCAATTCTCTCCAAATAGAATATGCATGTTTAATGCAATACCTACCAAAATCTGAGCAAGATTTTTATAGTTGTAGACAGGTTATTTTATTTTTATTTTTTTTTAATTTTATTTATTTATTTGACATTTGACAGACAGAGATCACAAGTAGGCAGAGAGGCAGGCAGAGAGAGAGGAGGAAGCAGACTCCCTGCTGAGAAGAGAGCCCGATGCGGGGCTCGATCCCAGGACCCCGGGATCATCACCTGAGCTGAAGGCAGAGGTTTTAACCCACTGAGCCACCCAGGCGCCCCAATAGTTGTAGACAGGTTATTTTAAAATCTATGTGGAAAAGCAAAGGATCCAGAATAGTTAAGTAATTTTGAAAGAGAAAAGTGAAGTGGGAGGGATCACTCTAACCAATTTCAAAACTGATTATAAAACAACACTAATCAAGATTGTTTGGCATTTGTAGAGAGTTACACACATAGATCAAAGAAATGAAATAGAGAACTCAGAAATAGATCTATACAGATTTGCCCAACTGATTTTGACCAACATGCAGAAGGGATTAAATACAGAGAATAACTTGTATAACAAATTGTCCTGGAGAAGTTGGACATGGAGAAATGAATCTTGCCTAAACCTCATGACTTATACAAAATTTAACTCAAAATGGATTTTGGACTTAAATGTAAATTGCAGAATTATAAAACTTTTAGAAAAAATATATGAGAAAATTCAGTTTGAGATCTAGAACGAGGCAAAGAGTTCTTAGTTTGGATACCAAAAGCACGAATCATAGAAGGATACTTGATAAATTGGACTTGACCAATGTTTAAAATATTTGCTCTTTGAAAGACCTCATTAAAAGTATAAAAGGAAAGCTACAGACTAGGAGGATACATTTGCAAACCACATTATCTGACAACAAACTAGTATCTAAGACCTATAAAGAACTTTCAAACTTCAACAGTAAAAGAACAAATAATCCAATTATTAGTCAAAAGACATGAAGAAACATTCCACCAAAGTGGATATACATAGGGCAAATGAGTACACTAAAAGATGTACAATATCATTATCCATTAAGGAAATGCAAAATAGAAGTATAATGAGATATTTTCATACACCTATCAGAATGACTAAAAAAATATATGATAATACCAAATGCTGACAAGGATACAGAGAAGATCACTGACACATTGCTGTGTTGAGAATATAAAAAAGCATAGCCTTTCTGGAAAACTGTTTGACAATTTCTACCTGTGCAACCATCAAGTTGTTTTTTGTACTATCAGTAACGAGTGACCATTAGTGCTTCCATAGTGACTGGATCTTTCTTCTGATTGACTGGGTCTTTTTAAAAATAGCAGTTACTTCCAATGAAGTTGTGATAAAACTGCAAGCCTGGGAGCCATCTTGCCTTAGATGACTTTGGGTATCTTACGCTTTTGCATTAATTTTAAGCCATGCAATTGCCATTATTTCTAGGTTCTTAGATGAACATCATTATAACTGTGAAATTTTGACAGCTTTTTTTTAATGGCTGTAATCCTTACTGTTGCTTCCAGGACATTGACTTTGAACCTATTTAGGAGCCCTAGTGAAGTTTCATATGGCAGGCCCAGAGTAATACTGGGGCAAAAGGCAAAGTTGTTCTGTTTCCCACCTGCTACCTCCAGCTGTGCTCCAGCCATGAAGCCAAAGGGAATGCATAGCTAGGCATGTACGTACCTGTAACATGAAGTATCTCTGGAAGCCTGCCCGAATTTTCAACTGCATACCCAGCGAAGAGGACTTGAGTTGCCCTTATTGCTGCTGGATAAATGGACTGTGGCACAGAGAGAATTAAATTCCTCCAGGGATGTAATAGAGTGTCTGGGTCCAGAGGGTCCTTCAGGTTTTGCTGGTTGGCTGACTTCCAAATCCAATAGTGGTTCAAGGGCTTTCTTTTCCTGTTAAGTGACTGTGCAGAGTGATCCCTCCTCCATGGAGCCCATACCTTCATGGGGCATACTTCCTTGAGATTTAACCAGACACCAGTCCAAATCAAACCTGTAGCAATCAAAATCCCAAATGATGCTGCCCTCTCATTAACAGTGCTTTTCTTTTCTTACTTTTTTTTTTTTTTTTTTTTGAGAGAGAGAGAGAGCATGAGCAAGTGGTGGGGAGGGAGAGGGAGAGAAAGAATCTCAAGCAGGCTCTACCCAGGGGTCAATGTAACAACCCTGAGATCATGACCTGAGCTGAAACCAAGAGTCAGATGCCCAGGCACCCCAACAGTGCATTTCTAATTGGAAAAGGGTGGTGGTTTTGAGGCAAGGGGTGGGTGTTTAACGTGTGCGGTCTGCCTGATTGCTTTTGAACCCTGGGGGTTCTGGGCTCTTGCTATTTGTCTGGTTGTCCTGGTGTCTTAAGCTTTAGGAATGACAAGTACTATGTACTGGTTTGGAAAGGTCAGCCTTGCCAGAAAGAGATTCTATCCTTATTAACATCCCAGCTTGATTAATGTCTGCTGTTTCTCTTTTTCCCTCCATTTTTTGTTCACTGGACCTTTGGTTCACCAATTTTTTTATTTACTGAAATTTGGAAGGTGGAGACAGAAGAAGAAAAGGTTTTTAAACTTCGAATTCTCAGTGTTTGGCGTCTAGCACCTGATTTTTTGGTTCAGATTGGAAGTATTTGGATAAGGTTAAATTTTAATTTTCTCCTTAGTATATTATCCTTGATTTTTACTTTATTCTATCCTTGTCAAAATTCACTATAAGTTTGTATGTGTCTGGATTGTTTAGTATTGCAGAATTCTTCAGGCATAAGTGGTGGTTATTTAGGCAATTGTATTCAACACCCATAATGCACACATAGATATTCAAACATTTTTGATGGTGAAAGCTTCTTTAAAAAAAAAAACAAAAACAATTTTATTTATTTATTTGACAGACAGAGATAACAAGTAGACAGAGAGGCAGGCAGAGAGAGAGAAGAAGGAAGCAGGCTCCCTGCTGAGCAGAGAGCCCAATGCGGGGCTGGATCCCAGGATCCTGGGACCACAAGCCGAGCTGAAGGCAGTCTTTAACCCACTGAGCCACCCAGGTATCCCAATGGTAAGTTTCTTAGGATGTAGAGTGGCACAGCTGCTTATAATGGGAAATTCTGGTTGATAAAGAATAAAGTTATTTTTTGTGGCAATAAAACACTGAAGAAAATAACCATTTGCTGTGCTTATTTATAAACTAGAATCCCTTATAGGATCTTAAACAATAATGAAAAGAAAAACAGAAATGAGAACTTGCCCCTCCTGAGAGTTTACTTTCTTCACTCTACATTCCCTAGCCGGAAGCCTCAATTTTTTAAATTGTGAATTTTTAAGAAGAGCATCATTTTGCATTTCCTGGACAATATATCATGCAGTGACTCACAGAGCTGGGGTGTGCAGGGCAGGCACATTGGGTTGCTGTAACTGAGAACAAGATGACATGATGTCACAGAGTCAGTGTGTAATGCGTCATCCACACACTATTACAGAGCAGCTCTCGGCTTGATTCTGAATGTCAGAAGATGCTGCAGAATGCTGGAGGGAAAAAATCTGTCTAATGGGACTGTCTACTGCACTCATAAAATAAAAACCAATTTGATCCTTCAGAGGTACCTTTACTCCCAAAGGATCCCAGTGTACTCGGCTCCTGCCCCAGGAGTATTAGTCATACATCTCTGAAACATCATCTCCTCTGTGCTAGAAGAGGCAGGTCCCTCTGAGGCAGCCCTTTCTGCAACAGGTTTTATTTTGAGAGGGATATTAAATAGTATTTCAAATAAATGACAGGGGAAATGATAGAAAGGCAAATGCAATTTCCCCTGTTGGAATTTGAATAAGATACTGTGGTTAATAATTCTCCTCTTTTTTTTTTTAGGCCTGTATGGTTTAAGAGGAAACCCCCCTCTATATTGCAGAGAACGTAGTGTGAATTCACAGGGACTTGGATAGGATGAAGAGGTCAGAGAAAACAGGTGAGAACATTTGGAGGAAAAGTAGACAGTACCCAATACCTAGGAAAGGAAATCAACCAGTAGATTTAAATGCAGAGAAAGCTGTTAGGCCATCACCTTTTTGAAAACGCATCAAGAGTTTTGAAGCTCTTGAACGTCCAGCATCTTGAATATGGAGAGTGTTTAAAAGACAATCTGTGCTAAAACCCTTGTAAGTAACGGAGGAGTAAAAATTAAAAATGTAGCAGGTGAGTGCAAGCTTTCCATGGCCTGCTTCTAGTTCTCAAAAGAAAAATCTTGCTTGATATTTTGTTTCCCTGTGGTAAAACAAAGGAGAGAAAGGAAAAATGTGGGGTTGTGTTCACAGCATTAAGTCTCATGATTTTTTTTCTAGAGGGCTGTTGCCCTAGTAGCCTCTAAGTCAGTTCAGCATTCCCTCATCTTTCATCAGATGAACCGGTTAGTTTCATATAGTAATTTTTTTATCTGTATTTTTCTGATTCCTTCTGATTTCTATAGTGTGGTCTCTGAGTTTTCTCACATTTTAAAATAAGTATCTATTATAAAATATGTTCATTAAAAGTTGTACCTGTTCATTAGATTTGGAAAAGAGGTATACAGAAAAAAGAGAAAAAAGTCTATAATCCCACCACCTAAACACATCAACCATTTGTGTTTTGGTGAACTGTCTGCCCGACTATATTTTTCTTTGCATAAATTTTACTTTAAAATGTGAAATCACAACATAGATTATGTGTACTTTGGTTCCCTTTGCCATTTGACTTATTGCTACTTCTTAAGTATTTTCCATAGTATGACACTCTTCAGAATCCTTGTTTTAAAGATTTTATTTATTTATTTGACAGAGAGAGATCACAAGTAGGCAGAGAGGCAGGCAGAGAGAGAGAGGAGGAAGCAGGCCCCCTGCTGAGCAGAGAGCCCGATGTGGGACTTGATCCCAGGACCCTGAGATCATGACCTGAGCCGAAGGCAGCGGCTTAACCCACTGAGCCACCCAGGCGCCCCAGAATCCTTGTTTTAATTATGTCATAATATTCCATTGAGTGGAATAATATTATTTTAACTATGTTCTCTCACATATAGACTTTCAGTTTTTCATCATAAACAATGCTAAAATGAATACCGCTGTGCAGATTGTGTTAATCTAAAGCTAAGAAGATACCAATTTATATCAAAACTAATTCATCAAATCGTCTTGACTAAGACATAGAACTTTAAAACAGAATTCTAAACTTTTCTAACACCTACTGTAAGCCTCTCTCTGATCTCCCCCCCCCTCCTCTACGAGGAGGAGAATCATACCGCTCCTGTGGGTTTCTCCTTTCTCCCATCAACTATGTCATTTCACTAATCCAGACTTGCCTCAGTTGAGCTCTTGACTGTCAGGTTTTTCAGTGACTAGACCATCTTTTTGGAATGGTTCAGTCAGCCTGTGTGCTGCTGTCTCTAAGAGAAACAGACTTCAGCAACTTTTTGATAAATTTACCTCAAGCTTCCTAGAAACAATTTAGGTCTGAAATAATCTAGTTTGGTTGGTATCAAGGACATTGTAATTTAGTGATATTTGCTACATTTTTTTAGGGGAGGGGGCCAGGCCTTCTCCTTGGCAGAGTATGGAAGAACAGAGTGAGGTAACTGGCAAGATAGTGAGCACATAAGCTCTAAGTAATGTGACTTGGAAGTGGGGGGACGGTCTGGGAGAAGATCAATGAGGGAAGTCTCAGTAATTTTTCATCTGAAGTCAATTTGCAGCATGACCACGAACAACAAATTTAGATGTGCTCACGTGCTTGGATGAATGTCTTGGTAAGGACCTAAATTGGAAAAGGAATCTCATGCAGCATATTATATCTATTTTGGCTGATAGTTCCTAAGTGGAAAGCTGGAACCTTAAAGATTTTGTGGGCCAATCACATGCTTTAGAACCATACAGTATCACATAGTTAATATGACATACTGAATGGAAAGTAAGATGTTCATGATTGATTCAGATAATTTTATCATTTGATTATAAGTTTTGAGCTTGATGGTTTAGGCAACAGCCAAGACCAATGAGCAAGAGGATATGAAATATCACTACCATCCCACCTACCTGTGACCATCCAGACTTCTTTGTACCATAGCACTACATGTGGGAGCTGCTTCATGTAGGGGGAGGCAAGAACAAGTGTGTGTGTGTGTGTGTGTGTGTGTGTGTGTATTTAGTGGTACATACTACTCTGCTATGAGCCCCTCATGGCCAGACCCTCTTGGCAGATTGTTAGAATGGGTCATTACTACTGCTATGTACCCAGTGTGCCGATGGGAGTGACTCTGCAGGCATGTGTACCCACCTATCATAGGTGCTTCCTTGGAGATGTCTGGATTTGGTCAAGGGTATTGCTTGGCCTTACATAAATTGTCACTTTTACCAGTTAGGGCCTCCTATGTCTTCCTTTATTCATCTACATGATTCTTCTTGCTTAGGAAGTAGTGGGCAGCAGTAGGGCACCAAAGAGTCTGATTTTTGAGTGCCAAACAATTTAAACTCTGCTTTTTTGAGGTTGTGCAAGGGCCCTGGGAAAGCATGTGAAACTGAACCTTGCCTGCCAGGTTGGGCGGGTGGCTTTTACGCCCACAGCTTCTGTCAGAGAGGGAGTCCCCGTAGTAAATGCTCTCTGATTTTGTGGGGCGAAGCTCTCAGGTACTAATTGGTTTCCACATGCACAGCTCTCATGTTGCACAGAGACCAAGAAATAAAAGGGTTTTGAAGCATGGTGCAGATAGCTACATATGTGCATAATTGCAATTTTCTTTGCAGTACTTCTGCCCAGTAGGTTGTAGTTGCTCAGGGATAACTGAACCATATACGGGTCATGAGGGTCTTATAAAGGGAGACTGCATCATCCAAGCAACAGCTATTGACCTTCCTTATCCTGGCTCTGTACAGGGGGTAATAAATGAATGGTGGTGTTACGTTTTGGTGTGGATGAAATGTAAAGAATCTGGGATATTATTCACAGTGCCAAATAAATTGTCTTAGAGAAGTGCCAAAAGCTGTAATGTCCACTCAGTTCAGTTTTAGAGAGGAATGAAGGCACTCAGGTCAAAGCACTTATTGTTAAGGGAGGTGAGCCTTTTCTCAAAGCCAGCTTCCCTAGTTTAACTGCTTACATGAGCCAAACTGACCAGAATTGACTGAACTCACCTATTTAGCATACATGGTCCCAACTGTGTAGCTACTGGGATCCAGACATATCAGTTCTCACCAGGCCATTACCAAATGTTACTCCAAAATGAATTCGGTGTAACCCTGAGGAGCAATTACCAAAGGCTGGAATCGGACCCAGGGCTGATGAGGGTCCACGTTAAGTGGGGAAGAACTTGTCTGAGGAATGCAGTTGAGCTGGGTGGATGATTGTGATGTCATAAACTTGAGAGAAGAGTAGCCGTTATTGGGGTTTTGTTTGTGTTTATAAGGGAGGAGGAATGGTGTCTAGAAGCAGCAGTAAGGAGCAGGGACAATGTCCACCTTTCTTCATGGTGTCTAGGAAGAAAATGAATGAGCAGCCTTCACTGAGAAGCCTTCGAGGAGGGTAATATCATTACTTTTTCATTAAGTATGTGTTGAGCACATCTGAGTGCTGGGGAAACTGTGTGCACTTGTGATCTGGGGAGACGAACAAATGCAGCACCGAAATCAATGCTCTTTCCATCCAGCATTCTCTCAAGTCAAGGAGGATCAGTCAGGTAGAAGTAGAGCTCCATGGAGTCTCAGGGTGTGTGGGAATTCATTTACAGTGGACAGGAGTATAGGCCAGAAGAGAAAGTGTTGGAGAAAGGGAGTATTGAGGGTCCAGGTGAAGGAATCCCTCTCTCGTCACTGCAGCTGCTTCTGGCTTGTTTTTTTCCCCACACACTGGCTTACTGTCTTCCTCTGTCCACTTGGCAGAAAATGGCTATCTGCAAAGACCCTGGGCTTTCCCCAATCCAGGGACCAACCCAGATTGAAACTGGACACTTTTAACCCCAGTTCTGAATTTCCAGCTCTGACCCACATAGGTTACCATAGCCAGGAGGGTAGGTCACAGTGTAAATATGACTGGAACGCCTAGCTTGGCAAGGGGCATTGTCCAGAGAAGAGAGATTGTTGAGAACTGGGTGAAAAGCCTAAAGGGTCTTTTTTCTGGGCCACTTTTCAGGTTTGGGGAGGATGTTGGGTGAGAGTCCGCCAGTGTGGAGTTTGCACAGGGGCAGCTGCTGCTCTTGGGGTGACTGGCACATCGTTGCTTTTCCCCTGAAGCCTCTTTTTTTTTTTTTTTAAGTTTTCAGCATAACAGTATTCATTATTTTTGCACCACACCCGTGCTTCATGCAAGCCGTGCCCTCTATAATACCCACCACCTGGTACCCCGACCTCCCACTCCCCGCCCCTTCAAACCCCTCAGATTGTTTTTCAGAGACCATAGTCTCTCATGGTTCACATCCCCTTCCAATTTACCCCAACTCCCTTCTCCTCTCTAACTCCCCATGTCCTCCATGCTTTTTGTTATGCTCCACAAATAAGTGAAACCATATGATAATTGACTCTCTCTGCTTGACTTATTTCACTCAGCATAATCTCTTCCAGTCCCGTCCATGTTGCTACAAAAGTTGGGTATTCGTCCTTTCTGATAGAGGCATAATACTCCATAGTGTATATGGACCACATCTTCCTTATCCATTCGTCCGTTGAAGGGCATCTTGGTTCTTTCCACAGTTTGGCGACCGTGGCCATTGCTGCTATAAACATGGGGGTACAGATGGCCCTTCTTTTCACTACATCTGTATCTTTGGGATAAATACCCAGGAGTGCAATGGCAGGGTCATAGGGAAGTTCTATTTTTAATTTCTTGAGGAATTTCCACACTGTTCTCCAAAGAGGCTGCACCAACTTGCATTCCCACCAACAGTGGAAGAGGGTTCCCCTTTCTCCACATCCTCTCCAACACATGTTGTTTCCTGTTTTGTAAATTTTGGCCATTCTAACTGGTGTAAGGTGATATCTCAATGTAGTTTTAATTTGAATCTCCCTGATGGCTAGTGATGATGAACATTTTTTCATGTTTCTGATAGCCATTTGTATGTCTTCATTGGAGAAGTGTCTGTCCATATCTTCTGCCCATTTTTTGATATGATTGTCTGTTTTGTGTGTGTTGAGTTTGAGGAGTTCATTATAGATCCTGGATATCAATCTTTTGTCTATACTGTCATTTGCAAATATCTTCTCCCATTCCATGGGTTGCCTCTTTGTTTTCTTGACTGTTTCCTTGGCTGTGCAGAAGCTTTTGATTTTGATGAAGTCCCAAAAGTTCATTTTCACTTTTGTTTCCTTTGCCTTTGGAGACGTATCTTGAAAGAAGTTGCTGTGGCTGATATCGAAGACATTACTGCCTATGTTCTCCTCTAGGATTTTGAGGGATTCCTGTCTCACATTGAGGTATTTTATCTAAAGGCAGAAAAAGGCCAAAATACTCTCCAATCTGGTCAGATTAATCTTGATAATAAAGAGACAGCTTTATTCTCCTGCTCTAGGATTAAAAGGAATCTACATTGGGTTTCCATCTCCTGTGCAGGTCATTGTTATTTGGCAGCAGTTTTTATTCATAAAGAAAATGTAGTATATCTTTGAGCCAAATGAAAAATGAAAATACATCTAAATGACAGAGTAACATTTTGCTAATTTCTCTCAACCAGCTAAGCTTCATATCTGTGCAGTTCTCATCTTCCTGCACAGGAAACCTCTTTGCTTCTTAGACACACTCTTTGTGCATCCAAGGTAATCTGTCAGAGCTGGGGCAGCTGCTGGTGTCCCTGAGCTTCGGGGCCTGGATCACTCTTCATTTCCTGGTGCTGACGGCAAGAGCAGCTCTCTTATTGATCATGTCAGTTTTGGCCTTTGGTATCTGATGGATGGAGCCTTGGTCTGGGTTTATGGGTTATATTTTTAATGGGAGATAGTCAAAACTCAAAGAATATGAGTGGATCCTTGGCTTGGCACTCCCTGCTTGGACAGACCCTGGAGACAAGATGATAGGGATCTAATTTTAGAGCAGATGGAGACCTCTCAGGGGCAGAGAGAATAAATCAAGCTTTATCCCTGAATTCATTTGCTCCATTCATTTATAGTTTGTGTTTCCAGTACAATATTGCTCACTCAATGCATAATAACAACACAGTGATCTGGATCCTACCCTCAGGGAGATTTCTGTCTTGTAATAGTTTCCATCAGCATGACTGCTTTGATACCGAGTGGAGGCATTAGAAGAAAACTTAGAAGTGTCTGACCTACACATGAGGGGAGCTGAGAGGGCTCCAGGAGGAGGTGGTAGGTGGAGATGTGAATGATGAGCAGCTGTCAGCTGGTGAGGAGGGCATGGAGATAATGTTCTGGGTATAGGCACAGCTGTTTTGGAGAGAGGAGAGCAAGGTGTGTTAGAGCATCTGTGGAAGCTCAGGAGCAGAGGCATGAGATGGCCTGGGGCTAGGACAGGAGCCACATTGTGCAGACTAACAACCTGGCACTTCTCCCAAAGAGAAGATAAGCCACTGAAAGGCTTTAAGCAGAAGGGATGCAGACACTTCTCCTTCAGTGCCCCTAGCCTCTCCTGCAGGGTCAACAATGCTTTAATGAAATGTTGTGATTCCAGTTGGGCAAATGTTCCCAGGCCCATAGTCATTCTATCCATGTGTATGAATTAGAAATGAATTTTTTTTTAAAGTATGTATTTAGTCCTGTCTGCTGGGGTCAGCTGAGGCCCTTTCTCAGTTTCCTGTCTTTATATACCGAGTTCCTACAAATCTTTGGGACTCAAATCCTGGACTCCTGTCCAGTCTGGTTTCTTGCCTTGGTGGAAGGAGGGATGTCTATAGGAACCCATGACATATGTTTGTCTCTGCTTGCCTGGTGGGAAGTGGGTTGCTTTCCCTGTGAGGTATACAGGAACCCATGTCATTTCTGCATAGTCTGTAGAAAGTGTGGGGACAGGAACTTAAGTCACAGCTGTTATATCGAGGCTCTGCAAAGCTTCCAACAGGGCCCAATATGCTGAGGTTTACTTGGGTACAGGGAGGTTATTTTCATCTCTTTGAGCCGCTTCATTCTGTGCTTTCACTGGGGTGGCCTTCTTGCCTCATCCCAGTATTTGCGTCAACAACTGGGGGTGGCAGGGGATGGAAGAGACAATTGAGGAAGATTCCAGTTATGCCAGTAAGATTTGGTTTATGTACTCTGTGCTGGAAGTGCAAGAGGACAAAGTTCAGTTTTGTTCCATTCAGAGTTTTTTAAAAAAAACATATAATGTATTATTTGTTTTGAGGGTACAGTTCTGTGATTCATCAGTCTTACATAATCCACAGCACTCACCATAGCACATACCCTCCCCAGTGTCCATCACCCAGCCACCCCATTCCTCCCTCCCCCACTCCCCAGCAACCCTGTTTGTTTCATGAGATTAAGAGTCTCTTATGGTTTTTCTCTCTCTCTGGTTTCGTCTTGTTTCATTTTTCCCTCCCTTCCCCTATGATCCTCTGTTTTGTTTGTCAAATTCCTCATATCAGTGAGATCATATGATAATTGTTTTTCTCTGATTGACATTTTGTTTAGCATAATACCCTCTAGTTCTATTCGCAACGTTGTAAATGGCAAGATTTCATTTTCTGTTGGCTGCATAGTATTCCATTGTCTATATATACCACATCTTCTTTAACCATTCACCTGCTGATGGACATCTAGGTTCTTTCCATAGGTTGGCTATTGTGGACATTGCTGCTATAAACATTGGGGTGCACATGCCCCTCTGGATCACTACATTTATATATTTGTGGTAAATACCCAGTAGTGCAATTGCTGGGTCATAGGGTAACTCTATTTTCAGCTTTTTTGAGGAACCTCCATACTGTTTTCTGGAGTAGCTGCACCAGCTTGCATTCCCACCAACAGTGGAGGGTTCCCCTTTCTCTGAATCCTTGCCAATATGTCATTTCCTGACTGGTTAATTTTAGCCATTCTGACTGGTGTGAGGTGGTATCTCACTGTGATTTTGATTTGTACTTCCCTGATGCTGAGTGATGTTGAGCACTTTTTCATGTGTCTGTTGGCTATTTGATGTCTTCTTGAAAGAAATATCTGTTCATGTCTTCTGTCCATTTCATGATTGGATTATTTGTTCTTTGGGTATTGAGTTTGATAAGTTCTTTTTTTAAAAAATTATTTTTATTACATTATGTTAGTTACCATACAGTACATCTTTAGTTTTTGATGTAGTGTTCCAAAATTATTGTTTACATATAATACCTAGTGCTTCATGCAGTATATGATCTCCTTAACACCCATCACCAGGCCAACCCATCCCCTATCCCCCTCCCCTCTAAAACTCCCAGTTTGTTTCTCGGAGTCCATAGTCTCTCATGGTTTGTCTCCCCCTCTGATTTCCACCCCCTCATCTTTTCCTTCCTTCTCCTAATGTCCTCTGTGCTATGTCTTATGTTCCACAAGTAAGTGAAACCATATGGTAAGTTCTTTATAGATTTTGAATACTAGTCCTTTATCTGATATGTCATTTGCAAATACCTTCTCTCATTCTGTCGGTTGTCTTTTGGTTTTGTTGATTGTTTCCTTTGCTGTGCAAGAGCTTTTTATCTTGATGAAGTCCCAATAGTTCATTTTTGGCCTTGCTTCCCTTGCCTTTGGTGATGTTTCTAAGAAGTTGATGCGACTGAGGTCTAAGAGTTTGCTGCCTGTGTTCTCCTCAAGGATTTTGATGGATGCCTGTTTCACAACCAGGTCTTTCATCCATTTCAGAGTTTTATTTCTGACTGTGATTACTGGAGACCTGAAGGTGTTGAAGATGATTTAGTGAAGAATATTGGCCCAGGAATCAAATACACCCAGGCTGGCCAACTGACTTTGTCCCCTACTGACCATGTGAGTATTTGGCAGATAAGCCATCTGTTTCTTCTTTAATAGAGTGGGGATAAAGGTTCAGACAGTTGCTGTGAAGGCTTTTCTTTTCCAGCATTTTTGAGATATAATTGACATAACATTGGGTAAGTTGAAGGTGTACAATGTGGTTATTTGCAACATTTATGTTGCAAAATGATTACTACAATAAAGTTAAGTAACATATTCATCGCTTCGCATAATTACAATATTTCTGTGTGTATGAAGAGAACATTTAAGATCTCTCTTACCAACTTTATATAATACAAGTATTGTTAACTGTAGTCACTATGCAATATATTGGATCCCCTGAACTTATTTATCCTATAATTAGAAATTTGTACCCTTTGACACACATCTCTCCAATTCCCCCGACTCCCAGCCCCCGGCAGCCACCTTTCTAATCTCTTTTCTATGAGTTTAGCTTTTCTTTCTTTTTTTTTTTTTTTTTCAATTTATTTATTTTCAGAAAAACAGTATTCATTATTTTTTCACCACACCCAGTGCTCCATGCAAGCCATGCCCTCTATAATACCCACCACCTGGAACCCCAACCTCCAACCCCTCTGCCATTTCAAACCCCTCAGATTGTTTTTCAGAGTCAATAGTCTCTCATGGTTCACCACCCCTTCCAATTTACCCAAAAGCACATACCCTCCCCAATGTCCATAACCCTACCCTCCTTCTCCCAACCCCCCTCCCCCCAGCAACCCACAGTTTGTTTCGTGAGATTAAGAGTCACTTATGGTTTGTCTCCCACCCTATCCCATCTTGTTTCATGGATTCTTCTCCTACCCACTTAAGCCCCCATGTTGCATCACTACTTCCTCATATAAGGGAGATCATATGATAGTTGTCTTTCTCCGCTTGACTTATTTCGCTAAGCATGATACGCTCTAGTTCCATCCACGTTGCAAATGGCAAGATTTCGTTTCTTATGATGGCTGCATAGTATTCCATTGTGTATATATACCACATCTTCTTGATCCATTCATCTGTTGATGGACATCTAGGTTCTTTCCATAGTTTGGCTATTGTGGACATTGCTGCTATAAACATTCGGGTGCACGTGCCCCTTTGGATCACTACGTTTGTATCTTTAGGGTAAATACCCAGTAGTGCAATTGCTGGGTCATAGGGCAGTTCTATTTTCAACATTTTGAGGAACCTCCATGCTGTTTTCCAGAGTGGTTGCACCAGCTTGCATTCCCACCAACAGTGTAGGAGGGTTCCCCTTTCTCCGCATCCACGCCAGCATCTGTCATTTCCTGACTTGTTGATTTTAGCCATTCTGACTGGTGTGAGGTGATATCTCATTGTGGTTTTGATTTGTATTTCCCTGATGCCGAGTGATATGGAGCACTTTTTCATGTGTCTGTTGGCCATCTGGATGTCTTCTTTGCAGAAATGTCTGTTCATGTCCTCTGCCCATTTCTTGATTGGATTATTTGTTCTTTGGGTGTTGAGTTTGTTAAGTTCTTTATAGATTTTGGACACTAGTCCTTTATCTGATATGTCGTTTGCAAATATCTTCTCCCATTCTGTCAGTTGTCTTTTGATTTTGTTAACTGTTTCCTTTGCTGTGCAAAAGCTTTTGATCTTGATGAAATCCCAACAGTTCATTTTTGCCTTTGCTTCCCTTGCCTTTGGCGATGTTCCTAGGAAGATGTTGCTGCGGCTGAGGTCGAAGAGGTTGCTGCCTGTGTTCTCCTCAAGGATTTTGATGGATTCCTTTCTCACATTGAGGTCCTTAATCCATTTTGAGTTTATTTTTGTGTGTAGTGTAAAGAAATGGTCCAATTTCATTTTTCTGCACGTGGCTGTCCAATTTTCCCAACACCATTTATTAAAGAGGCTGTCTTTTTTCCATTGGACATTCTTTCCTGCTTTGTCAAAGATTAGTTGACCATAGAGTTGAGGGTCTATTTCTGGGCTCTCTATTCTGTTCCATTGATCTATGTGTCTGTTTTTGTGCCAGTACCATGCTGTCTTGATGATGACAGCTTTATAATAGAGCTTGAAGTCCGGAATTGTGATGCCACCAACTTTGGCTTTGTTTTTCAATATCCCTTTGGCTATTCGAGGTCTTTTCTGGTTCCATATAAATTTTAAAATTATTTGTTCCATTTCTTTGAAAAAGATGGATGGTACTTTGATAGGAATTGCATTAAATGTGTAGATTGCTTTAGGTAGCATAGACATTTTCACAATATTTATTCTTCCAATCCAGGAGCATGGAACATTTTTCCATTTCTTTGTGTCTTCCTCAATTTCTTTCATGAGTACTTTATAGTTTTCTGAGTATAGATTCTGTGCCTCTTTGGTTAGGTTTATTCCTAGGTATCGTATGGTTTGGGGTGCAATTGTAAATGGGATTGACTCCTTAATTTCTCTTTCTTCTGTCTTGTTGTTGGTGTAGAGAAATGCAACTGATTTCTGTGCATTGACCTTATATCCTGACACTTTACTGAATTCCTGTACAAGTTCTAGCAGTTTTGGAGTGGAGTCTTTTGGGTTTTCCACATAGAGTATCATATCATCCGCGAAGAGTGATAATTTGACTTCTTCTTTGCCGATTTGGATGCCTTTAATTTCCTTTTGTTGTCTGATTGCTGAGGCTAGGACTTCTAGTACTATGTTGAATAGCAGTGGTGATAATGGACATCCCTGCCGTGTTCCTGACCTTAGTGGAAAAGCTTTCAGTTTTTCTCCATTGAGAATGATATTTGCAGTGGGTTTTTCATAGATGGCTTTGATGATATTGAGGTATGTGCCCTCTATCCCTACACTTTGAAGGGTTTTGATCAGGAAGGGATGCTGTACTTTGTCAAATGCTTTTTCAGCATCTATTGAGAGTATCATATGGTTCTTGTTCTTTCTTTTATTGATGTGTTGTATCACATTGACTGATTTGCGGATGTTGAACCAACCTTGCAGCCCTGGGATAAATCCCACTTGGTCGTGGTGAATAATCCTTTTAATGTACTGTTGAATCCTATTGGCTAGTATTTTGGTGAGAATTTTCGCATCTGTGTTCATCAAGGATATTGGTCTATAGCTCTCTTTTTTGATGGAATCCTTGTCTGGTTTTGGGATCAAGGTGATGTTGGCCTCATAAAATGAGTTTGGAAGTTTTCCTTCCATTTCTATTTTTTGGAACAGTTTCAGGAGAATAGGAATTAGTTCTTCTTTAAATGTTTGGTAGAATTCCCCCGGGAAGCTGTCTGGCCCTGGGCTTTTGTTTGTTTGGAGATTTTTAATGACTGTTTCAATCTCCTTACTGGTTATGGGTCTGTTCAGGCTTTCTATTTCTTCCTGGTTCAATTTTGGTAGTTTATATGTTTCTAGGAATGCATCCATTTCTTCCAGATTGTCAAATTTGTTGGCATAGAGTTGCTCATAGTAAGTTCTTATAATAGTTTGTATTTCTTTGGTGTTATTTGTGATCTCTCCTCTTTCATTCATGATTTTATTTATTTGGGTCCTTTCTCTTTTCTTTTTGATAAGTCTGGCCAGGGGTTTATCAATTTTATTAATTCTTTCAAAGAACCAGCTCCTAGTTTCATTGATTTGTTCTATTGTTTTTTGGTTTCTATTTCATTGATTTCTGCTCTGATCTTTATGATTTCTCTCCTCCTGCTGGGCTTAGGGTTTCTTTCTTGTTCTTTCTCCAGCTCCTTTAGGTGTAGGGTTAGGTTGTGTACCTGAGACCTTTCTTGTTTCTTGAGAAAAGCTTGTACCGCTATGTATTTTCCTCTCAGGACTGCCTTTGTTGTGTCCCACAGATTTTGAACCGTTGTATTTTCATTATCATTTGTTTCCATGATTTTTTTCAATTCTTCTTTAATTTCCCGGTTGACCCATTCATTCTTTAGAAGGATGCTGTTTAGTCTCCATGTATTTGGGTTCTTTCCAAACTTCCTCTTGTGGTTGAGTTCTAGCTTCAGAGCATTGTGGTCTGAAAATATGCAGGGAATGATCCCAATCTTTTGATACCGGTTGAGTCCTGATTTAGGACTGAGGATGTGATCTATTCTGGAGAATGTTCCATGTGCACCAGAGAAGAATGTGTATTCTGTTGCTTTGGGATGAAATGTTCTGAATATATCTGTGATGTCCATCTCATCCAGTGTATCATTTAAGGCCTTTATTTCCCTGTTGATCTTTTGCTTGGATGATCTGTCCATTTCAGTGAGGGGAGTGTTAAAGTCCCCTACTATTATTGTATTATTGTTGATGTGTTTCTTTGATTTTGTTATTAATTGGTTTATATAGTTGGCTGCTCCCACGTTGGGGGCATAGATATTTAAAATTGTTAGATCTTCTTGTTGGACAGACCCTTTGAGTATGATATAGTGTCCTTCCTCATCTCTTATTATAGTCTTTGGCTTAAAATCTAATTGATCTGATATAAGGATTGCCACTCCTGCTTTTTTCTGATGTCCATTAGCATGGTAAATTCTTTTTCATCCCCTGACTTTAAATCTGGAGGTGTCTTCGGACTTAAAATGAGTTTCTTGGAGGCAACATATAGATGGGTTTTGTTTTTTTATCCATTCTGATACCCTATGTCTTTTGATTGGGGCATTTTGCCCTTTAACATTCAGGGTAACTATTGAGAGATATGATTTTAGTGCCATTTTATTGCCTGTAAGGTGACTGTTACTGTAAATTGTCTCTGTTCCTTTCTGATCTACCACTTGTAGGCTCTCTCTTTGCTTAGAGGACCCCTTTCAGTATTTCCTGTAGAGCTGGTTTGGTGTTTGCAAATTCTTTCAGTTTTTGTTTGTCCTGGAAGCTTTTGATCTCTCCTTCTATTTTCAATGATAGCCTAGCTGGATATAGTATTCTTGGCTGCATGTTTTTCTCGTTTAGTGCTCTGAAAATATCATGCCAGCTCTTTCTGGCCTGCCAGGTCTCTGTGGATAAGTCAGCTGCCAATCTAATACTTTTACCATTGTATGTTACAGACTTCTTTTCCTGGGCTGCTTTCAGGATTTGCTCTTTGTCACTAAGGCTTGTAAATTTTACTATTAAGTGACGGGGTGTGGGCCTATTCTTATTGATTTTGAGGGGCGTTCTCTGAACCTCCTGAATTTTGATGCTCGTTCCCTTTGCCATATTGGGGAAATTCTCCCCAATAATTCTCTCCAGTATACCTTCTGCTCCCTGCTCTCTTTCTTCTTCTTCTGGAATCCCAATTATTCTAATGTTGTTTCGTCTTATGGTGTCACTTATCTCTCGAATTCTCCCCTCATGGCCCAGTAGCTGTTTGTCCCTCTTTTGCTCAGCTTCTTTATTCTCTGCCATTTGGTCTTCTATATCACTAATTCTTTCTTCTGCTTCATTTATCCTAGCAGTGAGAGCCTCCATTTTTGATTGAGCCTCATTAATAGCTTTTTTGATTTCAACTTGGTTAGATTTTAGTTCTTTTATTTCTCCAGAAAGGGCTTTTATATCTCTGGAGAGGGTTTCTCTAATATCTTCCATGCTTTTTTCAAGCCCGGCTATAACCTTGAGAATTGTCATTTTGAACTCTAGATCTGACATATTACCAATGTCTGTATTGATTAGGTCCCTAGCCTTTGGTACTGCCTCTTGTTCTTTTTTTTGTTGTGAATTTTTCCGCCTTGTCATTTTGTCCAGCTAAGAGTATATGAAGGAGCAAGTAAAATACTAAAAGGGTGGCAACAATCCCAGGAAAATATGCTTTCACCAAATCAGAAGAGATCCCAAATCGTGAGGGGGGATTTCTCCCCCCTCACGATTGGGTAAGGGATCTCCTCTGATTGAGATCTCTTCTGATTGGGATCTCCCAATCTCTTCTGATTGGGGTCTCTTCTGATTTGGGGATAAAAAGAGGTTCAAAAAGAACGAAAGAAAAAAAAGAAAAAAAAAGAATTAAAAAAAGAGATTGAATTAAAAATTCAATCAAGAATTTAAAAAAGAATTAAAAAAGAGATTGAAGAGATTGGGATCTCTTCTGATTTGGGGATAAAAAGAGGTTCAAAAAGAAAGAAAGAAAAAAAAGAAAAAAAAAGAATTAAAAAAAGAGATTGAATTAAAAATTCAATCAAGAATTTAAAAGAGAATTAAAAAAGAGATTGAAGAGATTGGGATCTCTTCTGATTTGGGGATAAAAAGAGGTTCAAAAAGAAAGAAGGAAAAAAAGAAAAAAAATTAAAAAAACGAATAAAAAAAGTATAAAAAAGAAAAAATATATGTATATATATTAGATAAACTAGTTAAAAAACGTAAAAAAGAAAAGGGTAAAAGTTTAAAAAAATTTTTAGCAAAAGAAGAGGAAAAAAAATGAAAAAGAAAAAAATTAAATTAACTGCAAGACTAAAAAATCACAGGGAGAAAGCCATGAGTTCCGTGGTTTGTTTTCTCCTCCTCTGGAATTCTGCTGCTCTCCTTGGTATTGAAACTGCACTCCTTGGTAGGTGAAGTTGGTCTTGCCTGGATTTCTTGTTGATCTTCTGGGGGAGGGGCCTGTTGTAGTGATTCTCAAGTGTCTTTGCCCCAGGCGGATTTGCACCGCCCTTACCAGGGGCCGGGCTGAGTGATCCGCTCAGCTTTGCTTTCAGGAGCTTTTGTTCCCTGAGCGCTTTCCGTAGAGTTCTGGAGGACGGGAACACAAATGGCGGCCTCCTGGTCTCCGGCCCGGAGGAGCCGAAAGCCTGGGGCCCCGCTCCCCAGTGCGCCCTCAGCGAACAGCTCCTAGTAACTCCCGTTTGCCCAACCTCCGGCTGCGCTCCGAGCTCACCGAGCCCGTGACTGGCTCAAGGCAACACCGAGCTGCCAGCTTACTCTCGGCTCTGTCTCTGTAGCTGGCTTTCCCGTTCCAATATCCGCAAGCTCCGTAACACTCAGACACCCCCGATCCTTCTGTGACCCTGCGAGACCCGAGGCCACACCGACCCCGCATGGGCTTCGCCCCGGTTTAGCCTCTGGAGCGATGTCCCTCAGCTGCACAGACTTTTAAAAGTCCGATTTTGTGCTCCGTTGCTCCGCCGCTTGCCGGGAGCCGGCCCCTCCCCCCGGGGTCTATCTTCCCGTTGCTTTGGATTCACTTCTCCGCCAGTCCTACCTTTCAGAAAGTGGTTGTTTTTCTGTTTCTAGAATTGCTGTTCTTCTTCTCTTCGATCTGCTGATGGATTTGCAGGTGTTTGCAATCTTTAGATAAGCTCTCTAGGTGATCTCCTGCTAGCTGAAGTAGTCTCAGCCTGCTACTTCTCTGCCATCTTGACTCCTCCCCACCGAGTTTAGCTTTTCTTAGACCCCATATTTAACTAGATCATACAATATTTGTCTCTCTGACCTTTTTTATTTGGCATAACACCCTCAAGTTCCATCCATGTTGATACAAATGGCAGGACTTTCTTCCTTGTTTATGGCTATAAATTATAAATATATTTATATTTATATTTAAATATAAATTTAAATATATAAAATATTCCTTGTGTATGTGTGTGTACAGCACATCTTCTTTAATTCACCCATTCATCCATCAGTGGACACTCAGGTTGTTTCCATGTCTAGGTTGTTGTAAATAATGTTGCAGTGAACATGGTGGTGGGGTAGCAGATATCTCTTTGAGATAGTGGTTTTATTTCCTTAGAGTATGTACCCAGAAGTAGGATTGGATCATATGGTAACTCTATTTTTAATTTTTGGAGGAAACTTATGCTGTTTTCCATAGTGGCTGCACTAATTTACATGCCCATCAAAAGTTTCCTTTTCTCCACTTCCATGCTAGTACTTACTATCTCTTGTCTCTTTTTTAATAGCCATTCTAAAAGTGTGAGATGATATCTCATTGTCATTTTGATTTGTGTTTCCCTGATGATTAATGATATTGAGTATCTTTTCATGTACTATTGGCCATTTGTATGTCTTTTTCAGAAAAATGTCTACTCAGATTCTCTGCCCATTTCTTAACCAGATGATTATGATTATTATCATTATTATTATTTTGCTATTGAATTATATGAGTTCTTTCTATATTATGGATATCAACCCCTTATCTGATATATGATTTACCTATATTTCTTCCATTCCATAGTTTGCCTCTTCATTCTGTTGATTGTTTCTTTTGCTGTGCAGAAGATTTTTAATTGGATGTAATACCATTTGTTTAGTTTTGTTTTTGTTGCTTGTGCCTTTGGTGTCTTAGCCAAAAAAATTGTTTCTAAGACCAGTGTCAAGGAGATTTTTCCCTATATTTTCTTTTAGGGGTTTTACAGTATCTTATATTTAAGTTTTTAATCCATTTCAAGTTAATTTTTGTGAGTTGTGTAAGATAGGGGTCTGGTATTATTCTTTTGCATGTGAATATCCAGTTTTACCAGCACTATTTATTGAAATGACTATCTTTTACCCAGTAAGTATTCTTGGCTCCCTTGTCAAGTACCAGTTGACCCCGTATTTATGGCGTCTTGATCCTGTTCCATTGGTCTGTATGTTTTTATGCCAATGCTATATTGTTTTGATTACTATGACTTTGTAATATAGTTTAAAATCAGGAACTGTAATGCCTCCAGCTTTTTTCTCCTTTCTGAAAATTGCTTGGAGTATTCTAAGTCTTTTGTGTATCCATATGAATTTTAAGATTATTTTCTGTACATCTGTGAAAAATGCCATTAGAATTTTGATAGGAATTGCATTGAATCTGTAGATGGTTTAAGATAGTATGGACATTTTAATAGTATTAATTAGTATTAAATAGTATTAATATTAATAAATAGTATTAATAGTATTAATTCTGATCCACAGGCATGGGATATCTTTCCATTTATGTGTCTTCTTCAGTTTCTTTCATCAATATCTTATAGTTTTCAGTGTAACAGATCTTTTATCTTCTTAGTTAAATGTATTCCTAAATATTTTATTGTTTTTGATACTGTTATAAATGGGTCTGTCTTCTTTATTTCTCTTTCAGATACAGTGTTCATATATAGAAGTGCAGTTGATTTTTGTAGATTAATTTTGTATCCTGCAATAATACTGAATTTGTGTATTAGTTCTAACAATTTTTTGGTGAATCTTTGGGTTTTCTACATATAAGATCATACCATCTGCAAACAAACAAAATCTTAGTTCTTTCTTTCCTGTTTGGATGCATTTCATTTCATTTTCTTTCCATTTCACAGCTAGGATTGCTGTGACGTCTTAATGGTACTTAGCAGATGCTCAATAAATGATCACAATTGTTAATGAGGTGATATACAATAAAAAACTAGTCATTTTTAGTATAATGACAAGTGGTGCAAACAGAGGCTCTCAGGATGGGCTCTCATGTTCTTGAGAACATTAAAGAATCTCTGCAGCATGGAGGTGGCAGGATTCTTCCTGTATGAGTACGTTCCCACCTGGTGGCATTACTCCTTTGAACCTGATCATGGACTTTGCCATCACCATGATGGATCTTAGCACATCAAAAGGATGTGTATGAGACAAATTGGAATTATGCTGCCACAAATCCACCAGAGCACACTGGGAACAAAAGAGCGAATCTAAACATATGCTTATTGACCAGATCTGCTTGGGTGAGTTGTCCTGCACAGAGAAGATGGTCCTGTTTCACAATTCATTAAGGTGGAGATAAAAACCTCAACACAGGCACGATCTTAGGCATGGCAGTTACTGAAGGGCAGCTGTGACCCATACTTCCAAGTGCATTGTCAATGTTTTTCTATAGTTGAGGTGGAACGTAGTGGTTTTAATTTCAAAACTTGCTTTGAGAAGGCAGGTGCTACAGACAGAAGCGAAGGGCCCAGCACCAAGCAGTTTTCTTGGCTGCTCCAGCCACAGCAGGGTCTGGGGCCAGCTCCAAGTAGCTTTTGGCATGCAGGGGGCGAGCCGTGAAGAAGCAGTGAAATCTGCAGCCTCCTGACTTCTCCATGTGCTGGAGGAGAGGTGAGCTGCACTTTGTAGTTGAGTCTACAGTTATTGTTCCATCTCAAGGATCTCCTTCTAGAAGAACGGGTTCATAAGGCTCAGAGAAAGGTCAGTAGGGAAATCAACCAGAAGAAAAAAATCTTTCTTCATTTTGGCAACCATTCATGCATTTACTTGAACGATGATATTCAAGGCAAAGGTTTGGCGATCCTGAAGTTTTGCCCTATGGGTCCCTGTCTTTGCTGAAGTTTACAGCTGTCAGGATCAGACTGGTATGAGACAAATGGACTAAATTTGCCAGCTCATCTAGTTGTCCTTGAGGCTGGAGTCTGGACAGAGGTCAGTCAA
The DNA here is from genome assembly GCF_020171115.1 of Neogale vison. NCBI lineage: Eukaryota > Metazoa > Chordata > Mammalia > Carnivora > Mustelidae > Neogale > Neogale vison. The sequence goes on from NC_058094.1 coordinate 69,174,096, forward strand.
GCCTGCTGACCGTGTTTTCCCTTGTATTCCTGTGGTGAAGGCAAGTAATGGGGCCAGTGGCACAGCTTGCAAAATCCATCACCATCTGTGTTCATTCCTCAACCCCAAATGTTTGATGCCCATGATGTACCCAGCACTGGGCAGAGGAGGACCTAGGACTACAGAGATGAAGGTGTTGGTTCCTTTTTTCAGAGTCATGGTAGGATGGGGGGGACACAGAGAAGTGGATTTTAAGTTTGATGTAACAGGGACTAGACAGGATACCAGGGAAGTGCAGAGGAAAGGGCACCCAGCCCAGCTCAGCCAGGAGGTGATGTGTAAGCTGTGGCTTTAAGGACTGTTACAAACTGAATATTGTCCCCTCCTGCAAAAGATATGTGGGAGTCCTAAGCCCTAGTACCTCAGAATCTGACATTATTTGGAGTTAGCACCTTTATGAGTTAATTAAGTTAAATTGAGGTCATTAGCTTGTGCTCTATGTATCCTGATGAAAGGGAAAGATTTAGACACAAAGGCGCACACGTGTGCACATGCACACACACACATACACAGGGTTAACGCCGCAAGAAGATTGGAATTATGCTGCCACAAGCCAAGGAGCTACCAGAAGCCAGGAGAGAGTCCCGGAACTATTCCTTCTCTCACACCTCTAGAGGGAACATGGCCCTGCTGATACCTTGATTTCAGACTTCTGGCCTCCAGAACTGTAAGATAATAAATTTCCTGTCCTCAGCCAACCAGTTTGTGTATGTTGTTACAGTGGTAACTAGGAAACTAATACTTGGAGTCGGGGTTATCCAGGTGGTGAAAGAAGGGAAGGGAGCTCCCTGTCCAGGCATTGAGACAGGAACATGGTACATTGTTTCTTGGTACAACTGGGGCATAGAAACAGGGTGGGGTCTTTCTCCACTTGGATAATCCCTAAGTCCTTGTTATTAGTTTCCCACTTCCTATTAAAAAAAAAACTGGAGAGGAGGGTGTATTGATTAAATCATAAAGATCTTGGCCTGCTGCCACACTAAGGAGTTCGGGTTTAATTCTGAAAGTGATGGGGAACTACAAAGGAATTCCATTACAGCCAGCTTGGCAGCATTGCAGAGATGCCATTGTGAGTGGTAGCTTAGGGAGGGAGGTTGCTGTGGCAACCCTGGCAGGGAGTATTGAGATCCAGAATCAAGGCAGTGGCTAAGAGAAGAAGGACCAGGAGGAGGTGCAGCTGAGGAGAGGGTGGATGGCTGTATGTGGCACAGAATGGCGGTGTGGGGGTACAATGCCCAACTGGATGCTGGTGGTCTTCCCTGAATCGGGGAAGACAGAAAAGAAGCAGTTGTCTGCTGGGGAAGATCGGTGCTGTTTTAGGCCTGCTAAGTTTGAGGAACCAGTGAAACATCTGCAGGGCCCTGAATAATGTGAGGAACTTAGGGGATCCTGTCCAGGCTTTTTGCCTGATGTGGACAGAGTCACCTGTAGGAAGTGTGGAGAGGAAGACAAGGCTGAGGGTGGCCTAGGGGTCCCATCAGTATGCTCTCCACACTTGACTGTGGTCAGAGTGGCTGAGTTGCAACCTGAAGAGGCCCCCCTCCTCCCTTCTTTCTCTATGGCTGGAGCCCTAACTAGGATCCCTGGTTCACACCAGACAGACCATACCTGGCCACTCAGTCTTGTTGACCCAGGGCTGGGCTAAGAGGTGGATGTGTTTGGTCATGGGGCAGCCTTTGGGGAGACCATCTTAGAGATCTGAGCTAGTCTGCCAGTCTGAGCCTCACAAATCCTAATCCAGATACCTCATTCTTCGGATCTTACTGATCTATACTGTACTTTGTTGCTGTAATATGAGCTGTGGGCTAATGTCAGTGGGCACAAGCCTGGGCTTTATAATCTGGAGACCCACTCATGTGGGGTTTGACATTGCCCCAGGTAGATTATGCAGACAGCTTCATTTTGCTTTATTCCCCCATGCCTCAGCTTCCTCACCTCTGTCCCAGCCACAGTCATCATCTAATCAGAATGCAGAGGGCAAATGTGAGACATACAGCAAAACGCTTTGATCTCTCTGAAGGAAAAGTACCTCATTAATAATATCTTGCCTACTGGAGAGACCATTGTATTGTTTTGGGCTCTCTGCTGGGAGGTCATGCTTGGTACTTGATTTCTCTCCTTTGATACCTTACGTTTTCCCAAACTGGCTCTCTTTTAAGACTTACTTTTGGATTATCTTAAGACTGGTTTTCCATTGGAGTTTTTCTGTCACCTTCTTTTCAAGTGACTCTTGTAGCACTTACTAAGCTTCTATTGAAGGATACACTCACTTCCTCCCAGCCTGAGTTGAGGGCCTGGCCTCTTTCTCAGTACCTGCCGGCTACATTCAGGAAGGTTATACTCATTTTCCTGCCTCATAACTAGATGAATTATATTATACTTAGCTCAAGATCTGTAAGCCAGTCATTCACAATGACATGGCAGAACTGGATTCCTCATTAGAAGATGCTCAGAAGGATTAAGGGAAAGGTTTATTACTGTTAATATCAACCAACATCCATCAGATGCCCACAGGGTCCAAGGTTCCATACAGCATAGGGAATGACAGAGCTTCATCATTATCCAGAAATTCTGGGTCATTGACCAAATAAAGGAGAAAATCCTCATATGGATTCTAGCCATCAATGAACCCTTAATATTGAATACCATGACTCTGCAGTCTGGCTCTGCATCAGCTCCCCAGCCTGGAAGTACAGAATCTGGAGGTGAGATCCAGGAATTGGATTTTTCAGTATTTTTCAGAAGTTCTCTGGGATGATTCAGGTGCATGTTTAAGATTGAGGCCTGCTGTAATGCTCTCAAAGCCTCCTTGATGGACAGTGCCATCAGGGATGGGGGAAACTGGATTGCCTTCAGCCATCTTCCTTCATCCTTACTCTTATTTACTCCGTCAACATGTATTTTATTGAGGGCTAGCTCCAGGTCAGAGGCTGTACCTCATGGTTGGTGCTCTAGCCAACACACCAGTGAGTAAGAAGGACTCTTACTTTCCATGCTCCCAGGAACCCAGCATCTTCTGTGACACTGAGGCTTGCCTGGATGAGAGAAGTCCTAGAGTTCTGAAAAAGGGAGGTCAGAGTCTTTGTGGCTGGGAGCACGAGGCTCTGTATAAATAGAGTAAGACCCATGCAACTCCTCTCTTCTGCCTTTCTTGCTTTTGCCTTTCTGCCACAAATATTTATGGAGACAACACTTTATGATGTGGAGGTAGGTTGCTCTGGGTCCAAATGCCTTCCATAGGCACTGTGGTGTCAGGCCAGTTCCTTCTGTGACATGGGACCTCCTAGTGCAAAGAGGATAACACGAGGGTTTGGTTGTGTGGTATGAAATGAAGGCTTGGACACAGAGCTTAATGAGGTAATAGGACAAGTGCCCCTTCTCGTGGTACATTCTGACAAAAAGAAGCTACATAAACAAGAAGGCAGTAAGGACAAAATAAGTTCAGATGGTGATACTTCCATTAAAAAATAAAACCAGGTGGTGAGATGGGCAATGACTCTTTGGGGGTTTGGGATGTTAGGGGTGACCCTACTGAGGAGGTGCTGGCTTAGCTAGACCCAAGAGCCAGCCTTGCAAAGATCTTGGTGGGGGCATCTCAGGCTGAGAGAACAACAGGGTGGGCTCAGCCCTTTCCGTCATGAGAGGGCTCTGGTAGCTGAAGTACAGGGAGGTAGGGGAGAGGGTTGGGAGGTCACTCAGAAAGGCAGGCAGGGGCCATACTCTTGTAGGATCTGGTGAGGACTTGGAATTTTATTTTAAATGAAATGGAAACTCATTGGAGGGTTTTAAGCAAGGGAAATATATGATTTAATTTATGTTTTAAAAATACCCACCTTCCCTTGTGCAACTAAAATATCACCCACACACATCTAGACCTGAAGCTGGGGTGGTTTCTGACAAAATTTTAGGTTTCACCACGCAGTGGTGACACCAGCTTTGAAAAGGCAGCAAGATTTAAGGTAGACTCTGCATCTCTGAAAACAATGCCTAAATCTTGTTCCTATTGTTGCTTGAGAACAGCACCAGGAGTAAGACTTCTCTGTTGCACCCCTTTTCTGCCTTGAGAATTGCTGGTGGCTCCTGGGTAGGCACTGGCCTTGTGAGAAAGCCGCTGGACCTTCTTTCAAGCCTGTACCCACCATGGTCCCTAGTTCTGTCTCCCTGCCTCAGTTGTACTGTTGTACAAGGTTAGGCTTCTAAGCCTCTGTTTCTTTGCTGTCTGTTTTGCCTGGAGACCTGTGTCCAGGACAGTCACGAGCTCATTCACAACTTCTCGGGGCTCAGTGAGGCAGTTTGGTGCAGCTTGGTTGTGAAGGTGTGTAGTTTTCCAGTGTGACTCACTTGGCACTCAGCAGGGAGTTGGGCTGGAATGCAGGGCTTTTGTCTCCTGTTACAGCGCTTCTGTCATGAAGTTTGCTTTCTGGATTTTCCTGGGGCATTCAAGTGCATCCCCTGTGATGTATGTTTGCCAGCTTACTTATGATACTCCTACCTTACTCCAAATATGCTTTCAGATATCTGACAAACATATGTAAAGTACAGATTAGAAAAAGCTGAGAAAGAAGAAAAAGAGTGGAGATAAAATGGTATAAAAATGAGGCCGGTTTAGAAGCAGACCTGAAATTCTTTATTCTTGCTTATGGGCGGATGACAAATTTGCTTCTCTAACCAGCAACACAGAGGACAGCCCTGTCCCTGCCTGCCATGGACAGTCTCCATGGCTGACAGATTCATGAGGGGTGGAGGTGTGCTGTGTTTCAGCCTTGACATGCAGGGTAACGCGTGTCCCTCTTGGGGACAATGCAGACAGGGCAGGCAGGAGTTCACGGGGCAAGGCTTGCAAAAGTTGCAGGACTGAGAGAAAAGATTGTGTACTGTGGGGCTGAGGCATATGTCACTTTTAATCCTACTCCTCTTCTTATTAGCTGTGTGATGTCAAACAAGTTTCTTAACCTTTATGAGTGTCAGTTTCTACATCATAAAATGGGGCTAATAATGCTTACCTTGTGATGACTGAATGATCTATGTAGAGTCATAAAATGTACTCCCCAAGTGCAGCCATTATTAGCATTATTATCACCATGATGAGTCTGTTGGTTGACAATTGGCTAATAGTTATTGAAAGCCAACTATATGAGTATCTATATTACCTTACTGACCCTACAGCAACCCTGGAGGGAAGGCATTATTATTCATGTTTTAAGTTAAAGAACTATAGACTCAGAGAAGTTAATGAATTTGCCTAGAATAGCCAGCCTTCCTACACCTTGCCTTTAAGGGGTTTAAAAAAAAAAAAAAGTGCTTCAAGGAGAAACTTCAGTTCTTCCAGGGAGTACTAATAGTAATATTAATTATAAAAATAATGCTTATTGGATTTTTTGTGTGTGTTAGGCATTGTTGTGTATTTTACAGGAACTATTTTACTTAATCTTTAAAACAACTCTCTGGTATAAGTCTTTATGCTTGTTTTATCTTTAAAATAGATGTTTTTTAAAGTTGATTATTTGCAGCTTACAAAAGTTACTTTAGCAAGTTGAGAATCCAGAGTTCCTTAGATAAGTACAAGAGACTTTGTTCATTTGTTTGACAGCTAGCCATTGAATGGCTCCCATGTCCAGTCTCTCTTCTAGGCCATGAGGATTCCATGGCTTATAAAACAGAAAGAGTCACTACTCTTATTCAGCCTAGGAATCCTATGGGGGAGGCAGTCACATCCAGCAGAACAGGGCTCAGAAGTTAGTGTCTTGTCTCTAATTTTGGGTTTCTTTCTCCTTCACTGTAATGGGAGCTATAGGTTACCTTCCAGCTTGCTGTTCTGGTCTTAGGCCATTCATATTTTTGTAAAACTGATGAAATTTCATCAACGAAAATGCCTCATTTTATGGCTTGGTGTTTTATTTGTTATTTGTTTATTTTAGCTATAGATCTCTTCCTTCAAACAGAATCTTCCATAGGAGCCCGCTGTAGGCGTGAACAGTTGTTCATGTGACTGTGTGTATCTATAGACACATAAATACATGTACACATATGCACAGATTAATGTGTGTAGGGGAAGAAAAACTGCTGCTACCCTCTTAGGTTCAGTGTTTGGAGGCCTTCAAATTAAACTGACAAAACACAGATCAGTGAGGGAAAAGACAGATTTTTATTCATGTAAGCATGTACATGGGAGTTCACAGAAAAACATGACTCAAAGGGGTGGTTAGAATTTGGGGGTTATTTACAATCGTAATGGGGAAAAGTAAGAGGGAGAAGGGCACTTAGGAAAACAAATGACTTCCTAATAGGGGAAAGGGTAGGGAGCAAAGGGCACTTAAGGGAAAACAAGTGACTTTTTGGAAAGGTAAATGGGCTTTTAGGAAAATAGTTGGGAAATAATGGTTTTTTAACACTATGTATTTAGGTGGAAGAGTGAATCTTCTCTACTTGCTTCTGAGGAGGGAATTTATGACAATTGAGCTCTTTGAGGTTTTTTTGGAGGTTCTGCTTTTAGTCAGAAAAAGCATTTCAGGAATTCAAATACTTGCAGCTCAAAATAATTGTTGTGCCATAGTGGTGTGTTCTGGATGCCTTCAGCAGAAATGCTTCCATGATCCTTTCCCATATACCATCAGACACAGAGATAAGGATCCAGTTGAGAGGGCATCTAGACATGGTATCATTTGTAGGTTTCTTTTCTTGCTTGGGAATTTAGACCCCCTTTGAGCAGAGGTCATCCATCTCCATAGTGTGGGAGGCACATGCTTCCAAATGTGTGGGAGAGTCAGAAAATCCATACCTAACCACATTTGTATCAGCTTCTGTTTATTCCAGGAAGACTTCTTGATTGCTTGTCAGATGCCAGGCATGGTGCTGCAGCTCAGAATATAAGAATGAAAAATATTCTCCTAGTAAGGAGTTTACAGACTAGTGGGGAGACAGTAATGAAAGTCATAATTAAAGATTATATGATAGATACTAGGATAGAGAAGGGCCCCATGGTGCTGTGGGAACTAGCAGAGAATTCTCAACTCTGCCCAGGTTGGGGGAGAGCAGTGAGAGAGACTTCACAGAGGAGATGGGTTTTGAACGGACTATGGAAGGATGGATGGAAGATCACCAGAGGACAAGGACATTGCAGGTAGAGGGAATGTGTACAAAGACACGCAACCCATGGTGTCTTTGGGAATTGCTAGTGATGCCGTGATTAGAGCACAAGTATGTTACTGAGCTTGGGTGTTAAGGGGATGAAGATGATGAACCTAGAGGGCTGTCTGAGGCACGCCTGGAAACGTCCTTAGAACACCCTAGCAAGAGTGGAGAGTAGGTTGGAGGAGAGGGAACTGTAGTCAAGAGGCCCATCAGCAGAAATAGAAATTAAGTTTCGAGAATGGATTAAGATTAATCCTACAAACAGGCTGCATTTTTGTGTGGCACTTTTAAGATCCACCTGGCTGGGCCAAGAGGAAGGCTGAAAGTTAAATGTTGGAAAAACGCTCTGAAATAGCTTCTTTGGCATCTAGCTTTGATTATTGTTACAGCACATGCATAACCAGGAAAGAATTATACATATGTATTTCCCAGTGGCTACTGCTAAGCCAAAGGGAAAAGAACATTTGCATGTCTTAAAGAATTGATTGAGATTCTAAAGCTACACTGGAAAGTTAAGAGTAAAATGCACAGCTTGAAAGACTGCTTTTTGGCATGAGCACAGACCAGATTGACTCTAACTGTGACACAGTTTTTAATTAAGTGTTTATAAAGAGACATTTATAGCCGCTCAAGAGGCCTTTATGGTCCTTTGGGGAAGAGACGCGAAGGAGGAGAAGTTTACAGTTCTAGCAGAAATTAATATATAAACAGATCTCAATATGCATTTAAGAAAAATCAAATAGGAGGAAGCATTTTGTGAGGTGAAACTTGTCACACAAATTAAAACTGAATACAATGGGGAGAAAACTTGGGAAACATATCGGTTAAGTGCTTCACATTAGAAGATTAGATAACACTTTCATGTTAATTAATTCACATTGATTTTGAGTTAATAAGCATTATTAAGTAAATACCAAATATTTTCTTAAAACTGTAGAACTGAAAATTAACTGCCATGAAGTAGATCCTTCCCTGTTTCTATGGAGTAATTAAACTACAGCAGTGGCTTGAATCCACAGTGACAGAACAGGGTAGTTAGCAGGGAGTTTCCCTAAAACTAGGCCCAGTTATGTACTTAATAGCATGAGTGAACTATAAAATAGTAGCTAAATTTCTTCCTACTTGCTTCACATCTCCAAGCAAACAGTTCCAGGCTCTGCTACTGCTCTGATTTCTAGATATGAGTTTCTTAAGCTGGGCTATGTCTGAGAGAGGAGGGATCATTGTCCAATACTTGTGCTTTCTTTTGTATTTGGCATTTATGTCTAACTAGGAATCACAGTCTTGGCTCAGCTCTTTCCAGCTAGTATTTGGCTTCCTTTATGAAGACCCAAGGTTAAAAACAAAAACAAAAACAAAAAGAGATTATTAAGGAAAGCTGCTTGAACTGGCTAGGCTAACTGATGTTTGTAGTTACCACACAGGTGCCCGTCTCAGACACAGCAAACAAAATAGACTGTCTTCTAGAAGACAACACCAGAGTGAATTCCCATTTGTGTGACCACACAGTGCTATATTCTGGGAAATCAGTAAATATCCACTGTCTTCAAAATTGTGCACTCTGGCTATGGTCCTTTGTACTCTTTTCTTTCCAGAAGCCACCTGCCTACCTCTGGCGGGCTCTCAAGGGCTTGGAACATTCTTATTTGCTGTAATTTGCCCTTTCTCTACCCTAGTGCAGGGAATGGTTAAGACCTGAGAGTCATTGGGAAATGAACACTGTTTTTGCTTGTTTTGTTCTGTTTGTTTTTAGTTTTTAATCTCTCAGAAACAAAACTTTTGAGAGTGCACCAGTGTCTGTCCATGCCAGATATATGACCAGAGCTCAGCAGTTAGACAGTTCACCTCCTGCGTCGAGAATGCAACATTGAAGTGTACACAGAATGGGAATGTAAAGAAGCCACAGTTTCTCTCTTTTTTCCATTGTCCTCTGGGTTAACATATGTCATTAGACAGCAGGCCCCTCACTAAGCTCAGGTGGAACAGCTCAGGGAGGTGCTCACTGGATCTTTAGAGAAAGTTCTGTTCTATTGGAATTGCATTAAGAAAGTTCTCCTGTGGTTACTGGCTTCTCTGCACTTCCTAGGCCTGAAGGCCTAGAATGTTCTTTCCTCTAAGAAGTCGGAACGTGGCTTCAGGTGTTTGCTCTACTGAGATCATCTTATCACTCAGTATAAAATGGCGTCCTCCCAGGGCTCTTAAGCTCCTTTAGCCTACTGAACTTTTCTCTTTCCCAAAATATTGTCACTCTCTAACATGTCATATACTTTCCTTATTATACTTTTTCTCCATTATCTGTCTCTGTCTTTCTCCTCATGCTGCCGTGAAAGGAAGCATTTCTTCTTCTCCTCTTCCTCCTCCTCTTCTTTCTCTTTCTTCATTTCTTCTTCCACTGCTGCTGCTTTTTTTTTGTCTATCGAAGAAGCTCAAGCACCACAAGTAGGCAGGTATGCAGATATATTTATCTTGAAAAATTATATGCCTGTGAAATTATCAAAAGATACAGAACTTTTACTTTTCCCCAGAAAGCTCCCTTATGTACTGTTCCAGTCAACCCAGAGGCAATCAGTACTACATGGCCCTGATTATTGTAGCTTCATAAGAAGTTGAAATCAACTAGTGCAAGTCCTCTACCATTGTTCTTTTTCAAAGTTGGATTGGCATTCTACATCATTTATATGTTCATAGACTCAACTTGTTGATTTCTACAGAAAAACCTGTGCATATTTTGATTGGGATTGCATAATATTAGCTGAGATGTATAACGATTTAATATTTGTATATAATGTGAAATCATCATCACAATAAGTCTAGTTAACATCCGTCACCATAGGTGGTTGCAAATTTTTTTTTTCTTGTGATAAGGACTTTTTTTTTTTTTTAAAGATTTTATTTGTTTATTTGACAGAGAGAGAGATCACGAGTTGGCAGAGAGGCAGGCAGAGAGAGAGAGGAGGAAGCAGGCTCCCTGCTGAGCAGAGAACCCGATGCGGGACTTGATCCCAGGACCCTGAGATCCTGACCTGAGCCGAAGGCAGCGGCTTAACCCACTGAGCCACCCAGGCGCCCCGTGATAAGGACTTTTAAGATTTGCTCTCTTACCATCTTTAAAATATGCAAAATTATATAATACAGTATTATTAACTATAGTAACCATACTGTACATTATACATCCCTAGGCTGTATATTTATTTTATTTATAACTGGAGTTTATGCCCTTTGACCATTTTCACTTATTTGTGCTCCCCCCAATCCCCACCCCAAGTCTGGTTCTGGCAACCACCAATCTGTTCTTTGTATCTGAGTTCAGTTTGTTTAGATTCCACATATAAGTGAGGTAATGAGGTATTTGTCTGTCTGATTTATTTCACGCTGCATAATGCCCTCAAGGTCCATCTATGTTGTAATAAAAGGCAAAATTTCATTTTTTATGGCTAGATAATAATATTCCATCGTGTATGTGTACACACACACACACATATACATACACCCTACCTTCTTTATTCACTTATCAATGGACACCTGGATTATTGTAAATAATGCTTCAGTCAGCGAACATGAAGGTGCATATATCTTTCTGAGTTAGTGTTTTCATCTTCTTTGGATAAATATTCAGAAGTGGGATTGCTGGATCATATGGTAGCTCTATTTTTAATTTTCGGAGAAACCCTCATCCTGTTTTCCATAGGGGCTATAGCAATTTACCTTCTCATCAATAGTGCATGAGGGTTCCCTTTTCTCCACATCTTTGCTAACATTTGTTAACTCTTATCTTTTTGATAACAGCCATTCTAATGTGTGTGAAGTGATACCTCATGGTGGTTTTGCATTGCATTTACCTGATGATGAGTGATGTTGAGCATCTTTTTGTGTACCTGTTGGCCATCTGTATGTGTACCTGTTGGCCATCTGTATGTCTTCTTCGGAAACTGTTCAGATACAATGCCCATTTTTTTACTCAGATATTTTTGGGTGGAGCTATTGGGTTGTATGAGTTCTTTATATATGTTGGATATGAACCCCTTTCAAGTATATGATTTACAAATATTTTTTCTCATTTGACAGTTTGCCTTTTCATTTTGTTGATAGTTTCCTTTGCTGTGGAAAGACTTTTTAGTTTGATAAACCCCTAACTGTTTATTTTTGCTTTTGTTGCTTTTGATTTTACTGTCAAGCCAGGAACATCTTATTTGGTCATTTTTCTCTGTACTGTTGAACAATAGTGGAAAGAGTGGATATTCTTGCTTTGTTCTTGAGCTCATGAACTCTTTCCATTTCCCAACTATACGTCCTTCTGAACCAGGATACAAATTATATTTGGATTCTGAGTGACTGGGTGGCTTATGAAGGTAGAACTCTTTGCTGATGAACCTACAAATTCTTTTTTTTTCTTTCCTTTAGGATTCACTACCAGGGTGATGATCTAGAGAAAGTTCTAGGTGAATTATTCAGGCACTTTTGCATGAAAATATCTCCCCCCCTCAAATAATGTCATTTTGCCTTTGTCTCAATACCTTGAAGAATTTGGAACATATTTTCTTGAAGATTTCAGGGGTGCCTGAGTATTTCAGTCGGTTAAACGTCTGCCTTTGGCTCAGGTCATGTTCCCATGGTCCTGGGATCGAGTTCTACATCGGGCTCTTTGCTCAGGGGGGAGCCTGTTTCTACCTCTGCCTGCCACTCCCCCTGCATATGATCTCTCTCTCTCTGTCTCCCTCTCTGAAAAATAAATCAATAAAAAAAAAAAGATTTCAAATGAAGGGCATTTTTTTTTTTTTCTAGCTTAAACTCTTTCTTTACTTCTTCTGGAGAAAGATTGATCTTCTCTTATGGAAATATTATATTATGTCATTTTCTTTTCTCAGATTTAATGAATAGAACTGAGAGAGTTTAGGAAAGTCAAATTAGCCACATTTCTTCCCAACAAGAACAATTGTGTGATTTGCATCCTGTCTTTCATTATAAGATTCATTGACCATGTAGCAATTCTGTTCTGATAACAAACTAAACTCTATCATTTTTTTTTAAAGATTCCATTTATTTATTTGACAGAGAGAAATCACAGGTAGATGGAGAGGCAGGCAGAGAGAGAGAGAGAGGGAAGCAGGCTCCCCGCTGAGCAGAGAGCCCGATGCAGGACTCGATCCCAGGACCCCGAGACCATGACCCGAGCTGAAGGCAGCGGCTCAACCCACTGAGCCACCCAGGCGCCCCTAAACTCTATCATTTTTAAGTATAGAAGTAGGTAACTGTATTTGTGGCAGACAAAATTTACTTAAGCAAAAATTTAATTATTGCACTTGTAGTAAATGGTAATGTAACCATAAAACTGATGTATTGTTATATGCAATTTAAAAATAAAGTATAAAAAGGTGAAAAAATATTTAATTATATTTTATAGGCTCATAGAAATGTAAAATTTATTAGAGAAATGAGATAATCTAGTCAAAATCCTCATTTTATAGGTAAGGAAATGATAATCCAGATAATGTAAGAGGCAGAACTAGTATGTTCCAGGGCTTCTTACTGCTGTTGTGTTTCCCCTAAAGGGAGATAAAATCTTGATTATTTAAATATTGTTGTTTATGAAATTGTATATTATTATACAATTATTATATAAGCAGTACATAACTACATTCTTATAAGAGATTAAAACAAATAAGGATGTAGAATAAAATATGGTAATCTTCCTTTAAAGCCTGCTATCACCTGTATACACATACACACATCCATTTCCCTATTCACGGTTAAAAATATAATTTTCTAGTCATTTCACTGCTCTTTTACATACGTATGTGTACGTATACACATTGTCAATATAGAGGTTGTTTTATTTTGCAAGGAAGCATCTGCCACTCGCTCTTTTCCAGCTCATGTATTTTAGAGATCTTTTATTCCTATACAATTGGTCCACTTTATTCTTTTTAATAACTGTATGGTATTACATAGTGTGGATTACTGTAATTTATTTAACCATCCTCCTATTGATGCTTTATTTCAGGGCCACTCCTTTAAGTTCTTTCTATTACAGATGGCATTGCAATAAATAGCTTTTGCATGTGACAGGGTTTAGGACATGTTATCCCAAAATATGATGCTTTGGCATTTTGAATATTTTAAGTTGGAAGAATCTGAGAAATAGCAGGTACAAGAAGAACTTTCTGATCAACCCCCTTCTGCCTGGAAGCAAGTCGTAAGACCCTCAGGTGAGAGGTGCTCTACTTATACCTGGAGGAAAGGAGCATCCTTATCTTTGAAGATGGAGGGATTGAAGAGGAATCCAAACATATTAGGCTTACTGAATTTCTCCTACTTTACTACCCTTGCTCATACCCTTTTGTCTAGCATATTTTCTCACAACTTTCTACTCTTCATCAAACCTAGTAGAAAAAGGCTCAGATTTTACCACTTCTTCAGGTCCTCATTTCCTATGAAGGCTTCTGTGTCATACAAAATTTATATTATATACATTTATGCTTTACTATTGTTAATCTCTCTTTTGTCAGTCCAATATACAAGGCCCCAAGCAGAGAACCTAAGACAGGTAGAGGGAAAGATGTTTTTTTGTCTATACCTCAAATTCTTAAATAACTTTTCTGTTTTACTCCCCTCTCCCTGATGTGAAATGTCACATCTAATATTAACCAAATTGCAGAGTGTACTCATGCATACATGTATGTGTGTGTGGCAAGGGAAGGGAACAAGTGAGAGAGACTATTTCTGGATTCTTTATTAACTTCCATTTATTATCCTATTTTTTAACCATACTACTTTAATACTAAATCAACCTTTTAGTATATTTTTGAAATCTTATAGGAAAAGCTGTTGTTATCTGTTTCAAAATCATGTTGGCTGCTTTTATATTCTTCTCTTCCATGGGAATTTTTGAACCAATTTGTCAAGTTCCTTTAAAAATATTCTGTTGGGATTTGTATGGGATAACATTTAATTTATAGATTGATTTTGGGAGAAAATTTACAACTTTAAAATAATGGTTTTCTTCCTTATTTTTTTTAATTTTATTTTTTTTCAGTGTTCCAAGATTCATTGTTTATGCACCACACCCAGTTCTCCATGCAATACGTGCCTGCCTTAATACCCACACCAGGCCCTCCTAACCCCCTAATCCCCACCCCTCAGAGTCCACAGACTCTCATGGTTTGTCTCCCTCTCCAATTTCCCCCAACTCACTTCTCCTCTCCTTCTCCCAATGTCCTCTGTGTTATTCCTTATGCTCCACCAGTAAGTGAAACCATATGATACTTGACTTTCTCTGCTTGACTTATTTCACTCAGCATAATCTCCTCCAGTCCCATCCATGTTGATACAAAAGTTGGGTATTCATCCTTTCTGATGGAGGGATAATACTCCATTGTATTATGGACCATATCTTCTTCTTCTTTTTTTTTTTAAGATTTTATTTATTTATTTGACAGACAGAGATCACAAGTAGGCAGAGAGGCAGGCAGAAAGAGAGGAAGGGAAGCAGGCTCCCCACAGAGCAGAGAGCCCGACTCAGGGCTCAATCCCAGGACCCTGGGATCATGACCTGAGCCGAAGGCAGAGGCTTTAACCCACTGAGCCACCCAGGTGCCTGGGACCATATCTTCTTTATCCTTTCGTCTGTTGAAGGACATATTCCTTATTTATTCTAATATTTTATTGTTAATTTTTATAGTTCCTATGTTAGATATACTTATAAGCTTGTTTATTTATTGGTTGCTAGTTTGAATAGAATCCTTTTTTTTTTTTTTTAAGATTTTATTTACTTATTTATTTGACAGAGAGGCAGGCAATAGGCAGAAGCAGGCGGGGCGGGGGGGAATCAGGCTCCCTGTCGAGCAGAGAGCCTGATGTGGGACTTGATCCCAGGACCCTGAGATCATGACCTGAGCCAAAAGCAGAAGCTTAACCCACTGAGGCACCCAGGTGCCCAATAGAATCCTTTTTAAATGACCTTTTACAATTGATCGTTGCTAAGATATAGAATTTGGAGGGTTTGTTTATATCCTGCAACTTTGGGGGTTTCTTATTAATTCTAACAGTTTTTGGTTGATTCTGTTGCATTATACAACATTATTTTATACAAATAATGACATTTTTCCCTTATTCTTTTTGCCATCTTAATTCTTTGGGTAAGTGCTCCAGGATAGTATTCACTGGCTGCCTGTATCCTTGTCTTCTGATTTTAGTAAGTATTAGTTTAATGGGGATACTTGGGTGGCTCAGTTGGTTAAGTGGCTGCCTTTGGCTCAGGTCATGATCCCAGGATCCTGGGATCAAGTCCCGCATCAGGCCTCTTACTCACTGGGGAGCCTGCTTCTCTCTCTGCCTCTGCCTGCTACCCTGCCTGCTTGTGCTCTCTCTCTCTGACAAATAATTAAATAAAATCTTTAAAAAAAAAGAATTATTTTAATGTCAACTCAAAGTATAATATTTAACATATTTTTAAATTTTATTTTTCATTAACATATAATGTGTTATTTGTTTCTGGGGTACAGGTCTGTGACTCATCAGTCTTGCAAAATTCACAGTGCTCACCATATCACATACCCACCCAATGTCCATCACCCAACCACCCCATCCCTCCCACTCCTCTCTGCTCCAGCAACCCTCAGTTTGTTTCCTGAGATTAAGAGTCTCTTATGGTTTGTCTCCCTCTCTGGTTTCATCTTGTTTCATTTTTTCCTCTCTTCCCCTGTGATCCTCTGCCTTGTTTCTCAAATTCAGAGTATAATACTTCTTCTGTGGTTTTTTTTTTAAAGGTTTTATGTATTTATTTGAGAGAGAGAGAGAATGAAAGAGAGAGAGAGAGCATGAGAAGGGGGAGGGTCAGAGGGAGAAGCAGACACCTTGCCGAGCAGGGAGCCTGATGTAAGACTTGAACCCAGGACCCTAGGATCATGATCTGAGCTGAAGGCAGTTGTTTAACAAACTGAGCCACCCAGACGCCCCTTGTTCTATGTTTCTAAGAGATATATTTTACCTTAAGAAAGTCCTCCCTCCCATTGCTATTGTATTCTTTTTAATTCATTAAATATTTTTACTTTTATCAAAAAATTTTGAGTAATTTGAAAAGATTAAATTTTTCCATATAATCTGTTAATCTTGTGAATTTCATGAATAGACTTCCTAATAAAGAATTCTTATAATCCTGTGATAAAATCTGCCAGAATATTATGCATATTCAATAACTGTCTTGCTGATTCTGTTTTCCAATAATTTTATACAGGAATGTTTATAGTCATGTTCATTAGTGAGAATGACCTATAGGTGTGTGTTTGTGTGTATGTGCACATGTGCATATGTGTTTGCTATTTTTATTCAATTATGAAATTATGGTTAGGATAGTCTAGCAGAATGAGTTGAGAAGTTTCTTATTTATGTTCTGGAATAGTGTAAATAACATAACATAACATAATATTAATGTGTTTCCTAAGCATTTTGTAGAACTCAAACTTTATTGTTTTAGTGCCTTTTTATCAGGGCTAGATCTGTGACTGCTTTTTCATTTTTCTGTATAGTTACTTATCTATTCAGGTTTCTACTTCTTGAGCTAATTTGACCTGTTGGCTCAGTGGGCTAAGCTGTTGCCTTCGGCTCAGGTCATGATCTCAGGGTCCTGGGATGGAGTCCCGCATCGGGCTCTCTGCTCAGCGGGGAGCCTGCTTCCTCCTCTCTCTCTCTCTGCCTGCCTCTCTGCCTACTTGTGATCTCTCTCTGTCAAATAAATAAATAAAATCTTTAAAAAAGAAAAGTGACCTGTTTCTTTTAGGTTTTTGTACTTATTTCCACAGTTTTATAGTATTTTCTTATAATTTAAATATTGTTCTGTATTTCTCTATTTAAAATTATCTACTCTTTCTAATTTTTAATATTTTTATTTATGTCCTTTCTTTTTTTGTCATCAACTGCCAAAGATTTATTTCATGTGTTTGTTGAAAGAACTAGTTCTTGATTTTCTTGATCATGACTACTCTTCTGTATTTTTCATTCTATTAATGCCTCTGCTTAGAACTTTCTACTTCTATTGATATTTATTTTGTTGTTCTGTTTATAGTTTGTGAATTTGATGCTTAGTTGATTTATTTTCTTTTCTTTCAATTTTAAATTCAATTAGCCAACATATAGAAAACATCACTAGTTTAGAGGTAGACTAAGTCATTAGTTGCATATAACACCCAGTGCTCATCACATCACATGCCTTCTTAATGCCCATCACCCATTTACCCTATCCCCACAGCCACCTCCCCCGCAGCAACCCTCAGTTTCTTTCTGAGTTTCTCATGGTTTGTCTTGCTCTCTGATTTCTTCTCATTTCTGTTTTTCCCTCCCTTCCCCTATGATCCTCTGTATTGTATCTTATATTCCTCATATGAGTGAAACCATGTGATAATTTCCTTCCTCTGACTGACTTGTTTCGCTCAGCGTAATACCTTCCAGTTCCATCCACATCTATATAAATGGTAAGATTTCATCCTTTCTGATGGCTGCATAGTATTTCATTGTATATATATATACCAAATCTTCTTTAATCCATTCATCTCTCAAAGGACATCTGGGCTCTTTCCATAGTTTGGCTATTGTGGACATTGCTGCTATAAACATTGGGGTGCATGTGCCCCTTCGGATCACTATGTTTGTATCTTTGGGGTAAATATCTAGTGTGCAATTGCTGGGTCATAAGGTAGTTCTATTTTTAGCTTCTTGAGGAAACTCCATACTGTTTTCTAATATGTAGGAGTTTTAAAAGAATATATATTCCCTTTTGTGGTATATAAAGTGATATTTTATTAGATTTAGCTTGTTAATCGTGTTATTCAAATGCTTTCCAGTTTTATATTTGTTTGTGTGACTTGTCAACCTCTGAGAGAGTTAGAATCCTCCCTTTCTGATTATAATTCTGCTATATGTTTTTATTTTCTCAAGTATATATATAGATAGATATTTTAGTAAAAAATTGGCAGAAGTTGTGATAAGATCTATTAGCCAGATGCTATTAAAAACTCTGTTTGGAGGTGCCTAGGTGGCTCAGTGGGTTAAACCTCTGCCTTTGGCTCAGGTCATGATCCCAGGGTTCTGGGATCGAGCCCTGCATTGGGCTCTCTGCTCAGCGGGGAGCCTGCATTCCCCCCCCCCTCTCTCTCTCTGCCTGGCTCTCTGCCTACTTGTGATCTCTGTATGTCAAATAAATAAACAAAATCTTTAAAAAAACAACAACAAACAACTCTGTTTGGCAAGGTACTTCTTAACTCCACAAATATTATTATTTTACCTAGAAGTAGTTTATACTAAATCATGCAAATTATTTAGATCTAAATAAGTCACAATAGTGTTATATTGCTTTATAACCCTGTCTCTACGTTGGCATTCTACCCTACCATTATGAATAATTTGTGATTTTTGTTTTTTCACCCTACCTAGATTGTATATTCTTGATCAGTTTTTAAATACTTAAAAAACTTAGTTGGGTCTAAAGACCCAGAACAAACACACACTTACATATATAAGTTATAATTATAAACATAAATATAAACATATGTATAGTCTTTTAATTGTTCTCTTTGCTCTCTCTCATAACCAGTTCTTTTATTTCTTTTCTTTTCTTTTTTTTTTAAGATATTATTTATTTATTTGACACAGAGAGAGAGAGAGAGAGGGAGAGAGTTCAAGCAAGGGGAGGGGCAGAAGGAGAAGGAGAAGCAGGCTCCCCTCAGAGCAGGGAGCCCAGTGCGGGACTGGATCCCAGGACTCTGGGATTATGACCTGAGCGGAAGGAAGTCGCTTAACCAACTGAGCCATACAGGCACCCTTTTTCTTTTTTCTTATAACTATTAATGAGATGAAAAGATAATTTTCTCCACCCTCCCTCCTTGCTTCCTTTTTCTTCTTCTTCTTCTTATTATGTCATAAAAAAAAACAATTTGTAGAGGATTTGATAAAAGATACAGATGAACAGTTAAATGAAGAGGTACATAGGCCAGGTCTGGGAAGTTCCCAAGCTTCTGCCATCATGGAGTTTGAGTGTGTTTCCCTCTTGGTATGTGGATGTGTTCGCCAACCCAGAAGCTCTCCAACCCCCATACTATTGGGATTTTATGGAGCTTCTTTACATAAACATGATCAATTATTAACTCCATTTCTAGCCCCTTTCTGGAGGATGGTGGATTGGATTGAAAATTCAAAGCTTCTAATCATGGCTTGATCTTTCTGGTGGCCAGCCCTCCCATCTAGGAGCCATCCAGGAGCCCACCCAGAGTCACCTCATTAGAACAAAAGGAGCCAAGTGCTCTTATCACTTAAGAATTTACAAGGGTTTCAGGGGCCAGGGCCAAAGACCAAATATAAAAACAAAAGATGTTCTTAGTACTCTTACTGCTTCGGAATTTATAAGGGTTTAAGAGCTCTGTTCCAGGAATAGGGCAAAGACCAAATATATTTATTTCTTATTATAAATCACAACATCATAGGTGTATAATGTCGTGATAGTTTTATTTAGCTCAACTTATCATTGTCTTGGGTGCTATATTTTCAGGCTTTGTTTTCATTTTGTTACTTGTTATATTTGATTACCTTCCACTTAAGAATTCATAATGTAATCATATTAGCTCAAATAAAATACATGTTCTCATTATTATTATTTATATAAGATGGGGAGCTGGAATGTGCTATCACATTTATTATAAGCATTTCCCCAATTAATATTTAATAACTGTTTCATTGAAATTACTGTGTGAAAGACACCTTATTTTATATTAATTTTCACATGAAGATTTCTTTGTATTCCTTAAATTATGGTAAATTTATATTCTTATGAGAATAAAAAGAATAATCACTATGAAATAGAAGTTGAAATAGGATCTAAGCCTGAATTTCTTTTTTTTTTTTTTTTAAAGATTTTATTTATTTGACAGAGAGAGATCGCAAGTAGGGAGAGAGGCAGGCAGAGAGAGGGGGAAGCAAGCTCTCTGCTGAGCAGAGAGCCCAATGCGGGGCTCGATCCCAGGACCCTGAGATCATTACCTGAGCCGAAGGCAGGGGATTTAACCCGCTGAGCCACCCAGGCGCCCCTAAGCCTGAATTTCTTATTTGCTTTCCCAAATCACTATTTTTAATCTCATTCTCTCCTACTAGAGAATCTGCAATCAGGTTAGAATTCAATTTTGAAGGGGCAAAAGCTGATAAAATTTTGTTATTTCTCATTTAAAAAAAAAATACAAAAACTAGAATACAAAATTGATACAGAATTACTTATAAAGAAATCACAACAAAGTACAGATTTTAAAAGAGCTGATTAAAAACAAATGTCATAGAATTAAATGCCTAACACATTGTTATAGAATTTTTCACCTAGATTTTTGTCTGTAAATTTTTTTACCATTTCTTCCAATGACAGCCATTTTGTCATGTTTTCTATAACAAGAATGGAAAGACAATTCCGTCTTTTTATCATGGTTGGTTATAATGTGTTATTATTACAGAGTTAAGAAAATTTCTTTCATCTTCCCAACTTGTTATTGTCATATAATACAAATTTTTAGAACTGTTGACAAATACGGGAAACCTCTATTTTCTTTCTGTGAGCTGTCCCAGATGTGCTTGCTCTGTGCAGTACAACTTTATGCTCTGCACCAGAAACCCAGGGACTTCATGTATTGTTTTAAGGAAGTTGGATATGCATGAGCTAGGATAGGAGCTGTTCTGAACACGAGCATTGGTGTTCACATGGTGTTTGAATCCAGCACTGCCATTTACTGGGTATTCTCAACTTTGGGTTATTAAACTGTTTAGATAAAGTTTTGACTACTGAATCACTTTCAAATGAGTTTCTTTTTTATTTAAAAAAAACTTTTTGGGGGCACCTGGGTGGCTCAGTGGGTTAAAGCCTTTGCCTTCGGCTCAGGCCATGATCCAGGGTCCGGCAATGGAGCCCCACATCGGGCTCTCTGCTCACCAGGGAGCCTTCTTCCCCCTCTCTCTGCCTGCCTCTATGCCTACTTGTGTGTGATCTCTCTCTGTGTCAAATAAATAAATAAATAAATTTTTAAAAAGCTTTTTATTTTTGAATAGTTTTATTTATAGTTTTAAATAAATTTTTGCATGCATTATCTCATTTAATCCTCTTAAAATTGTGAGGTGAGCATTTTGAAGTTTAAAGGGATATGAAGATCTTACCTAAAGTGACAGCGTGTGCCAGTTAGGGACTCCATGCTGAAGGGACATCTGTGTTAACAGCTTTTGTACAATGAACATTACTAAGGGCAGTGGCAATTAAAATAATTATGTGACTAATAAAAGTATCTTTTTTTAAAAAAATCCTCTTTTTGTTAGTCCATTAGAGCTGGGTCAAGTTCTCTTCATGAGCTTTGTGAGTTTCCTGGACAATTCATTTCTATCTAGATTTTAAAATGCTTAATACAGTCCTCAGAGGACAAGGAACCTCAGTTGCTCTTAGAATGACTATCTTTGGGCACAGGAGAGCATTGAGGAGCTGATCTTACCTCTTACAGATTGGTGCCATTAAGTGACCACCCAGGATAAGAAGGTACCTTTGCAGCTGACCGTAGAGCATCTTTATTTTAATGCAGTAACTTTCTCTTGATAGACCTACCATAACTAACTGGTGAAGGAAAATCAGTTTGAAAAGAGGAAGATATATTATTAGAACAAATCACCATGTACAGGGAATGGTGAATGTTCTCTCTCTGTCACCTAAAATGACGTTAAATACTAATGCAGTGAAGAGTGAGAGGGAAGAAAAGGATAGAAAAATTAGTGGAGCCATTTGTTCCAGCTTTTAAAAATGTTTAACCTTTTTTTTTTTTCCCTTAAAAACTAATCACTGTGCTAAGTTGTCTTTGCCATCAGTAGTGTGATAGTAAAATGAGCAAAGGCTTTGGAATAAGACAGAACTTGATTCAAATTCTGGTTCTGTTGCGACTCACTGTATGATACTGGGTGAGGTAATACAACCGTTAGAAACCTTAGCATTCTCATTAGTAGAGGAGAGATCATTTAAGCTTGCAGGATTGGTGGGTGTTATGGTGAAAGCGTATAAAATGCCTAGTATATGATCTGGTATATTGCACCCATGTAACAACATTAACTATGTTATTCATAGTAAGTTGGAGGTCTTTTCCTTTTTTAAAAAAGTAAAGGGATCTATCAATTTCTTTTATTTTTATTAACATATAATGTATTATTTGTTTCAGGGGTACAGGTTTGTCTAATTGTGGTCGCAGTGGACAAGCAGAACAAAGCAATCATTGTTTTTTCTGGTAGAATAAGTCACCTATGGGGCTGGAAGACAAGATACAATAAAAACTGAATTGAGCCAGTATTTACCTGTAAAACAGTATGATGTGTGATTTTATTTATCAACTTGGCTAGGCCACAGTACCCAGATACTTGGTCAAACACCAGCTGGGCTGTTTCTATGAAAGTATTTTTAGATGAGATTAACATTCAAACCAGTAGACTTCGAGTAAAGCGGATTACCTCTATAAAGTGAGTGGGCTTCATCCTGTTGGTTTGAAGGCCTTAAGAGAAAAAGACAGAGTTCTTCCCAGAGGAAGAGGGATTTCTGCCTCCAGACTGTCTGTGCACTCAGGCTGCAGTATCAGCTCTTCTCTGGGTTTCCAGTCCGCCAGCATGCCCTGCAGCCTCTGGGCTTCAACTACTTCCTTAAAATCAATCAACCTGTCTTATTCCCATTGGTTCTGTTTCTCTGTAGAATGCTGACTTACACACATAGATTAAATATTGAGTTGTGGTGACACTGCAAGTTTGTGTAGGGGCAACAAATTTGATTGGAGCCCAGCCTTTCTGGCTTATTTCTCTTCTTTTTACCCTCATTTTGATGTTCAGGTTTTTAGAGGACAGATACCCATACACCTTTTTTTCAGTTTTGTTCTTTGTTATGCATCTGTATTGTGGGTGATCAGTAGAAGTCAGAAAAAAAAAAAAAACAAATGTTGGGTAATTTGTAATCATGTGCAAAGTATATTCATATACATTATTTGATATTTATACCAGTGCTGTGACATAATTGAAATTATCTCTGTGCTAGATATGAAAGGATAACAATAAAAATAATACTGAGTATTTATTGAACTCTTCTGGGCAAAGCATGTCTCAGAAATAATCTCATGTAATAATCCCAGTGACCCACAGTATGGGCGCTCTTACTACTCCTAATTTACAGATGAGCACACTGGTTAGGATTTGAACTCCGATCTGTTGATTCCAAAGGAGCCTGTGCTTTTACCTCATATGGAGAGGTGCCTTTTTAAATCCCCATCTCCCCAGGTGGACAGGACATATCTCAGAGCCCTTTCGTGGCATGGGTCTCTGAGCTAGTGTCATATTTCTGGAACTCAGCTAAAAATCTGGAATTCAATTAGGACAGAGATCGAATGACTCTAGGCTGCATATGCAGGGCCTTGCCACTCCTGAGTTAAAGATTCTCATTTATGGCTATTAATATTGAAAGGGATGAGGTATATCTTTGTATCAGTCATCAATTTTCCCCTGCCTTTATGGTAGAACTGCAGGACAGTTCTGGAGACAATTCAAGGCAACTGAGGAAGTAAGAAAATGCAGAGAATTAGAGGTCTTAGGGGCTGTAGGGCTTTTCAACTCTCATCCTTTTCCCTCTGATAGGTGAGGACACTGAGGCAGAGGGGCTAAATCCCCTGCTCAAGGTACATAGACTGAAGCAGCTAAAATTCAGTGTGCACACAGAATCCCTTGCAATTTTGTTCAAGTGCAGATTCTGTTCCCTAAGAGGGATGGGGCCTGGGAGTCTGCATTTTCTAACAAGCTCCCAGGTGAAGTGGACACTTCCGTCAAGGGGCTCTGCTATGAGCAGGAAGGGACTAGAAGTGAAGGAGGAATGAGGTCTTAATAGATCCTGTAATAGGTGATAATGGGATAAGCTGGTCTCTACAGTGTTTGTTAATCCTCAGATGCTCTTTCAAAAACACTAATTTATAGATGATCACATGATTTCAAATGCTACCATGGGGGTTAAGAATTTTAACAGGCTGGATCAATAGACTGATTTTTTTTTTCCCAATTTATTTATTTTCAGAAAAACAGTATTCATTATTTTTTCACCACAATAGACTGATTTTTAATATGCTCTAAGTTAAACAGAATGAATATGATTTTTTTTTAAAACCCCAAACTTTTACTAATATAGAATATGTGAATACAATTCAATAATGTGAAGCAGACCTAGAGGCTTAAGTTATTTATAAGTTTATTGAGTCAGTAGCATAATGCCATTGCATTAACAGAAGTATGGTGTATGGGGAATGGGAGGTGATGGTTTCCTTCCACACTGCACAAGTTATAAGATGCCTGGAGGATATGCTCAGTGTAGGGTATGCCGTGTTAGGAAGGATATTAGAGACTTAAAATGTGTCTGGGGAGCATGTTTGGGGACATCTGGG
Organism: Neogale vison; assembly: GCF_020171115.1. NCBI lineage: Eukaryota > Metazoa > Chordata > Mammalia > Carnivora > Mustelidae > Neogale > Neogale vison. Next base: position 69,198,722 of record NC_058094.1, read on the forward strand.
ACTGATGTATTCAAAGAATAGTTCAAGAAATTGGGTGTTTAACCTGGATATTAAAATGTTATAGAATAATGTAAGGTCCCACCCAAATATTTGAAGGGACGTCATGTGTCAAATAATATTAGGTTTGTTCTATTTGAACTGGAACTAGTAAAAGTGGAAACTAGAGACTGACTCCAACATAATCTAAGGCATTTGTGAGGAGACTGAGGAAAAGAACTAGACTTGGAGTTGAATTTCAGCTGTGTGACATTGGGTATACCAAGGGCCACTCTTTCTCAGGCTCCCCATTTTTTTTTTTTTTAAAGATTTTATTTATTTCAGAGAGAGACAGTGAGAGAGAACATGAGCGAGGAGAAGGTCAGAGGGAGAAGCAGACTCCCCATGGAGCTGGGAGCCCGATATGGATCATGACCTGAGCCGGCTCCCCATTTTTAAAACGGGGAAAAATCTTCCTGTCTGGTCATTGTAAGGAGTCAGTGAGGTAATTTGTGGAAAACATGGCCAAGTGTGGCAAAGAGTGCTGACTCAATCACTTTTAAAACATTGTAGAACTAGAGCTGTCTTGCCACAAAATGACTACCTCAGGAAGCAGTGAGTTCCCTGTCACCGGAGGTGCACAAACCAAGGACGATTAACCTCTGGAAATTTGGGATGAGAACCTTGCACACAGGTTTGCTGCCAGGCAGGAGACTGATGTACACGGACATGATTTATAGCGTTCCTTCTAGTTTTAAGAGGCGGCGCAGGGTGGCATTAGCACTCTCTTTCACTGGCTATTAAAAATGCAGGTGGAAAATTGCTTCATTCAATCGTAATACTACTCACCTCTCAGCCTAAGATAGGGAGACAGAAATGGGCTTTATTTTGAGCATTCCTTTCCCTCCTCCGAAACTTAATCTCTTGAATTCTAAAATGGTACTGTTTCCATTTTATGAGAATATCAAGGGCATATGTACCATGTGGAATGGCTTCCTATATGGTATGATTTGAGGAGAGTAAAGGAAGACCCAGTTGCACCAAGTTATTTTTTTCCATGGGTCCTGTTACACATCTTAAAATGACTCTATTATTGTCGTTTCTTTGTATAGAGCTATCAAAATGTGAATGTTATTTAAAGTGACTAATGCCTCAAGCCATTATCAGTCATTAACATCTTGGCCAGACTTAGTTTGGTCATTAGTGTGTTATTTGGTGCTCATGAAAATGCACTACTCAGATCTCCTGCTCTAGGGAGCATTGTTAACTGTCAGCCCCAGCTGCTGGCTCACTGGAGCCTCTACCATGTTCGTACAAGGTCGTGTTTCCTGTGGGCCACTTGCAATGAATGACTGACCATAGCAAGGGTAGAAATACAGGTCCGTTCTTGAGAGATGTGGGTCTCTGTTGACTGTGACTGGAAGACTCCCCTTCAGTCAAACTGAATGCTTCTAAGGACTGTGCTACAGTCCCTGGCTCTTCCACACCCAGTCCCCTTACCCAGTCCCCTCTTGTTCTCTTTCCTTCACAGGTGTCAGACCTGCACTGTGGTCTGAGGGTCTTCCCTGTCTTTTCCTGCTTCCTCCCCTTTATCCTTCACGGTCATGTCCCTCAACAAATCTCTTGCACATCTAACCCTTGAAGGATTCAAACTAACCAAGTGATGCCAGAAGCGGTCTGAGAAAGCAGATAAGGCAAGTTTGTGAAACAGGCTTCCTAACAGCTCAGAAGGCAAAGAGGGTACCATCCTGAGTGATATGTAGTGCATGGTAATCCCCGGCACAGGGTGGAGGCCTAGATGCTCAACCTTTAACCAGTGGTGACCAGAGAAAATACCCTAGTAAGAAGAACTGAAAATTATGGGTGGGGAGAGGAAGAGGTTGCAAAAGCTGGTTACTTTACTACTTCGTTGTGCTGATGCCCTGCAGAGAATGTGATAGGAGCCTGTCTGTGAGAAACCGAGGGCCTTTGATGAGCAGTTAAAGGCTAACTGTGGAAGCCAGAGGCTGGCTTTGATAGCTCACAAAGAGACCCAACTGAGCAGCATCTCTAGACAGTATTGCAGAGCTCAGAGACAGTCAGATGTTCAGCAGGTCTGTCATGCTAAGATCAGGGCCTTGATTGAGAAAACCTGGGACCCTGGAACACAGCAGGGATCTGGATGGATGTTTCTGCAGCCTTTCTAAACCCTCAGAGTTTCCCCTGTACATGGTAGCACTTCCCCTGCACTGGGAGATGCTGTGGAGACCTCACCTCCCCAAGACAAAAGGAGCTGTTCCCACTTCCTCACCTGGCTGCCAGGTGGATAGCAGGTTAAATCCTGGCATAACTTGACTGAAAACATGCTGTGCCTGATGAAGGAGGAAAGAGATTGGGCACAAAAGGAGCTTCAAGAATGAAGGAAATACCTGCCATCAAGGAAATGCCCCTGGAACTAGATTTTGGAGGTTCTTGATTAAGGGGGCTGGAGTGTCTGGCTAGAAGAACAGGAATTCATTTTCTTGGGGACACTTTCTTGGGACATGGGATTTAACACCTGGCAAGGACCCAGGTACTATAGGCTGAATGTTTGTGCCCCACCCCCCACTAAATTCATATGTTGAAATGCCAATCCCCCAAATATATTTGTTTTTTTAAAAAAAGATTTTATTTATTTATTTTAAAGAGAGAGAGATCACAAGTAGGCAGAGAGAGAGAGAAAGAGAGTGGGAAAGCAGGCTCCCTGCTGAGCAGAGAGCCCGATCTGGAACTTGATCCCAGGACCCTGGGATCATGACCCACGCCAAAGGTGGAGGCTTAACCCACTGAGCCACCCAGACGCCCCCCAATATGATATTTGAAGAGGACTTTGGAAAGTAATCAAGGTTTGACGAGGTCATGAAGGTGTGTTCCTTATGGTGGGATTAATGCCCTTATAAGAAGAAGAGACATACCCATACTCAGGAAGGCTATGCACCGGAAGGCCAGGTGAGGACATAAAAGAAAGAGAGAGAGAGAGCTCATGAGCTCAAAAGCAAGAGGAGCAGCAAGTAGAGGGAGAATCAGGCTCCCCTCTGAACTTGGAGCCCAGTTCGGGACTTGATCCCAGCACCTGGGATCATGACCTGAGCCAAAGGCAGATGCTTAACGAACTGAGCCACCCAGGTGTCCCAATATCTATCATTCTTAAAAGTTTCCTCTTGCTTTATCCCCCCCCACCCTTTAATGGTGGTAAGAACAGTTACCATGAGATATACCCTCTTAAATTTTTAAGTGTGTGATATAGTATTGTTAACTTATTACCTTTTGAGAAGCAGTTCCTGGTTTGTTATTAGGCCCTAGTAAAGATGGAATGCTTGACCCTGTGGCACCAAATGAATATGCATTAGGAACTGCTTATTAGGAGCTGGAGCCAGTGTAATCCCACATCATAAAGTCATTTGGGCCCACTGGCATTCTTTGAGAGAAGAATGGAAATCATGCATCTGGAGTCAAGAGCAACAACACTGGAGGGCACAAGTGGGCTCCATGAGTAGGTAGCCCAAACCTCTGTTAACCCAAAACGATTTCCCTGCATCCTTTTTCTTGCCTTAATCAGTGATCCTATAGGATGGATCCTTGGACCACAGCTCTGATGGGAAGGCCTGAGTCAAATTCAAAGTCATCCCTTGGAGGATTCCTGCATCTCTTAGAAAAGGACTTGTGCTAATGCTGGCATCATGCTGAGCCACTGACTGGGAGCAGCCTGAGGAACATGGCCCCATTGTGCATGTGAGGGGGAGTCGAGAGAGGAAGCATCTGGTGCTGTCAGATCATCATGCTTCCACAGGAGGGGATTTGAGTTATGCATTTTCATGGCTACCACAGTCACCCTACTCCACAGACTGATCTACTCCTCTATACAGGAGAGGAGAAACAGCTCCTCCATGCAGCCCACAGGCCTCTCTTCCTGAGGAGAAATTAGAACAAAAGATGTTAGGTTTATCACAGTACCCACTGCTGCAGTTGGCCTTGGGCTCATGTGTCTGGTTCTTCTCCACTCCCTCCTCCTCTATACATTCAGGCATAACCTCAGCAGGGCTTGGTGGCTTGCCTAGCATTTTCATGCAACCTGCATTCCCAAGGGGTCTGAAGCCTTGGCAACATCATGCTCTGATGAATTTCATGGAGCAGAACAATGTGACTGGTGGCAGTGGAGCTTTCCCCCTCCTTCCTTCCTTCCATCCTTCCTTCCTTCCTTCCTTCCTTTTAGATTTTATTTATTTGAGAGAGTGCAAATGGGAAGAAGGGCAGAGGGAGAGAGAGAAACAGACTTACCGCTGGGCAGGGAACCTAAAAGCAGATGCTTAACTGACTGAGCCACCCAGGTGCCCCAGCAGTGGAAGTTTCTGAAAAGTCCTAGACATTTAATTATCATCAATAATTTAGCCCATTTCAAATGAGCTTTGCACAAACCTGTAAACCTCAGAATTTGTTTGAGAACATGAAATAAAGTTTTCTATGGCATTTGTAATGTTGCCCTTCTTCCTCCTCATAATATGCTCCCTTCTTCTCACCTGCCTAATCTTGCCTGTCCTCCTGTTTCTTCTTGAAGTCCTCCTGGCTTGGTCCAGATCACACTTATAATTTATTTGCTTAATGCCATCTCTACTCTCATTGGGCATAGACAATATTTTGCTTGTATTTTGCTCCAGGCACGTATCTTCTCTCTCTTGTGGAGGAACATAAGACTGGAGGTAGTGACAAGGAGCCAGAATGACTGGGACTCAGTTATTTATTAGCTATGGTGACCTAACCGTTCTGAACCCTGGCTTCCTGATCTGTAGAATGGAATCTACAACTTACATTTGTCATGAGGTTTTAGAGATTAATATGCAAAACTCATGATACAGAGGAAGGAAATTATTTTATTATTTATTTATTTTATTTCTCTTTGTGTCTGCCAGAGAATCTAGCAGGAAGGACTCAGTATTCACTTCATAAATATTAGAAATAAAATTGAATTGCTTTTGTAGTCATTCTTTAGATAAAGATTTTTATGAAACCGGTACTTCCCATACCTTCCTGAGCATATGAATCCCTTGGAAAATCTGATCTGATCTAGAAGAGGGCATCTCAGAGTATTCTGATTTTCATACTACTTGGGAAAATTGCTGTAAACTAAACTCAAAGCATGCCTTAAACCCTCAACTATTATGTGATGTTATCTGTTTCATAAAGAGTGGACTTATACCAGCCTCTTAATAATTGACTCACTCACATTGCTGCCCAGCTGCCTTGGGCAACGTGACCACCATGAAGAGGTGGGTATGTGTGGATTAGTAGCATTGCCATCTAGCCACCATTGGGTCAGAGCCATTAGCTGCTATAGTGGGTATTGTGTCTCTAAGTGGGATCTAGATCAGAGCTGCATTATGTGTAATTAGAAACCTAGTTACATCTAATGCCCTGAATGGAGATTCCAGGGTTTTCTCCCAGCAGTCAGGAGGCTTGAACTGATAATTACACGCACTTCGCTGTGATAATTGCCAACCTCAGAGAGCTCTAAAGAGAGAATTCCCATGGAACCGATGGCTTTGAAAAGGTGAAGCACTGTTCCAGTGTCAGGTATTGTTATCAATAAAGAGATTTTATCCTTTATGAAGCTGGGGTTGTTAGGACAGAGGTTCTTTTACATGTCATTGGTTTCCTTTTTATTCGTCAGTCCACAAAGAAATGATTTTAATGAGGTGTAGGCTGGGCTGAGACCAAGATGAAAGTAGAGCAAGGGCCAACAGGGAAAAAAAAAAAAACATTCAGCCCAGGAACATCTTCCTTTGTGCAAAGACAATCTTAGAGGAGATTTCCTAGTGGAAGCATTTGCAGTTTGAATAGCCAAGTTGAAGTTTAAGTTCGTTCTATTTCCTGGCAGCAAAGGAAATATCTTTAGATATTCCCAACATATCTTAATATTCATATAGATCTAAAATGAATAGATAACAACTCCTGGAATATTTAATAGGGTGTAAGCCAAACAAAGTAATTCCAGAAAAGCAAGTAGTACTCTATCTGCTCAAGCCTCAAAGCCCAGAATACAGAGGCTGGCTTGAATTCTTAAGACTAGAAACTGAAAGACCAACCCACAAAGCAAGGATATGTGTATGTGAGTTGCACTTATTACCTCATAGCATACACGACTTGACATTACTCCTTATCAAGAATACTCCTTCATTCTAAGTCTTAAAGTGAATAATGTTATCTGCAATAGGAATTCTATTAACTGAAAAACGTGAAGGCCTCCTCCAACTCATTAAACAGAGGCTAAAGAACAAAAACCCCAAATTTGCTCACTGTCTTACTTTATAGAAAATATTTTGAAATATTGATGATATTGATGTTACACTCTTCAGGTGGTTGTACATAGGAGATTTGGTTATTACTGAGGGGGGCTTATTTTTTTTAATAGGAGAAATCATATAGTTTGAGTGGAGGTGGACTGAAAGTTGAGATACTGTGTCATAAGGACTCAAGTTGGGAGCAAATTCTGTGTGCCATATTTCTTGACTAGAATGTAAGATCAATAGCCTTAGGCAGTGAGTTCACCTTGTTGACTGTCTAGACCTCCACATCTTTTGTGGTGTCCATAAAAGAATTGGAACTTTTTTGTGGTTTTTAGAAAAAGATTGGAGGACACCTGGGTGGCTCAGTGGGTTAAAGCCTCTGCCTTTGGCTCAGGTCATGATCCCAGGGTTCTGGGATCAAGCCCCACATTGGGCTCTCTGCTCAGCAGGGAGTCTGCTTCCTCCTCTCTCTCTCTGCCTGGTTCTCTGTGATCTCTGTCTGTCAAATAAATAAATAAATAAAATCTAAAAAAAAAAAAAAAAGATTGGGAAGGAAGGTAACCCAGTGTTGCTGATAGAAGTAAAGAGAAAGTTGAGGTCGAAGACAGTTATAGTTTAAGAAAACAGAAGTTTTGGGTAAATCACGCAGTGGGATGTGAAAATCAACAGTGACCCTGTTCTATGAATATAAGCAATTCACCATATATTCTCCACAGAAAGGAGAAAAAAGTACTTTGTGAAACTATTTCAGCTGGTGTCTCAGCTAGTACAAAAATTGCTCATCAAGTGAGAGATAAAATTTTAGTGGAAATTGAAAAGACAATTTGTGGTATAATGATATGCACAAAAAGCCTGTATCTGTACAGAAAACTGATTTGGGTGAAATCCAGAAATTTCCATAATTAAAATCTTGGGGATTTGTGAAAAGCTAGATACTTGTCTTTCAAATGGATTAGTTATCTGAAGAGATGTTCATCTATCCATCCATCCATCCATCCATCCAGTCATTCTTTTTTGAAAAACCAAGAGTACTATGTGCCAGGCATTGTACTAAGAGGGGGGATATTGAGTTTAAGGGACAGTGACTCTTAAAGGAAGAGATCTAAGGCATGTTGTCAGAGAAGACCACTTATTATGGAACAAGGACCAATCTTGGCATAGGATTGGAAAGAAGGTAACCCTTATGGTTTACCTCATATTATCCATTTTCTACTCACTCTACTTTTGTGTGTTAAAGCAATTTGACAGGTAGGCAAATCCAATCTACCTTAGCCACTCTTGACTGGTTTTCAGATAATCCTTGATTATATGGCCCTACAAATTAATTATACATCACAGGGAAGCTTGTCAATAAGGTATAGTAGAGCTTTTACAATAATAAAAGCAGGAGATCTCACTTTAGTTTTATGTGACTTCCTATGTGTTTCTGGTGACTTGAGAACAATTAAGGGCTCTTTGTTTTTGCTGAATGTGCTTTCCACATGGATGGGAGAACCACCATGGATGCTGATGGTTAAAGTGGTTTCAGGGGGTGCTTGGGTGGCTTAGTGGGTTAAAGCCTCTGCCTTCAGCTCAAGTCATGGTCTCAAGGTCCTAGGATCGGGCCCCGCATCGGGCTCTCTGCTCATCGGGGAGCCTGCTTCCCCCCACCCCGCCTGCCTCTCTGCCTAGTTGTGATCTCTCTCTGTCAAAATAAATGAATAAAATTTTAAAGTGTTTTCACCACAATGAGATATCACCTCACACCAGTCAGAATGGCTAAAATCAACAAGTCAGGAAATGACAGATGCTGGCGAGGATGCGGAGAAAGGGGAACCCTCCTACACTGTTGGTGGGAATGCAAGCTGGTGCAACCACTCTGGAAAACAGCATGGAGGTTCCTCAAAATGTTGAAAATAGAACTGCCCTATGACCCAGCAATTGCACTACTGGGCATTTACCCTAAAGATACAAACGTAGTGATCCAAAGGGGCACGTGCACCCAAATGTTTATAGCAGCAATGTCCACAATAGCCAAACTATGGAAAGAACCTAGATGTCTATCAACAGATGAATGGATCAAGAAGATGTGGTATATATACACAATGGAATACTATGCAGCCATCAAAAGAAATGAAATCTTGCCATTTGCGACAACATGGATGGAACTAGAGCGTATCATGCTTAGCGAAATAAGTCAAGTGGAGAAAGACAAATATCATATGATCTCCCTGATATGAGGAAGTGGTGATGCAACATGGGGGCTTAAGTGAGTAGGAAAAGAATCCATGAAACAAGATGGGATAGGGAGGGAGACAAACCATAAGTGACTCTTAATCTCACGAAACAAACTGTGGGTTGCTGGGGGGAGGGGCGTTGGGAGAAGGGGGGTAGGGTTATGGACATTGGGGAGGGTATGTGCTTTTGGGTAAATTGGAAGGGGAGATGAACCATGAGAGACTATGGACTCTGAAAAACAATCTGAGGGGTTTGAAGTGGCGGGGGGGTGGGAGGTTGGGGTACCAGGTGGTGGGTATTATAGAGGGCACAGCTTGCATGGAGCACTGGGTGTGGTGAAAAAATAATGAATACTGTTTTTCTGAAAATAAATAAATTGGAAAAAAAAATTTAAAGTGTTTTCAGAAGGAGGACACAGAATCTGGGACTAGCTTTCTAACTTTCAGGGTCTCAGTTGTTTCATTTTAGTCTACTCTTTTGCTTCCTTTCCTACACTAATAACAAATAATGGAAAATACATTATGGCACAATTATTATAGGGCTTTACAACTATCCGAGAAAGTAGATGCTGTTATTGTCCCATTTTAGATAAGGGAAAGGGGCCCAGAGAGATTGATTGAAATTGCACAAATAGTAAACTACAGAGAGCCTGGGATTCAAACCCATAAGGTTTGGCCCAGAAGACTCTAAGTGTACTGCCTCTCACACTAAAGTTAATGTGATGACAGAAATGTCTGTCATTCATCCTGTCTTCAGGCACTGTTTCATGTGATAAGAGACTCAAAGAGGTCTTCCTCTCAGTGGATCTTCTATTAACCATTCATCTCCATGTCATTTGATGCACTCCTATGGAAAAGGGCAAATATTAGGAGGTTAAAAGCATATCTCAATTGGTACTGGAAGAATTTTGAAAACATTTCCAAGTATGCTTTAGTTGTGATCCTGGCTCCATGTCCATTGGACATAATAAAGATAATTGAGTTAACAAACGTTCTCTATAGCAGACACTATTTTCTATTACAAATACATCTCCCTTGCTCTGAAGCCAGTAGGTAATGAATTGCTGTGTAATGAGCAGAAATAAGGAATACTGTTTGGCTTTTAGGGGTTTCAGTCTCTCCCCTTCCTCACAGATGACTAGTGGGTACCAAATATTCTAGAGGGTCTGCAGAAGTCCCGGATTGAACTCCTTCCCTGACGGAGCATCCCCAGATGCCTTTTGCTCTCTCCTTTTAAAGCAGCTATAAAGTATATCAGGAATAAAAATCAAAGTACTCATCTTAGTTTACAAAATGGGTGAGCCAGCTCCATGTAACCTTCACCTTTTCTGTTTCCTGTGAGACATTTTTGGAAACTGTTTTAAGTTCTTGAAGGAACATTCCACTTGAAGAAAAGGTTAAAGCAGTCGTGACAGGGCTGAGGGGACAAAAAGCCAGGAGAGTGAGCTAAGGTTCCAGGAGCTTCATTGACCTATTTCTGCCAGTTTTGCAAAACAGTACAACACCCTCAACCTTCAAGTGGTTGGACAACAGTCAGGGGCCATCCATCATAGGCAAACTCCTTGAGTTTTGGAATTTGTTTCTCTGCCTATCTGCCAGGTCACCACTCTGAGGGACCATTGTGGCCAGGCTGTCCTGAGCATCGGTAGAGCAGGAAAATGCCTTCATCCACCAGACTATTCTCCATGCCTTCTCCTCCTTTTTCCTTTCCTTTGGGACCTGGAAGAGTACATTTTGATTGAAGGGAAAATTAAGTCTAATAGTGAACTTATCTAGATGTGGTCATGAGTATTTTTGTCCCACCAAGGTAGATCTGATCTAATCAGATGCCTTGGGCCACTGAGAGTATGTGGGGCTTTGCTTGGATTCATAGGACCCAATCACAGCTGAATTTCACATTCCACTTCTTGATTAACCCCAAACTTGCTTTATAGTTTAGAATTTTAGTTATCATTGACTTCAGCTTTCTCTCTGGTTCTACCAGCAAGGAAACCCCATTGTTTCCTTACACTGGTTTACTTTATTTTCTCTCATTTTCCTGATTAAGATAGTTTCTTTTGAATAGTTCAACTTTGGACCTAAAAAGATGCTTGTTTTGGACTAAAAAGATGCTTGTTTAAGTGTCTGAATCTTTAAGGTGATAAGACTGTGCCTTCCCAAAGTGACACAGTAAATAACACAGAAGAGAACTCAGGAAATGTCCACTAAGCAAGCAAATAAACATTTGGGTCACTGTCTTGCACTGGAAACCAGGTGCATCATATCCTTTCTTCCCAATGACTGTAGTAAACTTCTTGGTTCTTGGTACCATTTCCTTAAGTGTGAAGACTATGCTTTACCAACTATGAACTGTATGACTCAGGCCAGGTTTCTTAACTTCTTAGTGCCTCAGTGTCCTTGTTTATAAAAGTGGCCCTAAAATAGGACCCCCTTCCTTAGGCTGTTGGAAGGATTCAATGAGATAACCCACGTGAAATTCTTTAGCATGGGCTTGGCTTATAGTACATGTTGTTCCAGGTTCAAAGCCCATGCTTCCTGCAGAATACCCAAGGATTGAGTTACTCTTTTGTGTCTTTGGACACTCTGATACTGAGCACATTTTCAGAGCAGAGATGACAGGTCTGTCTTCTGAGTAGGGTAGATTGAGGGGCCTGGCCTCAGGCTCCCATGCCTGAAATCTAATGGCTCCTGTTCCACTTACTAGTAGTATATGACAAAATACTACAAACTTAGAGGCATAAGATAACCCCACCGTAATACGTTCTGTGGGGCAGGAATTCAGAAATGGTACAGTAGGGATGGCTTGTTTGTTCTGCAGTGCCTGGGTTCTCACCTGAGAAGACTGGCTAGGGGCTGACATCACTGAGGGCTTTGTTACTTGCATGTTTGGTATCTGGGCTGGTGTGTTTCCTAGGCTGCCGCAAGAAAATACTACAAATTTTTGTTGCTTAAAACCACAAAGGTGTTAAAAAAAAAACAAAAAACCCACAAAGGTGTATTGCCTGATAGTTCTGGGCTAGCAGTATAATTCAAGGTGTTGGTAGGGCCATGTTCCCTACAAAAGCTTTGGGGAGCAGGGAGCAGGATCCTTCCTTGTAACTTCCAGCTTCTGGTCTCCCCAGGTGCTCTTTGGCTCATGGCAGCACGATTTCACTCTTTAATGCCACTGCACCTAGCCATCTTTCCTGTGTGTCTGAGTCTTCACATGGTGTTCCCCTCTCTCTGATAAGAACATGTTAAAGGCCCACACTACTCCAAATGGCCTCATCTTAACTAATTACATTTGCAATGACTCTGTTTCCAAATAAGGTCACATTCTGAGGTACTGAGGGTTAGACTTCTGCATATCTTTTTGGGGGGACACAATTCAACTCTGTAACAGCTGGGATGAACTCAAAATCTCCTGAACTAACATTAATGGCCAAAGTACCTACACGTGGACTCTCCAGGTGCCTTGTATACCTCATAGCTTGGTGGCTAGATTCTGAGAGGGAGCATCCTGAAAGTGAACATTCCAAGAGAACCGAATAGGAGCTGCATGGCTGTTTATGACCCAGCCGGGAAGTCACATGGCATCACTTCTCCTTTACTCAGTTGATCAAACCAGTCACAGTCTACTCAGATTCTACCTCTTGAGGGGAGGGATGTTAAAGAATTTGGAGACCATGTTTTAATCACTCACCTTCTGCCCCCACCACGCACACAGCCTGGGAATAATTTTTCTGAATTTGCTCATTAACTTTCCATATTAAAATACAGAACAAGGATCTCCTCTGAGGAAATAGAAAGGTTATTCTCTCCCACATTCCCATAAAACATTTTTCAGTTTGGACTGAAGATGGATATCTTCAGTTTGAAGATAGGATACTAGGCTGAACTAGTCTATCTTTATATTTTAATTTAAAAATCAAAGAATTTTAAGGAAGAAAAATTAGACTGGGAAAAAGTATTTTTGAAAAAAAAAAGAAGAATTTTATATGAGCTGAAAATAGACGACGTAACTGGGGTGATTACCAGCCGTTGCCAGGAGGTGGGAGGAGTCTGTCAAGTGAGAATGCTGTGATCCCACAGTAATAAGATTTAAGACTGCAGCTTACGCTTAGTTGTTGCTGCTTGATTTTAGAGAACAATGGTCAAAATATTGTGGAGAGACAATGTGAAAGTCCAGTCACCCTATTTTTTTCCAATAGATTTCTAAATACACCCGGTACATACTTTCTTACTGAGCTTTTTAAAATGGAGTCTGGAAAAGCAGCTAAATATATGACTATCTACTGTAGGGCCAGATATTATAAGAAAATATGACTGACTACGTATGTTTTCCAAAAACAGGTATCAAGATGTTCATAGCAGCACTATTTAAAATAGGCCCCAATTGGAAGCTACCATAGGACCCATCCCAGCAGAATGGTACATGTGGTGTATTGACAGTGGGATACTGTACTTCATGGTGATGAGAATAGTCTGTACCTACACCAACAATATAGATGAATCTCACCAACACTGGTGAGGGAAATAATGCAGCCAGAAAAAAGAACACACCTTATGGTTTCAGTTTTATAAAGTACAAAGCCAGCCAAACCAATCTATCCTGTTGTAAGGCCAGATAATAGTTGCTCTTAAGGGGAAGAATGGCTGCAAGGGATGAGGGAAAGAAGCTTCTGGTGATTTTTTGTTTTTTGATCTGGGTGCTCGTTGCATGGCTGTGTTCAGTTTGTAAAGCTATGCACTTCTAATATGTACACTCTTCTGGATGTGTATTTGGCCACAGTAAAAAAGAAATAAAAAAATAAAGTACTTACACTCAGCTAACCACCAGGGTGTGACAGAAGAGTGAGTATTATTGGAGAACACAGAAGAACCCATGTGGAGAATTTCAGTGCTCATATCCAAATGACTGATTTTCTTGGCTTTTCTGGTGATGTGTTTTAGTTCAGCAAGATATTGTCATTTTAATGATGGTAAAATGAATACTGTCACCTAAATTTCCAAAGAGATTTCTGCTCTGAGAATCAAGGAATATAGGGGCTCTTAGAAGCAAAAAATTGCTCACTTGTCCCTTTGAAAGTATCTAAGACTGCAGGCAGGACAGAACCATTGGCTCCATCAGCTGGGGAAGAGAGGGAGTAAGGAGGATAACAAAAATGTCCACAGAAAATATGGACTTTGCTGGATTCCCAGTTTACTTCCATTGCCTTCAAATCCAGAGCTCTCCGTTACTGGGATGCCAGTTTTCTCTCCACCCTTCCTCCCTCACTTCCATTACCCATGTCCTAACTTGCACTTCCCATGATATTCACATGGAAGTCTATAAAAATTCTTTCTCCTTTGAGTGTCCTCCTTGTTCTATTTTCCTCCACTGGGCCTAACGGCCACCTGTCTTTGGGGTCTTGTTGTTTTGTGACAAACCACCCTCAGCAGATTTCCTTTTTCAGCAGATTTCCTTGAGACCCATTTGCTCAAAGGTCTTAGAGGTTTTGGGGGGTGCAGACCAAGTTTCCAGACTGCCTTGCTCTGCAATAAACCAGTTACAGGTTGGGTTGCAGATGGTACACAGCATGTTTCCTGTGCATTGGCAGGAAAGGAATGGGGTTCAATGGTTATTTTGTCAAGCTGGAAGAAGCTCCCTTGGAGAAAACTGTGTCACTCATGCTAGTTCAAAAGAGTGTCTAATGAAGGGAAAAGGCAATCGTGGGCCAAGGCATGAGCTGAGCAGTTCCTTGAATGCAGTCATAGAGAGTTTTCCCAGGCACCAGGTATGCATCATTCTGCTTTCCCTGTCTTGGTGAGGTGAGCAGCACATTTAATTTCAGCTCCCATGGCCTTCTGCAAACCACCCCAGCTCTACTCGATTCCTCAGCTGTGTTTGCTCCTCTGTTCTTGGAGAACAGCATTTTCTCTTGGTATAAACTGCGAGGCACCGTCTGAGCAAGCAGATTGGTTACTAATAAGGAAACTGGCACTGACAGCTTTTTAGGCTCTGATGAGAGATAAGAGATGTCTTTACATCAGAACAGTTTCAATGTAGCATATCCACTGGTTGAAATTTAGAGAGAAAAGAAATTTAATTGTCAAGCTGTGGTGCATAGTGTCAAAGTTACTTAGATTGTGAGGAATCTTTGCAACAGCTTAAAGGCCACCGCTCATCTTTTTTTCTGGTATGGACAGCTCAGACAAGAATCCAGAAGCCTCACCCTTTAACTCAGTTCCATCAGACACTCAACAGAGGAAACAAGAAGTATTTGATTATAGTGTTAGCTATGGAATGTTCCCTGCCAGTCATATGATTTTGTTAGCTAAACTCATTTTTGTCAGATTAATGGATATATCAGAAATATTTAGAATTAGAAAGGTCTAGAGAGATAATCTACTCCCCTGTTATTATTCTTTTTTTTTTCAATTAAAAAACAACAAACCTAGGTTCAGAGTGATTAAGTAATTTCAAGTGCTCTGTCAGTGACAGACCTGGGATTGGGGTTCAATCTTGTAGCTTCTGGCCCACTAAGGACCATTGTACTACTCTGATCACCCACTTTTTATAGACGTCTTTGGGAGTCAAAACAATTTCTTGCTTGAGAGGTAGGTATCTCTAGGAAAGGACCATTTGAGGGATAAGCAGGAAAGAGATGAGACAAAGATCTTTTGTCCCATGCCTTCCTTTCTCCATGAATCCAGAATATCAAGCCACTTTCCGCATCCATTCTGGTGTTGGAACTAAACACAAAGGATTTCTAAGGAGCCTGGATCCAATCTGAAATGACCCTATAGGTGTTGGCTGCACCTTCTCTGTGTTCCTGGTATAAAAGGCCCTACCGGATATTCTGTAGAAACATCTGCACTTGGGGGCTGCTCTGATTTAAGCCTAAGTATTCAGTTCTTTGTGGGATTCCCAATGCCACCTCGTCTGAGCCATTATTCTCAAATACCCAAGAGAATAAAAATGTCCCCCTTTCTCTCTGGAGTCTTTCTGATGTTGGAAGACCTAGGACAGAGGCAAACCTTTCCAAGACTTTTCTGTTGGTATTTAAATTTATGTCTAGCAGACTTTAGACATTAGAAGATAATAGTATTTACCTAGATAAATTGCTTTTCCTGTGGCATTGCTTATCCTTGGAAGACATCCATAGTGAGTCCAAGAAAAGATTCTACTATCTTCTGCACTCAGATGAAACTCAGTGCTGTGACTTGCTAGGCAGGATTTATAATTAATAATGGTAGCAGTAAAACAAATCACAGGTAATACTGTACCACACATCACAGATCCCTACACAGTTAAATGTAGACACTTTGAGTTTCTGGCCTCTCCATGACTAGTATAGCTGTTATAATTGGGGGGGGGGCATCTCTGGGCATCTTGGGGATGCTTTAGAAAGGGATTTCAGACATCCAACCTCTTCTCTTTACTTGTACATATCCTCCAATGTATCTCCTACTCCCTGATTTATTCAACAAGTGTTTCTTCAATACTGCTAGAGTCTCTTGGAATAAGCTGATAAATGAGCTTTTATTAAGCTCCTACTCTCTGCCAAGCACTTAAACATACATTGGCTCAGTGGTGCTTAAAGTACTGTTGCGAATTAGGTTCTCTTTCTTACACATTCTGAAGCTGTGGTTCAGAGAAATTAGATGAATGTTCAAAATACAGAAATGCAGAGCTGTGACTCAACCCTGGGTCTTCTGATTTGGGGTTCCAGATAGTTCCTATTACATCTGCCTCTTCTAATGATATACCCTCAAACATTGACATTGTTGACAGGAGAACAGTTTGATTATTTTTAACAAAAGAACCCACCAAACCTAGAATCTTTGGCTTGGTCAGTATGCTAACTTATCTATACTCAATATGTAAGCTATAGTGATTTTATATAACGAATGATAAATGCATCTGTCTACCTAGAAATTATTAGCATGTCTTTTTTGACAACAGATTTACCTTCATTGTTTGACCTAAGCTAACTTAAAAATTGTTTTTATTTTCTGGGTTCATATTAATTTAAAAGAAAAGTAATCTGGTAAACAAAAGTCAGCCTGGGACCGCTGTGGATCATAACCCTAAAGACCCAAATGTAGACAACAATAAGCAAGTACAACATTATTAGTGGCTAAAACTACAAGTGGAAAAAAAGCAGAAAGCATACACCAGACACCCTGCAGAAATAATTAAGTTCTTTGAGAGTCTTACAGTGTTAAATCTGAAACCATCACAGCTAAGAGAGTAAGCTTTAGAGTCTGAGAAAGCTGGCTCCAACCTAGGCTCTGCCTATCATGTACAAGCTACCAGCAATCAGGAAGAGGGTTAAGCCTGCCCTACACCCCAGGTGCCTTCTCTGCCAAATGCTGGGGGTGGTTGGAGCAGTGGACCATGTAATACTTCCTCATAGGATTGTGGGGAGGCATAAATGCCCCTTAGCACAGGGTCGGGCACATGGAAAGTGTATCATAAATGGCAGCTATTGTTAGGATTATTAAGTACGATATATAATGATACATAAAATCATAAACCTAGCTTTATGCATTTTTACTCAATAAATTAAATTTGTATCAGGCAAGCTAAAGAGTTTCCTGGATTAAACATCTGATGAGAGACAGGTTGACCTTTACAATTCATTCCAACCCCGAGGGTCTTGATTTTGGAGGTCTAGTGCTAATTGTAAGCAAGGTCCTGGTGTCATGTTATTTTCAACTAAATAGAATGTTAATGAATAGATAAATAAAATATATTGAGAAAGAAAACCACAGATTGAATACATGCATTCATCTCCACTCCTGTACAAAACCTCACAGTAGAGGAATTTAAAATGCATGAACCTATGAGAGCAAGAGAAAGGAGAGATGGTGAGAGAGAAAAAACTCAGTTTTGGAAGTGGGAAAACAAACGGAAGGACAGTAACATGCTTATTGGACTAGGGGCAGTTGAAAGCTGCTTGTCTGCAGGGGAGAGAAGCCAATGGGAAGGAAATGAGAAAGCAACAAGCCAATTTTGAGGTAGAACCTCAGAAAGGCTTAGAGTAGGAAACACATGGAATCCATGAAGGCAAGTGTGCTGAGCAGGGCTGAAAGCAGGAGGCTTGGTTGGGAGTTTGTAAAAGGAACACGTGGGACCCCAGGTCTCTCCCTTGCCACTCAGCTAGGTACTACCCAAGTCCCACCCCTCTCCCAGCTTTGCCCCACTTATCTCTGGCCATCTCATAAGGATTTTTCTGATGTCACAGCCTGCTTAATTCACTCAACTGCAAAGCATGGATATAGAACCTTCTTTTTATCCACCAGTACTTACTAACACAACAACATGAGATAATGATGTTTGATGAACTTTTCTGCAGAGAAAAGGATGACCTAAATCAGATACCATCTGTCACAATATTTAGATTCCACTGTCATGTCCCTATGAAGACAGTCCTTTACTGGCTCTCACTCCCCTCTGGCCCTAGCCGCCTACCACTGGAACAAGGGCCTATTCTTGTCCCTGCTTGGATCCAAGTCTCCTTTACTTTGTTCTCCCCAGACCTACAGTAAAAGTATGGGAAGATCTGTTGACAATGTAATAGACAATATAATAGTTGACAACATATTGATGTATCTTGCCCAATCTGAAAATAGAATTTGTTATTGTTAGAGTAATGAGTCCTCTCCATGTGAGGCATTTACAGTTGGGACACTCCTTTGTTCAGGAATCTGCAAGACCAGTGAGTAGATACTTTGATCTGTCCAAGACTAAAAAAAGACACCAAAATGAGCACCAAAGAATAAAATGGGGGAGCACTTACCCTCACAGGTATATTCTAAATTCTATCCAGAAAGCACATGTTTCTAAATAACTCTCTAGAACCAGTTTTGTTTTGTTTTGTTTTCAATCCCAGATATATCAAGTTTGGGACAGACTCTCTGAGCAGTAAGAGATTGTTGGGTTCTATCTCTAATACATCATTTAGCTTCCCATTTCCTTTCTGATTTCCCTAGACAGTATCTGTTGCTCTCTTAGTGGTGTTTCTATTCTTGTATGTTTATACAAACAACAATGAAATTATAGCTCTTTTCATAAACTACTGTTGTTATTTGTTAGCAGGACTGTCTACTCTGGTAAATTGTGAGCTATTTGAGAAGTATTTTATTCGTCTTTATATTCCTGGCACATAGTAGGCACTCAGTAATGCTGCTGCTGGATTAAATTGGCCATGGTAAAAAAACAAAATACTTCTAAGTCAGCATTTGTTTTCTAGGATCCATTCCAATATACCTCCAACACAAAAATGTGATTTAAGAGATAGGCAGAGAATGAATTAAGCTGAATGTTTTGCAAAAACACCTTGTCTTTAAAGGTGGGGAAAAAATCAGCCACCTTCCCAAGATAGCTATTCTGTTCCACATCTTGAAGCAATGAAAAAGATGAGTGCTGTGATAGAGAGGACCCTCAGAAAATAAATAAAAATCCAACTCTAGTAATGCAGCCATTAGCCAGGAGGGAGATGACGAAAGATATCATTATCATCCTGATATTTTTAGAAGTTCTTTGGTGACAGGTCAGATTTTTGAGAATCGGAAAATGATAAAAATAATCTTGTTATTCCACAAAGGAGGCTCTATATATATCAGGCTGATTTTGAACACTGCTTGAGAATGTTGAGAAAATGTTTTTAAGTGTTAGTGAAATGGTAGGCTTTGGGGGCAGACCCATTGCTTTATAAAAGGTTTCTCTTGTAGGGGGAGGAGGTGTTGAGAGGTTTTAGGGATGTTGGCAACATAAAAAATTAGCAGTTTGAAGTGGCGGAGGGGGGAGGTTGGGGGAACCAGGTGGTGGGTATTAGGGAACGGATTGCATGGAGCACTGGGTGTGTTGCAAAAATAATGAATACTGTTATGGTGAAAATAAATAAAAAATAAATAAATAAAAATTAAAGTTGTCTCTATCTCAAATGAAAAAAAAAAAATCAGCAGTTGATGCAGGTTTTTACTTCCCAAGTGGTCAAGAGAAGGGTCCACGTGGTAAAATATCATGAGGTATATAGAAAGCTGAAGATTGATTTTGAAGTTATTAGAGGTGCCAGGGGAGTCTTCCTGGCCCCCACCAGATGACCATGCTGTCCAGATCTTAAGGCACCTTTGTTTTTCCTTATTTTCAAATTGCAGGATTCTGTAGGATTCCTTTTGCAGCTTCCTTTTGGAGCTGTTGGTGAATGACCCCATAGCCATGTATCTGTAGGGGCTTGGGGCTCTGGATTTCAGTTAGAAATGACCCTCTTTTATTTATTTGGGATGTTTGCTCCTTTAAATACTCGGCTATCTGACTCTCTAATTGTTTAGGATTAGTCATAAGTTAAGTAGGACAGAGAAAATGTTATAAATAGTTTATTGCATATCCATTCAAGAAATTGAGGCTAAGTTTATATATCCTAGCCACTAAAAGACCCAGCTTATATATTTATTTAAAACATTATTTGGACGCACTTGGGTGGATCAGTTGGTTAAGCGTCCGTGTTCAGCTCAGGTCATGATCCCAGGGTCCTGGGATGGATCTCCATGTCAGACTCCCTGCTCAATAGGGAGTCTGCTTCTCCCTCTGCCTCTGCTGCTCCCCCTGCTTGTGTTTTCTCGCTCGCTCACTCTCTCTCTTTCTCAAATAAATAAATCTTAGGAAGAAACCAAGATATTTTTAAAAAATTTAAAAATAAAACATGGTTCCTGTTTTGTTTAGAATATACAATTAAAAATAGAGCTTCCCCATGGCCCTACAATTGCACTATTGGGTATTTACCCCAAAGATACAGATGTAGTGAAAAGAAGGGCCATCTATACCCGCATGCTCATAGCAGCAATGGCCACGGTTGCCAAACTGTGGAAAGAACCAAGATGCCCTTCAACGGACGAATGGATAAGAAAGATGTGGTCCATATACACTATGGAGTATTATGCCTCCATCAGAAAGGACGAATACCCAACTTCTGTAGCAACATGGACGGGACTGGAAGAGATTATGCTGAGTGAAATAAGTTAAGCAGAGAGAGTCAATTATCATATGGTTTCACTTATTTGTGGAGCATAACAAATAGCATGGAGGACAAGGGGCGTTAGGGAGGAGAAGGGAATTGAGGGAAATTAGAAGGGGAGATGAACCATGAGAGACTATGGACTCTGAAAAACAATTTGAGGGTTTTGAAGGGGCGGGGGTGGTGGGAGGTTGAGGGTAGCCAGGTGATTGGTATTATGGAGGGCACGTATGGCATGGAACACTGGGTGTGGTGCATAAACAATGAATTCGTTACGCTGAAAAGAAATTAATTAAAAAAAAGTAAATAAAAAATATGTAAGTTCACATGTCAAGGAAGTGGTGCACCTATCTCTCTGGAGTGTGGAAGTGATCTGCTGGATTTATTTTACTAAATAGTGTAATTTTGGTATGTTAGGTCTTAGTGTGGCCAAAGAGACCTGTTTATGAAACTGAAATAACATTAAATGTCATATTAAGAAATATGTAGAGACCAAAGAAAAATATTTGGCATCACCTCAGTAAACAGAGTGCTAGGACAATGGAACTTCTAAGTGGCCCATGTCATTTGTTGTGCCCCAGGGCCCTGGCACTCTGTATCAGTGACATCAGGTGTTGCCTCTTTGAGGTGATTTGAGGAGTTTGGAGTTATTTGCTTCAAAACAGCAGCTACTCTCAGTAGACCTGCCAGGGCCCACATGTTCCTCCATCTGTCAAGCCCTTAGACTTGGGCACTGAAGGCCTCCTGCAGAATGCAAACATGTTACTCGGAGGGACAGCACATCAATATATAGTGTACAGTGCCATTCGTTATCAAGTTATCTGGGTTGCCTCCTAAATGCGACTCTCAGAAAAGAGGGAAGGAGGAGGAAGTCTGGAGAGGTAGTGTTGTTCTGACCTAAATGGAGGGTGCACTGTGGTGTCCGTCTCTTGGTAGCCAGCATTGGGGGCGGAGAAGGGAGCACTTAGAGAAAGAAGGAGGAGGAATCAGGTGGGGACAACAGTGACTTCACAAAGTCGCTCTGAGGGTGCAGTTTCCAATTTGGCAGAGCCACTTGAAATACAAAATACTTTCAGTGGAAACTTATATAAGTAGTCTCCAGTTTCTCATGGATTTCTGCAGGTCAGGGCTCTGTTGTTATTGTAACATGAAACATACCCTCTCTGGATATTCGGCAGCTGTGCAGCACCAAGCACAAGTCAGTGCAGGTAACATGAGCGGCCCCGTGCTCCCTGGGAAGACAGGTATTGGGAAATTCTGTCTGACAGGCATGTGCTGCAGCCCACCCCAAATCTTCCTGGAGTCCCCGCACTCCTGACAGCCACGTGTCTGGGAAGCACTGTCCTCATTGCAGCATGAGAAAGAAATGTAGGAGTATGTCACCATCACTTGGGAATTCCAAAAGATGTCAAGAATGAGGGTGGGTCAAGTGTAAGGAAAAGTGCTGCAGCTGGGGAGTCCAAATGGTTGTAGCCAGTGCCCTCTGGATGCTGTATGCTATGTCGGTGCCCATTGCTTAGACGGGCCTTTCCAAGTCTTTTGATGAGCTCTCAAAAGGTTTGGTGAAGTGTGCTGACAGATCACTGTTGTTCATGAGCCTAAGCAGAAAAGAAGACTATAGTTTGCCAGCCTTCTCCATCGGATTCCCAGGGGGAGCTTGTGTGTGTGTGTGTGTGTGTGTGTGCACGCACACACACACACACATACACATCTCACTGGGGAACTGACTCTTGAGCAGAGAATTTTTCTTACTTTTCTCTTTCTGCCCAACAAGAGGTATGATATAGTGGGAAAGAAGAAGACTTAGAGTGACAAGGAAGCCATGCATTCAACTGCGTTCTAGCAATTTAAAACTCATGTCACTCAGGAAAGCTAATTTAGTCTCATTGAACTACATCTCTAAAACTCAGATGATTATAATAATTGCTTTGTAGAGCTATTGAGAAGATAAAATAAGGTCAGGAGTAGAAATTTGACATGTATCAAAATAATATTTGTGAGATTCCCAGTGACATGGACTAGTTGTGTTCAGATAGCCTTTCTGAAGGGAAAAATTCCAGAGCTCCCCCTGAGTGGACTAAGCTTTGGAAGCACTTCTTGGATTTTAGATGTGAAAGGAATCTTAAAAATCATCTTGCCCAGCCATCATATTTTAGTTTCTTTTGCATTTAAAATGTATTTTTAGAGAAATATATCAATTATATTTTAAAATACTTAGTAATATTGTTTTCTGATCACAAAGGTAGAATTTTCTCATTGTTAAGTAGTCTGACAACAATCATAAATGTGTGACATACAAAGTAACATGGCAGTCCAGATACAATTTGAGAGTGCGTGGCTGTGATGCACTATTTTTTAAAAGATTTTATTTATTTATTTGACAGAGAGAGAGAGAGAACACAAAAAGTGGGGAGTGGCAGGAGAGGGACAGGGAGAAACAGTCTTCCCACTGAGCTGGGAGCCCAATGTGGGGCTTGATCCCAGGATGCTGGGATCTTGACCTGAGCCAAAGGGATATGCATAACTGACTGAGCCACCCAGGGGGCCCTTAAAACTTAATTTGAACAAAGAAATCTTCATATAATTTTTTAAATCTTCATATAATTTTAAAATATAATATTTGTCATGAAAGATAAATTCTTATCCTATTGCATATCAGATCCCACTCTGTAGAAGATAATATCTTGCTGAATTCAATTTTAGACATTATCTTGTATCTAGTGCTCTAATATATGAAAATTTAGTTCATTAGACTTACTATCTCCCTATCAAGACTCCCAATATAGTCTTATCACTATTGTTAGTTTCTTCATGGGATAACTTTGTGATTACAGAAGGTATACCATTTTATTCCTAAATTTATCATGAGGCTATAATCCTTGGCTTCACACTTTAAAAGATGAAGCTGTTGGCACCCCACTCTTTCCTTTACCCCTCTTCCCACTTCCCAGTTTCCATCATTTAAATTTTTATGTCTGTGTTGCTGAAGTTGGTGACATTTACATTCTGTTTTATGATCATAATTGTCTCATGTCTTTTTTTTAAAGACTTTATTTATTTGTAAGAGTGACAGAGAGAGAAATTGAGCACAGATAGGTGGAGCAGCAGGCAGAGGGAGAAGCAGACTCCCTGCTGAGCAGGATGCCTGATGTGGGACTTGATCCCAGGACCCTGGGATCATTACCTGAGCGGAAGGTAGACGCTTAACTGACTGAGCCACCCAGTCTTCCCTTGAGTGTTTCATGTCTTGTTTATAAGTTGTTTATAAAAGATTACGGTCAATAAACCCCATTTAACTAATGTGGTAAGTAAATGTGGTTTACTATAGAGCCAATTGGAAGACAGTGATTACATTGGTTCTTGTCAGCATTTTTTTTTTAAAGATTTATTTATTTATTTATTTTCTAAAGATTTTATTCCCAATAGGAATTATACTTAATAGGAAAACCAAGAAGTTTACACTTAAAGGAATAATTAGAATAACATAGAAAATTCTTTGTAACCTGTCATATTTCAACACAACTTCCCCTCCCTCTCAATTTTACTTAATACTGGTTTCAGGTATGCAACATGATTCAATATTTATATATATGGCAAAATGATTACCACAGTAAGCCTAGTTAACTTAAGATTTATTTATTTATTTATTTATTTGAGAGAAAGAATGAGAGAGCATGAGTAGGAAGGGCAGAAGGAGAGAGAGAAAGAATCCCAAGCAGACTCTGCATCAAGCATTGAGCCATGGGGCTTGAGCCCATGACCCTTAGATCACGATCTGAACCAAAACCAAGAGTCAGATGCTCAACAGGCTGTGCTACACAGATGCCCCAGCATTTTGTTTTTCCATGATTTTCTTTTATTTTTTTTTAAGATTTTATTTATTCAAGAGAGAAAGAGAAAGAGAGAGAGAGAAGGAACTAGGGAAGAGGCAGAGAAGCAGACTCTCTGCTGAGCAGGGAGCCCGACTTGGGACTGGATCCCAGGACTCTGGGATCATGACCCCAGTGACAGGCAGACACTTAACAGACTGAGCCACTCAAGGTGCCCTTCATGAGTTTCTAATTGCCCTTTTTTTTGTTGTTGTTAAACAGAGAGGGAGGGGCAGAAGAAGGGGAGAGAGAGTCATAAGGAGGCTCCAAGCTCAGCAGTGCAAAGCCCCATGTGGGGCTCAATCTCATGACCCTAATTTCATGACCTGAGCTGAAATCAAGAGTCAGGTGCTAAACCTGCTGAGCCACCCATGCAACTTTGAACTTTGTTTTTCTTTTATTTATTTATTTATTTATTTATTATTAACATATAATGTATTATTT
The DNA here is from genome assembly GCF_020171115.1 of Neogale vison. NCBI lineage: Eukaryota > Metazoa > Chordata > Mammalia > Carnivora > Mustelidae > Neogale > Neogale vison. The sequence goes on from NC_058094.1 coordinate 69,223,510, forward strand.
GTTTCAGGAGTACAGGTCTGTGAATCATCAGTCTTATACAATCCACAGCACTAACTCTAGCACATACCCTCCCCAATGTCCATCACCCAGCCACCCCATTCTCCCACCCCCATCCCTCCAGCAACTCTCAGTTTGTTTCCTGAGATTAAGAGTCTCTTATGGTTTGTCTCCCTCCCTAGTCCCATCTTGTTTCATTTTTCCCTCCCTTCCCCCACAACCCCCAATCCTGCCTCTCAAATTCTTCTTACCAGTGAGTTCATACAACAGTTGTCTTTCTTTGACAGATTTATTTCGCTTTTCATAATAGCCTCTAGTTCCATTCACTTCATTGCAAAATGGCAAGATTTTGGTTTTTTGATGGCTGCATAATATTCCATTATGTATATATACCACATCTTCTTTATCCACTCCTTTGTTGATGGACATCTAGCTAGCTTCTTTCCTTAGTTTGGCTATTGTGGAGATTGCTGCTATAAACATTGGAATGCATGTGCCCCTTCGGATCACTACATTTGTATCTTTAGGGTAAATACCCAGTAGTGTAATTGCTGGGTCGTAGGATAGCTCTGTTTGCAATTTTTTGAGGAATCTCTATGCTGTTTTCCATAGTGGCTGCACCAGCCTGCGTTCCCATCAACAGTGAAGGAGGTTCCCCTTTCTCTGCATCCTTGCCAACACCTGTCATTTCCTGACTGGTTAATTTTAGCCATTCTGACTGGTGTGAGGTAGTATTTCACAGTGGTTTAGATTTGTATTTCCCTGATGCTAAGTGATGTTGAGCACTTTTTCATGTGGCTGTTGGCCATTTGGATGTCTTTGCAGAAATGTCTGTTGGGAGAAGATATTTGCAAGTGACATGTCAGATAAAGAACTAGTATCCAAAATTTATAAAGATCTTATCAAACTCAACACCCAAAGAACAAATAATATAATCAAGAAATGGGCAGAAGACATGAACAGACATTTTTTCTTCTTATATTTTTCCATTTCAAAATTTTTAAGTTATATTAGCTATTTTCTTTTTTCCCCAGAAACACTCAATTCTCTTCTGATCTACATTAATTGATTTCCAGATTTATGTTCATATTTGTTATTTTGAGACTTCTCTTTTCTTTTCTTGGTTGACTCTCCTATTTCTTGGATCACCTCACTTTGGTTTTTTGTTTTCTTTTTTCAAATTTACTTGATGGGCTAAAGCAGATCCTCAAGTAATTTCCTAAAAATAGGGCTGCCTCTAGGTATATGAGGCCTCAGACAAGTAATTTTTGTGAGGCCTCTTTCTACATAATAATTTTATTTTAAAAAGTATTATTAAATTTAAGACATTTGACACATGTCAAATATAGTGTTTTTTTGGAGCAAATTTAGAGTAATGGAAAGAATCTCATCTATTTAATATTCAATCAGTATATGTGAAGATTCTTCTTTATTCTCCATATTCTTTATTGTCAAGTGCATTATTCCTTACTGTCTTCCACCATGAAAGTTGTGGAAGTTGTCTTCCACCACCTCAAAAGTTGTTGCTGAATTTACCACTTGGAATTTTGTAACATAAATCTAAAACAATCCATCTTTCAAATCTTTCTTCTCTTGAATTCTTTATGCAGCAACCACTACCTTCCCAGAAAATGAGTATGTTAATGTTAACTGCACCCTGCCTTTCGTCCATTGGCACCAGCAGAGAGGACTATAGGAGGAATGAGAAGAGGCCTCACTCGCACAAGGAATAGATATGTCTCTCACCAGGTATAGATTTAGCTGACTTGGGAAGCATAATGTCTTTACAACAATGGAGGCAGGAGAGAACTTCAGTTGGGGTCACATAGAATAAAGGATACCTGCTGCCATCCTGGGTTGCCCTTGGGTACTAAGGGTCAGAGGAACCACCATAAAACCAAGCCAGAGAAGAGTTGACACATGGGCCCACACACACAGCTTAAGCCAATGGTCTGTTGGTGTTGAACTTGTCCTATATCCAGTGTTTGAGAGTCAGTAAAAATCATCATGTCACTGACATTCTGGTAGCCCAGTCTCACACAATTCTATGAAAGAATTTATTAACCATGTAGCATAAGCATTCCACTTGCCAGGATGTCCTCTGGGAACCAGGGTCCACCCAGGACCTGAAGAAACCTTTTGGTGTATGGATAGGGTAGATGGTAGAAGAGCATGAAGGGGCGGATGAAAGAAGACTAGGACCCACATGGATCCTGGTCTGGGCTAGGGTGCTTTCCAGGGGGGTTCTGCTGACCCTGGCTGGTCCCTGGCTGAATGAGGCCTTAGGAAATTTCAAAGAAGACACCTCTGGACCAGAACACATACAAAATCAGATCTGAGCTCGGTTCTCACCATTTAGCTTTAAGTCCTGGGCCGAGGAGGGAACATAGAACCTCAAGGAATTGCACTTCTAAGGGCAGGGGTCTCACTTGCTTACAAGTGTGAAAGGTGATATTTTTCAACTTATGCATTTATTGAAATGGCTTTTTCCACCCTAATCCTTGATTTTTAGTTGTATGGAATTCAAGGTTGATAATTATTTTAACTCAGAATCTTGAAGGCCTTGGCTCCACTGTGTTCTTAGATCCAATATAGCTGATGAGAGATCTGATGCTGGTAAGAGGTTTTGGGGTGTTTTGTTTTGTTTTTAAGATTTTATTTTTTATTTGACAGACAGAGATCACAAGTAGGTAGAGAGGCAGGCAGAGAGAGAGATGAAGGGAAGCCAGAGCAGAGAGCCTGACGCAGTACTCAATCGCAGGACCCTGGGATCATGACCTGAGCGGAAGGCAGAAGCTTTAAACCACTGAGCCACCCAGGCGCCCCAAGAGTTTTTGTTTTTTATAAGTATCTTTTAAATTTCTCTTTTTCCTGCTGAAGCTTCTTAGTACCTTCTCTTTATTACTGAAATACTGAACTTCTGTAATGCCTGGATGTGTATATGTATATATGCCTGTATGTGACTTAGGTAGCTCCATTGTCTTGGACACTTGATTGGCATCTTAATTTGTACACTCAAGTCTTTGACTCTTGGAAATCCTTTGTGATATCTCATTGATGATTTCTTCCTCTTTGTTTTCTCTCTGTGTCACTCCGTTGATTTGATGTGAGGCTTCCTAGGCTGATCCTCTCTATATCTTACCTTTTCTTGGTTTTTCACTGCTCTGTGTTCTACTACCTTGTGGTTTTATTAGATTTTATCCACAATTTATTTGAATTTCAGAGTCACATTTTCATTTTATAATAGTTTGTCCTCATTAGCTTTTTGTGTTTTGTTGATACAATAATATTTTTTCTCTTTCTAGGAATAATAATTAAAGAGTTTTTAAAAGTTAAACTGTGCTTTTTTTCTAAAGTATGCCTGTTCCTTTCAGAGTAACATATTCTGCTTGTTTATCTTGGTCTCTCTTACGTTGAGGGATTTCTTCAAAAGTCCAATGATATTTGGGTATTCCATCGTATTTAAGAACCAGACAATAAGTTGATCTTGAGGGTGTGTGTGTGTGTGTGTGTGTGTGTGTGTAAGGGGGGAAGGGGAGTGGCCAATGCTTGCAGGTTGGCAGTTCCCTTTCATGTGATGTGGGGAAGTAGGCAATAGTCCTGGCAACCCATAGCTGTCAGGTTGGAGGTCTTTTCTCTGTGGGTATTCCACTGCTTTGGAAAAGAATTCTCTTGTTACTTGCGAAGTGGGTGTATTAGTTTTCTAGGGCTGTCATAACAAAATACCATGGACCATGTGGCTTAAACAACAGGAATTTATTTTCTTACAGTTCTGGAGGCTGCAAGTCCAAGATCATGATGTTGGCAGGTTTGGTTTTTCCTGAGGCCTCTCTATTTTGCCAACATCTGGTCATCCTCTCACTGTGTTCCCTTATGGCCTTTCTTCTGAGTATGTGTGTGCTTGGTGTCCCTTCCTCTTCTTATAAATGCAGCAGGCCTACTGGATTAGGACCCACCCTATTGATCCCCTTTTAAGTTAATTACCTCTTCTTTAGGGCCCTATCTCCAAAGACGTTCACAGTCTGAGGTACTGAAGGTTAGGAATTCAACATACGAATTTTGGAAGGTTACTTTTTAGTCCATAACAGTAGGTAGATAGATATCTGTCAGTCTGCCAATAAGGAGAGGGTTTAAAATTACAAGATCAACCGTTGGGTCAAGAGCAGGATTTCTTAACTGGCACTTTTGACATCTTGGGCTGCATAATTCTTTGTTGTGAGACCTGTCCTATGTGTGGAAGGATGGTTAGCAGCATCCCTGGCTTCTACCCACCAGATGCCAGTCGTGACAACCAAAGGTATCTTCAGACATTGACAAATATCCTTGGGGAGAAGGGCAGTTGAGAACCAATCTGTGGCTTTCCCTATTACAGGAAGCCTTAGGACAGAATACAGATGAGTATGGATGGTCAGTGCACTATATTAAATAAACACTCTCCTACTTCACCACCCAATTATAAATGAGGTAACTGAGACTCTGAGAGAAGAGGTAATTTGCACACAGTTGCATCTAACAATAGTAAAGAGACATGATTGGAATCCAGTTCAATTGGCTCCCAATCCAGTGCCCTTTCCATGAACCCAATTCTGCTGCTTCAGCATGATTTACTAGTAAACACACTGCCATTCTCTTTAGAGAGATTTCCTCTCTTTAAAGGAAAACGTCCCCAACAAATTGGATCCTTTAAAATAATAAATTCTAGTCACAGCAAAAGCTTTGGGGAGGAACACTTTTGAATTTTTTTTTTAAGATTTTATTTATTTATTTGACAGAGAGAAATAACAAGTAGATGGAGAGGCAGGCAGAGAGAGAGGGAAGTAGGCTCCCTGCTGAGCAGAGAGCCCGATGCGGGACTCAACCCAGGACCCTGAGATCATGACCTGAGCCGAAGGCAGCAGCTTAACCCACTGAGCCACCCAGGCGCCCCTGAATTTTTTTAAAAAGAAGTTAAACTCTGATCTCAGTAAGAAACTCTTTTAAACCAGTGGGGTTGAGAGTTACTGTGGTTACTGTGTTCTATCCTCTATTAAGTGATTATAGGTAAAACATTAATTTCATTCACTCACTCATTTATTCTTTATTTCTCCAAACTCTCTCGCTGAGGACAGGCTTTGCAGTGTGTGTGTATGTGTATATTTGTGTGTACATACTCAGTACCTGCCTGTGTTTGTGTATTATAGGTGTGTGTGATGTCTCTGCAGTTCTGTGTGTCATGTGTATGTGTGCATACACATTAAGCACAATAAATTTGGGTTTGCTCCAAAAAGAATAAGCAGAATTTTGTGGGAATAGTCCAGTCACTATTACCCAATGATTCATATAAGAACTGCACATGATTATTCAGTGTTGCTGATTTTCATCCTTTGCATCCATGAAGCACTCCGAGATCTCTTCTAACACCTTGACAGTTGGGTGATTTGACCCCCAACCCCCATCACCCAATTTGGGCTGACAGTAGTGGCAGTCCGTTACCTGGAGGGCTCCTGCTGCCCATCAAAGTCAGCTCTGATGAGGCTTTCAAAACACACACAAGTCAGGTGTGAGAAACCTGCATCAGTGGGCCCAGACCCTCTAATTTTATTCCCAGGAGGGGGCCAAGAACTCTGCCCACTGAAGCTCATGACCTTGACCAGCTGAAGGCACTGAATCCTGGGCTGGGGAGCAGAAAGGATGCTGTGGACTGTGAGTCTCCAGGGATCCAAGAAAGGGACAGATGTTTGGAGACCAGTCTGAAGGGGAAAATAGAGGCTGGGAAGAAGGAAGGCAGAGTTCAGTCATTCTTTGTTTACCATACTGGCTAATTTGTTTCATTTCTTCAAATATAAATTCTGTGATAGACTCCTCCATTTTCCTTTCCCATGTCTCCCACAGGGCCCAGAAGAAGGTGTCTGAATACAGGTTGGTTAATATATGTATCCTCTTCCCTGTTTTCAGTAGTACTTACAATGGGGATTTCATTCATTCATGTATTCAGCAAATATTTATTGAGCACTGCTTTGTGTCAAGCATTGTCTTAACTTTGGGTTACAACAATGAACAAAACAGACAAAAATCCCTGCCTTTTGGAGAGACAACAAATAAATCCAATAATTAAGATAGAATGTGAGCACTAAGGAAGACAAATAGAAAGGGGGTTTTCAAGTATGTGGGAAAGATGGGTTAAAATTTTAGATAGGGTGTTCCAAGAGGGCCTCAGTAATGATGTGTGTGAAGGCCTGAAAGATCTCCTTGGTGAAAAGAGGAGAGGTACTTTCGGGTGCCTGGGTGGCTCAGTGGGTTAAGCCGCTGCCTTCGGCTCAGGTCTTGATCTCAGGGTCCTGGGATCGAGTCCCACATCGGGCTCTCTGCTCAGCAGGGAGCCTGCTTCCTCCTCTCTCTCTCTGCCTGCCTCTCTGCCTACTTGTAATCTCTCTCTGTCAAATAAATAAAATCTTTAAAAAAAAAAGAGGAGAGGTACTTTCGATCATTTGATAGTTTAGATCATTTAGTAGACTAAGCACATCACTTACAAAGTGGGTGTTTAGTTTGGTTGGTTTTGTGCAACATCTTCACCTCTCAGAGAATTGATGTTCTCTTGCTTCTTTCTTGGCCAGCCCCTGCACCTGTGCCCTGGGTTCCACCTTTCCCATCTCCTTGAGGTGCCTTTACTCATCAGTATGGAACTCAACTTGCTGTAGGCTCGGGTTGAAACTTGCTTTAGGGTCTTCCTTCTTGGTAAACAAATGAACAAACAAACAAACAAATGATTAAATGCCCTTTCTGAACATTTTATCTACCTCTATCTACCACTTTATCTTTCTCTTTTTTATAGCAAAACTTTTTTGGGAAAAATGGTCCTGATTTACTGTCTTAACTTCTACTTCTCAACTGATTGTTCCATGGCTTTCCTCCAAACCATTGAAATTCTGCTCATAGGGTCGTGCAGATTATAAAACCAGTTGCTCAGCCTCAAACCACCTTTCTGGGTTCTGCTTTGGGATCCTGGGACCGGCAGTCTGCAAACTCCATTTCTCCTTTATTTTCTGGTTTCCACTGGGTCTTCCTGAGAGGGGACACTAGAGGGAATCTGGTAGGCAGAAGGAGGTGGGAAAGGTTTGTTCTTCCCCATTTGCATGCGCTTTGGTCAGCATCTCTCCAGTAATATGCCCACACTCCATGTGGAGTCCAGTATCCTGCTTCTGCCAGCACCCCAGAGCCAGAATCATGCCCTTCTCCTCAGAGGTCCCAGCCTTTCCTCTCCTGGGTCCATCTTTCAAGCTTCCAAGGCATCGGGTCTAGCTGAAGGGGCTCCCTTCCCTGAGTCCCAGTTCTCTGAGGCTCCAGAGGTGTCAGTACCACTGGACAGCACTCCCTTCTTAGAGACCAGAGCCTAGCTCCGTGGGGCTTGTCCTCCGAGGAGCTGGATTCCAGTGACCCCCACTTCTGCCTTTTGTTTCCCTAGCCCTAGAGGAGGTGATTGCTTCCTACAGTTAAAATCCCTGTGCTTTCTCAGTGTTCCCTTTTGCTTTTTCAAGCCCTTTGACCCCTGGATTTGGCTGCCAAACCAAATGGATCTCTCTTGATCTTTTTATCATGGCAGTTCTGTACAGCATTTTATTTTTCTGACTGCTCTCTCCTTCAAGAGCTCTTTTCTCTTTTGCCTCATGAGACCATGGTTTCTTGGTTCTCCTCCTCACTCTTGAACTGCCCCTCCTCAGTCTCTTCCATGGTCTCCAGCTACCCTTTAACCCGCTAAGCCACCCAGGCGCCCCTCTTTAAATCTTGACTGTCCTCAGATCCCTCACTAGCTTCTCCTCTCATCCCACTCCCTAGACCATTCAGAGCAATGGCTTCAGCCTCTTGTTAAGGATTCCAGTTCTCTAGCCCTGCTAGACTTCTCTCCAGAGCTCATGTTCCTATTTACAACTGCTGGTTAGATATTTCTATCTGAATATTCCCCAGATTCTTTAGTCTCAGTATTTCCCAAATAAATCTTGCCATCTTCTTAAACCAAACCGATCTCCTGCTATGTTCACCAACTGCCCCATCACCCAAGCCAGAATGATGAGATCCATTTGGATTTCTTCCTCTGCCTTACATCCTGCCTTTACTTGCACTTAACATCTCTTGAGGCTGTGACTTTCCTCTCCCGCTCCTGCCATAGTTCAGATAATGGGAGCTAACACTTAAAGAGCACTTAATGTGTTTAGAACCCATACTAAGGTCTTTTTACACAACTCATTTAATCCTCATAGCAATAACCGTATGAAGTAAGTGCTACTATTATCCCCATTTTACAGATGAAGAAACTGAGGTACAGAAAATTTATATGACCTATCCAGTCACACAGAAGGTGGGCTCTTAACCATGCTATTTGATAGCCTCTGAAGCACCTTGGATGAATACCTAGCTTGCCTGAATCAATTTCCTTCTGTGGAGCTCTTCCAGAACCTTTCTCCACCCACCTGTCAGAGTAGACTCCCCTCTTCGTACTCACAGAATGCTTACTATAGATGTTGTTAACATATCTTCCTTGATGGGCAGTAAATATTTCAAGGGCAACAGGTATTTTACTTGTTCATTTTTATCTCCAGCATCTAACATGGGGGCTGGGACATAGTCAAAACTCAGTAAAAATTTGGAGACTAGCAAGAATTTTAGTGCTCTCTGGCTAGGTGAATTCAGTGGTTAGAGCCTGAATTGGGGTCTTGCTGTGGGCATATGTATATCAGCTGAAGAACACACCCCCAATACCGTCACAGAAACAGAAGTCACCAGGATCAGGTTGAATTTGGCAAGGTGATCTTGGTTGACTAACAGTTTCTAGGATAATATAAGAAAACTTTGACAAAACAGCGTGACCTGCTCTAGGCTTTGAGAATCCTATGAAATGGTGGGGAAGTAAGAAACAAAGCTCACAGCAAAGGCAGCATGCTAATCAGCTCTGTGTGTCTTGTCTCATGTTGCAAGAAAAAAGAATCATGCAAATGTTGTATAATTGTTTGTCTTCATTATGTGAGCTTGTTCCTCACTTCATTATGCACAGAATTTGCAAGTTGCTTTCTGCCTTCCTCCCATTTCAAATAGCTGATTTGAAATTTTAGGAAAGGTACATGTTAATTAGCAGGCCTCCATATAGCAAATATTAATTTAGAAACTGGTGTGAAGCATAAACATCAATGTAACATCCATTATAGAATGAGAAACCACATAAATATTTTCAAGGCCCAGAGATTTGGGGAGGTTGGAATCTATTTTGAAGATCTGGATAAGCACATTTTTTAGTAGATTATCCCCATTGCTCCTAAGAATGATGGCAAATGATAGATGGGATGGGATGTTCATCATAGTTTATATAGAAGAGGTGTGAGGATTAAAATTAAGAAAAACCAAGAGGAAACAGCAAATAACTATGGATAATACCTAGATAAGTTTGCAGGGATGTTCCCACCAAGGCCAGATAGCGTTCTTTTGAGTGACATGAACACAAGTAATGTGGTATTCCTCATAATCACACCTTGTGGTTAGTGCTGAGGAAGGAGACAAACTGGAAGCATGGGGTAAATATGGGACCTGTTCCTTCGAAATCACCTGACCCCTCCCTAACCCTCCCCAGAGCTCCTGGGAGGCCTGAGTGAGAAAGAGGAGAAGAAGAGAACAGAGGAGCTCTTTGGGGATCCCAGCATACCTCCATATATCAGCTGGGATATATCAGCCAAGTTACTTTCACATTCTGAGCCTCTGGTTCTTCATTTATAGGCTGTAGATAATAACATCTACTTCTTAGCAGAGTTCCAGTGAGATGAGAAATAAGAAAGGCAAAGGCTTCTGGAAGAAGCAAAAACAAGGGAAGCCACTATTACAATTTCCTTGACCAAAATGGAAGTTGCTGCAGTGTCCCAAAGTTCCCAGAGAAGTCTCTGTGGCTAGTTCCCGAGAACCTGCTCAGCCCCTTTCAGGGCATCCTTCCATCAGAAGATTTCTGATAAAATCCCAGCAGATAGAAACATGGGTTGATATTTTTGTATTTCATTAAAACCTCAAAGCCCCAATTTTCTGTCACTGCTTATGTTCATTCTTATGTTTATTCTTGGCCCAAAGAAGATGCTCATTGTCAGAGAGAGTTGACTTGGTTTCAGAGGCCTTGCCGTTACTTTGGGGATGCTACTGAGACTTGCGTAGACATAAGGGCCCTGCTTTGAGCCATCCCCTACCTGATGCTCCCAATCCCATCCTGACCAGTCTCACCACCCTGGCACTGTACCAGGAAGGCCACCTGTGTATATGGCAATGGAGTCTCGGTGGCACCATGCTGCAAGATCAGGAGCCACCCCCACAATTAGACATAGAAATGGGAGCAGGAGGAACATGGCAGCTCTTCTGCAGAAATCAAAATGATCCAGCTTCAGGAAATTTAGTAAAAAGACTAAGCTTTCCCATCTTCTCTCACGAAAAGCCCTAGGAAAAGTTCAAGCGCCTAGAAAAGCCACTGAAGGAACCAAATAAATATATTTATGCATTTCCTAAATTTAGACTAGTGGAGAGACTTACTGTTTACAAGTACTTGAAAGGTGTAAACATTAAGAAGGTAACAAGAAGCTGAAGGGCTGCACAAGAAACTGTATCTCAGAATATTTGATGGAACGGGATGAACATGAAATTATCAAGGAAATGAGATTTGGAAGAGGCTTGGTAGTCTAAGGCTGGCCTCCTGGAAAGTTGTGAAGGCAACTGTACCTGTGCTGTCCCCACCTCGTCTCTCTGACTGAACAAAGGAGAGGGGGCATCTGTCTGGAGATTACTTCAGGGAAACAGATGAGTAAAGGAGATTTAAAAAATTATGATGAATGATTATTTTCTGTTGCCTGGCCTTAGACCAGAGACTAAGAATGAACAATTGTGAGGTCATCCAAGAATGTTTAGGGTATGGAGAAAATAAATGAAACAGCCAACTTGATGTGAGTGGTCATCCACTCACATCACCCAGTCAGAGACACTGACAGACAAGTCTGTAGCAGCCTGTGGGGCAATGAAGGTGCTCCCATTAGGAAGTGAGGGACTTACTGATCTTGGAATAGAAAAGAGATGTATATATTCTTGTATTTTATTTTTAATTAGGAATGTTAATTGTTGTTTTTAATGCCTCCGTATAATGTAAAATTCCCCCTTTGACTACACCTACTTTCAATTAAATGGATAAATGATCAGGCTAAGAACAGAAGTTTCAACACAAAAATAATCCTTAAGTGAGCAGGCATTTACCAAACAGGGTGACACCAGCTAAACAGATATTTCTCAACTCAAAATTATGCTATTCCTAAGTAAAAATGTATCTTTGTTTGAGAAGACAAGACAGAAACTGAAATGCATATTGCTCAGTGAAAAAAGTCAGTTGGAAAAGGCCACATGCTGTATGATTCCAACTTTATGTCATACTGACAAAGGCAAAACTACAAGGACAGTACAAAAATCAGGGTTTGGAGGAAGGGAGGGAGGGAGGAAGGGAGGAAGGCATGGATAGATGGAGCACAGGGGGATGTCCAGGGCTATGAAATGATTCTGTGTGATACTGTAACTGTGGATACATGACATGATGCATTTGTCAAAAGTCACAGAATATACAACACAAAGAGTGAACCCTAAAGCAAACAATGGACTTTATTAGTAATAGTATATCAACATTGGTTCATCAGTTGTAACAAATGTAGCATAACAGTGCAAGACATTAGTAATGATGATAACAATAGGGGAAAACCAAGGTGGAGAGAAAGAGAATGTGAGAATTCCTTGTACTTTCTGCTCAATATTTCTGTAAACCGAAACTTCTCTTAAGAAAGTAAAATCTAGGGGTGCCTGGGTGGCTCAGTGGGTTGGGCCTCTGCCTTCGGCTCAGGTCATGATCTCAGGGTCCTGGGCTTAGCCCCTGCATCAGGCTGTCTGCTTGGTAGGGAGCCTGCTTCCCCCTCTCTCTCTGCCTGCCTCTCTGCCTACTTGTGATCTCCATCTGTCAAATAAATAAGTAAAATCTTTAAAAAAAAAAAAGTAAAATCTATTATTTTTTTTTTCTTAAATCATCTGGGTGGCTGAAAAACCTCTGGTATTAGAAAATCTCAGTGATTACATCTATTTTATTTCATTAATAAGCATTAAGCTTAATAAATATTGAACTGATGCTAGGCTCTGAGGAACTGAGATTAAATAGAATCACTGCCTTCAGCAGTAACAACAACCATGTCTTCAGCTGACCACAATAATACCTAATATTTATTGACTGCTTCTTATAGTCTAGGCCCTCAATTCCCTATCTCATTTAATCCCATAACCCTACAGGGGATAAATAAAGAAAGCAACATTTTATATTGGCTTGACAAATAAGGAAATAAGTTTGGAAAATTTAAATAACTTGTTTAAGGTCACCCTCCTAGGAAATAATAGAGTCAAAACTATATTGCAGTAATTGGACAACTGCCAATCAGAAGTCTAGTGCATCCCCACAGGAACAGGGAACCAGTTAACATTCTTTATTCTATTTGTAAGGCTGCTTTGAAGAGCTTTGTTCTTACTGAAAACTTCAAGTAAAGATATTAGAACAAATTCCATTATAAATAGGAATCAAATATGGTTCTGCATCAAAAAGCTGAGTAACTTTTTTTACAGAAGATATTTATCAGATTATGTAATTGTATTTCTCTATATAAATTTGAAAAATCCTTTATTGCAGTTATTGTTGCTGTGAAGAGGACATTAGCACAAGTCAGAACTTCACAGCTACTGAGAATTAAACTACAAGGAAAACAAGTTGGAAAATGAGGTAAGGCTCAAATATGTATCTATATTTAACTTTATATGAATAGGAGCATTAAACTTCACTGCTGCTTGAGGCCATTAAAATCTTTTTCATTATCCTGGGAACACTGTTGGTCAGATCACTTCTAAAATTCATGGGAAAGAGAACAGTGACTGTGGCAAATGAGACAGATCCTTTCTTTCCCACATAAAGGTTTCATATAACCATCCTTTCAAGGGTTTGTTGACTCATAATTGTGAGACCACCTCGAATTAACATAGTCCTTCTCTTAAGCAGAACAATCTACTAGTCAGGGTCCTGGGCTCAGCCCCTGCATCAGGCTGTCTGCTCGGTAGGGAGTACTAGTAGTACTAGTAGAACAATCTAGTAGTCAATCTAAACACCAGTAAATACCATGTGTAAGCAGTGTACCAGGATTTATGGGCTACAGAATGGGAAGTAATCTTGCAAAGAGCTCGAAAACAGAAAACACACACACACACACAACACACACACACACACACACACACAGGAAAATAACTGTAGACTTCCTAATGAAAGCTAACATCACATTTCCCACAGGTGAATGACAGAAGCCTTGGAGATGAAAAGAGCTTGTAGCAAGGTTCAGAAAAGGTCTACACCAACCAGGAACAACATCTTTGAAATCCACAGCTCTTAAATATTGACTGCTCATTGCTCTGTCCACCTTTACAGCCCTCACTGTATCCTGTCTCTTGAGTGACCGAATTTTTTTTTTAGTGAAAAACCTAGTATCTCCCATTGCAAACAGTTTTGTCTAGGACACTTCTGCCTTTTCATACCCAAAGAAGGTCCTCCTTTGCAAGGTGGGCTCACAGATTTTGACTGAGTTAAATTACCATAGAGATCATCTTCTTCTCCTCACGAGAAGGTATGCATTAGACCTGACCAGTTATGGGTGGTGAGGAAGAGTTCTACAGCTCTTTCCCATGTGACCCTTTCCAGGGCAGATAATCCTGAGAAGCATTGGAATAGATACCCTCTCTTGAAACCCTTTCTTCAAGGGTAAAAAGTGTCAGCCTTAAAGTTTTTCCCAGGAGTCGTAGAAGATGACTCAGTAGTTCTAGTCATGTACTTTAATATGGATGCCAAAGAGTAAAGCTGGACTCTCCATGAAATGCCTTGACTTATTATATCTCCCGATTAGTCCCACATTATACTTGCTTTGTGGTCAAATAAGTGGGAAATGCTGAAGACTTGAATATTTACAGTGCAGGAAAAATATTTTAAAGTACTAGAAACTTTTGCAGTAAAAAAATGTGTTTAACTTTTCTTCATATCCTCCCCCGCTCCTCTGTTATTTTCCCTTTGTAACACCAGTAACATTCCTAGGAGAGCTCTTTGAGAAATCTTTCTTTAAAGTTGAGAAATGTTCATGAATATAAATACCTATGCAGGATGCTTGGTCGATGACCAACTATTGTAAGATGATTAGTTGCTGCAAATTGCCCTTCATGACACAAAGTTCACACACATCTTCTCACTGCCCTCCATCCATTATCTGGAGCCTAAAACAGAAAATTCAATGTATTATGATGTAAATAGAAAGGTCAGTCATGTCTATCAAGGCAAGGGCTTGTTAGAGAAGCAGAAACGTGCCCCTTTTCTGTAGCTCTGAGTCATCTCCCTAGAGTTAGTTACTTCCTAACTTTTGGAAAAAATAAAGGGACAAATAATAAAATCCTTACCATTTTCTGAGGAAAGGAGATGAGACACCTAGTGATTTCTGGATGCTGAGAGAATTATTGACTGATGGGGAACTGAAAGGAAGCCCTACCCCTTCACTAAAAAGGAGTGTGGCTGCCCACAGGTAGTGTCCCAGGCTCCTGGAGCAATCATAGGAGACCCTGCCATTGTCTTATACAGCTCTTGGCATCACTAGCATGTGATGTTCTTGCTACAGAGGCCCAGTTGTAATGACCAAAAGACTATAGGTTGTTTATCTGCCTCCTGTTCCTCCAGTCTCCTCTCTAACAATCTACTTTTCTCTATTCAGAAGTCTTTCCAAAATACATGGGTGTTTGCCTTCCCTCCCTCTGAGATCCCATTAAAATGACAGTATAAACCCCAAATGATAAAGAGAATAGGATGAGGACCATAAGCAGATAAGAGGCTTTAACAAACTTCTGAAATAACAGAGAAGATGAAGTGGTAGCTGAGGAAACAAGGCAGAGGATGCAGCTATAATGGGTCTGCAAAGGGGTAGCTGTAGAAGGAAAACAGAGAAGATGGAGTATCTTATGTAGGAGGTATAGAAGTCTTTGCAGAAGCCACACAAAGGAGCAGACAGCTGAGGAAGAATCCCACCTGCAGAACTTAGGAGGGGCTCAGGACTTAGAAACTCCAAGTATTGCCAAAGGCAGGAAGGAGAAAAGGGGTGAAAATAGGGAGCATACTTGAAGGTCTATATATGGAAGAGTTAATCCCTCTACCAATCTTTCCTTCTTTATGAGAACACTGAACATTCAAATATCTACCTGTTAGGCAAAAAGCAAAGAAATAAACATTTGTAAAGTATGTTGTGATTGGCTGAATTACATCCCCCCAACATTCATATGTTGAAGTTCTTACAACCACCACTCCCCACCCCTGTACCTCAAAATGTGACTATATTTGGGGATAAGGCCTTTAAAGAGGTAATTAAACTAAAATGAGGTTATATGGATGGGCCTTCATCCAGTATAAGAGGTGTCCTTGTAAGAAGATGAGATTAAGACATATACGCAGATGAAAGACCATGTGAAGTCACAGGAAGAAGATGGCCATCTGCAAGACAAGGAAATAGGCCTCAGAAGAAGTCAGCCCTGCTAACACCTTAATCTGAAGATGTGAGAAAATAAATTTCTCTTTAAACCACCCAGTCTATGGCACTTTGTGTTGGCAGTTTTAACAAACTAATACATAAATTTTCCTCAATTGAAGTTGAATAGTGTCACAGTAAAGTTTTCTATAATTTGACATTGATGGATATTACATCCCACAGTATTGACTGTTTTGCTGTCTTTCTAATCACCCTAAATGGAAGGCTGCTTGATAACAAGGTCCTTTTTCTTCATGGATAGCTCCCAGCCAGCTTTGTGTCACCCAATTCTTAAATGTGAGAGAGCCACCATTTATACAAAGGTTACCTTAAGGGATTTAAGGGACGTCTCCAACATAAAATAGAGAAGCCAAAGTAAATAAATTCTTTTTTTTTTTTTTTTTAAAGACTTCATTCATTTATTTGAGAGAGAGACAGTGAGACAGAGCATGAGCGAGGAGAAGGTCAGAGGGAGAAGCAGACTCCCCGTGGAGCTGGGAGCCTGATGCGGGACTCGATCCCAGGACTCCGGGACCACGACCTGAGCCGAAGGCAGTCGTCCAACCAACTGAGCCACCCAGGCGTCCCAAATAAATTCTTTTTAATGATCATAGATGGAATAGATGATTTAGAGAAAGAAGACTAATTTTCCTAGTTAATATTCTTTTTTTTTTTTTTTAAAGATTTTATTTATTTATTTGAGAGAGACAGTGAGAGAGAGCATGAGCGAGGAGAAGGTCAGAGAGCGAAGCAGACTCCCCATGGAGCTGGGAGCCTGATGTGGGACTCGATCCCTGGACTCCAGGATCACGCCCTGAGCCGAAGGCAGTCGTCCAACCAACTGCGCCACCCAGGCGTCCCGTCCTAGTTAATATTCTTAAAGAAATTTGACAAGAGATTATACTGTAAAGCAAAAATAAGGGCTATGAAGAAAGGATGAAGAAAGAATAAAAGGCCTGGAAATTGAATATATGGCTATAAAATAAAACTAATTGAGGAGTTGGAGGATATTTAGGAGTCCTCCCAAAAAGTAGAAAACAAAAGAAAGAGCCTTAAAAAGAGAGAATATAATGAACAGAGAGGACCAACAGGGAAGGTACATCTTACAATAAAAGTCCCAGAAAGAAAGAACAGAAAATGGAAAAAAATCATAAAAATAATACAAGAAATTTTTAAACACTTAAAGAACAAGAATCCCCAAATTCAAATAGATAAATGAAAAAAGACCGAATATCATTGTGAAATTTCAGAATATCAGCAACAAAGAGAAAATACGAAAATCATCAAGTGTGAATGAGAGGGAAAAGGGTCCTATATAGAAATGAGAATCAGAATAAATTGGATTTTTTTTATCAGCAACATTGGATGATAAAACACAGGGAACCATACTTTCAAAGTCCTATAGGAAGATTGTGTTCAACCTGGAATTATGTACCTTGCTAAAGTATCATTGAAAGCAATTATATGAATAAAATAAAATAATTTTCAGAAATGCAAGAAGTCAGAAAATCTACTTACCATACATCCTTTCTTAGAAAGCTAACTGTGGATGTGCTCCAGCAAAATACACTCAGAAATCAGGAAGAAATAAATCATGTGGTTCTAGATAATGAATTTAATTGAGAACTGAATTTTGTGCACCAGATTTAGAAAGTAACCAGTCTAAAGCAGGATGTCATAATGCTCAAGGGGAGGGGTCTTAAATAGAAGGGGAGGCTTGATAAGATTGTCATGATAGAAAATTGGGGGGGGGACCAAAATTAAGAGAATAATTCTAGGAAAAACCAGACTGTTGAATATGAAAAAAGATGATTTGGTAAAACAAAAACAAGAAAGGAGATATAATCAGAGTCTATGACTTTGTTATGCAGCAAACAACTTTTACATAGTCAATGGTTAAAAACCTGTATTGCTTTTTGACTTTAGGATCAATCTATAATCAAAACACTGAAGATTTAACTATGATTATAAAAAGATTAACACTGACAACCTAGAAGTAAAAGTACAGAGGAGAGAGCCTGGGAGATAAAGATGCAGGAGGCTGAAAAGCTGAAGTGATACTAATATTCTCATAACCATCTGGAAGTTAAGAGATATTATTTATATTTGAAAGATCAGAAAATGATTCTGTAGATGTAGTACCTAAAGGTACAAGGACAAGGTGTAGAAGAAAAATTACAAAGCAGGTCATTAGTATGGTGATCTAAAATGAGGAATGTATAGAAATTGTGGTACATCTCCTTACAGTCAATAAAATGGATATTATTTAGATATAGGAAAATATTTGAGATATTTTAAACAAAAAAAGCAGACTGCAAAATTTTATAAAATGTTCATCTAGTTATTTTTTGATGGGTGGCTTATGGGTCATTTTCTATACTTCATTCAACACATTTTCTGTAGTTCATCTATGTAGAAGGTGTGTTGTTTATCTACTGTGTTTTGGTACTGTGCTAGGGCTGTGAGTATTGAATATGGAAGTTTATAAAGACAATCAAGTCTCTGCCACACAGCTTACAGTCCAGAAAGGAAGACATATTTACCAGTAACTATTTAAAAATGTGAACTCTATGATGATGGACATTCATGATGTTAGGAGAGCACTGAGCACAGATCCTAAGCCTAATTTAGGAATCTGGAAAAGACTCCTTCAACCAATAACTTTTATGTTTTAAATAAGAGAGATTGTTTTCTTTTTTAAAGCAGAGATTCAAAATTGGAAGCATATTATTATCTCAATTACATAAATGTATGTGTCAGGAAAAATTCTCAAGGGACACAAAATATTAACTGAGATTATCTGTCAATTTTGGAATTGAGGATCTTATATTCTTCTTTATACTTTCCTGATTTTTTCCAAATTTCTACAAGGGATAAGTAGCTTTGATAATAGAAGTTATCATTAGTGGTAAAGCAGTTAGGTAGTTGTGCTATTTGAGATCCTTTCCCTAGTCCTACCTATGGAAGCTGAAGGCAGTTACTAACATAGCTGAAGCACAAACAGTTACCAAAACATCTGTCTACCCTAGACTTTTTAAAAGACTGTCATTGGAGATGGTAGATTCCTTTCAACAAAAGTTTCAGTTAGCAAACTTGGAGACTGTCTTTGTTTGCCATGAATTTTGCTAATAGTAGCACATGTTGGGGTGTTCCTCAAAAGTGCAAGGAGATGCAGATGCCAAGGATAAGCCCAGCAGTTCTATTACATCTGATATTTCTTTATTAATTGGGCTACTGTGCCATGTCTTTCAAAATTTAACTATATCCTATACGTTTTTATTGAAAAAATGTGGTTTAAAATGTAAAGTAATCACTATTTTTATGCCCATGTTCCTTGGCTTGTGTTTTTAGGTTCTAAAAGCATTTAAATTGGTTCTCCAGTGACTAGTTACTCCTACATGTAGGATCAGATCTATCCGTGGTGATTTTTATGGACTATCAGTTTACTGCACATATAAGTCCTCTGCATCATATTATTTCTCCAGTCACACATTTATATAATTATTTTGAGAACCACAGAACTCTGTATTTCATCCAAAGATCCCTTTTCTCCAACATGAACTAAGGTGGAAGATCAAACTAATGCATTGTAAATTGGCAATACATTTAAAAGCTTCACATTATAATACAAGATTCAGCTGAAAGGTAAATTGCAGTGTGTGCACCCAGAGATTTAAGATGAAGTGCTGGGGCATCAGTATGCAAAGAAAATCTCTGTGGTCTCATGCCTTAGGAGATTTCTTAATAAAAGAAAGTTTAGGGTTGGTGTGTGAATGTTTCACTTTATCTAACTTTATCTTCTCGTGTCTATTTGTTTGTGTGTCTCCTAGAAAAGGGGGAGGTTCAAAGGTATTGTTATGTTACAGAAATCGTATAGGCTGCTAGTCAAAAGAACTGGATTCTAATTCTAACTTTATCACTAACTAGGTAAGTCACCAGAGGTTATCTCTGGTTTTCATTTAAATGGAATGATCTCTTCAAGTCAGTGATATGATGAGATCTTTTGGATTAATCACTGAGTAAGGGCTGTTCTACTCAGTTCCTCCTCCTCTGGGATCCAGGCCTTTTGTCCTCACCCTATTCAGAGCAACTCTGTCCCCACCAACTACCTACTCCAGGAAAATTTGACAGCAAAAATTCAACAGTGAAGAGGAAACTATACTAAAACATCCTTCATATGGCCCAAAGGAGAGAGATCTGAAGGGATGTAGGGTTAGTCAGAGTCCAAAATGTATATCTTCTCTGGAGGAACCTCTCAGGCCTTCCCAGCTAAACCCATGGTCTTATCCTTTTCCTAGTTCTTTTTCTGTATCCATTTACCTGAACTTCCAAATCTACTTCTACTTCCAGATTGACCTCTAAGCTGATTCTGCCACTGGGGACAGTAAAGGGATCATAAAGGAAATTAAACAAAAAGTTAAGTTCCACTCAAAGGGGAAAAAAAGCTCACAGTAACAAAAACCAAGGTTCTGTATGCCCTCATCAACATAAAACACTGCTTCCCTATAGAAACTCAACCTTTTTCTATAATTCTCATTTTCCATTAACAACCTACGTATTTCCCAGAAGACACGTCTTTGTTCTCTTATGTACATTTCATCTAAAAGTATGTTCCATAGTACAATGATCCAACTATAGGCTGAATTCTCTGGAAACTGCCAGCATTTCTCTTTCTACCTTCCTTTTGTTTCTAAGAGCAGTTGTGGATTAGTATAGACCCAAAATGGGAGTTGAAATATGTATTGCATCTTTTATCATGTAGATACCAAAAAAGCAGCAGGGCTAACCAGAAATGAGCAACAGGAGATTTCTGATAAATAACTCATGGTTATCTAGAAGCTGAATTAAATCACAGATACCAGAATTTGGAATTTCATTTTGAACTGCAAAATTAGAGATAACGGCCTCCTACTTATATGATAGTGTCAATTTAATTTGAAATTTGAGTATGATTTTACAAGCTTAGCATTCCATTCTGTGGTAGCAGAGAGCATTTATGTATTTATCAGGTTTCCATGCATTTAAATTTGGGAAAAAAAAATGATTAAGAAAAAAACCAACAACAATCTGGGTGTCCCTGTTGGATACTATAATGGATGTTAATAGTATTTAGAAATAAAATGAATGAGATTACCTTTTTATGGGCTCAGTATTCATCAATGAAAAGTACAGGAGATGAATTCAGCCCTATTATCAGGCAGTTTGAGCCTTTCCCAATATAAAACCGGAAGTTAGAATGAATGCTTCTTTCACTGGGTTTGCATCAGGTAGACCAAATGAAGATTGTATAACTCATACACCTCTCACAAATCCTTTCTCTCTCTAATTTGAGAATAAGAAAATCCACTATTAATTTTGGATTCTGACAGGAGAGACAAAGAGGGAGCAGTGAAGTTCTGGGGGAATTTAAAATCTCACTACATCCCCAACTGACCCTAGTTTGGGCCACTTCATTATGGAAAGCAGCTCCTGCCAATCATTTTTTTTTAAACTTGAGCCTCATTTCAAGAGACTTATTGGTCTTGCTTCTGCAGACTCATAATTCCTTTATTTGCTCTTGGGAAGAAAAAGCAGGTAGAGGCTTAAAAGCTAGATATCCCCACAATCCTATCTACTTGTTCATCATTCTTAACCAGGCGGAAAGTTGATGCAACACCTGTCTCTAGCAAAGGATGATTTTCAGATACTGAGGTGTTGCCAGAGACAACTGGTCAGAGAAGTTAGGAGGGAGAGGAAAGAGGAGGATCCAGATCCAACCCTTAGAACTGGTTGCTGCTTTCTCCATAGGACTGTGCATTGATAGACCTCCTGTCCCTCACACTTTCTTTTCCCCCTCCCCTCTCATTCGATGTCCTTCTGACCCCGAATTCGACCTTTCATAGTAAGAGATCAGTATGTTTTCACACTTGGGAAATCTCATTCAAGAATTTTTGTCAATGGACAAGTCATAAGAAGCCCTTCCATTTTAGGGCTCATTGACGTCACCAAGGAGGCGATAAATATCTGTTGATATAATTGGATGTGAGATTCAGTGTTGAGATAGCAAAACTCTGCCCCTCGTTCTCTGGCAGGGCCCTATGATTTATGCAGGAGCAGAGGCAGCACGCAATCGAGCTGTCAAGAGAGCGTCAGCTTATTAGGCAAATGCTGCGTGGTTTCTGAAGAGGGTCGACGCTATAAAATCCCACTCCAGGCTCTGTTGTGGAGAAACTCAGAGCCCAAGTCCGTTGAGAGACTGAAGAGAAAGATAAGAGGGGAAGAAAAAGAGAGTGAGGACAGAAAGGCGAAGGGAAGAAAACCCCTGAAAAAGCCCCGCAGACGTCCCTCTGCAGAGAGGCGGCAGCGCCCCACTCACCTGCAGAAGCACCTCAGAAGGTAGGGAGCGCTTAGACGGAAACGCGCCTCCAACTTTGCATTGCCTAAACTGCCATGGTGTGCGCGGCGGAGCCGGGTGTCCCTTTGAGAGTATGTGTGTGAGTGTGTGTGCGCCTGTGTGTGTGCGTGTGTGTGTTTGCTGACTGTGCTTCAAGATTCCTGTAGTAGCCGGGATGTGTCAAAAGCAAACTTAGACGGCTGCTACCAGTTACTCCTCGCTGGCCTTGTAGACGAGTCCCCGCCATCGATCTCGACCCCCGAGAGAAGGACGCAAGGGCTGGGATGGAGAAAAAGGAGGAGGAGGCAGCAGTTCTCAATTTGGAGGACAACGCTGAAAGATCCGGAGAGGGCGGGGGGTGGGAGTGAGATCTAAAATTTGTAGATCTTCTCTAGAGTTCGGGGAATCGGTTTTGGGGATCATTAGAAAGGGGACTCAGAGACCCTTCGAGGGTCTCGGAAGAAGGGTCACTCCAGCCCGAACGAGGGGCTGAGCTTTAGTGCTGAGCCCTGTAGGCATCCCCTTTCCTGAACCGCCCCCCCCCAAGCTCACTCCAACTCGAGAAGTCCTAGTTCGAGAGCTTCAGCACCGCGGACAGTGCCTGCCTGAACCCCCGAGGCACGTCTGTGCGTATCCGGTAAAAAGACCCCAAGCGCACCTCCCATTTGAGCTAAACTCTGACCAACTCTTTCTTTCTCTCTTCTCTCATTCCTCTCTCCGCCCACCTCTGTGCCGCAGCGAGCGCCCCTACCATGCGGCTGCCGCTGCTCTTGTCCGCGGGCGTCTTGCTAGTGGCTCTCCTGCCCTGCCCGCCATGCAGGGCCCTCCTCAGTCGGGAGCCCATCCCGGGCGCCCGGCAGGCCCCGCAGCACCCCCAGCCCCTGGATTTCTTCCAGCTGCCGCAGCAGCCCCAGCAGCCCCAACAGCCGCAGGCTCGGCCCGTCCTGCTCCGCATGGGGGAGGAATATTTCCTCCGCCTGGGTAACCTCAACAAGAGCCCCGCTGCTCCCCTCTTGCCCGCCTCTTCACCTGTCGCTGGCGGCAGCGGCAGCCGCCTTTCGCCGGACGAGGCGGCTGCCAACTTTTTCCGCGCTTTGCTGCAGCAGCTGCCGCTGCCCCGGCGCCCGCTCGACAGCCCCGCAAGTCCCGCCGAGCGCAGAGCCGAGAACGCCCTCGGCAGCCGCCAGGAGATACCGGAGAGGGAGAGGCGATCCGAGGAACCTCCCATCTCGCTGGATCTCACCTTCCACCTCTTACGAGAAGTCTTGGAAATGGCCAGGGCTGAGCAGTTAGCGCAGCAAGCTCACAGCAACAGGAAACTGATGGAGATTATTGGGAAATAAAACGGTGCGTTTGGGCCAAAAAGATGCAGCATTTAGCACACAAGAAAAAAAATTAAAAAAAAAAGAAAATAATAAAGTATCCTGTATCATCGCATTGCTCTAATACCATTTGTTTATTTTTTTATAGCTTGAAGCCTAGCAGATATACAGCGAGAGAGCCTATACTCCTTAATTAGCATGCACAAAGTGTATTCACGTGCAGTAACAGCAACAAAATGTTATTTGTATTGTCTACTCTGAGTTTCCATTTCCAGGTGTCTTTAATGGTGTTTAGAAAGTATAGACCCAGAAGGAAATGTTTTGAAGCAGACAGAAGTCACCCAATTTATTTTGTTGTGGTCTGAGCCAAAGAGAATGTCATTCTCTTGGGTGGGTGAAACAAAATCTGTAAGCTCTTTGAATCAACCTTTCCTTGTAAACGTTTCAGTAATAAAACATCTTTCCAATCCTTGGTCAATTTGGTTGTGTAAGAGAATGTTGAATATTTATATTTTTAATAAAAGCTTCAAAGATAATGGTGACTTTATTTTTCCTTTTCCATGTTCGTAGGAGTAAAGCTCTCAGCTACTGGCTTTCTTCACCCTGACTTCAGCACAAGAGAAAACAAAACTCCTTGCATTAATTTCCTACTAAAAATGCAAACATACACCAGTGGCTTATACAGATACTGCAATTGCCTCTCTGTACGTCAGATTACACCTCTGAGGTTAAGTTAAAATAATTTGGGAAGTTTCTTCCAGCTTTAAGACTTGATAATTCTATGAATAGGAGATCAATTCATAATGGAAATAATAATTAACCCCGATTAACTATAAAATGTTAAATAACTGTAGAGGGCAGGGAAAGAGGAAAGGCAAAGAGGAGAGAGGTTTGCAAGACATTCCTCCAAACTATAGGGCCAACACTGCTTGTTTTTTGTTTTTGGTATGAGAAAGACTCACTTTATCAAGCTACTATTTGGTACCAAAGATATACTTTTTCTATGCTATTTCAGTGCCTGCTTTTAATAGGAAAAACTTGAAAGCTTCTCTACTTAAAGCAACGAATTTAATTGCTATAAAATGGCACTTGGGAAAATGTTTTATATAAAAAATATTTTGACTTTAATAACTTCACAAATGCTCTTCTCATTTATATCTATACCAATCCTCATCACTGTAATTCTTAAGAATATAAAGTGTGCATTTTGAAAATGGAACAGGCACATCCAATTAGTTTTACAGTGCATTTATCTTTGGTAGTTGAGTTATAACTTAAAAAAAAATTCAGTTGAATGTATAATACTCCGAAATTAATTTGGATGTATGAAGATGCTTCTTCCCTTGGGACCCTTTGAATACACTTGACTAACATATTAATAAGATCACATGAAACACTGAATAAGTCATTATAAGACTAAGTTGTTAAAAACAGCATTTATTTAAGAGTTCATACAGAATAAAGTAATACTTTTGAAAGAGGCATTATGGTGGGACAAATAAATCATGATTTAAATATATAATGTATTTTAAATATGTATTGTGTGTGTATAGACATTTAAATACACACAGTTATTCTATGGTTCACCAGGTTTGTGCCTCAGTAGATACATAAGAAAATAGACAGTTCCTGTTGGAAATTCTTTTTCAATTCAAGTGCTTGATATCTGCACATCTAACTACGATCAGAAAAATTCACCAGAAATGTCTTAGGCCTTCAGCCTTCTGGACTAAGAAGTGTCACCAGAGCTAAGGAACATTTCTAGATATACCTCAGTGACATCTGTTATGGAAAAGAGGAAACCTTTGTAAAATGTTTCATATCTTTGGTCAATGATTTACCTTTTGTCCATATATTGATAAATCAGTCACTTCTGAATTTCACTGACCAACTGCAATTTTAAAGAAGAAGAAAGAGAGAGCTACTATGATATTATAACAAAAGCCAGTGCCTATTAGAGACAAGAGTGTAGTGCACACTTTTTTTACACTTGCCACTTGTTACGGACACACACGTATCACACCTACATACTCTTCATAATGTTTCCCACACAATAAAAGATTTGCATAAGGTCAAGTTTCTTTTTTCCAATACTTTCAGCAACTATTTTCTCAAAATTGTTTTCCCTCTGGAAAGTCATCTGGAATTAAAAGGTTTCTTCTTTTTTTTGCAGAAATCCTGTTCAGAGGTCCCTTTCATCACCTGCATCATATTAATTTCACCTAGGTTCCCTGCTGCTGGTGTGCATCTCAGCCAGGCAGACAAAGGGCAGCACTTGGAATGAACATCATTCACTCAGGGAGTTCAACCAGGAAAAGGAGAAGACATGACGGGCTGGCTCAGAATCAGCTCCGTTCCCACTCCCTGAAGCTGCGGCCTGTACCTGGAGGGGAGGGTCCTCAAATCCAATCTGCAACAGAAGAAAATCTGGATCAGAGGAAGAAGAGCCTAGTCCTTTTGGGTTGGTCCAGTCACTTTTCTACTCGGGAGAAAGGATAATAATAATTATTATTATATAGAACATAATTATTATTAGGGATGGAAAGCAAGCTCAGGCTGTCTTGGCTATGGCCAAGAGCCATGAAAATAATTCACACTCATGATCCGAAAAGGGGCAGCAGTAATGCATGCAGTGGAAGGAAGTTCTTGGGAAAGGGTCCAGGCTATTTTTTTTTTAAGTTCACATATATATGATTTAGTAAGCCGAAAGTGGCATTGAACTAATAGGAACTTGTGTTTAGAAAAGTCCTCAGTGTACAACATGATGACTATAGTTAACACCGCTGTCTGACATATTTGAAAGTTGTTAAGGAGATCCTAAGAGTTTTCATCACAAGGGAAAAAAACACTTTTTTCTTTTTGGCATCTATATGAGTTGGTGGATGTTAACTAAGCTTACTGTGGTCATCATTTCATAATATATGTTAAGTCAAATCACTTACACTTTAAACTTATACAGTGCTGTATATTATATATTTATATGTAAATAGTATATTTTTTGCAAAGCTGCAAGCTTAGTTTTGAGCAAATCGTGAATGAAAGGACTTTTTTTCTCTAGGCAATAACATCTAATGACCTCAAAATTTCTAAAGAGATATCTATTTTTTATATAGATAGCTCCATAAAAGGTATCTATCCTTTATAGATACCAGACAGATACCGTTGTGATTTTGAAGTAATTGACCAATCTAAACTCATAAGTGAAATTAATTTTTATTGTTTTGAGTTGAAAAAATAATGATGAAATGGGGGACAATCATAAAGGAGTCTTGCTGAAATGCAATCTGATGTGTATACTCAGACTCCTTAGATTTAAAGGTACTTTGACAAACACAGCTCTTCCTAGAGCTACGGAAGATGGCCTAACAAATTCTGATGACTTCACTGGTAAAATTATCCTGCTGGATTAGAATGGCACTGATTTCAAAGCAATGAGGTAGGCACATGCATTCAATGCAGAAGCCCGGGGTGATTTTGTGAAGCTGCTGCATGAATGGACGATAGAAAGCTGACATGACAAAGCAGAATTTTGGTAAGTACGCTGTGTTGTTGCCACTTAAAATAGTTTAGAGTGAAAATGAGTGCTTTTCCTGCACCTTCCCAGATTTTACCGTAAATATGTGTTTTAGGGTAATGTTTCAAGTTCAGTAAAATTGTCCCAAGTCTTTATGGTTCGGGGATTATCCTTCCACCTGCCATGTTGTTCCTTAATAGAAAGTTTAGAAAGGCCATGAAATCATACTCAGTCACAGTAGAATAAAATCAAAGCAAGTAGTTTTCCATGAAGGAATAGTAGAGACATCAAGTGAAATTGGGCTTTTTTTTTTTAAAGGCTACTATTATGCTATTAGATTCTATTTGGTAATGGGTTAGATACCTCTGTGTCCTTGAAGTTGATGTGGAAAAAACAACATCCTGACAGAACCCTGTGCCCTTTTATGGACATCAAACTATTTTCTTCCCCACTGTAGTCACCTTACTCTAACTAATCCTAAAAACAAGAAAACAAACAAACAAACAAAAAACCGAAACCAAAATAAAACAAACAAAATAAAAAACAACCAAATAAACCCCCAATCCAAGTGATCTGGGCATATCAGTGAGCTGTGGAAGACCTTTTTCTAACCACAATTTTATAGAAGTGAATACTGAATTCTGCCTAAACATACATACCACGAGTGTGCATTTTGTAGCCTCTTTTTCTTGAAAGCAGACCCTAATCTAGAGGAATCTTCCATGACAGCTGTTCTGAACTATCTAAAGGGCAAAACTAGTAGCGTAAGGTATTTTCTGTAGAGGGATATATAATCTTTGCAAAACTGCTGGTGGCTAACAAACCATTTGATACTGCCTTTGGGATTTGTATATATTTTTGTGCTTTTCTGTACTTGAGAAGAAAATCTATCTTCCATTGAAAAAGTTCTAGCTGTTAGGGCCTTGACAGCCTTCAAAACTTGGTATCAAGTAGTTTAGGTTGCTCCTTTAACATTCCTTGTGTTTTCGTGCAGTTATTAGATTTCCTTCTAAATGATATGGACAGATGCTGTCTTTCAGAGAAGAAAAGCCAGTGTCTGAGTGGTTGCCAAGAGCAGAGATTTATCCTGAGTATTTTCAGGTGGTTACACCATCTTCTTGTTCTTGTTTATGTAAAATTGGGGACCCACCAACCATCTCAGCAAAGATGTTTTATGCCAAGACGTTGAGCCTGGCATAGAATCCTAGACTAGCCACTTCCTAAGCTGTATGACTTGGATAAGTCAGTTAACCTCTCACTTAAAAAACTAAGGTTTTTCTTTTTGTAAAAAGAGATGAGACCCTATCTCACAAGGCTGTTGTAAGTACTGAATAAATAAAGTAATACATCTAAAGCACTTTGCACATGCCTCACTTACATTAAGTGTTTTTAAAATGTGCATTTCCTCCTTCCCTCTTCACCTTTTCCTTCTCCTCCTCCTTTCTTTCCTTTCTTATATTAGTGAAGAGGCTGCCCTACCATGCAGAATCACCTGGGAACAGCTAATGAGGAACTGTATACAAGAGCAGTGACCCCCCAGTGAGGAAAAACGATTATATTTGCAATCATCTTGTCAGAATTGGTTATTATAGGATTTAATTCCTGTGGCATACTGTAATCATGATTATCCATGATCTATCCAGTGTATCTCCAAGTAGCCCAACTTTATATATGGCTCTTTCCTAAAGGAAGAATGAGTTAAAGATTTAGAAACCTCGTCTCTATGAATACAGCCCATTAAATCATAAGCAGACCTTTTTCCTATAGCTGTCCTCAAATAGAATTGCATATATGTATTCCTTTAGGTAGTTTTCCAAATGCTCCTCTATCACAGGAAATGCTATTTCTTGGGAATACAGGTGTTCCATGGAGCTGAACAAAGGATAGAACATGACAAGCACTGAAATTCCCTACCTGCTTTTGTGTTTGTCCTGCATTTCAATCTACTTTGAGATGTATAAAAAGATGAAGAAAGGATTATTAGTCCCTTATTACACTAAATTTTACACATTTTTCTCCAGTAACCAAACTTACAACCATCACCTAACACTCTGCTGTATCACTATGGGGCTTCAGATTATTTGAGAAATGAATTTTAGGCATAAAATAAAAGCAGGAAATGGACTAGAGAGGCAGCATTTTCCCTGTTTCAACTGCGAGATACAATTCAGTCAAGATCCACAAAAGACCGTAGAGGGGAGTGATATACATTTGCATAGGAGGAAGGCTATCTTCTTAGATGAACTTAACCAGGAATGCCAGGTATTCATGAATCAGATCCGTGCAGAAACAAAATACTTTACTTGGATTTTTTTTCCCTGTTACTATCAAATTTTTTTTGAGAAGAAGAAAATTAATGTCAGATTATGATACAAGGTTCTTACTCCATAAAAGAGTAGGGCGATGAGAGGTTTTTCCACCCAAAGCTTCATGATGTGTTGGCATCATCCTTATCAAGTGAGGTCATCTAGAATCATTGCTTATTGATGGGAATCAAGGAGCATGCATTCTTCCAGAAGCCTGTGGACATCTGTCTCTGTGCACAGGACTGTTCCAGGTTATGGACTGTGTTTACTTGGTCTGAACTGTGTGGCTTGAGTGGTATCTTGATACAAACTTGAATTAGTTGCAACATTAAAAAATCAGGTGCAAGGATGTGGAGAAAGAGAAGCCCTTGTGCACTGCTGGTAGGAATGTAAAATGGTGCAGCTGGTATGGAAAACAGTGGGGCACTGCCTCAAAAAATTAAACATAGAATTACCACATAAGCCAGCAAGACCACCTTTGGGCATATACCCAAAAGAGTTGAAAGCAGAGACTCATATATGCACACCTATGTTCACAGGAGCACTATTCACAACAGCCAAGGGTGGAAGCAACCCAAGTGTTCATCAATGGATGGATTGGATAACTAAAATGTAGCATATACATATAATAGGATATTATTCAGCTTCATAAAGGAAGAAAATTCTGACACATGCTACAACATTGATGAACCTTGAGGACATTATGCTAAGTGAAATAAACCAGTCACAAAATCACAAATATTCTGTGATTCCACTTACAGAATACAAGAAGTATCTAGAGTAGTCAGACTCATAGAAACAGAAAGTAGGATGGAGGTTGCCAGGGTCTGGGGGAAGGGGTAGAATGGGGAGTTGTTTTTTAATGGATACAGAGTTTCAGTTTTGCCAGATTAAAAATTCTGGAGATTGGTTGTGCAACAATGTGAATATACTAAGACTACTGAACTGTATGCTCAGAAATGGTTAAGATGGTAATTCTTATGTTATGTGGGTTTTACCACAATTAGAAATTAAGAAAAAAAAATAGGAGACTTCACATTAAAATCTGGATATGTGGGTTCTCTTGACAAAGCAGAAATACAGCAATCCAGCACCTGCATGGAGAACCCCCACTCTCTGTCCTCTTGGATTGGGTATGCGCTCTCTCTCTCTCTCTCTCCTGATTTCCATCATGCTCACTACTCCCTTTTGCCTCCTTTGCTGCAAGGCTGGTTTCAGTGGCCCCCCTTTTTTTTTGTGCTTATATAGTTGCTATGCTCAGATTAAAGAGGAAGGCAAATTAAATCTTGTATTTACGCTTTTATTAACATTTTTCTTTTACCTGGCTTGCTTTTGCATTAATGTTACCTTTGTGGTCTCTAAGGACACACAAACCTGTTGCTCTTAACCGAAGGCTAGTTTTTAGTAGGAAAGCGTCAATGAAAAGAGCATGAAATGCTCAATGGAGTCTTTGGCTTGATTTTTTTTGTTTTTTGTTTTTTTTTTGAAGATTTTATTTATTTGACAGCACAAGTAGGCGAGCCATAGGCAGAGGAAGAAGGAGAAGCAGGCTCCCTACTGAGCAGAGAGCCCCATGAGGGGCTTAATCCCAGGACCCCAGGATCATAACCTGAGCCCTAACCCACTGTGCCTCCCAGGTGCCTCTCTTTGGCTTGATTTTCATGCTAAACATGATTTTTTTCTTTTTTTAAGCCAGCATGCTTCTTGTAGCAAGATTCTTGACAAAGCATGAAACTGCCTTCAGTGCTCAACTGAAGCCAGATGTGTCCCTGGGCACTTAGCAGAGGGGATCTAACTGGTGCAGTTTAGTGAAATGCTCTTATCCTAGCATGGAGGCAACAGCAGCAGCCCCTTTACCGAAATACATCCTGCACCACATGACCCACTGGACCCAAACCACACAGATGCGTTCCTGATAGTCACTCTCGCACAAGTCTGGGTTCACATTTAAGAGCGAAAATATTTTTTTTAGCTGGCCCAAGTGAAAAGCTGGGCTCTCTGATCAGTAACTAGTGCCCTCAGGCTTCTTCAAGGCTGCCCAGAGACTCCAGGAGGTGCCTGCATCTGCTTTTCCCCAAATGATCATTCTATCTACCACTGATGATCCTGGTCTGTTATTTACCTGCCTGTGTTCCATTTCCTCACCTTGTCCAGGTGATAGTAAGGTATCTGATCATCTGAATGACGACTGAGACATTAGTGGATGCTGATGGCTTAATGTACACCCCTGCCACACAGCATGGGAATGTCCATGTCTTATGCTGTGGGACAACTATGGTGAACATGGGAGCCACTGTGTCAGTCCATTGAAGGGATGTTGGGGTCAGTGAGAAAATTTGTGTCCAAGCCCCAACCCTTGGGCTTCCATCACCTCTCTGCTGCTGTGTATGCCAATCACAAATTCAACCTGAAAGAAGGATCTGGTTATTCCCACCTGTTAAATGCCAGTCCTCCTTGGCCAATTCAAAAGGACCCTTACCCATCTATAATGAAATAATTTGCCTTAAAGGAATGTGGATAGAAGGGATAAGGCTAGACTTGAGGCTGCCGAGTGGGCAACCACCCTGTTTTTACTCTGAACCTGCTAGGCTGGGTCAGAGAATCAAGGTCAGAGGCTGGGAACAGGTATGAGTAGAATTGCTGAGGTCATGCCTAGAATGTTTAGTCAGAAAGACTAAACTCAAGCACTGGCTTGCTCCTTGCTTAGCATTCCTGAACTGTAGGCCCTTGGATAGCTTAAGCATTATGGATTCCAGACTGGAAAAGAGAATACGTCCAAGAAGCTGAACCACGCATCAGTTTCTGAGGTATAAGTAGGATGTGGTCTGTAATTCACAGCCGAGGGTCTAAGCCTTGGAAATTCTGCTGGGCAGGTCTTCTACCACAGTTATTTCTTTCACAGGAATACAGATGTTTCTGCTTGGTGGTGGAGCAACTGAGATGCATTAGGAAGCACAGAGGTGTGTAAATATAGCACACTCTCTGTGAATGCTACAGGAAGAAGAAAATAGGTACACTCCAAAAGAGCTATAGGAGGAAAACACCCACCAAAAGCATTTTTTCTTGGGAGGATTTGCAGCTGTACACACTAAGTAAAGGAATGGGTGATGGGCGAGCCTGGGTGGCTCAGCAGGTTAAGGTTCCAACTCGATTTCAGCTCAGGTCATGATCTTGGGGCCCAGGAATCCAGCCCCGTGGGTGTCTTTGGACCCTGCACTTAGGGGGCTGTTGGAAAGTCTCTTTCCCTCTCCCTCTGTCCTTCCCCACCACACTCCTTCTTTCTTTCTTACTCTGTAAAACAAATCTTTTTTTAAAAAAAGAAGTGGGTAAAGGGATTTGATTTGGGAGCTTTGCCCTTGTTAAGGAAGACCAGAAACCAGAGTAATTTTCTCAGACCTATGAAACAAGAAAAAACTAAATTTACCACTTTTTCTTAACCCAGAGTAAGATTTATGGTGTGTACTGTTTTGTTTTAAACATGGTATTTAGGCATTGATGGGGTCGGGGTGGGGAGCAGGAAGAAGCTAAAACGTTGGTTTCACAACCTGACAAACAAAAACCAGCCTTCTCTGATGTGGACCTGATGATCCTGTGTTCAACTGTAGAGTCTGTGTTCTCACCCACTCTGAAAGAAGTACTGAATTACAAAGAACTGCTCATTTGATCATTAATTCCTCACAGACGGGAGCTTCTCCGCCTTGTGTTAGGCAAATAGGCCAAACAGGTCCTCTTCTAGAGTCTTGGGAGGCTGATGGTATTACTATCAGCCTCAGGCTCAAGGAGGCTAGGACCTTGCTCAAAGTAACGCTAATGAGAGTGCTGAGAGAGATTAACAGTGACCACAAATCCAAAGAGAAAAGCGGCTGCTGTTGAGCGTATGAGACTCACGGGAAGGGCCAATTCCAGCACTGGAAGTCAGATTGAGAGAGGCAGGTTGGTCAGCAGGGTGGGGTGCAACTAAGAACGAGGGTACACCGCCATTGCAACGGCCAGCAGCAGCGAGGCCTAAAAACGACCCCTCTGCCCCATGAGCCCGTGCCAGTGCATCAAGAGCTGGGACTCAAAGCAGGGGAGCCCCTATTTTGGCTTAGTCATCAACCCATGTAAAGTGGGGATTCACTCACTTTTCCTACACGCGAGCTTGGTGGAGGTTATATTGCAAGCTAACAGCTCACACTCCCTGGCGGGGCACGGTGGGGCGGGGCACGGTGGGGCGGGGCACGGGATCACTGGGCTCTAAGCTCCCGCCTCCTGTAAAATGTGCAAGCCTAACGATTCCTCCTGGACAGGGTTTTTTTTTTGTTTTTGTTTTTTTTTTTAGATTTTTTTAAATTTATTTATTTGACAGAGAGAGATCACAAGTAGGCCGAGAGGCAGGCAGAGAGAGAGAGAGAGAGAGGAGGAAGCAGGCTCCCTGCTGAGCAGAGAGCCCAATGCGGGACTCGATCCCAAGACCCCGAGATCATGACCTGAGCCGAAGGCAGCGGCTTAACCCACTGAGCCACCCAGGCGCCCCTGGACAGGGTTGTTTTGAACTTTGAATGAGAGAACGTCTGTGAAAGACTTTGTAAATGACAAAGCAAGGGACACACAGTAGTGACAGCCCTGTCACGCAGCATCGGTTTTTCAGATGCATCAATGTGTTGATGGATTAATTCTTTGTGGGTTGTAGTGGGAGAAAAGAAATCCCCAGCATGTGCAATACTAGCAAGGGTCTTGGGTTAAATTAGAATAATAAACAGTTTTAAGACACTGGAAGCAAAATTCAACTAGCTGTAAGAACTCCCCCAGAGAGCTCTCCCTGGAGCCTGCATTACTGTTTTCACGGAATTGTAGAGCTGTAGGCACAGGTTGCCAGGGGAAATGAGTTCATTATACTGCTTACACACAACATGTATTTCCCTCTTTCAAATGGATACATCCATTTTAGCTTCCTGTTAAAATAACCTTTACCAAGGATGCTATTTGATCCTGAGAAATAGCCTACAATTTTAGTATAGACATTTTTTGTCCTTTTAGAAAATCCCCCAACTTGACAGTAATTAGGAAGTCACTTTCCCAACAGGAAAAAAAAAAGCCGGAAAATAATTGCAATTGAAGAATACAAATGAAAAAGCATTAATAATGTTAATGTAATGGTCTCATTAAAACTTCCTTAAGAAAAATCTTACTCTCTCCTA
This sequence comes from Neogale vison, assembly GCF_020171115.1. Taxonomy (NCBI): domain Eukaryota; kingdom Metazoa; phylum Chordata; class Mammalia; order Carnivora; family Mustelidae; genus Neogale; species Neogale vison. The sequence goes on from NC_058094.1 coordinate 69,257,810, forward strand.
TAGTTTTTTTCTATGTAAAATGGACTGCATTTTATTATCATAACTTCTTATAACTGCTAGAGTTATTAAGTCCTGGATGGTGTTATGCAGTAGATATAGGCCAGTCCTGAGCCCTGATCAAATTTTGCTCTATTTTTACCAAGCTTAAATTCCAGCACAGGGAGGGTGCTCGCATATCAGCATTTTTTAAGCTTGAATCTCCTAATTTGTAAAAAAAAAAACCAAAAAAAAACCCACCACAAGCCAGTTGCTCTCAGTAGGGATTTCTGTCTGAAAATAATTTGACACCCTGAATCCCTCAATTAAATTTAGAGAACATAGTTAAATTTTCATTCATTTCAGTTTGTTTTGGAAAATTAAATAGATCATTTCAAAGAACATGGGGCCTGTAGTCACACTCATGGGAAATCATGTTCTTGGTCTCCTGCTTAATTTTTTAAAATGTTCTGTAATACCTTGGGAGATTAAATTCACTTGGAAAAGCAGTTTTCCAGCCCTCTAGCGACCAACATCTCTCACCTCTCAGTCTTCAGGTGGCAACTAGAATTAATATTTGCCCTGGAAATCAGAATCAATGGTTTGGTCTTAAAGATCATTTGCATGAAAATGATTTTATCTTTTTGCATGCGACAGCTGTGGAGCCCCAGGATTCCACGTGGTGCTTTTCCTTGGAACTTTGGCCTAATGTTCATCTTGGTTTAGGAAGATATGAATATCTTCTAGGAGACCAAATCTTGGAATGATGAGAAATTTGATAAGGTCTCAGATCTGAGGACACATATATTGGTTTCTGAGAACCTAGGAGATAAACCCTTCAAGAAGGGAAAAGACTCTGCGAGCCTCTACTTGTTAAACCATAGGCTTCCTTCCTTCCTTCCTGCCTTCCTTTCTTCCTTTATTACTCTTTCTTTTTTCTCCCTCCTTTCCCCTCCACCATTATCTCTCTCTCTCTCTCTCATGAAATGTGTGTTTTTGTTTTTGTTTTTTTTTCCCTCTGGGAGCACCTTTGTAACCTCACAGGGTAATATTTATAGTGCCTGGACTGGGGACTAAGATGGTATGGACTGATTCTCCTTTGGTGTCACTTGCCCACTGGCATTGACTTCCATACATCCCTTTTGCTATTTTAAAGTAAAGAGCTCAAAGGTATAGGGGACCAATGTGGTTCCTAGGTTCTGTGTCTGAACTCATGATATGCTAGATAGGAAGAATTTGGAAACACTTGAGACAGTAGAAAGGACCATGCAATTCTGCCTGTCAATACTTGGGTTGGGAATCTCAGATCTTCTTAGCCAAGAAGGCAGCTTGGTGCTGGAAGTCTCTGGCCCATGATAGGGTGGCCTCTGTCAATAATGTGAAAACTGGTTTAGATAAGACAAGGAGTGAATTAGGGCATAAGTGTATCATGAAAATATACAGAGACATTTGCTTATACAGCTAATTACATCAGAACTAAAAATAGGGCACCACAGCCCAGTGACAACCAGTCATTGAATCATAAAGTTCAGCCTAGTCACTTAAAAGCACTAGATATGTCAGCTATTTCAGTTCCTGAAATGCTTGGCCCTGTACATTGCTAGGGGCAGAAGGGGAGACGGGATTGTTGGATTGGGGCTATGAGGCCTTCCCTATTGCCAGATTCTTGCTACACCTTAAGGATTGTCCGCATCATTCTCCCCTAGCCTCTCCCCACCTGCCTTCTAACTTTGCTAAGTTACTTTAAAAGATAGTATATGTGTATGAGGACCTTCATACCCATTACAGCAGGCAGATGCACACAAAAAAGAGAGATAGAAAAGAATTTTGTTTTGCTTAACACTTATCTTGGGATAAATTCTTCAAGACAATGGAACAATGCTAAATATAAATGCACCTAAACAGAGTTTCAAATGCATGAGGTAAAAGTAATAGAATTGCGAGGATACATACACAAACCAACAGTTATAATCAGAGATCTCAAACTTCTTCTCTCAGCAATTAATAACACAAGTCAACAGAAAATCAGTAAGGATATCATAGACTTGAAAAACATTATCAGTTGGGGTGCCTGGGTGGCTCAGTGGGTTAAGCCTCTGCTTTTGGCTCAGGTCATGATCTTAGGGTCCTGGGATCAAGCCCCAAATTGGGCTCTCTGCTCAGTGGGGAGCCTGCTTCCCCCTCTCTTTCTGCCTGCCTCTCTGCCTACTTGTGATCTCTCTCTCTCTCTCTGTCAAATGAATAAATTTTTTTTAAAAATCTTAAAAAAAAAAAAAGAAAAACACTATCAATTAACTGACCTAGTTGACATTTATAGAACACTCACTCAACAACAGAAAATACAATGTTTTCAAGTGCACATGGAAAATCCACCAAGGTTGATCATATTCTGGGCTATAAAACATATCTTAAATTTAAAAGGATTGAGAATATATAAAGAGTATTCTCTCTCCACAACAGAATCAAACCAGAAATCAAACAGAAGGATATCTGGAATATCTCCAAATATGTAGAAAATAAACACTACTCATCTAAATAACTCATAGGTCAAAGAACAAATCTCAAGGTAAATTAGAAAATATTCTGAATTAAATGAAAGTGAAAATACAACATACCAAATCTTGTGCGATGCAGTTAAAGCAGTAAGTAGAAGAAAATTTATAGCATTAATGTTTATATTAGAAAATAAGAAAGATTTCAAATCAATAATTCAAATTTTCCCCCTAAGAATCTATAAAGAGAAGAGAAAATTAAACCCAAAGTAAGCATAAGGATGAAAATAATAAAGAACAGAGATGAATGAAATAGAAAATTTAGAAAAAAAGAGAGAGGGAAAGCCAATAAAGCCAAATAAAACCAATAAATTAGAAGACTTACATTACCTGATTTAGAGACTTCTGTAAAGCTATAATAATCAAGACAGTGCCGGTATTGGTAGAGAGACAAACATACAGATTAATGGTTCAAAGTAGAGAATCTACAAATAGACCTGAACACATATGGTCATTGGAATTTCTACAAAGTCATCAAGGTAATTTACTGGGGGAAGGTGTTGGAACAAATAGTGTTGGAACAAATATCTATATGGAAAATAAGCAGACAAAAAAAAAAAATCCTTGATCCTTTTCTCACAATACAAAAATTAACTTACAATGATCTTAGATCTCATTTAAGAGTTGAAACTATAAAAATCCTAGAAGAAAATGAGATAAAATCCTTGTGATTTTTTGAGGTAAGCAAAGATTTCTTGAGACACAAAAACCACAAAGCATAAAGGAAAAAAAAATGACAAATTGAACTTCATCAAAACTAAAAATGGTTGCTTTTCAAAATACACTTAAGGACATGAAAAGGCAAGCCACATACTAGGAGAAAATATTTGCAAAACATGTTTGATAAGGGAGTTTTATCCAAAATAACATAAAGAACTTTTACAACTCTCCAATAAGATAAACAGCCCAAAGAAATAGGGCAATTGTGAACAGATACTCCATCAAAGAAAATATCAAAATGGTTTAGAAGCACATGAAAACATGCTGAACATCAGTAGTCATTGGGGAAATGCAAATTAAATGACATAGAATACACATCCATTAGAATGGCTAACACATAAAGAAGATTGACTCTGTGCCCACGGGGATGCAGGGAGGGGATTAACTGAACTGCAAAGGCACATGAGAGCACTTTGTAGACTGATGGAAATATTCTACATCTTAATTGTGTAGTAGCTATAGAAGGCTACATATTTGTCAAAACTGATTGAACTATAACACTTAGGTAGATTTTTAAGCCACATATTGCTCTTCTCTCCATTCATCTACTATTCTGTGATTAGCTCTACCGCATACATTCTAAGAATTTGCTCTACTGGGCAGTGAGGTCTGTAAGTGCCCTCAGGTGGTCTTTAGAGTTGAGCCGTAATGGATTTTATGGAGTTTATGGCATCAAAAGGGGTAATTGCAGCTCTGTAAACATTCAGCTGAAAACGTGCCATGGAAGAGATTTGGGAGAGTTTGGGAAATGGACATTTATGGAAGAGCTTCAAGGCCGGACATATATTTTGAGAAATATGATGGGCTATTTCACTGAGAACCTGTTACTATTGTCCGTTGGTGTACAGACTCAGGCCTGAGTCTGTAACCCTCCCAATGAAAACATACTGAAACAATTTATAAAATTCTTAGTACTACATTTTTCACTCTCCACTGTGTAAATCAATGAATCTTTTTTTTTTTTTTAGTTACTTCATCTTCCCTGTGAGAAAACTGAGACTCAAAGAAAGTAAATGCCCAGAGTTGGTGCAGAGAAGTGGGAGGACAGGAGCGTAAGTCCTTTTTATTAATTTCATAGATCCTTCCAGTGCCTAAGACAGAATTCCTACCCAACTTGTTTGTCTATTTTCAGACTTGAAGAATGGAATGTGAAGAGTAGCTATTCTATTCTTCAACAAATAGCTATGATATGGTAAAAGCTTCTAGGTTCTCTTATAACCGTAGCTTCATACTCTGGTGAAATATGTGAGTTGGAGTTCTTATAGAGGCAGAAATTTGCAGAGATTTTAATGTCAAAGTCCCTATTTCCAAAGCAACTGACTCTCATTGGGGTGTGTGTGTTTGTGGCCGGGGTGGGGGGATGGGAGTTCCTCTGACCTTGAGGCAGCCAGCATGGTCCAGCTCAAGTATCAGCCAGAATAGCAGCCAACTTAATCCACCAAACAAGAAGACATTTATCTGGAAATCCCTGTTCCCTGAACAGCCTCCTTTAAACACTTTGGACAAATTCTTCCACACAAGGCCACTAAACCTCCTTAGGGAGGGAGGAAGGGAAACAGGGAGGGTCTTTCATTGTTGCTGGTCCCACTTTGGAAAAATCTAACTGCCACATATATTCCCAATAAAATACTCAGTTGTCCATGAGTGTAGGTTGTGGGAATGGTCCTTGTCTTAACACTCAGGTGTAATTTGCATGTAAGTTCTATGCGAAGAGGGAAGCAGACTGGACTTGGAAATGGCCACAATAAGGCATGCCCAGGAGATGAGGCTCACAGAGATTGTTTTCCAAGGGCAGCTGACCCGCCTCTTTCCCACCTTATTACTGCCCTGTCCTCTAAAATTGACTAGGGTGTGATGTCACTTTTTCAAAATAAATTAAACATTAATACATGAGGTGGATCAAATGTTATTTCTCCCAAACTCTCTTTGCATTGACTGAACATACAACAGTTATGGCCTAGAAAGGTGGAAACTTAGAAGGCAATTTTGCAGCTAAAGACCAGTTCATGTCCAGGGGCTTTCACGGGGTTTCCTGGGTGGAATAGAATATTGCAGGATTCAAAGTGCCTCCTGCAGAAGAGTCTCTCTTCTGTGGGATTCAGTTTTGCCACAGGGATGAATCCAAACCTTGCTGAGAAATTTTTTTTTTTTTTCAAGAATGGGTGGTGGGGGGAAGGCAGCAGTGTTCCTCTGAATCCCAGGGGGCCACTGGTGGAGACTGCTGATATGTGGTTTTTGCCACGACCAGTTTCTAACATATAACCTGCCTATGCAATTGGGTGAAGAGAGAAAGTACGGGAAAAAGGAGATTGTATGGTATCAGAAATCACAGGCAGCAAAGGCAAGGGCGGGTTTCACTGTGTGAAAGGATGTGAAGAAGGCACTTGGAAATAGAACATTTGCCTTCTTAAAAGCCTGAAGTGAGTTTATGGATCAGTCGGTGAGCCTGAAATGCTTGAGATTCTCAGGCAACCTTATTCCCTGACACATAGTAAAGAGAGGTAAGACCACCGGGGAATCGAGGAGAACTTTTGTGTCACATCCTAAGTGTCCACGGAAAGGCTAATAATAAAGCATGGAATCCAATAAGCTAACCTTGCATTGGACAAATATTAATTTAGTGAGTCGGGTTCTGAAGTGGTGAAAATGAAGCAGGCCTGCAAACATCCTCAGGGGCCAGGAATCTGATACTATGGTGAGGTCTCTATTGATCTGTCCATATTCTTTGCAATGGTGAATGCCAATCACCCTACTCCAGGGCACTCCCAACTGTCTCACCCTCATCTTAGCGGGCAGGCATGTGAATGTCAGGGTACATGACATGGGCTCAGTGGATGGCAGACAAGAAGCATGACTCTTCCCCCTGCAGCCTCAGAGAAGCATTACAAGAATATATGGCAACAAAACCCCAAACCTGAATTCTCAGAATATAAACTGAACTCTTCAGACAATTATTCAGATCCACAGTGATTCAGGATATTCCCGTAAAATATGGTGTTTTCTCTCTCCCTCATTTGCCCCATTGAGTCCATGGCCAACGCTTCTACTCACTGCTCTTCACCACAAATAATAAGCAGACTGTAAGGATGCTAGGAACACTCTAGGGTACACAGGTTTCTGGCTCACTATTAGACACTGGGGGCAGATCCTAGTCACCCATAGTTTCAGACATGACAGGGACCCATGGAGATCCTACCATCATTGCTGAACAGACAGCTAATGAGGCAGAAAGGAACTATGATGGGAGCTTCCAGAAGAGTCAATGTCACCCCAGGAAAAAGTCAATGAGCCAGAAATAGCTGAGGCCTTTCAGCACCCAGTCACCCTGAATTGATTCTGAGCTACAGGCACAAGGAGCTGGGCCTCAGGTCCAACAGGGTCATTTACTCAAAAGAACATGAGGCTTGAATCTTTAAATATTATTAAACTGATAATCTCCCAAAGGCTGTTAAAGGAGTAAGATGTCAGTTCCCATGCAAATCGTACAACAGTCATTAAGAAAAGACTTGGCTAGGAAAAGGAAAGGTTTTGGCTTTATGACTTTTCTTTGGTTCTCATTCTTTATGTCTGGTGGATGAATGTTGATCTTCCTGCTTTTTATTCATTCAGATCTCACCTGGCTGAGATCCCCCTGATGGTGCTGCACCCAGGGTATCTTTCTCTCAGAGATCTCCTCTCTCAGGAAAGACCGTAAACTCTGAGGATTCAAAGAGAACTGAGAAGTCCCCTGGACCACCTGTCCACCAGTGCAAGGATTACCTGCGTATCTTTGGCAGGGGTCATCCAGCCCCATCTTGGGTGCCTCTGGTGTAAGCATATGAAATGTAGCTTCTTAATCTATGGAAACCGTATATATTCCTGAACTCGTCCTCCCTGTACTTTAAGAGCAGTGAATCCTCACAACACTTTTGAAACTGGCCTCCACTCATGGCCATTCTGGAGGGTCCATTCTTAGTGGATTACTGAATAATTGCCCTCTGAGTCAGGACTCCCCTCCATGCAGGATTAGATAATGGAGCAATTCTCCTCAGGAAGGCATCTTGAGGTGATTGCATCGTAGGGAGCTTAAAGCCATGAGTATTATCTAGAATTTCAATCCTTTTCGATGGCTGAGCCTCAAAGTTGGGGAGAAATTGATCTCTGAGCCTATAGAGTAGGAACATTATGGAAGAAACTACATGAGATGTTAGTGAAGGGAAAAGAAAATATTTCCTACCCATTAAAGTTAAAACCAAGCACTGAATCTGACGCCAGATGTAGTGAAGTATAAGAAAAGCCAAAAGTGCTAGGCAGATTACTAACTCCTGTGAGAAAACAAGAAGAAAGCTTCACTGATATTATCACAAATAATATTTTCAACATCATTTAGATGGATTTTGCATTTTGGTTTGGAGGCCTATTACATTCTCCTATTATGGGGTTTTGCACCACTGTTTTCAGAAAACAGCTCCTCCTGACTCAACTTCCACTAAAAATGTAAGAAATCCAATTAACTTTCTAGAAATAAAGTTACCATAAATTTTCTAGAAAACTTTACATTCCATTTTTAACCGAAAAACTACCTCCAAATGTTTCCTTATACCTAACATTTATTTTTGTCATTTTTCATTTGTGAAAACAAATATATGACACAAAAACATGGTACTTTTCAGTTTTCCAAAAATAATTTCCCTTTATTACCTCATGAAATTAAGGTTCACTTGAGCAGATACAGTCAAGAAATAAGTAACTTTCTGATTTTTTGAAAAATAGCGTTTGTTGTTCATTATCACCTCATGACCCGGCGCATGGAACCAGGGAGTATTTCTTTGACATCCCATGTCTGGGCAACATTCATGTCCACACACCATTTAAGAATGTTCATAAGGATGGAACAACCATGAGCATTCTTCCTTGTAAAGAAATTATAGAATATTTCTTCTAGAGAGTCTTTGAGCCATGCAAACATCTAACCCATTGTAGGAAAAACACCTGGCCTTCAAAGTACATTATAAAAAGGAAAAAAAAAAAAAAACCAAAAGGTATTAAGTAACTCTTAAAAAAGCCTAATGTAGGAAAACCTGTGCTTTTCTGCTCCCAGCAGCTCGTGTTTAGGAAGCTCTGGTTTAATCAAGCCAATACTATCTTTTTCTAGCCATAGCCAGCACACTCCCAGAATCCATGAGTCAATCAGAGGTTATTTTCCAGAGCGGACTTAGAGCTCAGTTCAAACGTGCTCCTTCACGGTTGCTGGGAATGACACAAAAGCTTAGGATTAGTTTTTGGAAGCCCAGAGAGGACACAGAAAAGGCTGAGCAAGGGCAAGTGGCCTTGGCAAAGGGAAACCTGGGACAGCAGCCAGGCACCGCAGACAAAGCAGCTTCCGACTGCATGCGTCAGGGTCCGGTGTGCTTGGATCCCTTCCCCTGGGAAGCCAGGTGGGGGATCACCTCACAGAGTTAAGTCAATCTGTTTTCCTTTTTGTTTTGCCAGACTTAAACAAACAAACAAACAAACAAGCCCAAATTGGAGGATGAGTTGTTTCTGCATTCTCCCCACAGCCAGGGTTTCTTTCTGCCCCTTGGGAAGCCCTTCTTTCTTGCTGTGACCCCAGCAGGACGCTAGGTGGCATGGGGGAGCATTCCAACACAAGAGCATCAACACTAACCTGAGAAGTAGCTGCAGGTGAACTAGTTTCCTTACCACTCACTGCTGCCCTCTCACTGGCTGCAGCTTCTGCCACTTCTGCCTTCTGCACATTCGAATCCTCAGAACCAGGAGGCCCTATGTGTCCCAGACTTTCGCTCCCTGGGGTGGAAGGTGGGTTGGTGGTGGCTTTCCGGGTTTGGCCTTTGTACCAACTAGGGTAAAACAAGGGATCCGCAGGGTCCGTTGCTGCAGGGACTGGAGTTTCAGACTCTGTGGTCTGCTGAGAGCCAGTGGGCACAACCTCCCCCTTGATTGGGGCAGATACATTCAAAAGTAAAAAAAGAGGAAGAAGAAGAAGAAGAAGAAAAAGCAGTCGGTTTTAGTTCCCTTTGGGTTTGAAACAGTGAGCTGTCTGTGCAGCGCCTGATTTAACACATGTTCAACTTGATCCCACCCTCTGCGAGCGCTCAGGGAAGGAGAGCTGCCAAGGCTCCTCTGTCTGGGCACCTTCGCGTGCCCACTCTTGTTTTCTATGCTTGTCCTTCACTAGATGGTAGGCTGAGACAGATAGCAGATGCCTGAAATGAAGGGTGCTTATAAAATATCTGATATAGTAGAAAGGTCGATCTGTTGGCCACAATCAATATTTTGACATTCCAGGTGGGCTCACCAAACCTCTTTTCTAAAATCCCAAATTGATCTTATTGATCAAATCCACCTCTCATTTAGTTACCACACCTCTTTCAAACTCAGGGCAATTGGTATACCCAGAATTTCAAGAGTCGAGGGACTGTAAATGATCTTTTAGCCTGGTTTCCTATGGAGACCGAACATAGAATGTAATTCTTTAATTCAGAGTTTCCCCTCTAACATTTTGTTTCTATCGATACTTTCAATCCACTATGAAAGCAGGTGCAAAACCAGAACACCTTTTTGATGAATCTATATTGCCCACAAACTCCGTAAGTCGAGACCTCTCTGCTGAAGGTGCCATGAAGTCAGCACAAAGGCTTGAAAACTGGACAGTGACATCTTAGAAACTAAAGCTCAGCCAATCAGATACAGGATTTGGGATGAATTATCTCCTAGGAAATCTCTATAACAGTTCTTTTAACATATAATCTCATGGAATGACAGATATATAGAAAATTAGATGTCATTTGTTTGCCCACTTACTGAAAGATGTGACAGGGATAAACTAGCATGACTTCTCTATTTACCACCTTTATTATCTACAGAAAATTCAAAGTTCTAAAGGTGTAGTCATTTTATTTCTCACCCTGTACCCCACAAATGGTTTCAGAGCAGACCCAATCTTCATGACATTGGCTCTCTATGAACTAACATGTTACACACATAGCCCTCTCCCCTGCACACGAAATTTCCAAAGATTGCCTCAGATTTGAGGGTGCTATTGGGGGGAAAATTGTGTTAAACTCAGTCTCACCAACCAATGATAACAACGAACTGTTGAATCACTTAGTGGACTTTCCCCCTTGACATTGTGAGTGCTCTGAATTCTTTTGTCTTTCACATGCAAATGTCTGACCTAAAGCTACTCTTTTCTTAAGGCAGAACAAATTGTTTCGGCTCTTCAGCAAGGAGGCCCACCTGTGCGTCCTGTGGGAGGGAATTAGTGAATGGTTACCTGTGTCACTGGGACATCTGCAGTGGTTGGCAGGGCTGGAGGTGGCTCTGGGGAGAAAACTGGAAGTGCCCCTGTGGCAGCCTGGAGCTCTGAGGCCAGCTGAGAGGGCTCCAAGGCTTTCTCTGGACTTTCCTCTTCTCCTGATGACTCTGTTCGAACATTTTCTACCTCTTCCACTTCTGCTTCTTCCCCTTCTCCTTCTGCTCCTTCTCCTCCTTCTCCTTCTTCTTCTCCTTCTTCTTCTTCATCTTCATCTTCTGGTAAGGTAATGTGTTCTTAAAATCATTATAATTACCACTGCAGCTATGAAATCAATTAATAGCCAGTACTTAACAGCCCAGATTAAAGTTGGGCTAGGGAAATCTTCTCCATCAGACACTGGGCTATGGCCCAAATATGCCACATTCTAATTAAATGTGGACAGGAGAAATGTGAAGATGGGCCCAACCATCTCCATCCTCCTTGTTCCCCTTCCCAGTACAAAGTGCAGTCCTTACTACTACTGTGAACTATGAACCTGACCCCCACTCCCAGAGCCTGGCCACATTTATACCATACTTTGTCACATCTGCAAGCTCCTGGAGGGCTGGGGCTGAGATTTTCACTTGTTTATCTGTGTCAGATTAAATGGAAATACAACTCTCTTCCCTTTCTCAGAAAACATACAAAACCCTGTCTTGTTTTAATGTCTTACCTCCTCTGTTCAGTGAATGCTGACTTATGCCCAGTTAATGCCATGACTCTTTTTCTAATACATTGATCTTAATATTCCCTCAGGAAATATTAAGAAGAGATAACAATATTAAGTAATTTTTTTAAAAAGATACATCCTGAAGACTTGCTTCTCAAGTTACATCTGGTGGGGGGGAGCCTGGGTGGTTCAGTGGGTTAAAGCCTCTGCCTTCGGCTCAGGTCATGATCCCAGGGTCCTGGGATGGAGCCCTGCATCGGGCTTTCTCCTCAGCAGGGAGCCTGCTTCCCCGCTCTCTCTCTGCCTGCTTCTCTGCCTACTTGTGATCTTTATCTATCAAATAAATAAATAAAATATTTTTAAAAAATAAAGTTACATCTGTATACACTGATATAGCTTCCTGGTTATTAGTGGTCTAGTCAAGGTGTCTTGTCATCTAGATGACCATGATGAATCAAGACCATCAATATCCTTGGTCAGTTCCAAGGTTATTTTCCTTTTTTCAATTATTTCATGGGGACTAACTTCCAAGAGGGCGGTCTCTGGGCCAAATGGTAGAGATGCATTTATAACTCATGAAATACATCTGGTCACAGAGAGCCAGTTTTGTTTCCAGGTGTAACTTATTCTGTGACTCATTACTATTCTTGCCCTCTAAAGTCCGATTAAGTGGATGTGCTACAATATCTCTCCAAATGTCTTCTACATTTTATTTTTATCTCATCCTTAACCTTGCACTCCATAACACTTCACAGCACTGTGGTTGACTCCTCGTGTAGGGTTGCTGTTGAAACATCATCATCACCATCAATTATTAAGTGTTTGACTGCTCAGAGTCAAATGCCCAATAATGGCATTCTAATGGGCACTGTGCTGTGCAAAGTTAAACACTGTCAACCAACTATATGAATCTGTAATGAAATAGAGTTTCACATTGGATTATGATCCTTGTATAATTGTCGACATCCATTTTGGAGGTGATCCTGAATCCCCTCTTTCTCCTGCTGAACCCAGCTGCAGCTCTCACACACCTGCAACTTTGGCCAAATGGTCACAAGAAAAACAAACCTCTGTAAAAATCAATTTCGCGGATGATTTTTTCTTCTCTATTGAGGTTGACTGTGAAGTGGTTCATGTTCTCATAACCATGTTCTATTTTCTCCATCTGAAATGCCTTCGATGCTTCAGAAATTCTGCAACAAAGACAAGTTGCCACTTTCTGTCACGGTCTAATGTTTGATAGCCTCGGGTAAAAATGAAAAGTATGCATTTTTCCATAAAATGAAAATTACTTACTTTTGTAACAGGGTTTTGGCATTCTGTGAAAGCAAACAAAAGACAGACCTACTTAAATTCTTTTCATCAAAGACTTAATTCTTTCCTCTGCTGATTCTGAAAATCTCAGAGCTTAGTTTCTAAATGCTGTGAATAACTGCTGTTCTATACCAGAACCTTCTTATATTTAAGTGATGTCATGGTCCCTTAAATATATGCTTATGAAGTTGTTTAAACAGATGGAGACATGAACACATAATGAGCTTATATTGTAGTTGGTAAAATAACTCAAAATGAGATATACATAAAATAACAAAAATATGATGACATCTACTTCTCCAGCACCCACCTTCTTGATTAGTTTTATTAGGTACCAAAAGGAGACTTACCTGCAGAAACACTGCCATTTCTGGCTCATCCATGAACTGGATTCCTGATTCAACCAACTTTGACACATTTTCCAAATGATCAGAATACTTTTTGATCAGAGCACGGACATGTTCCAGTTTCTCCTCTTGGGTTCGTGTAATGACTTGGGTCATTTCATTTTTCCTCTCCTCCAGGATGCCATACAGGTAATCAAACTTTTCACAGAGTTCCTGTTTCTGTTTTCTGCAGCATTCCTGTTAGTTGGGTTAGCTCATGTTAGAAAGTGTTTGAAAGAGTGTCTATTTGGCAAAATCACCTGGAATGTTTTGGAGGATAAGAAAATTTGCATATATAGGGTATTTTTTTCCCTTCAAGCTGTCCCTTAGATAGAGATTCCCATTGTGTTGATACTTTGAAAAGCTCATATTTATCAAATTTGATGCTTAGACAAACCCAAATCAACCAAATTGGCTAAATGGATCAATGACTTTTTCATTATGTTCTTTATAAATGGAGAATTTCATAGAAATTAGGACACATTTTTAAAAAATTGTATAGTGGTTAGATAGCTTATAGTGTTATATTTTGCCTTACGGTGAGTGTGTGCATATGTATGTGTGTGTAAGGAAAACACCATGATACTTCCTGGTTTGTGCCCTTCAGTCTCTCTGCTCCACCTACACTACTCCTGTCCTAGTTTCAGTCCTCGAATGGAGATTCTGGTTCTTCCCACTGGCCTCTACATCTGGAATTTATTCAGGCAAACCCATGGAGTTTTTCAAGCTCCAAATTCATTTTCCTGGAGTACATCTCCCTGGGGTACAGTGCTTTTTCTCTGACTACTCATTTTCCAAAGAATAATATTTTAACTTCATAACTGACTTTCCAGCTTTTCCATTACCTGGTTCCAGCTTTCCTTCATAGTACTGTACTGTTCTTCATCGCAATGCCCTGTATCCAGCAAAAACAAACCACTCGCTTTCTTTGCTCATCGTTTCCCCTCTTTTTAGAATGCTCTTTCCCAATTCACAGTTGCAAACTCTAAGTAATCCTTTTTTTTTTTTTTAAGATTTTATTTATTTATTTGACAGAGAGAGACACAGCGAGAGAGAGAGAACACAAGCAGGGGGAGTGAGAGAGGGAGAAGCCAGCTTCCTGCTGAACAGAGAGCCCAAAGATGCGTTCCTCTATCCCAAGACCCTGGGATCATGAGCTCTGCCAAAGGCAGACACTTAAGGACTGAGCCACCCAGGTGCTCCAACTCTAAGTAATCTTAAAGACATTGTTGGAATACCAGTTCTTCCATAAAATGTTATTTGATCTCTATGACTGAATGCCATCTTTTAGTTCTTCTGAAATCCCATAATATTTACCACCACTGGCATATACCTCTATCCACCTAGTCTTCTATTTATCCAATACTGTCTAAAACAAGGAAATACCGGATCTGGCCTTTGAGTCCCCAAGAGAAAGAGAGAAAGGCTGTATGGGAGATTAGACTTGTGTATTTCTACTGTGTGGCTGAAACACCTCTAGTACCATTTAACTTCCTTCTCTTTGAGTCCATGTTAAATCATAATTAACTTTGCAGTTGGCCTGATCATTGGCTTTTTGGTTTTTCAAGCTCCAGTAAGCTTGGTATGTATATATGCCAATTTCCTTGGACCTGACCATCTCTGGGTCCAGGACCTTTACAGCTGAGAACAGGCTTTGAGACACCAATGATCCAACATAGCTCTCCTGTCCAGTGGAGGCTTCTTGAGAATCCATCCAATTTATCTGATATCTCTGACCTTTGTGACCCTTATTACATTTTCTTTCATTTTAGTAAACACTGGTCTCTTGTGTGTCAAGTATCACTTTTTTCCTATACATGAGTTTCTTAAATATCTAAAAGTATAGGCTCTTTAAGGATAGAATCTGGGTCTGCTTAGGACATATACCACTTTGGACAACAGATATTCAGTATATATCTGTTGAACAGGCTTTTTAAAACTGTTTCATTTTCCCCCAATTTCTCTACTATTCTTAGAGTAAGGGGAAAAAATGGATAACCTAAACCAAATAGTTGATTATGAAGATACTCCAAAAATGTGCAGGAAATACACCTCACTCCACTGCTTCCCTTGGAACACAATCAGTTCTCATCATATTTTCTGGACAATAATAATGCATGAAGAAGGTAGGCTGAATAATTGAAATATGTTAAAGATTTATAGCAAGTTTTATGGAAGTTTATGGATGCAAGACATTCAAGGGGAGCAGGGGTGGATGGCTCAAGAAGAGCTTCTTAGTGGAAGCGATGCCCACTTTGGCCATAAAAGATGAGCGGGAGCAGAGAAGGTGTGAGGAGGGGATGAAAATCCATAGAGCCTTGACAGTTGTCAAGGTAATAGGACAAAAGCCAACAAAGCATGTCCAGACCTGGAAATCACTGGGCTTGCCAAATTTGCATCCATTTCCAGCCCTTTAGCTTGAGATCTGGACCATTATGAGGCCTCAGAACTGAAGCCTGTTAGTACCTTCCCAATCAAACTTTCTTTCCCTGTAGTGCTTTCTGTTCAAACTCACGGGAAACCTTGTGTTCACCGCATTCCCGAAATATGCCTCTTTGATGTTTAGAAACACTACTGTTTACTGCAAACATTTGATGGTTTCTAGCTTATTTTTCTAAAAGAAGTTGTACACTTGAAACATATATAACAAATAAAATAAGATGTGATACTGGTAGAATACTTTTGTTCTGAAAAGTTTTCTTCCATATGATTTAATATGTGTGAGAACATTCAAGTTCACAAAACCCAAATTATTTATAATGACAATGATGCGAAATCATGTGTCATGGCTAGTGTTTTATCTAGTGGTTTAAATGAAATAACCACTTTATTTTTACATTATTTTCAATTCCAAGTATATTTTATTTCAATTGGGTTTTCTAGTAATTTTTACCATATTAATTTTAATACAATTACTATCATTTAATAGAAAATATTATTTACTTATTTACAGTATCTCAAATGCTGCCTTATGCACAGTTCATGCTTGATTATTATTATTATAAAATTACATGCTGTATAAAGCCCTTTTAATATTACCTGACACATTATGGGTACTATATCAGTGCTTACTAAACTTAGGTCTAATTATCCTTAATTTGAATTATTAAGTTGTGGAATTTTGAAGTTGCATGGAATATCAGAAGTAACCTGCTCCAGAGCAATCATTTCACTCATGTGGAAACTGAAGTCCAGCAGAGTTAAATCATTTTCTCAAACCATTCTGCCATTTATTGTTGGTGTCTGGCCTCGAGCCAAGGGTTTTGAACTCCTGGGTCGCAACTACTCCTACCATAACCTGCTGTGAGACACTTGAAAGAAACTTGAAAAAAATTTTATGTGAACTACTGTGAACCAAATATATGTCTTTTAACAAAGTGATTCCGCAGCAAGTAGGCTCTTAAAGAAATTTCACATTGTTTCAGAATTATATTCATTAGTTCACTCCTTCAGCAAAACTCACTAATTACTATGTATCAGGCATTAGAAGATCTAAAAACCTGCCATGATTTTTTCAGTGTTCATGAGAAGGGTAGAAAAATGATCAGATTTTCTAACAAAAAACAAACAAAACTTCTTTTTTTTCCTCTTGCTTAATGTGCCTTTAGTATAATTCTATGCAAAATAGGAGTCAGAAAAATATGTTTCTAAAAAAGGAAAAATATGCTTCTTTCTTAGAATTATGAAACTTGTACTTACAGACTTATAAATGAACCAAAGATGTTCAAGTTAACCTAATGTCAGATTCAAATGAGAAATATTCCATGAAATTAAAATTCTTTTATTTTTTTCATACTCTCCGATGTAGAAGCAATACATGAGAGACTAAGGTGGGTGCCTTTCTATCCTTCTGGACCATAAGACCTTCAAAGTGCTACAAAAGTCAGCTAACAACAAACACCTCAGCTTATCGACTCACCCTCTGCGGTAATTAAGGAACAAGTATATGTTACAGAAGAAAAGTATTTTCTTAGAGGCCAGCTTGCTAGTGATAGTGATTACTCTGAATTTCAGCACCTACTGTGCCTTTGTAAATATGGACCTGAAATGCTTTTAACAGTGACTTTCCAGTAACCTGAAAAATGGAATGGGAAAAATGTGGACTTCTGCCTCATCAAAATGTCTGCAGGTAGCATACTTTAAAGGATGATTGTTACCTGCAAAAGCATGATAGCAACCATCTTTCTCTGTTCTCCACAAAACCTTCCTCACCTCAGAGATTTTTTTCCCCCTTTTAACATTCTTTTGCACTTATTCCAGTTAAAAGACTTGGTTTAAAAAAAAAAAAGGTTTCAGTAAAAATTCTCGGCTGCGTACCTTCTCCTTACCCCTACTTCTCTGGATGGTAATTGAATCAAGATATATACTTTTTTAACTCTGAAATTTACTTTTTCAAATATTCTCCATTTTCTTCCTTTTGATATCTGTAGTTCCTATGTCCTGTGTGTGTGTGTGTGTGTGTCAGGGATGTACACGGGGTCCTGTGTGAGAGTGTTTAGCGACTGAAGTAATTTCCATCACAAAGGCACTAGGTATTTGCCTCCAAGTATTTTCTGATGTGTAACCCCCCACTGGAACATGACCTACCTCCTGGGTCTGCCAAGACACTTAGAAGAACCAAAAGAAGTTGTCAGTAATCTTTGAATGAAAATAAGATTCATCTCTTCTCTAAGGTGAACCCAGTAGGGATGCAATATACCAAAAAGGGTTGACTTTATAAAGGGAAAACTGTGGTAAAATGGCAAAATGATGACAGGTGGAATATCTGTTTCCAACCAATGTCATAATATCCGGCTAAAAAGAAAAAAGACCAAGTAATCATTTGGCCATTTCCTTAGACGTGAGTAGGTAACCTTTAATATTTATCCAAAACCCATTGTTTAGCTGTTGCTTTCACAGAAATGTTAAAACTGATAGACTCAGGGCACCTGGGTGGCTCAGGGGGTTAAGCCGCTGCCTTTGGCTCAGGTCAGGATCTCAGGGTCCTGGGATGGAGCCCTGCAGCAGGCTCTCTGCTCAGCAGGAAGCCTGCTTCCACCTCTCTCTCTGCCTACTTGTTCTCTCTCTCTCTCTCTCTCTCTCTCTCTGCCAAATAAATAAATAAATAATCTTAAAAAAAAAAAAAAAAAACAACTGACAGACTGTAATTTTGAGCCTTCTTTATATTTTAGTGATGATAAGATACAAGATATGCAGCTGCAGAAAGAAGCATTCCAAGGAAAAAAATCAACTACAGACACTCTTCTACTAAAGAGTATGGAACTCGCCGCTCAAAGAACCATCATTCCATTGTTTTTAATGGCCGGATTTTCAGGGGCTCACCGTCTCCCCCAAATACTTATTGGTTTTATGGTCTAACTCCCCTCCTAGAACAAAACCTTCCTGGGAGCAGTAAACTTTTCTGTTTAGTTCATCACTACTTCCCAGCATTATGTGTGCAGAATATGGCATAGTGGGCACACATGAGAAAGACTGTCTGAATGGCGGAGTGAATGAAATATGACTTGTCTCTAGAGATGTTCAGTCCTCAAAAGTTTCTATACTCCAAGGCTCTGCTTCATTCAGTACTCAAAGGAAGATAGCAAAAAACAGCCGTGTGACCCCAAGGAAGCCTCTTAGCCTTAGGGTGGTTTTCTTATCCCTGCTGTAAGGGATGGGATTGGGTGATTGCCAAGGTCCCTTCTGACTCTATAGTTCCAGACTCAACGGCTTGAGGTAAATGTAGAGATATTCTGGTCTTCAGTCTCTAAAATGTTTCCACTCCTGGCAAATTTCAGGGTGGTCATCTCTAGCATGAAGACATAAATCCTATCTCTCGGCCCTGCAATGTCAGTCCCAGTTTGGGAATGTGCCAGGGCTATGACAGGAAAACCTAAGACAATTGGAACCACTGCTCTTACCATGTAAGGAACACGCCTCTGGGACGAAAATAGAGCTACAGATAAGCTCTTCGCCCCACCACTTGTCACTGAGCAACTGGCTCTAGCCGGCTCATTCACAGACCCACCACATTCCTACCACTCATCTACACCCACACTTGTTTGGTGCAGCAGCTCTGGGTCTGGGAGGGCACACTCAACTTCATTTGAAATACAGGACTTCATTAAGCCCAGTAGGGTTTTCTGTCCCCAACACCCCCAAAAGAAGGGGAAAAAAGCAGACAGCAGGTTAATAACACTGAAGAAAGGACTATCTTAAGGTAGGAATAGTCTCCTGAGGAAATCAGCTGACCCTTTGCTCCTAAGGTCTCTATTCCTAGCACCTGGGAGAAGTCCCATGAGTGCAGAGTAGGATGAGCGGCTGGAGAAGACAAATGAGGAGAACATGTTCCTTCCAGGCACATGAGCCGGAGTTTAGCCCCTCTCCTGTCAGCGGGGTGGCTTGTGCAGTGCTCAGTGAAGCAACTCTACCCAGGGACCGTAGGGCTCGGGAGTCCCAAATTCATGCTGTTTTCTACTGTGACCATGTTGCCACCCACTTCGTGTTAGAAGAACAATTATGTTCTAATTCATGGGATCGCTAAAGCTTACTCCTGGGGTATCTGTCCAGACCATCTAGAAGCTCCTTGAGTAAACTCTGTAAAGCAGAGAGCCCTGTACCCCTCTGGATCAGTGAAAGCCACAAGAGCATGGTGAGATGAGCAGTTCTTTAATTTGCTCCTGTCTGCAGTGGAGAGTCAACGCGTTTCCCAGAAGAGCCTTAGCCTCCCTTTCCCAATATTTTAAGTTACCTCCAAGCCTCTTAGATCAAGAACAGGGCTACTATCTTCTACTGTTCCATGTTCAGTTTTTCTGTCTGAAAGGGGTTGCTTACTTAGCTCTACATTACAATCGACCAAGACCCTCAAAGTCTTATTCTGACACCGTTTAAAAGATTATCCCAATGCCCCAGTGGTTCAAACAATTTTTAGCATCATTACCCTAAGTGTGTTCTTTCCAAGCTAACTGCGAAAATAATAGGAGGTAACTTAATCAAGGCCCTGGCCTGTGCCTCTTACCCCAACTTAGGCATCACAATAACACTGTGAAGAACGTATTTCTAACCCCACTAGACCAGTGAGGAAGTTGAGGGACAAAGGGCTTAAGCCACTTCCAAAGGTCATATAGTTAAACGACTGCTAAAATTCAAATTCTGAAGCCTGGTCTTTTAAGCCTATGTTCTATTGCCTTTAAAATGTTGCCTTAAAAATTCTGGCATGCTTATTAAAATGATTCTTATATTTGGACTTCATCTTTGTAACTGCATGGACAAGGTCCCAAAAGCTATTTGGGTAAAATTATTGTTTTGGAAGTATAATAGATTTATTTTCATTGCAAAAATCATTGGAGAATCTTATTAAAGTTGTCATTTTTCAGATAATGGAAATGCTCAAGGTCAAATATTTATTATGCAACTTGTAGCTGTTTTCTTTAGACATGCATCCATACAAAGCAGGATTATTTCTAGGCCCGCCTGCCTGCCTCACGAGGCTAGTATTAATAGCCTACTCTCTTGGTGTCCAGTGACATAGGATAAGTGCCCTTTGTAAAGACTGTAAGGCGGAGGTTATGATTTCTAGGGACGAGGAAGGAAAGCCAAGCACATTTTTCCGGAAGCAAGAGAGCTCTGAAGGCAGTGTGCTTGTCTACTCCAACCAGCAGCCCTCTAAGTCAAAGCCTGTTCCAGAACATTTCCTGGCCTGGTAAGGCAGGTGTGGCTCCAGATCATGGTGGGCTTGTCTAGAACAGTCTAGGAGGCCCTCCAACAACCTAAACTAGAGAGCTCTGGGAGTGTCTCAGGCTGAGCCACATTCAGCCAGGTTAGCCACAGTCAGCTAAAAAGACTGTAGGCTCCTTTATACACTGCCAGCCCACAACAATAAGAAAAAAATGCCACTCCTCCTTTTGACACAGTTCAGACTGGCCTTTCGTGACTACAGTCCTTCTCAAAGCCACTCAGAATCATTGTAAACCCACATCAACTGCATACATTATTTTTAAAGGGTAATAAGAAGTCCATAGTGTGATTTAGCCTAAGCTCAACAGCTCCCCAGGGCTGGTCCTGGGCTGGATGCCTGGCCAGACCAGCCCTGCAAGACATTACATGATCAGGGACAAAATTAGACATGGGTGAGGGATGGACACTCTTACCAAAGGGCAGGTGTCAGGGTCCCGAGTGGGAAGAGGCGCGGTAATTAGGGAAGGATAGTGCCCACCCAGGGACTACTCCATTTCCCATCCCTAAGGGGTTCTTCACCAATCAGAAGAGAGAATTCTTTAACAACAGCTCCCCACCCCCTGGCCAAGAGCCACTCCTGGCTTCCCAGAAAATGTTTCCAGGCAGGTGGTGAGCAAAGCCAGGCAGGAAAATAACCACCCAAGGGAAGATGGGAGAACAGGAGCTCTGGGACCTGAACTCCGGTGCAGATTTCACCTGCTCTGTAAAGTAGGACCATTTCACTCCAAGCCAAGAACCTGTGGTGCTTCACGACATGCTGCCTTGAAGGCTGGCACACACAAAGAGAGCCTCTGATTTTTTGCCACTGATATGGTCCTGGTTTTATGGAGATCATCTCGAGGTTTAGAGGTGCACCCTGTGGCCATTAGCGGCAGGGTCTCTGCCCTCTGGCCTCTTCAAATGGAGGATATTTGCATCAGGTAGGGATCATAAAATCAGAGACCCCCATGAGGCTCTGAGCCAATACCTACATCTTCAGATAAGCCACCAAACTGATCTGAAAAGACTGCTTATCTGAAACACATTCATTCATCCTTTATTTTATTGGTTATTAAAAATGTCAGGCTCACTTTAGAAAAATGTGTAATATAGGAATATATAAGGAAGGCAGTAGACCCACTGTTCATTGCTCCTAACCTTTTGGTTTCTGGGGTTTTCTCCCCCTATAAATGTATATGAGGGTTATTTATGAATATATACATTCTATACAGTTTTATTTCCTTAAGGTAAGATCTCAGAAGTGAAATAAATAGGTAAAAGGGATGGACACATTTATGGCTCTTGCCAGTTTACAGCTTCATCAGAAAGCTCTACAGGGGGCGCCTGGGTGACTCAGTGGGTTAAGCCGCTGCCTCCGGCTCAGGTTATGATTTCAGGGTCATGGGATCGAGTCCCGCATCGGGCTCTCTGCTCAGCAGGGAGCCTGCTTCCCTCTCTCTCTCTCTGCCTGCCTCTCCATCTACTTGTGATTTCTCTTTGTCAAATAAATAAAATCTTTAAAAAAAAAAAAGAAAGCTCTACAAGAAACCGTTATACTCCTCTATTTAACCTGTGAAAATACTTGTAAACGCGTGTCATGTTTGATGAATGCTTTTATCAGGAATAAGAGGAGTCCTAACCCCGACCTCCACTGCCAGGAAGTTCCTCCTGATACCTGCACTAAATCCCTTCTGCCGACTTAACTTCAAACCTGTTCCTTCTTGTCTTGTTCTCTATGAAAGAAAAAACAGCTGCTTCCTCTTGTCCCCCTGACTGGCCTCCAGGAAGAAAAGCAGTTGTCAAATCTTTCCTCGCCCTTTCAGTGTCCTCTGAGACTGGCTCAATGGAGCCGGAGTTGTTTGCTCAAGGCCAAAGGTGACCCACAGAGCTTTTCTCCTGTTTGTGTACCGCAGCCTCTACGTCCTGGACGGAGGTCTCTGATGAAGGCCTGACCGGAGATGAGTATAGAGATGACCTCACCCGCCCACAATCAACACGCTCCTATTTATACACTGAACACTCAACACGGTACCACACTGGAGTGCTGATTCATGGCTTACTGATTCAGTTGTATTGGCCCTTTACTGTAAGTAAGCAAAAAGAGAAGAGTTTATAATGTCCACTTTGTAATCTCGTTGGGTTCTCCACCAAGAGAAAACTTTTCATCTATAAATGGATCTCAGATTTATCATGTTCTTTTCAGGAATATGAGCATGGAGAAGAGAGGACATTGATTTTAATGATGTGTAAATCTAAAATGAGATGATTATGGCCGGTCTCTTGAAATCATCCTCGAGGAACCGCCTTGGGCTTTTGATAGAATTTGCCTTTCTAATGATAACATAATGAAAATGGGGTACTTACCAGGCATTCGCCATGCACGAGGCACTGCGGTAAGCATTTTGTTTATGCTTAATTTCCCACAGTAACTCTATAAAAGGAGTACTATGTCTCATTTTTACGGAGGAGAATGAGGGATTGAATGTACATGAGAATGGATCTTAAAACCCAATGCTTAGTTTAAAAAAAGTAATAAGCAGAATGAGAAATACAGCACAATACCATTTATAAAAGTAAAAGCCATGGATATAAAATGATAAAGATTTTATAAGAGTAGGTAAACAGAACACCAAACATATTAGAGTGGTTATTTACAGAGAAGAGAGTGGGAAATGGGGATGAAAGGAAATAAATAGATAATGAGAGAAGCCTTGTCCACAACAAAAACAACAATGCCTCAACATTGCACCTGAGGCCCAAGTGAAAAAAACAAGTAACCCCAAAACTTAAAGCAGGGAGATGGCAATAAATGGCTCCAGGTTACAGATCCAGAGCGCTGCACACATCCAGGTCTTGCTCTAGCCCTCTGGGCCGCCCAGTTTCACTAGTCTGTGAATCTTTAGTTCTTGATAACATACTTGCCACATAGCTAAATCTCTGAGGCTTCAGAATTCTGCCTTCAGCAATTACGCACCTTATATTGGATCTTGAGGAAGGGTGGATTTGAAGTATTTCTTATAGGTCAGACTTAAGTGTGAGCTATGCAGCCAGCCATTCACGCATGTGTTCAAGTTTGTACTGAGTGTTTCTTATGCCCGAGGCACTGGGCCAGGCAGAGGGCAGGGATGGGTGAGCCAGAACTCTGGTCTCAGTGAGCTCCCAGCTACCGAATCATTCTCTAACCCACATCTGTCTCCTCCTGCTGCCCCGCTCTGTGGCCCTGCTGTTGGAGCACAGATAGGTAGCTCAAACCTACATGGGATTTTCCAAAGCACTAACTAGTGTGTCGTAGGACCGTTTGGATTTCCACCAAAAAAACCCGTCCATGGTGGACAACGCTCTTTTGCATTATTGGGAATTGATTTTTCCTGTAGCTCATCTTTCCAAATGGGTTGACCAAGAAAGAGCAACAAATGTCACAATCATACTAGTAATGTGGCAAAATCTGCCTTGTTGACTCATGTGGTAACTTTTCTTCATGAGCCAGGGGAGTATTGGAGAGACCTATGAGGAAGGAGGTCATTCTGTATAGAAAGCTTGGGTGGCATGAGGGAGCCACAACCCCCCCACCGCAGGAGTTCAGGATTTGTTTATATTTGGTCGGAGTTGCTTGACTTACCTCAATAGTTTTACAGGTGTCCTCCAGCTGACTGATCACTCCCTGGACTCGGTCATTGCTTCCCACGAGAATAGCGATGCCATCACTGAGCTCAGACTAATGAAGGGAAGAGAGGCATGCAAGATTTTAGGAGTTTTCTAGTCAGTACTGATTGCAGATAAATCACAGCATTGTCTTCAGGGATTCCTAATGCAGGGTCCATCGAACCCCTTAGGAGTAATAGTGAGGCTCAGAAGGCCTGACAACCTCCTGGTCTTGTAACTAAACTTCCGTATGCGTGTGTATACAAGTATATTGTCTGGGAAGAGGTCTCATAGTTGTCACCAGATTCTTAATGGAGACTGTGACCCTGCTAAAAAAAAAATGATAAATCCTGAATTATGGACTACAGATAGAACATATTATGCACCTTCTATGTGTTAGGTGCACAAGTACATATAGACAAGACTCAGTCATTACAAACTTGAAGCTGAAACATTTGACGGCTCTAGGGCAGAATTTTCAACTTGAAATTCCTCTCCTCTTTTGACTCAAAAGAGATGCCACTGTTTGTACTCAGCCCTTTCCTAGACTGGCTATGGACCACCAGGCAGCACTGAGTGGGGACTTAGGACACACACCTACTTGGTCCAACTCTGCCTTTAATGTCTTTACGATATTGGGCAAAGTTGTAATCTATTTGGACCCTAATTTTCTCAGATATATAGTGAGAAAACCGAACCTGAACTGTGGTTATAAAACATTTTAAAGCCTCGGAACACTTTCTTCAAAACGAAGCTAATATGGAATTCCAATATGTAAAAGTGAAGCTGCTTCGCCCAAACAGGAGCAGGTGGAAGTCCTGCCAGCCTGTCCTTGTGTCCATCCCACATGAGTTTCTAGGGCTCTGAGGGAAACAAGAACTGTTCGGTTCTAACATACTATGACTTGAGTGAGTTGGGCGTGTGTGGAAGGAAAAGGGGGAATCATTAAATCATTAAGCGGATGGAAAAATAAATAAATATTACAGATATCTTGCTAAATCCTGCCTCTTTAGCTGCTAGTACTCACTGGTTATGACTGGTATTGTCTGAAAGATTGGCTTTTAGGTTTGATTCCAACTCTGATCCTCACACGTAAAGCGCTGACCAAATGTGGGCTCTGTGATGCTTCACAGAAAGAAGCCGGCTATGGAGCCCCTCAAGGTCTAGGTGTGGGAGCAGCTCATCTCTCTGAGCACATCACCGGCTGTTTATTTGCATTAACTGGGCACATTGCTACTTGCCAATGGATGAAACCAGGTTGGCAGGTCAGTGATAAGCTGGGGGACAAACTATTGTTGGTCATAGTGAGAGCGCCTGAGGTTAAGGCCCTGGGGTGGGGGCAAGTGTCAAATGGTAGGGTGGGGAGGAGAGGAGGGCCTTTCAGCAACTGGCCTTGGGGCAAAGGGCAGGAGGCCAGCCTGACCCAGCCTTGAAGCCTATACAGTAGGAGTGGGGGAGAGAAAGCCTGGGAGGGGTGTGGCAAACAGAACGTTTTGTTAGCAAATGAAGAAACGTTTCTGTGCCCGGAGTGAAAAGTTATCCTTTTCATATCTAGAGTCTGAATTTCAAATAGCTCAGACCAGGGGCCAGCACACTGCTTGTCTTCAGTGGTCCTCCGAGGTGCCCAAAAAAACAGCAACCCTTGCCCTCTGTGCACCTTTCTGACCCTTGGCACCCCTTCCTTCTCTAGCAGTCCCCTTCCTTTCCATCGGCACTGCGCCCCTTCCCACTCCACCCTCTGCACCTCTGGGCCTTAGGACTGCGTGACTTGGGCTGGTCCCCTTCAGCAAAGGGAGCCAATCCTGCAGGTCCTGGGAAGGGGCTGCAAAGGAGGAGCTGTGGGGGCTCTGTTACCTTCTGCCTCTGGAACACGTGAGTTAGGGGTGCCACCTGGCAATCCTTGTGTGCTCCGAAGACCTTGCACAGAGAGCAGGTGGGCACCTCACAGTTCAGACAGTAGATGTTGATGCGTTCCTCCTCATGCTCCTCACACATGGGCTGGTCGGACTTCTTTTCTGGTCTGGGAGGAGGTAGGCAGATGCACGTGTTAGCTCCCATTGGGGCAGAGCAGAGAGGGGTGATTAGCATTGCTATTCCAGAAAACTCCCGGGGTACCCTTCTTGTGCCCAGAGCCCTCCAAATTTAGTTGCCCTGTGGGCTTGGCAGTGGCATGCTGCTAGATTTCTAACAACCAGCCTGAGGGAGGGGAGGACACGGATACTCTGACTTGTAGCATTTGACAATTTCTGTGGTGAGTGTTCCCATCGTGGATGATTTCAAGTTATTGAAGGTTTAAAACACGTGAGTGGAATTCCTGAAAGTTGGACAGCAGGCTTTTGAGTTCGAAGTGTGCTCCAGCAACTATCTCCACACACACTCAAAAGTCTCTTGAGATACTTTCCAGTTATGGGTAAAGAAGGAGAAGTGGCTGAAACTCTTAAGTCTCAAATTTACCCCCAGGTTTGCAGAGCCTCTAGATCCCAACTCTCCAGCTTCTGGCAAACACCCTTCCCACCACAAGGAGGAGGGGAGTGGGCTGGATTATTCTCTGATTATTGGTCTGGACACTGGTGAGAAGAAGCTCTGTGTAAGAAGGAAAATGTCAACAGGTGCTTCATTAATTTGTCTGGGTCTCTTTCTGTCATTCAGAAAATGACATACAAATAACTGATTAAGATTAAGAGTGGTTAGTATGTGCTCAGTGAAGGTGAACAGTACTTGAAGCAATAAGAAAATCCAAAATGCTGTTCTGGGACATGGTGGTAACTTTAGACGTAAGGTTCTCACAGATAATCCCTAAGTTTCCGTTTTCCCAACAGTTCAGCACCCACCAAGACTTTTCAGAACCGCAACAGGTAATAATGGAGCATTGGATTTGTGTGTGTTAGTGAGAAGATGACCAAACAATGAAGAACGAAAGCATGGAATGGGAGAGACAAATCATTGCTATTTAAGAACAACCTGTTAGGGACGCCTGGGTGGCTCAGTAGATTAAAGCCTCTGCCTTTGGCTCAGGTCATGATCCCAGAGTCCTGGTGATCGAGTCCTGGTGATCGAGCCCCGCATCGAGCCCTGCATCGGGCTCTCTGCTCAGCGGGAGCCTGCTTCCCTTCCTCTCTCTCTGCCTGCCTTTCTGCCTACTTGTGATCTCTGTCTGTCAAATAAGTAAATAAAATCTTTTAGAAAAAAATTCTATTAAGAACAACCTGTTAGCTGTAGAATCACCCGGAACGGCCCAAGTTCACAGCACAGGGTAGGGCCCTGTATGTTCCCCTAACAATCAGCGTGGCTTATGTATTATTATCAAGATCAAAATTATGCCAAGTCATGGTGTTCTAGGCCCTCTCTGGAGAGCATGGTGAGAGATGTGGGTGTAGCCTACTTCTGCAAAAACCTGGAATTCTTACATATCCTATCTACAGACCAAGGTTGTTAATAGTTTTCAGAGGTGCCTGAAAAATGTAAATACAAATCCATAGCCTTTTTCACATTCCCAAACACATAGTTATTTAAAAGCATGGTTATTTAAAAGATTTGGGACTGAGTTTTTCTATTGTTATCAAGATTCACTTTTTAAAAACTGCAAGTTTTCATGGGCCATGACATTGATTTTTATGGGCCTTGAAATCAATTTCAGGGTCATCACCAACATCATTAAAATCACAGTAAAATAGAACAGTAAATACTGTGAACTACATGTAGTAAGAATAAGGTAATTTTATGTGAAACTTTTGTTTCTGTTGTACATAGATGTGTATGTATGTACGTATTTGTGTGTATGGGTACACATATCTAAGTACACTGGAAACAAAAGTATATATTTCATATCTATCTATCTCTCCACCCATGTATGTAATGGTCATTGTATCACAATGTAAAATGTATTTCTATTGTGAGACATAAATCAAATGGTTGGAAAACCATTGCTATTGATGGGGTACCATGTAGCTGCAGCCCCAGAAACTCAGGGGAAGGCAGAGAATATACTGATTTAGATCTATAAATCACTAGGTAGGAGTCAAGTCAAGAGATTAGGCTGTGGGGAGAAGCCCTGGGTCTGGTAAGGAAATTTATATGGGCTTCCAGCTTCAAGACTTCAGAATCTGGTTTTGTAAAAGGAATTTCTGCCCAGTCTTGCAGCCATATGTTTTCCATAAAGTCGGTGGCCTCCTGACTTGAATTTCTGCTATATTCTCGGAAGTCAACAGAAAAAACTAAACTCTGCCCAGGTCTGTTTCCTCCACCAAAATGTGAGTTCCATGAGGGCAGGCCTGTCGTTTTTTGCAGAAACCCCAGTGCCCAGAACAATGCCTTGCACAGAATGGGTACTCAGTAAATATTTATTGAATGAATGACGAATGAGAGAATTTTCCAGTTTAATGGACAGTATTCCTTGTGCTCGAACATAAAGACCACTCATCTGGGGAAGGCATGTGAAATATGGGGGAAAGCCCAGGGTTACTTGGCACTCGTGAGCCTCAAAGGAAGAGGCCAAACAACATTCTGAAGACTCCATTTATGAGTGACAAAGCCCTAGAGACTAGGAGTGGTGGTTTGCTCTTTGCTTGCTCAAAAGCTTCTCCAACTCCAATACCTTCCCTACCATGTATCTCAGTCTCGTAATAATAAATGTCAAGCAAATGCCTGGAGCACATTCACTGGAAAATAGCACAGGTGATGCTTTTGTGGCTCATCTCCCTGCAGCATTTCTGGAGGGCAGCCTGTGTCCCATGTGCTATTCTGATATCAACAGCTCTGACCAGAGCTCAGGTATGTGAGTGTATCTATACACAATACATTTACATGTACAATATATATATATAGTATAAATACACACACAGTATACGTAAACACTAAAAATGTGGCAATAGCCATAAGGCTGTATGTTTAGTTTTGACTGTGATTATTTTTCCATAATGTGATACAGGCTGAGAACTACTTCCCATATTTCTTATCAGGTTTTTCTTCCTTAGGTAGCAGCACGGGCCCAGAGGCATCCCCCACTTATAAGTGGGTGTATAATAGAAACCTTTAGACAACTTAACACATGTTTCAGACTTGGGTCAAACAGAGCATAAATATGATGTAAATATAATGTAAATGCCCCTTCATGAGGTGAGAGTGTCTGAGCCCGCAGTTGTGGCTCAGCCTCTGCTCCAGATGTAGACAGAGGCCCCTGGCCATTTGGTGGGGACCTGCCACAGGGAGTCTGGAGCCTGCTGCCTCTGGCCACAGGAGGTAGGGACCATCCCAGAGTTTCCTGAAGGGTGGGCACCTGGTCTCGGTGATACATGGCAGGCAGTGCCTTTTGAGTCGAACCGCTCTCCAAGTTCAAGTCCAGCTGAACTTCTCCGTGTGACAGCTGTGTGGCCTGTGTTACTTAACCTCTTTTCAGGCTCCGCTTTGATTCATATCTGAAAATTGGCCCGAGGGTCTTCTAATTAAATATAGCAGAATGAACCTATGCCTTTTTTTATCTGTATTTTCTGGGGAAATCCCACTAAAATGAGAGCGAGGAAATCTTAAGAATCACATTGTAGTATAAATTGATAAGGACAAAAAATGAGCAGGATGACAGCAGATGAGAGATGTCGACCAAATGTAAAACTGAGAACATCTGGATGAAGGGAAGTGAGCTGCTCAAGTTGCATCTTATTTCTGCGAAGTGACTGCAGGGGAGAAGCCTGCAAGGAGCAAGCTGACCCCAGCCGTGGAACCTGAGGGAGGCTCTGGAACTGTGAAAGCCAGGTACTCAGAAGGCAGGAGTGTGTGGCAGATTGCAAAGTGGTGCACTTTCTGCATATTTGGGGGAGATACTCGAGAATGTGATCCACAAAAACAACAGAATAAACCAACGAAGAGAAAAACGTAGGTCCCAGGAAACAAAGCTTCAGCCCAGGGAAGAGTACAGGCAGGCAAAGCCCAGACACGTGAGGACACTGTCCTGATCGTCCGCAGTGAAATGTCGGTAGAGAATGTCAAATTGAAATGGGCATATAGTCATAGTATACAGATGTCACTGGGCTTTAACAGAAAAAGAGCTAAAACAATGAAAAGTGTCTAGCTCCGGAGAGTGAGACTTGGGGGTAGAGAGAGAGTGGGATGAGAGGGGAGGCCTCCTTAGCGGTCTCATGTTATTTGAATGTTTAAATTATATACGACTTGGCTTCAGTGAAATATTCAGAAACTCTAACAAGGTAATAATAATCACAATCTCACAGGATTGTTATGAGAATTAGAGAATTATACACGATTCATGTGTAAAGGACCCTGAACAGCAGTTGACATGTACTCAGCACATATTAGTTTAACTTATCATAAAGTTATTTATTGTAACTTTCATGATTAACATTAGCAAAATAAATTCCTCTTCTTGTCACCTCCCCAAACTGTAGCTAGTTTAGCACCATGCAGAAGTCTAGGTAAGGCCAGGTGTTGTCAAGATTTACAATTTCTAGTCCTCCTCTCCTTTCTGTCCCCACCCCAGTGACAGCCAGAAATGGTTTCCTCTCACTCTGTTATCCAAGGTTGTTCTCAGATTGCCTAATGGACTCTGAGGCTCAGGCTCCTGGGCTGGCAAGGCTGCCTGTCTCCAGGGAACACCTGGGTTTATGCCCAAACAGAAACACCTGGGCCCTCTTTGCAACTTGTGGTTTCGCCACCAAGTAAAAATGTCCCAAAGGCAGGTCTCAAGTTCAAGAAATAACAGCACAAGAACTTGATAATCAGAAAAGCAATGTTATGAGCTTCATGGTTGGAAATTTGGTTCATTACTTTCATACAGTTTGCTCACCTGGGCACTTTTTTGGCAAATGCGCATGTAGACTTTATGGTTAAAGTAAGGATGTGTCTTTTGGTTTTGCTAATGCTGCAAGTTTTACTATCTCTTCTCTGCATTTCATAACACTATTGCTATTATTTCCCATATCTCAAGCTCTCACTGTAGCAAGTAGCAAAATGAAATTACTGCAATAAATAGAATATGTAAGAAGCTTTGTGGTGTTCCATACTTTGTGGTGTACTTTTACTTAGAAAGTAGCCATTCTATGCAAGACACTGTACTAGGCACTGAATCTGTTGTTATATAAACACCCTTAATAATTGTCTGGGTTATTAATTGACTGATCTTTTTTAAGAGACAGTGCGTGTATTTGCATTTTAAAGTAACGAAATATAATCCGATGTGACCTGTGAAGCAACAGCAGCAACAATAGCACTTTCTTTCTTCTCCAGAGACTCTGGAAGCAAGGGAATAGCTAACTCCGTGTCTCTGCAATATGTCATCGGCAATTACTCTTCTTCCCCAATTCCATCTAGATTCTGGCACTATCTAATTTAGTTTGAATCTTAAGCAGAAACTAATAGCCGTAATGATTATAATAATTATATGTTAGATTTATAGAACAGCTTTCCTTTTAAGAGTGCAAGGCTCTTAGGGTGCTGCAGATGTTCCATAAATACATGTCTCCTAAAAAGAATCACAATAAGTTCATTTCCAGATGGTCTCAATATTGCTATCAAGCTTTGTGGACCGGACTGACCTGTGTACAATTGAAAAGGGCTCTTCACACCATGCCTTCTAGGAATGAACTCCTGCCGTGTTGTCTCTAGGAAAGGAAGGCTATAGCCAATGTGGTTCAATGAGGAAGAAGCCTTTTTTTTTTTTTTTTAAGTGAATGGATGCATATGCTGAATATCAATCCATCAGCAGGTGAATGCTAACAGAAGGAGGCAAGTAGTATCTAGAGACTAGGGAAACAGCCTGAATGCCACCCCCCTCCATGTCTCTGAACTTTACTTTGCTAAAGGACAGGACTGTGCATTGCTTTGCAACTTCCCAGAGTCCATATCATGACTAAGTATGTTAGAGAATTTTGTTTTTATGATGATCATCTAGACAATTTTCAGGTGAGATTGTCTAAACTGGGAACTGGCTTATTTTGGAAAATCCCATTTCTATTAGTTTTCCCTAAAGTTTTGTACTATAAACTTTCTGCTACGTAGAATCTGGAGCTACAAAGGACCTGTGAAGAGCATGGATGTCTAAAACATACGTAATACAAGGCTTAGAAGGATGGGCTGAGTTATGCCTCTTTCAGTATTATTGAATGGATTAGTGTTAATGAATTACTTCATTCTTAAATTGATACAAAGCCTTGGCCACCAGCTCCCTTCTTCCATGAGCAATTCTCCCTTGGATAAACATTTTCAGAGAAAACCATGTCTGTGATGAGCAAACAAGCCTTTGGTGTACTGATCTGTTAGAACAAACAAACAAACAGACAAAAAACGAGCTTCAGATGGGCTTGACACAGGGAGGAACCGTACCTGGTGGACTCCTGCTTGTAGATGTCAATGATATTTTCCACCAGCAGGTTCCTCTGAAGGCCATATATCCCATGTCTGTCCAGAACCACTTCATGTCTACAAGATGGGCAGCGAAAT
This sequence comes from Neogale vison, assembly GCF_020171115.1. NCBI lineage: Eukaryota > Metazoa > Chordata > Mammalia > Carnivora > Mustelidae > Neogale > Neogale vison. The sequence goes on from NC_058094.1 coordinate 69,290,507, forward strand.
CGGCCCCCTGATGCCACGGTGGTACCTCCTCTTGTGGGCAAATACGGGTTAGAGGCCTGTTCTTGCCAAGCAAGAAAAGAGGAATTGAGTAATGCCACACGTAGCTTTTCTGAGACTTCTTTCACTCTGTTACTACAAACAACATCAACTTCTCCTTTAAGCTGGCCATAAGATAATCCCTTAGGGCCTTCTAGCAAACAGTCCTAAAATACAGGGCCAGCACTTATTCACTGTCAATGGCCGTGTACCGTGTTCAGCATGAGACACTTTTCTATTCAGTGTGTTCATAATCAAAAGTTCCACCAGAAACTCCAACATTAATGTCTTGGGCAGTAATTCATTTACAGTTTGAAGCAGATTCAATGTCTTGAGGTCTTTCTTTTCTTTTCTTTCTTTCTTTCTTTTTTTTTTTTTTAAACAAATGTGATTCTTAGTATTTAAGTAAAACTAGATTCAGGAGTAAGGAGGAGGCAGAGAGCAAAGCAGAAAGCAAATCATTAAAAAAATTCATTTCTTAAAATGAATGTAGCCTTAAAAAGTTTTCTAAAAGAATTCACCTTTTAGGTGAGCACTTGATTCTGAGAAAAGAGACTCCTTTTTTACCCCCTAAATTCCAAAGAAACCTACCTGGAAAATATCACTGGCACATTTCCTACACAGGTTATGCTGACAGGGGAGAATAACCACAGGCTTCGTGAACATCTCTAAACAGATCGGACAGATGAGTTGTTTCTCCAAGTTATCCATGGTCTGCTGCTCTTTGGAAAAAGACTTGTAATTCAAAGATGCGCTCATCTCCCGGCCGTCCCCCTGTGCACTGCCAGGGAAAGCGTGCTCCGAATGGTTTCTGCAAGTGTTTCCTGGAAATAATTCCAAGGATTGGGTTGATCAAGTGTCCTTTATGGTTTTTTCGGTGGAAGACATTGTTTCAGGCCCAGGTTCAGAGGAGGTGCCCGAGCTGTTTTTAGCAGCAGGGGTCACGTGACAGTGGGCTGACTTGTCCATATAAGCCAGTGACAGGAGGATGGATTCTGACAGGTGACAGAGAACAGGAGCCAACATTCCTGTCCCAAGGAGTGAAGAGAGTGGGTGGAAAGAAGGATTACAAACCCCATTTAGTCAGGGTTGTGAGGAGAGAGAGGTTGAAGCTGACAGTTGTCAACAACAAATGCAAATGTGCATGCCTGGTCACTGAGCCATGCCCGCTGTGAGCACTCAGTAAGAGCGTGGTGATGCTCGCTGCAGGACTGGAGAGAATGCAGCCCGAGAGTCTAACTGTATAACGGATGCCATTTCTGCCTTGAGAGGTTAGGAGGCGAGTCACCAAGAGTGACATGATCATACTGTCTTAAATGAAAACAAACAAAACAGGTCTTGAAAATCATGCCCTGGGCTTTATAAGGGCAATTGCCTAAAAAGACTTGCTTAATGTTAATTTTTTCATCTTTGCAAGAGTTGTGGTCTGGGAAAAATTCTGATTTAAAAACTTTTTTCAATCCTTTTCACCATAAAACTATCTATAAAAAAAATTCAAACACCATTGGATGAGCCTATTTTTTAAAAAACTTGTTAATAAAATTCTAGTAAGTTCTTTCTTTCTTCCACATTGTTTTCCCTCCTCCCTAACCCCTCTTCCATCCTGTATGCCTACAACTCCCTTCTCACACACACCAAAAACACAAAGAAAATTTGGTAATCTTTTATTTTTTTATTTTTTATTTTTTGTACGTATTATATACTTTATTCTTATTTTTTATTTTTATTAACATATAGTGTATTATTTGTTTCAGGGGTACAGGTCTGTGAATAATCAGTCTTACACAATTCACAGCACTCACCATAGCACATACCCTCCCCTCCAGCCACCCTGTTTGTTTCCTGAGATTTAGAGTCACTTATGGTTTATCTCCCTCTCTGGTTTCATCTTGTTTCATTTTTCCCTCCCTTCCACTATGATCCTCTGTCTTGTTTCTCTAATTCCTCATATCAGTGAGATCATATGATAATTGTCCTTCTCTGATTGTCAAAGTCCACAGATTTAAATGTTAATCTCATCCAAACCTTCCTCACAGAAACATCCAGAATAATATTTGACCATATATCTGGGCACTGTGGCCCAGTTAAGTTGACACATAAAATGAACCATGACAATATCCTTCAACATTTTGATTTTGGAAGGCTTAGTGGATATCAGGTAGGGCCTAGAGGGAAAAAAAATTTTAATTTGCAGCAATAATAATGAGGTAGTAACTGGCATCTGGGGTAGCAGACCCACTATTTCATTTTTCCATAAAGCAGGGAACAGATATCAGTGCTGTTGCCAACTGAAGTGAACATGGAGTCCTGCTTTTATACCTGAGTTTTCTCTGGTCTGAAATTCCTACTATACTTCTTTGCATTTGCCTCCTCCTCCAACATGATTTTTTAAATGATAATCTCCCTGGTCTGATATTCTTGGTCTGCTCTTGAGTCACAAATAGTGATCCTGATGTTTGCCAGGAATTTGTGAAAGAACTGTTTCATCAATATATAGTTATTTAAAAATTAAATATCAGATCAAAGGTGAAAAAAGAGATACATTCTGTTTATCTGTGATGAATCTGCAGGTTAATTTCTCCTTGATTTAAAAATACTCAAACAGGGAACACATTTTGTCAATACATCACCAGCATGCACTTAATCACAAGTAAAGAGTAGGCCGGTGTGACTGGTTATTTATGGTCTTATTGCTGTGTGCACTGAAAGCCTATCGAGAATCTAAGAAGCTCTATTAGCTAATAATAAGTTACATGTATTCATAAACATTTCAGGCATCTTAGGAGAATTTTGTGATTCCTTTCAGTATCTATTTAGCAACTCCAGTAAAGAAGGGAAACAGTGACTTTTTTACTGCATTAATTCAGTTCACCTAGCCTAGGGAATTACCTGTATTTATCATTACATGGGCTATGGAGGTCTGAATGAAAGACGTGAGTTATTCTCTAGGGAAGACAAAGTTTCTACAGTAAAAGACTCTTCAATCTAAGGAAAAACGCTTACACTAATAATGTACAATATGTACAATATAGCCAAGACTATCCTTATTAAAGGAATTCATTCTTTCAAAAAATATTCATGTGTCCCCATTGTGCTCAGTTCCATGGATGGAAAGACAAGACACAGCTTATTGCCCTCATGGAGTTCAGTCTAACAATGGAAGTAAGACATTCATACACAGAAACATAGTACCAAACAAAGTGTGATAAAGAGCTACAAATTTTCAGAACTGGATTCATTAGGAGGGCTTTGTGGGTGGGTTGATCCCTTGAGAACTTAGGTGAATAGATGTATAGTCAGGTGGGGCATAGTTGGGTCTTCCCAAGGGAAGGCACAGAAGCAAAGCCAGTAAGGCACAGGAGTGCACGGAATGCTGAGTGTGTGGTGTTTTGGGCCAAAGTGCAGAGCATGCTGCTGGCACATTGGCAAGCCACAAATCCTGGGTTAGAGAGTTTTTAACACTTAATAAATTAGGGAACAGGAAGTTATTGGAAGTTTCTCACAGAAACATTTCCATGAGAGCTTTTCATTGGTTAGATTAGTCTCATAGTGGTGGTTGGGATAGATCAGGGTGAACATGACCTTGATAAAGACCAGATGGGAAGCTGTTGCCAATAGCCTAGGTGAGAGGTCATGCTGCCCTGGCACTGGGTGATGGCAGTGGGGAAGGAAAGGAGGAAAGGGATTCTGAAGCTATGAAATTAGGATCCACAGGGGTGACTCAGATGTTTTTAGTCTGAGCAAACACCAATGATGCAGTGAGAGGTGCACAGTGAGTCAGGGGACAGTCCTCCTAATCCAGCTTCCTTTTCTACCTCACTTTGTGGTCTTGGGAAACTGACCTCAACCTAACTGAATTTCATTTCTTTTATCTGTAAGTGAGTGGTGTTCAGAACCTAGCTTAATAGTATTTTGGGAGGGGGGGGAACACCCCTTGGAAACGATGTTAATTTTGACATCGAGAATCTCCAATTCAATTATTTGATGTAAAGCTGATCTCTAGCCTCTTCTCTGTTTTTGTTTCTTGCCTTGTCCTTTTTCTTAGAACTGTGTCCAGCAAACTAGCAAGAATCTCACAGGCTTAAGAGTCAAGTTGATAGGTAATTATCACTATCCCTTCTTTATCCTCTTTTCTCCATTCTTTGCTCCTCCTCACTCTTAAGAGACCAGCAGTCCATGAGGTGGACATATGAATTGAGAATGGGACATGGGAGTAGCACTCTGCTCTAGGGAAGAACCAGAAAATTTTAGTCTGTTCCCAAATCCTTCACGGAGTCTGAAAGATAGGGAAAATTCTGAAATTGAATCAGATTTGAAGTCAACTTCAAGGATCTGCCATTTGGAGTGGATCTATGCCTCCACAGAGTCCTGAAAACCAGCTTAGTCTCCTGAAGGTGTCCTGGCCTGTGTATGAGTAATGCACAACTTTCTCCCCATCCCAAACCCCTACCCACCACAACTAGGAGAGGGGGTTGAAACCAACTGGGGGCAATTGTACAGGGAGTTGATTTGGTTGGAAGCTCCAGTTGCCCCTCATTCCCAAATCCTACCAAACTAGGGCAGGGTTATATTTATACAATCGAGAAACTGAAGCAAAACCACCAATGCTCTTACCTCTAGAAGACCAGCAGTTTCCCAACTGCCAAGGTAAGTCAGAGGAAGCAAGATGGGTCCCTACGAAGCTATGTTACTATCAGCAAACTTGGCATTAAGGCGTGATAGCAGAAAGAGAAGGTTTTCTTTTACCTCTTTCAGCCTCTAGCTACAAGGCCAAATGGTCGCAGACTTTAGGAGACAGAGCAGAGGAGTGAAATGTGGGTTTCTGTGTGTTCATCTTGGGAAGGAGGAAAAAAGGGTTCTAAAATCTGTTACTTTTAGTAGTATGATTGATCCTTGAACAAAAACTTATATGCAGATATTTTTACAGTATTGTAGGTGTACTTTCTCTTCCTTATAATTTTCTTGATAACATTTACTTTTCTCTCACTTACTTTATCTTAAGAATATAGTATATAGGGGTGCCTGGGTGGCTCAGTGGCTCAGTGGGTTAAAGCCTCTGCCTTCAGCTCAGGTCATGATCCCAGGATTCTGGGATCGAGCACCACACCCGCACCCGGCTCTCTGCTCAGCAGGGAGCCTGTTTCCTCCTCTCTCTCCACCTGCCTCTCTGCCTCCTTGTGATATAATACATATAGCATACAAAATATATGTTAGTTGACTATGTTAACAGTAAGACTTCTGGTCAACAGTTAAATTTGGGGGGAGTCAAAAATTATATGCAGATTTTCAACTGCATGGGGGTTCAGCATCCTTACCTCCATGTTGTTCAAAGGTCAGCTGTATACTGCCAAAACAAACATAATAAATATGTACAGACTACTAATCATTGCTTATAATAGCTCTCTATAATAGGTATTATAATTTCCATTGAACCAACTGTAGCTCAGAGAAGCAGCTGCCTAGTCGTATTGCTGCTAGTTGTGAAGCAGATTCAGAGACACATCTTTTGACTACAGAGCCCATGACCTCACCCACTAAGCTATACCGCAACCACACTCTACAGCATACCCTCCATTAAAATTTTCTGCAATGATGTAAATGTTCTCTATCTGTACTATGTAACTTCTAGCCACAGGTGGCTATTGAGTACTTAAAATGTGTATAATGCAACTTGGGATCTGAGTTTTAAGTTTTATGTAACTTAAGCTTAGGTTTAAACAATCATATGTGGCTAGTGGTTGCCATATTGGACAACCAGCTCTAGAATATGTCATATTAAAAAATCTTGGGAGAAAATTGGGAGTGTATTTAAAGGATTCTGTAGCAGGAACAGGGTCCTCTCCTTTTAGTGGATTTTATACTTCCTGGTCAGAGTGATATGAATTTCTAACCCCAGAATACTTACAAGAGCAACATCAAGTAACTTTCAAAAACAAGAGAGACCATTCTGGGAGTAGGAGGCATTAAAGAGTCCCAGGGAGGGGGCACCTGGGTGGCTCAGTGGGTTAAAGCCTCTTCCTTCAGCTCAGGTCATGATCCCAGGGTCCTGGGATTGAACCCCACATCAGGCTCTCTGCACAGCGGGGAGCCTGCTTCCTCCTCTCTCTGCCTGCTTGTAATCTCTGCCTGCTTGTGATCTCTGTCTGCCATATAAATAAATAAAATCTTAAAAAAAAAAAAAAAAGTCCCAGGGAATCAATGTCAAGCATGCAAACTGTCCTGAGGATTCCAGAATGTTCTTAGCATTTCATTTACCCATGCTCCTTTTTGTCTTTTTAGTGTAGGTAATTGCAAATACAGATATTTGAAAATAATCAAGGCTTAGCTGGAGGAGCTAATCATTCATCAAACAGAGTATCAGACTTAAGGTCAAATGGAAGGTGGAACTAAAAAGAAGTAAAAAAAAAAAAAATGATAAAATTTGAAGCAAAGCATTGAGGTGGAGAGAGTGCAACCCTGCTGGAAGAAAGAGAAAACAAAGGGCACTAGAAAGCTGATCTTGCTTCTGGCTCAATATCTAAGGTAGAGAGGAAGGAGAATTCTTCCTTCTTGTACCCATTGGAAGTGAGAAAGTTAATGGCTGACTAAGTCATTAAAACAGGGAAAGAACACCAGATGGTATGGATGTGGAGACAGAGAAGTAGGGGCTGCTTAAGCAGCAGGTTTAGTTAGCCTGGAACACTTAGGGCATGAGTGAACCAGGACTTTCAGGTCAACTCCAGCCCCAGTTATAGCTCTTGAAAAGTCACTTTAATTCCATGCCAAAACAATGCTTGATAACTGTGCTGACCAGGTCCTCTTAAACTAAGACAGTGAGGTTATTAATTCTTCCCTGCAATATCCATCTGTTCATCTATCTATCCATCCATCCTTCTTTCTCTCCCTCCCTCCATTAGTGAGAACACTAATATATGACCAGTGGGGAGAAGGCAGCACTTCATTCAGGATTTAGATGAGCTGGTGTTCCAAGAGTCAGGCTCTGCTGATCAGTCCTGCTAGATATAACCCATCTGAGCACAGGAGACATGTACAGTATATTGTTTCTTTTAGTATTCTGGGGTTCAGAGTGTAATTTAGAAAAGGACTTTTCTAACCAACTTTATAAGTTACTTGAAAAAATTACAACCCAGAACTCTTACCAGTAAAAGGATTCTTGCAATCTTTTTACACCAAGGACTCAACTCATGATATCTATACAATATTTAACTTTTTTTCTGCCTACATTGTCAGCCTCTTTAATTTATCTATCTGGCAGTAGGAAGCTTGGATATGTGATTTTAAATTTTTTTAATGAAAAGAAACACTTTACAAAATCTAAAATCAAAGAGAAATGAATTAACTCGAAAGGTGCTTTATAAAAGCTAACACTATGGCATTTCTTTCATTAGATAGCTTGCAGACTTCTGGCTGTAAGCTTTTCTTCTTGATAATTACTCCTCCAAATCTATTGTTTATACATTTTAATTCATCATAAATATCTCTGAGGATATGTTAAAAATTAAAATATTTTACTTTTCTCTGAACATTTCCTGGCACAATTCACATGCCAGAAATGAATAGTGACAGCCCCAACAAGTAGCAAATACTTTAGCCTAAGGCCTTCCCCGTAGTCATGTCTGAACTCCAGGGCCTTCTTGAATCCATCCTCAGCACACACAATCTGCCTCACCATCCCTCCACCTCAGCCACCTGATTGATTTTTCTGAATTGATTTTCTGAATTCAGTCTTTCTGAATTCTGCAATCTGTTTCTCATATGTCACTCCCTATTTAAATCCCACTAATGGTCCAATTACCTGTGGGATAAAAACATTAATCTTCACTGTGGTCTCTAAGGCCTGACATGATCTGGCTCCTACCTGCCTCTCTGACCTAACTGTCCAATAGAAATAAGATGTGGTTGACAAATGTGAGACATATATATAATTTTATATTTCTAGTAGCCACAGTAAAAAACAGAAACAATTGATATTGAGGTTATTAATAAATTTTATTTAACACTCTCAAAATATAAACTATTATTTCAACATGTAATCAATATTTTTAAAAATGACATATCTGTGAATAGAGATAGTTTTACTTCCTCCTTTCCAATCTGGGAGATCTTTCACTTCATTTTTCTTGCTTTATGATACTGGCTAAAAATCTCAGAATGGACATCCTTGCTTTGTTCCTGATCTTGGGAGAAAAGCATTCATATTATTAAGTATAATATTAAGTGTGTGTTTTTCATGGAAGCCCTTTATCAGGTTGAAAAAGTTCCCTTCCCTTCCAAGTTTGTTGATAGTTTTCAAAATGAGGAATGGATGTTGGAATTTCATTAAATGCTTTTTCTGCATCTACTGAAATGATCATGCGGTTACTCTTCTTTAGCCTGTTTACTATAATGAGTTATGTTGATTTTTGAATGTTGAACCAGTCTTGTATTCTTGGAATAAATTCCATTTGATCATGATGTATTTTCCTTTTTATAAATTGTTGGATTTAAAAAAAAATTGTTGGATTTAATTGGCTAAATTTTTGTTTAAAAATTTTGTATCTATTTTCATAAAGATACTGGTCTATAGTTTTCTTTTTTCATAATGTCTTTGTATGGCTTTGAGAACAGGATAATGTCGGCTTCATAGATTAAGTTGGACAGCATTCCCTCTTCTTCAATTTTCTGAAAGTCTGTGTATACTTGGTATTATTTCTTCCTTAATTGTTTGGTAGAATTCACTAGGGAAGCCATCTGGGCCTGGTGTTTTCTTTTAGAGAAAAATATATGCGTTAATACATGTAAAGTAACTACAAATGTACTTGGCTTGTAAGAAATGCTGTTAGCTCTTTTTTTAAAAATGGGTCTTAATATGTTCAATTAAAACTTACAAATGTTTACTACAGAAATTAGAAAATATTTTATAATTATAAAGAAGAAAAAAAAACTCACAGTAATGCTACTATCTAAAGGTCCCTGCTATTAATATTTAAATGTATTCTTCAGTCTTTTTACAGATAATACTTGTTTATATTGTTATTGTTCATACTTCCCTGTACCAAATTTATTAACTTAGCATTTGATTAACATTTCCCATGTCAATAGTTCTTAATAATTTCAAAAGTTATATATAGTCCATTAAGTGGTCATACTATAGTTTATTTAACTATCTTTTTGTATTTTTAGGATTGTTCTACTTTCCCGCCACAGTAGATCCAAACATCTCTTTCCTGCACTTACATATACATTTGTATAAATACACATGCAAACCCTCAGAATATTCCCTCTAGGGCTTCCCTTTGTGGTACTGCTCACATACACTGATAACAGTTAATGTTTATGGTGTGTTTACTATGTAGCAGGCACTATAGTACAAGCTTTACCTGTTACATCTCAGTTAAAAGTAGGTACCATTTTATCACCCCTAATTAACAAATAAGGAAACCGAAGCACCAAGATGTCAAGCAACTTGCCCAATGTCACCCAGCTAGGGAATGTGAAAGCCAAGAAAGGCCATCAGATGTCACAGCCCACATGACTGACTACTGTGCAACAATACCTCTCAGCTTATACCTTTAGACTTTTGGTATGAATTTCATTCCACACCTGAGTTGTTAATCCTGAAATGATGTTTGAGTTCTTGCCCAGCTCACCAGCCCTGAACACGTGTTCTCCACGTGGATTTTGGTAGCATTCCGTCCACTTATTATCCATTTCTTGCTCTTATAGTCATTTATAATTTTACTGCTATCTTCTCCAGTCAGACAGAGCACTCATAATCTCAACTGAAACTGGGACATAACATCTGATAAAAGGATTCCTCTTCCTACTGTGTAAATTTGTTTTCATGAAAATAATGATATATTTTAAATGAATCACTATATACTCAATTTAAAGACTTTATTGAAAAGAATAAAAGGAGATAAAATGGAAACTGCCCTAGAAAAGGAAAGATACACCAATAAAATGCAACAGGTTGTACACATTGATAACAAAAAAGTACAGGTTGCCTAGAACACAAAGAATTATATAATAAAAGAATTGTCATTTATTAATTGCAATCCTCAAAAAAGGTTAATATTTCTGCTTTTGTCTTTGTCTTTGAAAATGTATGTTTTGTGTTGAGAACTGCCGTATGGTTTCAACAGCTTTTTAATACCTATGTTCTAGTAAATTAGAATAGGGAGAATTTATTACCAGAAAAGCCTTGTGCGTATTCTTCTCAATTTCCGAATCTTTTAGTGAGTGTGCATTTATTTTTTGTCTTGTCTTTAACAAAACAGACTATGCTCAATAAATAGTTTTTTTTTTTTTTTTTTTTTTAAAATTCCCTTTTAGTGCTGGTTTCCAATTCTCCACAGTTACTTCCCAGGAGGAAAATGGCATTAGAACCCTCCTTCCGTAGCAAGCCTCTGGGTTTCAGGCCCCTCTCCACGTCCTCACCTCTCTTCCCCTTCCTCTTGCTTTATCTTGTCCTACTAGATCTGCCCACAGCTGAGCACCCCACGGAGGTCAGTTGAGATGAAGCGGAATAGTTCTCGCTTCCTCGGCTCAACAGAAGTTTAGGGTAGCTAGCTAGCGTCCTTTTCCAAGTTCTGTGGGTTTGGGTGGTGTTTTTTTCTGTCAGTTCCCCCTCAATATGGTCAGATGGGTCTCTGGAAGTGCAGCGATCAATCACAAATCACAAAGAGACTGGCAACAGAGGTAACTGCAACCCGTAGCCATTTTTTCACAGAAAAAGCAATTTCGTGAGCTTCCCAAAGTAAACGGGTCTAAGATTTTTAAGTTGTGAGACTAAACTCTGTCAGCACCCATTATCCCTCCGTCTGGAAAGTTTTAGGGAGCGGCAACCTCAAGCTCATCCCGTCTCTCGCTTGCCCGATGGCTGACTTTATTTCAGGTCTACCTCCAGTTGAATGAGAATCCAAAGAAAAAAACTACCAGAAGAGGAAAAAAAGCTGGAGGATGCGGGCATCGATCCCGCTACCTCTCGCATGCTAAGCGAGCGCTCTACCATTTGAGCTAATCCCCCACCGCTGGGCACGGCCGCTTATCTCTTCCTCTAGAGAGAGGTCAGAGCATTTAGAAACAGAAACTATATTTTTCTTGATTGTGTTCTTGATCTTGCCCTACAGATAAAGGCAAAGTAACAAAAATGGGAACGTCTCTCCTTCGAGCCGGAATCGAACCAGCGACCTAAGGATGGCCACGGGCACAGCGCCTACAGTCCTCCGCTCTACCAGCTGAGCTATCGAAGGGAGCGGGGTAGCGCAGCGTCGACTTTCCTTCCTAATGTTTGCTTTCTAAGCTTTTTGCGCTTTCTACCGCGATTCTTTCGTGCTTCCCAGGTCGGTTGACCATAAGATACGCTTCTAGCGAAAGCCCCGTCTGTCTCCTCACGGCAGCTGCAACGAGCGCTCGCGTTGCCCGCCCTCCACAGAGCGCTGAGGAGAAGGGCCCGCTTCGGGCCCGGGACGTGCCTCTGTGCGCTCAGGGGACTCGCGAACGCCGGAGACGATTTAGAGACCGAAGTCCGGGAGCCGGCCCCCGCCCCGCGGAGCGCAGACTCCGGCCTTTGTTCCTAGGAGCGCACATGGCGGGGATTCACCAAAGATTTCACACGGGGGATACTGCCGTAGGCCAAAACTGGAGCGAAAGTGCAAGCATTGCCAACTGTTCGTTGGAATGTTATGTGTATTAGGGAAGGGGACCCGTGCAACAGGCCGTAAATCCTACAAAGTTGGTATTAAAAAAACAAAAAAACAGTGTCTCCTTCGAGCCGGAATCGAACCAGCGACCTAAGGATGTCTCTTACCAGGAAGTCAGCTACAGTCCTCCGCTCTACCAGCTGAGCTATCGAAGGGACGAGAAAACCGCTGGTGCCCCTTGAGATTCAAACTCAGGAGCCCGAGCAAGTACAGCGGCGGGTTAGAAGTTGAACGGAGCATGCGTAGCTGGGAAACAGGGAGGGGAAGGGAGCAAAAGCCCTTGTGTTACTTCACGCGTGCGCAGAAAGACCACCCGGCTACGACTCCTGGCATCCGGACCCCCGGGGAAGGAGCGCCCCCCGCCCACCTTTTCCTGTGTCCGGGGCTGGTGGTGCCGAGGCTCAGAGAATCCGACGTCACGTTCCTTTACTTTTCCTTTACTACCCTACACTGAAGATGACGAGCGCGTGTAGCCTTACCACTCTGTAATCTGTACATCCCCTCAGTTTCTCTCCGTGTGCAGGGCCAGTGGCGCAATGGATAACGCGTCTGACTACGGATCAGAAGATTGTAGGTTCGACTCCTGCCTGGCTCGGATTTTTTTTTTTTTTGTCGCAATATATTTTTTAAAAATCCAAGGATCATTACTTTTTAGGGTTCTTCAAATCACAAATGCCAAGACTGTTTTACCGCACTTTGAGTACAGAAAGCTGTCGCGCGGGCGTTTTCGGTACGATCTCCTCCAACTCTCGAGCCCCGAGGAGACCCTGCGGCGGCCACCGGGAGAGCGCTGCGGCCCGGCGGGGGTGTGGGGCGAGGCGCTCGGGAAAGCGGGGTAGGGGAGTGAGCCGCTCAGGGGCTCTAGGTTGGAAGCCCGGTGAGGGACCTGGGAAGTGAAGCCTGCAGTCCCCGTCACGAAGCTGGTTGAAATCCCAAGGCTGCTGCTTCTGCTGCAGCTTCCTTCTTCGGGTCTTCTAAGATAGTTGAAAACTTCAGTCACTGAGTCACTAGAGCAAGGGCCCACGCACACCCCCGACATTGCAGAGGAAAGAAAGTGAAGTTTTTCTTTTCACAATGTCTTTTTGATCAGGTTCCTGTTTTATATTGCATCTTAAAAAGGGTCCTGAGCTCCCTTCTCCCTTGTAAGCAAAACGTGAAAACCATCTAGTAACTTGGGTTCTGCCCTCGAGGGTCTTTTAACCAAGAGGATGTCATGTTGGTTTGACCAAATGGAGTTTTTATTTTGAAGTTATTGATCTTATTTGTGGGGAGTGGTTTAGAATTCTCTCTTAAATCTCCCAAGTAAGACAGCGATTCCCAAAAGTAAAAGCTTTAATACAATGTGAACTTGGGGAAGAGATAAATTAGGGAGAGGAAAATACGGAGTTAGGGGAAGGGACTAGTTTTTAAGTGGGAAAGCCGCTTCCTTAAAGGTGTACAAACGGTTAAAGGAAGCTAAAAATTGGGGAACCGGGAGACACAAGTACAGACCATTTGAACAAAATGATGGTGGGTTTTATTTTTGTTTCCTAGTGATCATTGTCATTTTTGAATAAAACCGATACATGTTTAAAGTTACATAGTGTTTCTTTCTGAGAGTTAAAAAACAAACACGTCTGTAGAAAGTTGGGGACATACGTTGCATCCTTTGCCCCAAGTTTGTTGACAGAACCGTGAAGATTAGGCTACAAGGAAAGAGCCTCCTTATTCCTACCTTCTTCTCATTTTACACCTAAGGGGTTTATTATTTGCAGAGGTCAAGGTCATGGCCATCACTGCACTGTGGGAGAAATTCTGGCTTCCAGGTCTATCCCCTTCTTGCGTCCACCCCACCCCCCCCACCCCACCCCCCCGCCCCGCAGCAGCCAGCCAGAGTAACACTCTCCAAGAGGGCCAAGATGGTGTGTGATTTCTGGCTCTCTTACTGTGACAGAAATTCACACAGAGCTACTCTAAGTCAGAGAGACATTTATTATAATGTACAGGGTTGTCCTAGGGAAACCAAGAAGGAAATGTAACTGGGCTTCTTTAAGGTTTTTCTCTCAGTGCCTCTGTGTGCCTCACCATATTTCTCTAGTGGTCAGTTGGCAACATGGTGCTACAAGACCCGCCCCCGCCTTCCTGATGGTTTCACCTCACCATCTATCACCATAGGTCAAATGTCTGTTTCTCTCCCTGCCACACACCAAAATTCATGTTGAAAACCTAATGCTCCAGGTGATGGTATTAAGACGTGGGGCCTGTGAGGGGTAATTAGGACATGGAGGTGGAGAGTGCCCTTATAAAAGAGGCCTCTGGGAAATCCCTTCTCCCCTCCACCATGTGTGGGCAGATGGAGAAAGAAGTTCAGCAGTCTGCAACCCTTGGAAGACCCTTGGAAGAGGGTCTTCACCAGAACCTGATCATCCTGGCACTCTGGTCTTGGATTTCCAGCCTCCAAAACTGTGAGAAACAAAATATCTATTGTTTAACCGCTACCCAGTCTGTGGTATATTGTTACAGCAGCCTAAACAGACTAAACTGTCTATCAACCAGAGACTCACTTCTCTTTCTCAATCCTGACAGCAAAACGCTTCACTGTTCTGGTCTGTTAGATGCTCACTCTTTACCCCTGAACTGTGTCCGGGGGTCAGGAATACACGCACCCCTCAGGGTTGACTCACCTGTAGCCATATAGCTGGGCACATAATGCTTTCCTCCTTCCTGGGATCCCAATGAAAAGCTAATAAAGATAAAAAGAAAAAGTCTATGGATGGAAGACAACAGTAGTTGCAATGAGCAAACCTGAGATTTTAAATAATTTCTGGGATGTGGAATGCAAATGAGGTTATGTAGACACATAACCCAGAATGGAGAAAAACACAGCTCAAAGTACATATTTTAGAAACTGGCAGACAAAACTGTTCTCTCCGTGGAGCTCACAAGAGGCTCCAGGCACAGAGGCAACAGCACAAAGGTCAGAGGCCCACAATATTTTGCAGCTGCTGCTGCATTTGCCCCAGGTGGAGTTGCCTGGGGAACTGCCTAAGCAGAGTAGATTTGCCTAGGGAGAGCCCAGGGGGTGAATACAGGGCTGGAGAGAGAGGAAGAGCAGAGCCTAATAACAGACATGCAGAGAAAGAAAGGCCACCCACCCCACTCCCAGAGAATAACTCTTCTTGAGTTAGTAGTTTGGTGGGGTTGAGGGCAGCATGGCTGTTTTCTTCCAGGCACCAGTAATGTAAAAGCCTGCATGTCCCCAGGACCAGTCATTTTACAGACACAAATCAGTGTAGTCCTTTATTCATGAATGTGAACAAATGTCTACCAGACATATGAGATGAAACAACTTAAAGAAAGTCCAAAATAAACACACAACTGATTCAAGAGGAAACTGATAATGCAAGGAATATAGTACAGAACTGTTTTTTGAATTGCTAATTGATATCCTTAGGGACATCTAAGGGGCTATTGCAGTAACAAAAACCAGTAGGAGGTAATATTTAAAAAGGAGCAATGAGGGATGCCTGGGTGGCTCAGGTGGTTGGGCATCTGCCTTCCACTCAGGTCATGATCCTGGAGTCACAGGATCAGGTCCCACATCAGACTCCCTGCTTGGCTGGGGGTCTGCTTCTCCCTCTGTCTCTGCCCACCCCACCCCACCCCCACCCCGCCGCTTTCTCTCTCACTCAAATAAATAAAATCTTAAAAAAGAAAAAAAAAAAGGAGCAATGAGAAAATAGTTGAGTTCTTGCAAACTGAAAGAGTTTGCCAAAGTGAAAAATAACCTATTGGTCATGGCTAAAGATTAAATTTGGAGATACAGAAAATAGAATGGAAAATACCTCCTAGGAAACAAAATTATAGAGAGCAGAAAATAGAAAAGCCTGGGGGATAGGCCCAGAAGACACAAGGCTTTAGAGTTCCAGAAAGGTAAAGTAGAGAAAATGCATGGCAAGGCGTGGAAGAAAGACATTAGTCATCAGATCAAAAGTGCCATCCAGATATAATGAATGAAAAACAACCAGACCTGGACAGCCTGGTGAAATGTAAAAGTATTGAGGAAAGATGAAATCCTTAAAGCTTTCAGATTTGGGGAGAACAACAAACAAAAAACTGGCTAGCTACAAGAGAATGAGAAGCAGCACAGAGGCTGCTTCTATATATACCCAGTAGTACTGGATGTTGGAACACAGTAGAGCAAGACCCTTTAATTTCTGTGGGGAAATAATTTTGAACCCAGTGATGAAATCTTAGAATATAAGTGAAGTTCTGTGGGGTGAGGTCTGGAGCTGATGACCAAGAAAGAATTTCTTGAGACATCTTTGGTGCAAAATGGTGGTTTATTAAAGCACGGGGACAGGACCGTGGGTGGAAAGATCTGCTGCCCTGGGGTTGTGAGGAGTGGTCCATTATACACTTGCAAGTTGGGAGGGGGTCAGGATGACAGAAGTCTCTAAGAAATTTTGGAACCAAGGTTTCCAGGACCTTGAGGGGCTAGCTGTTGTTGGAAAAAGGTTATTCATTACTGGTAATAAAACCTTTGTCCTGAGACCCTTTAGATGTATATCAGTGGTCCATATGCTTGGAAATGATTGTCAACACGATCTTGGAAGGTTTAGAGATAAAGGAAGTTTCCAAAGGAATTGTTAGTAGACTTACAGGATCCTGGTTGGCGGTGGGGGTCTGTCAAACTAGAATTGCCCTTTGTCATTAGCAAAGTGTTAAGGTGGAAGCAGCAGAGTCCCTAGATGAAAGTCACTCTGCCTGTTTCAAGGGCTTGTCAGTGGATAAGGAAATTTAATAATTTTTCTTCTGCCTCTGTTTCCCACATCACCGGAATTATATAATCAAAGTTGCAATCACTTATGAGAACAGGTCACACTTGTGAGGCATCATAAAATTTAAATCCTATGATTCTTTTCTGAAACAAAAAAATAAACATTAATTGAAGATGTTATACTGATGATGTTCTTTAGGAAGCAAAAGCTGACACAGCTGGAATACAGAATTATAGTGGGGAGTAATGTCTTATGAATGGGAAAGTGGGGGGATGACACAATATTACATAGTATTAGGGCACAGCAATGCAGACCCAATAGTCTCTGCCTTGGTACCTGCAGAGCAAAGATTTTCTGAGTTGGGTAGGAATAACCAGGTTTTCATATAGTCACTTTGCTCAGTCATTGGTCAAAGGCTGAAAACCTCCTCTGGAAAGCTGAGGTGAACCCTAAAGGAGTTAACACCCGGAGGCTCTCAATTAACCATCCTCCTTGAAGATGGGCAGTCTCGAAAGGCAATCTAGCAATCTAGCAGCAAATCTCTGACTACCACAGATGTACTTCAGCACAACAGCAACGATGACGACAACGATGACCACAATGATGACAAAATGGGGGAGGGGGAGGGCATAGAAAATACAAGAAAGAGGAAAACCTAGAACTTAAGAAAAAAGGGAACCAACCAAGGAACTCAAATCCCAAGTTGGCAGTGATTCAGTAGGCCAAGAAAGAAATCAAGAAAAATTAAGAAAAAAAAAAAAAAAAAGGTCAAAAGGTTCTACAAAGATGATCTTTCAAAAAGAAACTGGATTCTTTCACAGTAATAATGTCATTAAGGACCAGGAAGACTGTAGAGATACTGTCAAGCATGTCACTTTTGCAAACCAAAGATAATTAGAAATTTCTGGAAAAAAAAAAAAAAAGGAAAGCACTTTATAAAGAATTCATTTTCCAAATATAAAGCAAACTAAAATATGGTACAATTTTGAGAGATTGATGGCATGTATTATGGACTAATTTTCCCCTATTCCTCTCCAAATTCTAATACTAAAGCCCTAAGCCCCAGTATCTCAGAATGTAACTATATTTGGAGATAGGGGCCTTTGAAAAGGTAATTAGATTTTAATGAGGTCATTAGGGTGGGCCCTTACCCAGAATGACTCTCGTTCTTATAGGAAGAGACTAGGACACAGAAACACCAGACATGTGCATTAATAGAGACAACCATGTGAACACACAGTAAGAAGGTGGCCATCTGCAAGCCAAGGAGAGAGTCCTTAGAAGAAATCAAACCTACTGAAACTTTGATCTTGGACTTCTAGCCTCCACAACTGTGAGAAAATTCATTTTATTTAAGCCACCCAGTCTATGGTATTTTTTGAGAAAACCCTAGGAAACTAAGATAGTATTGGTGAGGAAAAAGAAATTTGCTTTCTTTTTTGCTTTCTTTGGTATTATTTGCATTTTTTGTTTCACTATATGCAAGTTATTTTATATAAGTTTATGAAACAAACAGTTTCATAATTATCATCTAATAAAAATTGCTTAGAAGTGAAGGAACTGATGACCAAAGATATGAAATGACTTACCTTCAGGAACAGAGTTGAGTAATGGCAGATGAGAGCTCAGTCACCAGCCAGGATTCTCCTTAGCATTAGTTGGTTTCCCTGTCGTCAAATGGACATTTGAACTAGAGAGACTGGACTGCTGGACTGCTTCCCAGGAGGAAGGAGGTCGAAAGGCAGTTTCTGGTGTTAGGTAAGGTTAGACAACAACCGGGACATTCTGGGACTACCACTGTTCCATTTATTAAAGGGAACTCTCTTCTTACTTCTAGAATTCAAAGATCAAATCCCTAAGATTTGTTAATTAGCATGAATAACAAGTTATTCATGATACCCTGAGATCTGAAGGAAATAAACATTGTTCAACTTGAAAAATACCTTACGCATATGCACATGAAAGAACTTTCAAGTTCTTCTTTTCAGCTGAGGAACCCATTTCACAGTTCAGAAAGCTCTACTGAGAAATGTTAAGTAATTTCTTCAGGATGATTCTCAGATTGGGTGACCAGGGCTGAATTCAGGTTTACTCAGTGCTCATCCATGACTTTCTGTAAATGTGTACCATCTCCAAGGATTCCACAAGATTGGAATGAGAACATTTGCTTGTTGTGAGAAACCACAGAGATAGAGTTTCCAAAGTCAGAAAGGGAACCATTCCAGAGAACTCCAGGGGAGATACAATGTATTTATGTTATTCGTGGTGGTTATGTTCTATATAGTCACCACAAACAGTGGTTTAGTGAATACAGAACCATTGCTCCTATGGGAAATACAAGGTTAAGTTCCTTTGGGCCTCTGTTCACAACATTTTTCTGAAGTGATCAGTATGTGTTTTATGTGTTACTGTTTAGGAAACTTATTTAACATATATTATTGTGAATGACCATGAAATAAATTTTAGCAAGTAGGGAAATTTGCAAAATATGGAATCTGTGAATAATAATAATCTGTGAAAATTAATAGTATTATCAGGCCAAACTAAATGTTGAATTATATGATGAATCACTGTGTCAAAAGATCTCAGTGAGACAAGCCTGCAGCCCCTACCTCCATTAAGGAGGTTAACAGGAACCATTTGTACTACAGGGAGATTGCAAGACTGACCCATCCAATTCCAAGGCTCCATAAAACTTCAGGTTCATCTGCAGTCTTTCACACTCAGGAAAAGAAGAACTGTCATGTTGTTCATACAGTCTTTCCCAAAGGTATGATTTGGGAAGAGGGGGGCTGGGGCTGGGAAAAGATATTGCAGGGAGGTTTTCTTCAGAGATTCATATTTATTCCTTTACCAAACATTTATTCAGTCTCTACTATGTGCCATGTACCTATGTTCTAGTGCTGGGGAGCAATAGTAAGCAAAACAACACAAACTTCTGCTCTTATGGAATACACATTTTGAAGGACAGACAATAAGTTATTAATAATATAGATATCAATAAATGGTATCTATAGTAGGCTCATCTGTGGTGAGTGCCAAAGGAAAAATAAAAGCACAGGTAGATCTCCAGAGTATGGAGGGTACATGCTTTTCACAATGGCAGACTGACAAAGACTACCAGAAACAAAATAAATTGCTGCAAAACACACACACACACACACACACATTTATTTTATAGGGATTTTTTTAAAGATTTTATTTATATATTTGACAGAGAAAGATCACAAGTAGGCAGAGAGGCAGGCAGAGAGAGAGAGAGGGAAGCAGACTCCCTGCTGAGCAGAGAGCCTGATGTGGGACTCAATCCCAGGACCCTGAGACCATGACCTGAGCCAAAGGCAGGGGCTCAACCCACTGAGCCACCCAGGTGCCCCACACACACATTTATTTTAAATGGTGGGAGACAAAGTTCCAGTTCCTTTAGAAAAATTTGTTTACCAAGTTGTATTTCCTATATAGAAGTAATAAAGTATTTCTAGTTTAGACATCTAACTTAAATAATGGTACATTTTTACTAATAGGAACTTCATAATTTGTACCTTATTTTGTACAATGGAGAAAAATGGAGTATAATATCACTCTTATTATGAATAGATAATTAAAGTCATGAAAAGATCACACATCCTATTTTATGAGTGATATTGAGATGCCTTGTTTTTAGATATAATAGCAAATGTTCTCATCCCAATCTTATGGAATCAGAGAAATGAAATGGAATGTATTAACTTGGATTTATAGACCTATAGTATTCACTTTTAGTAGGGGAGAGACAAATTCAAGCATATTGAGTATAAGGACTGTTTTAATATTAAATAAGTAGCTGTAGCTAACTTTACAGAATTCAAATGTCATATAGTGCCAGGGTGGTATAATAATTAAGCAGATAGACCCTAGAGCTAGACTACCTGAGTCCAAATGCTGTTTCTCTTATTATTAAAGTTACAGGTTAATTAACAGCTCCAATTTTCTCATCTGCAAAATGAGAAATAATAGTACCAACTTCATAGGTTTGCTGTGAGGCTTGAATGAATTAACCTATACTTAGCACTTAGAAAGTGTCTGACACATAGTAAGTGCCCTATATATGTTTGCTATTTATAAATGTATTAAAAGTTTTCTTAACACTGTCTATAATTTTGGAAAATTATGGCAGGAACTTTACCAGAATTTTTAGTCAGGATTGTAATATCAACTATTCTAGAATCACTATAAATATATAGATATAAATATATAAATAAGACCAAAAAAGGTCTTATTTATTCATTTGAGAGAGAGAGGCAGAGCACAAGCAGGGGGAGAGGGAGAAGCAGGCTCCCTGCTGAGCTCAATTCCAGAACCTGGAGATCAGGACCCAAGCCAAAGGCAGACACTTACCCATCTAAGCCACCCAGGTGCCCCTGACTTTTAAAGTGAAAATCCAGCTTTTCACTCACTTGACCAACATTGCAGTTATTCATTGGTCAGACCAGGGAACGTGACAGACTGCTACCAAGGCCACATAGGTTTTCCAAGTAAAGAAATGCTGCAGGGAGGAGGAAGAGGTGAAGGGAAGAGGAAGAGGAAGCAGCAACAGAGGAAGTGTTGGGGAATTTGCTCTTTCAGATTCAGGGGTTTTGAGTCTAAGGATTTGCTTTTGAAGAAGGCACTGAGAATTAAGAACGGGTGATTACGTAGGGGAATCATAAGCTACAAAAGGCAGTTAAGGAGAAAGGTACAAAATAAACAGAGTGAATATTTTCTGAAAATAAGAGAACTCTGGAAAAGAGTTGGGCAGGAAGGTGGAAAGAGTTAATTTTCAGGAAGGATAAACATAGTTGGAAATATTAGACCATGGTGGAGAGGCAATATAGTGCAGCTATTAACACCATGGATTTGAGGACTGGCCTGTTCTACCCTTTAGTAGCTGGGTGATCTTGGTGGAGTTACTTAAACTTTCTGTGGTTTTGTTTGTCAGTCTGGAAATGGGGAATGGTAATGCTGATAGTGATTGTCCCTTAGATAGTGTATTTTTGTTTAAGATTTTATTTATTTATTTGACAGAGATTACAAGTAGGCAGAGAGAGAGGAGGAAGCAGGCTCCCCGCTGAGCAGAGAGCCCAATGTGGGGGCTTGATCCCAGGACACTGGGATCATGACCTGAGCCGAAGGCAGAGGTCATGCCTCCAGAAGACTGGAGCCACCCAGGTGCCCCCTTAGATAGTGTATTAAGTGCATATATAAATTTAATATATATAAAGTGAATAAAAAGCTCTTAGGGCAATGTCAAGTACTAAGTACTATGACTGTTATTATTGTTCATTTGACATATTTATTTTTAATTATGAAAGAATAAATCATCTTGCTCGAATACAAATGCTCCTGTGATCCTAAAAGCCACCGCTTCCCACCTCCTTTTAAATCCTTTAGTTTAGGGGATGGAATGTGCTAGAGAAGACTAAGCGAGAACAAAGAAAAGCAGAAGGCAAGCAGAGAAGTGAATCATTTTATTTTCTATTAAAACTTTACCCTCTTACTCAGAATAAACTGTATCTTTCAGGTTTTGGTAGCTAAAATTTTACTTTCTGAGTATGCTATATATTGAGTTTAAAAAATAAATCCCAGGAGCACCTGTATAACTCAGTTGGTTAAGCAGCTGCCTTTGGCCCAGGTCATGATGGGGAGGAGGGTGAAATCCTGGGATTGAGTTGCATGTCCTGTGTCCTACTCAGTGGGGAGTCTGCTTCTCCCTCTCCCTCTAACCCTCCTCCCTGCAAGTGTGTGCTCTCTCTCTCAAATGAATAAATAAAAAATCTTAAAAAGATAAATTCCATGCTAAATACATTAAAGAAACATTTAAAATAAAGGTATTTTATATAAAACTGTTATGCTAATGTTAATCTATATATTGATTATATGTTTCAATTCCTGATGGCTTTCATCTGGTTCTTTTAAACCTAGGTTAGATTTGAAATATTGCTTTCTGCAATTATAATACATAATCCTGAAAAATGCCAGTTTAATAAATAGCTAATGTATACATGCCTGAATAGATCATTCTAAGAAAAACAATGTCAGAATTTCATAACCAAAGTGAAAATCTGCACTAAAAATTTTCCCCCAATTATTTTTCACCAGAAAATTAAGTGCATTGTAGCTCTCTGAGAAGAGATGAATCTGGACACCATTTTAGGAGTGGAGATTACCTAGGTACCAGACCAGCTTCCTCAGAAGGATAAAACCTTCACCAGGTAGGATGCCTTCTTCCTGGACCTGGCAATGAGGATGTGCCTGAGGGGCTCTCAGGCCTTGGGGAAGTTGATAACAACATTTTCAGCTATTAGGAAACTGGGTCGGCAGCCCCAGCAACAAGCAGAATGTGTTAACAGCTGTCCTATTACTGTTGATTTGATTCTGGGAATTTAGTTTTGCTTCTTGGGGACAGCTCTGAACAGCATGAAAATTTCAGAAAGTTCTGTCACTCCCATTTATTTGACACTGAGCATGGTTAGGTCACTTTTTGGAGAAAGATTTTTCCTAGAAATGGCACATGTTGTAAGAATTAACCCATCGGGGCACCTGGGTGGCTCAGTGGGTTAAAGCCTCTGCCTTCGGCTCAGGTTGTGATCCCAGGGTCCTGGGATTGAGCCCTGCATCAGGCTCTCTGCTCTGCAGGGAGCCTGCTTCCACCTCTCTCTCTCTGCCTGCCTCTCTGCTTACTTGTGATCTCTGTCTGTCAAATAAATAAATAAAATCTTTAAAGAAAAAAAAAAAAGAATTAACCCATCAAACAATAGGCATTTGTTAGTTCCTATTTTGTTTTTAGTGCTGCGTAAAATAGAGGTAAACTCTTGCCTGTAAGTTGTCATTCTGCAAATCACTGCTAATTTGAGCCATCTACAGTCTAGAAATGGCTTCATTATACAGAAACTGGTTATACATGATATAATCTAAATTGCTGGCCCTTTGTAGTCTAGAACTGCTCAGAATGAATATACAGGTCAATGTTATTTAGTTGCTTAAGAGAGAGGGGTTTTGGAGAGGAGAACTTTGTTTCTCAAATAAAGGTTTTTCTTGAAAGAGGACTTTGCTCTGGAGGTAGATTTGCCTTCATATTAATGAGGAGTAAGGGAGGGCAGGTGCTGAAATTTTTTAGAAAGATAACACTGGAACTGGGTCAGATGCTTGATAGGGTGCCAAGCTACCATTAATTTTATATTGATTGAATTATTCATATTAATATGCCAAAAAAAAACCCACTAAACCTCTCTAAAAACTAAAGCTTTAGCAGCTTTTTCATTTCTAGCAGGTAGGAATTTCTCTATTCTATGACATAGGTTAAACATTTACTCATTTGACAACTATTCCCAGGCAGTCTATCATATGTCAGGCATTATTTTAAGCGCTAGAGATTCAGCAGGACATAAAAACAGCCAAAAATCTTTGTTTTCATGGTGTGGGAGACAGAAAATAAGCAAGATTAAAAAGTATGTTAGTGAAAGGTACTAAGTAAAAAAGTATAGAATAGGAAGCATGAGGTGGGGTACAGTTCTAGACAGGGTGGTCTGGGGAAGCCTATGAAGAAGTGACATTTGAGAAAAGATCTTGGGGAAGTCTCTTCATAGTCTAAATACATGACATGTTCTAAATTAATTCTCAGCTGAAGTTTAACAAGGTAATGAGAAATTTTACCTCAGTCATGTTTTTATTTATTTAACAGACAGAGATCACAAGTAAACAGATAGGCAGGCAGAGAGAAGTGGTGGGGGGGTGGGGGGGAAGCAGGCTCCCTGTTGAACAGAGAGCCTGAGGCAGGGCTCAATCCCAGGGCCCTGAGATCATGACCTGAGCTGAAGGAAGAGGCTTAACCCACTGAGCCACTCAAGTGCCCCCTCAGTCACGTTTTGAGAGTCTCCCCCTGACCCCCAATCCCTAGGGATGTATGGGATCCCCGTATTTCTGTCTTCCTCCGAGTATGTTTCTAGTCCCTCATCTTACTCGAGCCTGGTTGCTCTTGAGGTCTCTGTGTTCAACCCTACATGGTTTCTTTGAGGGGCCAGGTGTGGGTACAGGAATCCTTTGTTATGGTTAAGAAGCCAAGATTTAATTTTGTCACCCAGGCATCTAAGTGTTATCTCATCAAAGGAGCTCTCCCCTGTGGTCATGTTCACAGTGAACTGGGGAGACCCTGGCCCCTAAAGCCTTGATCCAGTCCATCACAAAGATGATGCTGACTGTTCTTAGCCTCCTCCTGAGGAAGAATTCAAGGACAGACACAGCACAGTAGGTGAGTGACACAGTGGGAAAGTTTATTAAAGCTCAAGTATATTCTCCAGATGTTAGAGCAGGCTACCCGAAGAGAGCACTGTGCACCCTGGGGGTTGGGTTTCTATCCTTTATTGACCCTTGCAAACTACAGGGTGGAATATTCCTTACTTGGGGAGGAATTTCTTGGAAGCAGGGTTTTGGCCTTTTCTTCCTTATTTGGTCAGGAGTTTCTTGTCCTGGCACCCACCATCTTGGGCCTGTATGGTTTGATATGACTTCTTGTGGAGTGCTGCTGGGACAGGCCTCTTACTTTCCTGATAGCTGGCCATGAATTCCCCATTGCTGGGCTCCATGTATTCT
This sequence comes from Neogale vison, assembly GCF_020171115.1. NCBI lineage: Eukaryota > Metazoa > Chordata > Mammalia > Carnivora > Mustelidae > Neogale > Neogale vison. The sequence continues at coordinate 69,315,594 of NC_058094.1, forward strand.
GTTAGAATCTAATAACTGCCTACTCTAACATACCCAGATATGGGGTACTCTGGGAATTCCCCCCAAACTCCCAAACCCATCTTTAGAGGACCCTCATGATAGGGCTCCTTCTCTTCCTCAGTTTCAGCATATTTCTTTCTAAAAGCCCTTCTCACAGTCCAAGCACCCAAAGCAACCAAGCAAAAGCCTGGGTGGTGGTTTTTCAGGTGTCTCTCTACCTTTGTTTTTAACCTCCAAGGTCACTGTAGCAAGGAAGTGACCTTTTTAAGAAGAATCTCAGAAGGAGAGCCCTCATTCCTTTGAGTCTTACTGAGGACAAAACAAAACAATGTCTCAAATTACCTGGTCATGCATTCAAATAATGAATGTGGTCAATATAAATTATTTCTATTTGTTAATATACTCGGAACTGTTTGAAAAATACTTGTTTCCCTCTGGTCTATTAGCATTAAGATTGTTTGGCTTGAATTTGGAGCCAGGGGTTGGGGGGTGGGGGAGTGGAGACATTCCTTTATAAGAATATTGTTTGCTCTCTCTCCCTGCCCCACTGGTTAGGGATAAATTTACAATAATTCAATTTTTGTAAAAGACCAGTAAATATGGAGATGTACTTGATAGCGGCCAGCAGAGAGATTAGGAGACTAAAACGGAGGGGGTAAGTGTCAAACCGAAGAAAGGTAGGAGTGGAAGAAGAGAGAACAGGAAAGGAGATGGAGTACTGAGGAACAGGGAATGGAAGGGACAGAGGAGAAAATGAAGCTGGACTCTCAGGATGAAGGAATGAAAAAAATAAATCTAGAATAAGGAACGAGGACAATAAAGAAACAAGTGAGAAGCATTGACTCAGTGTTGAACTCATACAATCTGAAGGTCAGAAGTTTGACATGGCTGTTACTGGGCAAAAATCAAGGTGGTAGCAGGACTTTTTTTTTTTTTTGGAGGCTCCAGAGCAGAATCCATATATTTTTTTTTAAATATTTTATTTATTTGACAGAGATCACAAGTAGGCAGAGAGGCAGGCAGAGAAAGAGAGGAGGAAGCAGGCTCCCCGCTGAGCAGAAAGCCTGATACGGGGCTCGATCCCAGGATCCTGGGATCATGACCTGAGCTGAAGGCAGAGGCTTAACCCACTGAGCCACCCAGGTGCCCCCAAAATCCATATCTTTAAGCTGATTTTCCAGCTTTTAGAGGTTGCCTGGTTACCTTGATTTATGGCCCCTTTCCTTCTCTAACTTCAAAGCTTAACTCTGATCATTCTTTTTTTTTTTTTTTAAGGGTTTTATTTATTTATTTGAGATAGAGAATGAGAGTTGGGAGACAGAGGGAGAAGCAGATTCCCCAGTGAGCAAGGAGCCCAGTGCAGGGCTCGATCCCAGGACTCTAAGATCTGAGCTACTCAGGCACCCTTCTAGAGTCCCATCTCTCTCATAACCAGGAAATATTCTCCATTTTTGAGAGCTATGTGATTAGACTGTGCCCACTTGGACAATTCAGGATAATCTCCCTATCTCGGAATCCTTGACAATGACTTCTTCTGCAAAGTGTCTTTTTCCATAAAAGGTGATATAGTCACTAGTTCTGGGAATTAGGATAAGTACATCTTGGAGGGGGCATCATTGTGCCAGCTACAAAGATTATGTAGCCCTAAGTGGAACCCTCTGTGTAGATAAAAAAAATCAAGCAGTGCACTATCAGGTGGGTGTATTTCCAGGCTAGGAAACATCAAATGTGATTTAACATTCATACCATTTAAAATGTAGAACTAGAATGTCATTTATTCTCAAAGAATTAAGACATATGTACTTTGGTAAAGAGAAATGCATACTTTAAAAAATTATGTTCTTATGTAAAACAGCAAAAAAAATAAATGGAGGAACTTTGAAAACTTACACAAATTTTTTTACCTGATAACCGGAAGCCCAGGACTAGGTGGTAAGCCATTGAAGTGCTTGTTCATAACGAGCATGTTTCTTCTTGGTGCTTCTCTGCTAAGATGCTTATGGATTCAGAATAACCGGTGACTCTGGGTGACAGCTTCTGATGACGCCCACATGATACTAAGTGGCCTCTCCTCAGATGAAGGGTTGATCCTCGTTTCTATGTAGCTAAGGGACATTCTGTAGATGCGTTTCCTCATTCATACACATTCATGTCCTTAACATTTACCACACATCGTTGTAACCAGTAATTAGCCCTTTGTGGGGAACATTAACAAGAACCCCTTTATGAATTTAATTCCACCATCTGACTCTGATTCTGATTCATGCCCTGTTCTCATCTTTCTACGCTTGTACCAGTGCTCTAGACAAACTGGGAATAGCAGTAAAAAATTCCACTTAAGAAAAATGATGTCTGGGAGAGAAAAAGGACCTTTGTGATTTACAGGTTGCAATTCAAAAATAGTCCTGACCTTTTTGCTTAAAAAGACTCCAGGAAGGAAATGTAGTGGCTCAAATTACCACAGACAGGGCTATTTATCCCATGTTCCCTTCAAATGGAAAGTAGCACTTGTTTGTTGAATACAGAGTTCCAAGCTCTTGCCAGTCACTGTTAGTACTACGCATCTTCATGAGTTTTTCTGGGTAAGAGTTTATCTGCATAAGAAGTCACATTATATTTGTCTGTGTATAAACTTATACAAATTCATGTAAAACCACCTCATATTTGTCAAACACTTGACTTTGTAGAGTTCTTTTACCTCAGACATTTCATCCTGTCTTACAGCAACTTGGAAGGTGGTCAGAGCAAGTAACGGAGTCATAAAGCCATATAATTAGCCATATAATTCTCATCTCACTTAGTCACGGGGCTAGGTAGTGAGAGTTTAGATTAGAACCGGGTTTCCTAACTTTCCAGCTAGGGCTTTTTGTACTTGATTGTCGATTAAAAAAAATTCCAGTAACTCAAGAGTTAAAGTAGAGGTTTAATGACTTCAGAATTGTCAGAGCTGTAACACCAGTTTTCACTTACAATGTATATTTTAGGCTCAGTTGACTGTAATTTGGTGGTGGTGGTGGGAAAAAGAAACAAAAAAGAAAATGGCATTTCATGCAATATTATATAAAAACATGACAAGATCTTGAAAGCTGCAATATTATATAAAAGACTGAGAAAAAAACAAACACTTTCTATACTATTTTAAAACATGGTTTAAGGACATGACTTTGACCACGTAATGAATATAAGGATCAAAGAGTAAATGCAGGCATGACCTTTGAGCTTCATTGTTCAACATGCACAGAACTGAGCATTTTCTGGTCAATGTAATTATTCTCACCAAAAATGGTATAAATGAAATGCCTTTAAATCTAAAGTTAGGCTGTAGAGTTTAGAATTCTACTTTTTACCCTACATGTTTCTTTTCCTGACTCTGTTTAATCTAGGTCAGTTGTGTAGTAATTGTTTTTACTTAAAAATGGTCAACATATTTTGGGCAGCTGTTTTGGTCTCGGTATGGTTTCCTGGGTCATTTATAACATTTGACCAGGTTGAAATTTTGTTTTTGTTTTTTATGCCAGTCTAAAAGTATACAAAACCTGTTTCTTCCTGGTTTTACTCATCAGTTTTCAGTAAATGACAACTTTTAATCTTTCAAAGATATACTTTAAAATTAAGTGATTTGTCTTTTTTACCTAATAATTTCTTCCTGCCTCTTGAAATATTTCTGTAGCCATATTAGATATCGACAGGGGAAAATCTCCACACACACAAAATTCCTTTTAAGTTTCCATGTATATTTTGCTGATATTTGTGGCAGATAGGAATATTGCATTCAGTTAAATAGATAAATTGTGGCTTCTGTTTGGAATGCTACTTTAGTCTGTAAGGAATTAGATCTGGGTCACAGAAAGGGCTGGCTCAGATGGCCTGTCCAGTGCCACCATCTTACCTCATGCAAGGAGCATAAAACAATTCTTCAGGCTTTTATTCATCAAAATGGAATGTGTTTCATTAGGAATTCTACTCAAAGAGTGAGACTGCATACTGAGAAAATTATGTAGCAATCATCTTTTCCTAACCTAAAAAATAAAATATGAATGTGGGAAAGTTCACAGCATTTCATGTCCCCTACCCTGCTCCACCCATGACCACCTGGAGACATGGCTGAATCAAGAGGGGATACTGTGGACCCCCAATGGTCTCAATATTAAGAGTCTGTGCAATAACTTCGAGGTCCTTCTCTGATTAGCTGTGTTTTCTCATTTGCATTTGTAGGCTGGAGAACAACTGGAAAGTCCACATCTAAAAATAAACAAAGCAAAGCAATAAACACCCTCTGATCATATTACATTTCCCTTAATGGGGCAAGTGGTGGATATTTTTGTTGAAATGATTATTGGCAAACTAATTCATTTCTTAAGATATTGAGGATGCCTGCCTTTTAAAGAGCTTCAAAAGGGAGAAGACACTTGTCTTTACTCTTAAGTTCTGTCCGTTATAGAATTATAAAATTAAAGCACTAAACCCTGCTTTCAACTTGAGGCAATTGCTGAACCAGGTGAACTGGAGCTTTAGTTTTCACCATATTGTGGGGGATAAGGACAGGTCCACCACATAGGTCATATAGACCCCAGTATATATCTGTATGAAAAATGCCCCCTAAAGTTGTTCAGTGTACAATTACATATGTGGTCCTGTTTGGGACAGAGGTCAAAGCCCAGAGCTTGCTTAGATGACAGTCTAATAGGAAGCTCCCCACATAGAGCTGGTATCCAAAATGGCATGCACTATCTAAATCACCATACCCCTTTATCTACAAGGAAATTTGTTAGTCTTGAGCTTTTTTGCTCAAGTGAAAGAGAAAAGAGCTTCCTTACAAATATTTAATGGTTAGACAATGAGCACACATATTGGCAGAACAAATTTAAATATCTATATGTACTAAGAAACCTCAGTTGATAGTTTAATTTTAAATGGTCCAATATAAGATGTAATCCCAAGTACCTACCAGAAAAGAATGGCCCCATCTTCAACCCAGACCTCAGAGAATCACTGAAGTATTCCTCACACACATGAACTCAAGATAAAAATGAATAGAAAGGGGAGATAGAGATAGAAAGAATTAGAGAAATAGAAACCCTCAAAAAATAACAAAAAAATTATAAGAAACATGAATTGAGTAAAAGACAGAAAGATTTAAATATTGAGAAGGAAAGAGTAAAAGATTACACACAAAAACAATGTACACTAAGAGCTAGTAGAAACAATGGAAGGCCAGATGAGACCCAAAAGGACTTCAAATCCTGCACTTTTAAGACACAGAATTTTTTTAAAAATTAGGTGAATTTCAGTGATCAAGTGGATTTTGAAACTAATGCAAAAGAACTTGAGTTCAAAATATCTGAAAATTTTAAACCTGATTAATGGGTTTAACAGCTAAAGAGACAATTAATGAAGGAGAGGACAGATCTGAGGAGATTAATCAGAATGTCACACAGAGAAACATTAAAAAAAATATGAGAGAGATTGACATGAAGAATAGAATGATATAGTCTAACATATCTGATAAAACTTCCATAAAGAAAGTAAAAGAAAAGATTACAGGCAATATTTAAAGATTTAGTGGCTGAGAATTTTCTAGAAAGGCAAAATCCACAGACTCAAGAATCAGGGTAAATTAAAGAAGAACTCATATTTATTTATTTGTTTATTTTAAAGATTTTATTTATTTATTTGACAGAGATCACAAGTAGGCAGAGAGGCAGACAGAGAGAGGAAGGGAAGCAGACTCCCTGCTGATCAGAGAGCCCGATGTGGGGCTCGACCCCAGGACTCTGGGATTATGACCTGAGCCGAAGGCAGAAGCTTTAACCCACTGAGCCACCCAGGTGCCCCAAGAACTCACATTTAAAACATCTTAGTGACTTTGAAAAACACTAAAGACAATTTTTTTTTTTTTTTTTGAGAGAGAGAGAGAGTGAGTGGGGAGAAGCAGAGAGATAGAATCTTAAGCAGGCTCCATGTCCCGCACAGATCCTTATGTGGAGCTCAGTGTGGGGCTCCACAGGGGGCTCTGTCTTACAACCCTGAGATCATGACCTGAGCCTAAATCCGTGAACCAAAATCAAGAGTTGGGTGCTTAACTGACACCCCTCAAAGACAATGGTTTTAACAGCAATCTTACTTCTCAATAGCAAATATGAAAGCCCAAAAACTATGGAATAATTTTAATATGCTAAAAGAAGATATCAACTTAAATTTGTTTACAAACTGTCTTATTGTTACTTTTTTAAAAACCATAATATAAAGGCATTTTCAGACAATAGATATGGAAATTGTGGCACCAACAGACTCAATTTAAAAGATGTAATTCAGGCACAAAGAAAGTGTTAGTAGATGGAAAATTTGTGTTGTAAAAGGAATGATTAGTAAAAAAATGTTGGATATATGAATAAAAATAAGTGATTGTTGACTATGTACAGCAATAATAATTAAAATTAAGATAAAACTAGAATACAAGAATAGTATATAACTCAAAAAGGAAGTGATCAGAGTTAAAATGCTACAAATTTCTTGTATTGTTCAGGAGGGGGGTGAAGATAAGAATTAATTTTGAACTTTGATAACAAGTATGCTTAATGAATGTTTAGGGTAACCCTAAAAGAACAGGGCAGAGAAAATAATTTCCAAACTAGAGGAGGGAAAGGAATTAAATATGAATTGTTATAAAAGAAAAAAGGAAAAAAAGTCAATTTAAAGTGATAATTAAATAATAAAGTAATAACTAATATAACTAATTATAAGTATCTAGACCTAGTTACTCAGGTAGTCAGTAATAGAGCTGGTATTCAAACCTAAACAGTATTTCTTAGAGTCTGTTCTCTTAAAAACTATGCTATACTAGCTCTCATAAAAGAGTAAGTTAGCAGGAAAAAAGTATCATTAATTATAATAAATACAAAAGGATTAATTATAATAAATACCTTATTTAAAAGAAAAATGTTCTCAAACTGAAATCCCACCCCCACCATATGTTGTTTATAAAATACACAACAAAAAACAGGGCAAAAAAAAAAAAGTTGAAAGTAAAAAGATGTAAACGTCTTTATCATACAAACACTACTAAAAAGAAAGCTAATCTAACTATACTTTAACAGACAAAAGACAGAACATTGATAGAGCTAAAGAGTAATATAAAATATAAATTCAATTCACCAAATAGCTATTAAAGTTCTAGGCTTGTATACACTAATATAGCCTCAAAATACATGAACCAAAATGGACAGAACCTTATAGAAAAATCGAGAAATTCATCATCACAGTGGAAGATTTGAACACTTCTTTCAGTAACTGATGAAACAAACAAATACTTAAGAATATAAAACATTTGAAAAGGATAATGTTGTGAACTAAATTGTGTTAAACACTCTGCCTCCCCACTCTAGTTCATATGTTGAAGTTCTAACCCCCAGTACCTCTAATGTGAATCATTATTTGGAGAGATGGTCTTTAAAGAGGTAATTAAGTTAAAAAGAGGTTCAGGGTAGGCATTCATTCAATATCACTGATGTCATCATAAGATGAGGATATTAAGACACAGATACAGGGAAGACTATGTGAAGACATGAGGAGAAAATGGCCATCTAATGTCAAGAAGAGTGGCCTCAGAGGGAGTCAACCCTGTTGACACCTTACTTTTTTTTTAAGATTTTATTTATTTGACAGAGATCACAAGTAGGCAGAGAGGCAGGCAGAGAGAGAGTGGGGGAAAAGGCTCCTCACCAAGCAGAGAGCCCAATGTGGGGCTCAATCCCATTACCTGAGCAACCCGATCATTACCTGAGCAACCCGAGCCAAAGGCAGAGGCTTAATTGACTGAGCCACCCAGGCACCCTGCCCCCGTGACACCTTAAAGTTTGACTTCTAACCTTGAGAATTATGAGAAAATAAATTTCTGTTGTTCAAGCCACCCTCTCTATGGTACTTTGTAAACAGCAGCCCTAGTGAACTAGTACATATAAAAATTGGGTTTATTTAATAGTTATAAATGGAACAGTGAACCTTAAAAAATGCAGAATGTATTATTTTGGAGCCATGTGGAACATTTATAAAAATTAAGTTCTAAGATGTAAAGCAAGCCTCAAGATATTTTCAAATATTGCATCATGTTTCCCATAATTTCTGATCACAATGCAGTTAAATTAGATATAAACAACAATAAAGAACCTGAAAAATCCCCATATGTTTACAAGTTAAGACCCATATAGGCCTAGGAGCACATGGGTGGCTCAGGGGGTTAAAGCCTCTGCCTTCAGCTAGGGTCCTGGGATTGAGCCCTGCATTTGGCTCTCTGCTTAGCGGGGAGACTGCTTTCTCTCCTCTCTCTCTGCCTGCCTCTCTGTTTACCTGTGATCTCTGTTAAATAAATAAATAAAATATTAAAAAAAAAAAAAGACACATATCGGCCCAATGTATATATCAAGGAAAAAATTATAATGGAAATTAGAAAATATTTAGAACTCATATTTTAAGAACAATATAAAAACACATGTGACACTAAAATGGTACTTATAGGAAAAATTACAACTGTAAATGCTTACTATCCTAAAAGGATGTTTGGAAATTAAGTAGTATAAAAATTAACAAGTTAGAAAACTAACAATAAATTAAGAGAAATAATAAAGAATAAAAATTAAAAAAATATATATATATATAAAAGAGAACCAAACCCAAAAGTTATTTGGGAAAACCAGTTAAATTTTCAAAAATCTGATAGAATGGCTAAAAAACAAAAAGCAGAAATAAGCAATATAAGGGATGAAAAATGGGATAGTAATACAGATCCTATAGATGCATGAAAGGTTATAAGAAATTTTGAAGAACTAATTTTTAAGTAAAGATAGCAAATCTAAATGGCCTATAAACATTAAATACATTGAATCAGTAATCTAAAGTTTGTACAACTGCACATTAGCCCAGAAAGTCCTACAAAATCCTGTAGAAAGAAAGAAATCCAGTAATATACAAACTCTTTAAGAAAAGTTTAAAAAGAAGGAATAGGTTCTAATTTATTTCATGAGGCATAATCTTGGTATAGAACTTTATAAAGAAAGTTCAAGAAAGGAAAATTGTAGAGCAATCTCAATCATTAACATAGATACAAAAATCTAAAGACATCAGCAAACCCATTTCATTAAAAAATAAAATAGTTTAAAAATTATGACTGCATTGGGTTATACTCAAGAGTATAAGACTTAACATTGGAAAAATAATTTATATAATTCTTCACATTAATAGATTAAGGGAGAAAAATCATGATCGTCTTAATTGAAGAAAAAATGTCTAAAAATATGAAGTGCTCAATTTATGTTTGCTGTGGAAAAGCTAGGTGGATAAGCCTGTCTAGTAAATTTGCTCACTGAACCTTGGTAGCCAAAACTTGAAGAAATGCCTCCACTTTGAGCCACTTTTGGGGTCACATTCTGAGCAGACTCACTCGTCCTGATCCCTGATGATGATGCTTACTGGTTGGTAAACAAAAGGAAGGTGAATTTAATCTCTTTCTTGTGCCCTTTTCCTGGGCAGCAATATGTGATGGATGCTGAAGAGGAAATGTAATAAATGTCTCAGTATCTTGGCTGAGAGCAAGAGTCTAATTACAAGCCATATGGCCTTTTCAACTCAGTGGCTGTGAATTTATTTGGGTTTTATCCAGGTGAGTATCAAGAACAGTTAAGTAATCAATTTTTTTTTCTATCACTGTATTTCATATTTTTAGATCCAAGGTTAACACTATAAATTATCCTCTTTACGTATCTTATTCCCTCTCCTTCAAAAAAAAAAGTGGGGGGGAATCATGATTGCCCCAAATCTTTAGGATTTAAATGGAAGTTTTCAGTCCATTGCCTTCAGTTTGGGGGGAAAAACAAACAAACCAACACCTGAATTTAGCTATTGTATTCTTGGTTTGTTTTCACCAGGGTGTTTAGAAATAACCGGTTCTCATTTATGCTCTTGCTACTGTATCTTGTTACACTATCTGTCTGTCTGTCTCTCTCACACACACAGACACAGAGTCCCAGGAAACAGGGTACCTCAAGATGGTTTACAAAGTTCTCTTGGCTAGGGAAATCAGCTGGTGTCCATAACCTTTAGTTTTCAAGTTTCAAATTTTCCAAGATAAAAAAAAGAGGGTGATGATCTCCCCCTAGACACTTTTTTCTATTTAATCCTTATTGATTCATAAGAATAATAGCATTTCCCTGTGTTCCTAGGATCCCACTGGGGGTATATCTTTATTTTGAGAAAGAGGAGGATAGCCAGTTACAAGTCCCATAGTTTCCAGTGAACATTGAGGATGCCACTGAACTTCCCCCCTTTATTTCCTAAGGGTAGAAGCTGGATTATACCCTTTCACATAGTTGAAAGAGAAACCATAATTAAAGTCGGCCTAATCCTATAACAATATTCTCAAACAGAAACTGGTACTATTTTACAGCATCAAAAGGTATCTTGGACTTTAACCAGTGTTGAGGAGTAGGCATATTTGAAATATGCACTTAATTAAAAAAATCTAAGAAAAATTATAGACTTTAGATATAAAACTAGAATTATTAAATATCTCAAGGTAGGTGAAAAATATTTCTAATGTTTTTTTAATAAGTCAGTTGTTTAAAAAGTTTGATATTTTAAATTTGGATTTTCATAAATTTAGAGGCATGTACAGTGTTCTATAATGTGTCCTTAAGAGTGAAGTTTGAGCAAATCAGAAATACTTTCCTCTAGTTAGCTCCTGTTCCTTCTTCTACTTTGTTAGTATAGTTAGACATAAGGAGGCCATAAGGACAAAGCAGCTCTAACTTTTATTCTGGAGAGAGGATAATCTCATATTAGTTTTATTATAGTTTTTATCTTGGCACTTCTGGAAATTAAATTCAGAATAATGTAAGAAATGTTAACCATACTTTTTCAAAAATTAATACTCACATATGAAAAATAAATGTTCAGTCATAATCTTAATATACAGGCCAAATCTCTAAGCACAGTATAATCTGTAGCATAGCATTTAGACTGATAATATAAAACCCATGCTCCACCTACTTCTCCCCACCCCACCTTATCATCTCAGTTAGCTTCAGTCTTCCCTAAAAACAGGGTATTATGCTGTGGAGGCATTTTATCCTTTTCCTTACCAGTGAGTATCAAGCTTGAAATAAGTATCTGTAGTCCATACAGGGAAATATTTCAGCAGTACTGGCTGAACCCAAAACTGGCTGAACTACAAAACCCAATGCAAAATGAAAATGTGGCCTACCCAATTCAAAAGCTAAGAATTTCAAGATGGTGACAGCAGAACAATAAACCAAATGTTGGAAATCCTAGTCAGTGCAATAAAGCAAGAAAAAGAAATAAAAGGCATGCAGACTGGAATGGAAGAAATAAGAACATTCCTTTTTGCAGATGACATAATTGTCATCATAGAAAACCCCAAAGAATTCACACACAAAAATACAAATTAGTAAGTGAACTTAACAAGAACACAAAATACAAAGTCAATACATGAAAATGATTGTAAATATTTGTGATGAACAATTGGAAACCCAAATTAAAACTAATGCCATTTCTAATAGTCCTCCCCAAAATGAAATACTTAGGTTCCCATTTAACAAAACATATACCATCTCTGTATGCTGAAAACTATACTACACTCATAAAAGAAATCAAATGAGACCTAGAAGTATAGACACATATTGTGTTGGGATTGGAAGATTCAACATAGTAATAAAGATTTCAATTTTTTCCAAATTAATACACAAATTTAATGCAATTCTAATTTTAAAAATTGGTATTTTTCTGTGGATTTAGACAAACTCATACCAAAATTTATATGGAAAGACAAACTAGAATTTCCAAAGCAGTTTTGAAAAAGAATGAGGCAGGAGGAATCACATTAGCTGATTTTAAGACTTACTTTAAAGTTTCAGAAAGCTAGATGGTGTTTTATTGGTGAAGGGATAGACACATAGCTCAATGGAACAGAATAGTGTCCATAAATAAACCATAGAAATATGAAATACGGCCAATTGATTTTTGACAGGAGCAAAACAATTCAATGGAGAAAGGATAATCTTTTCAACAAATGGTGTTAGAACAATTAAGCTCCATGTGCAAGAAAAAAAAGCTGACCTAAGTCTCACACCATAAACAAAAATGAACTCAAAATAGGTTATAGATCAAAATATTAGACATGAAACTGTAACACTTTTAGAAAACATTGGAGAAAAATCTTCATGACTTAGGGTTAGGCTAAAAGTTCTTAGACATGACATTAAAAGCATAATCCACTTAAAAATTTGACAGCTTATTCATCAGAATTTTTGCTCTGCAAAGAAGCAGAAAATATGTGTCGACATGATAACAGTTTTGTAAAACAAAACCCCATAAATATTTACATTAAAAAATTTAAAAAGTGTTGTTATCCTTGGGGAGCTGGTACCAGGATGTTGGTGTAAATTTGCTTTTGACTCTGTATTCTTCTGCAGTTATTGAATTTTTATGAATCTCTTACTTTTATACAAGGTCCCAAACCTCCCCACCATTGGCAACTTTCAAATGAGGCTAGGCAACAGTCTGCTAGAAAAGTTTTGGGGAGGTGAGGGTTGACTATTTGGATTTCTTCCAACTCGAAATTCCTAAGATTTTATGTTTACATTCAATGTAAGATAATTAAGAATTCCCTAAGTGAGAAAATGTTTGCCATATTTTTTTAAATTTCAGAATCATTGGGGAAAAAGTCTTAAAGCCCCAGGGCTCACCAATGCCTTCTAATGAACTCAAATCTTTTATTTATTTATTTATTTGTTTGTTTGTTTGTTTATTTTTAATTTTTTATTTCTTTTCAGTGTAACAGTATTCATTGTTTTTGCACCACAACCAGTGCTCCATGCAATCCATGCCCTCTCTAATACCCACCACCTGGATGTGTGCTGCTTATCATTTGTGTTGAGTAGATTGATATCTGAATGACTAGTAACTGCTTTCAAGTATATTTTCTGTTTTCTTAAAATTCATTTTAGAGAGAGAGCATGCACAAGCAGGGTGGAGCAGAGGGAGGGAATCTTAAGCACACTCACCACTGAGCTGACTTGGGGCTCAGTCTCAGGACCTTGAGATCATGACCTGAGCTGGAACCAAGAGCTGGGCGCTCAAGTGACTGAACTACCCAGACACGCCACCTCAAGTGCATTTTCTTAAACAACTCTAAGTGGGCCCCCTTCTTTTGTAGAACAGAAGAGCCCCCATTCCATTTATTGGATCACAGTCCAGAAATTTTCCCATGGAATCTGCTTTTTCATCTTTCTAAGACCTAACTTACACTAATTCTACCTGTAAACTACATTAAGTCTTGGAATTCATGGAGTAAAAATCTGAAACTAGTGTACCTAGCTGCAAATAAAGCATAAATTTTTATAATGAAATGTTAGACTAAAGAGCGGTGGTGAATTTACAATAAGGTCAATGAAATTGAACCTCCAGGGACCTCTATTTGTGCAGAGCTCTCTGAGGGTCCTTGGGGTCCTCAGAGATATAAGCAAATATAAGCAAAGTGCTTATATTTTTGTAGATTTGCAAAAGTAAGGTGTTTTAACCATAATAAGCCAAAACAGGGTCTTTTTCCACTTTGATTTTCCCTCCATCATACATTTCTTTTTGATGAGGGGCAACAGAGGGGGGATATTTGGGGGATGAGTTGAGAGTTGAGAGATAAGCTTCATTTGAGTTTAGTGGCATATGTTTTTGTGGTTTGCAGCAAATCTGTATATAGTTAGTTTTTGCTAGCCATACTGGCATAGGAATGGCTTGAGGAATACTCCTATAGCTCCCTATGCCAGTTCACTTGCTGGGGAGACATGAAAATCCATGGCAGAGGGGATGTCACCCTATATGGTTGTGCCCAGGGGGCTCTGATATCAGAGGGGTGATGGAGGGGAAACAAAGTTGGAAATGTGCAGACTGAAAAAGTGGCCTGTGAAAAATTCTTCGCAATCTTACACCTTATAGAAGGGGCGTTAGAGAGGAGTAGGGAATTTGGGTAAATTGGAAGGGGAGGTGAACCATGAGAGACTATGGACTCTGAAAAACAGTCTGAGGGGTTTGAAGTGGCAGGGGGGTGGGAGGTTGGGGTACCAGGTGGTGGGTATTATAGAGGGCACAGCTTGCATGGAGCACTGGGTGTGGTGAAAAAATAATGAATACTGTTTTTCTGAAAATAAATAAATTGGAAAAAAAAACCTGAAAGAAAAAAAAAAAAGAAATAGACTAGTCTTCCCAAATTTAATAGCTATCCCTAAAAATTTAGACATTATTACTAATGAGTTATAAAACCATGAGAGAAAACAAATTTTGATCAAACATGCTAGAGGAAAAACAGAATTTTCTATTCTTCCTATAGAAAATGATATTCCAAAATTATTGTTAAATGAAGAGGCAGTCAAAGAATAGTGCATCCAGAAAACATAGGGGGACAGTATTACAGAGGTGTGCCTGGCAGTTAACTATTGTTATTTTTCTAGATGTTGTGATATTTACGGTATCTTCAGTTTTTAAGCTTTGCAATTTGTTGTGATTTCCTTTCCTCATTACAAATATTTGCTTTCAGACCTAATTTTGTATTTGTAACTTTGTGCTTTTTCTTTTTCTTAAGGAGCACTGCCCAAGTTGTGTTAAGTGACTGGCCCTCTAAAACTTGGATCAACTCTGCATAGAGCTTTTAAATGTTTGGGCATGGAATAAAGCTTTTCCTTTTGCTTAAGGATTCTTAGTAACACAGTCAAGTGAAATCACGCTTTGCTTAGTCTAGAATATGACCTCTGCAATGGAATTGGTTAACTCTGGGGTGTCAGAACTGAGAACAGTGAGAGGCACACAGATTTATCACCAGTCATCCTGTAGGAAGAAAACCTGGGTGGAATTTGGCACCGACTATAAATTTCTGTTCCAGAAAAGAAAACTGCAAAGGAGGTCTGCTGAAATGGCCTGGTGGAGCTTTCATCTAATTTAAAAGAGGATAGACTTTGAGACTTTTCAGAGAAGTGTGAACCAGTGATTTGGGATATCTAGGTTCAATTCACCTAGTTTTGGTTTCTGCACTATGCAGGAAAAGTTAAGATAAGGTCGACCCAGTCGATGATGATGACTGTACTTTTCTATCTCACCATCCCTTCCTAACTTCTATTAGTAACTGAATATTGTACTGGATTGATGGATGTTATGGGAGATCCTGTAGACAACAGAACCAGCTAATGTGGTCTTATAATAATTTATCTCCCTTGCAAAGGCAGATGGGATTAATGAACTGGAGTCATCATTCTTAAGCAAGCTCTGCAAGGTCACTGGCCCTTCCATGGAGAAGTGCTTACATACATATATATTTCTGTTTAACCCAATTTTAAATAGTACTGCTTCTTGCTCTTTTTGATATGTATGTCCTCATTAAAAGATTAATTGTCCTTTTAGATCCTGAATTAGGCAAAATGCAATTATAATTATATTTCACCATGAGCCCATAATTTGTTTCCAGGGGCAGTAATAAAAAATTGTTAGGGGCGCCTGGGTGGCTCAAATGGTTGAGCCTCTGCCTTCGGCTCAGGTCATGATCCCAAGGTCCTGGGATCAAGTCCAGCATCGGGCTCCTTGCTCGGTGAAGAGCCTGCTTCTCCCTCTCCCTCTGCTTCTCCCCCTGTTTGTGTGTGCTTTCTCTCCCTTTCTCTCAAATGTATATATAAAGTCTTTTTTTAAAAAATTGTTAGAGTAACTCCCCTGTTTTCCAGAATGACCACCTGGTAGTCCCCATAGAAAGGGTCACAGGTTGCAAGAAAATCCATCAGTCCTCTCTGACACCCAATTCTAAAATGGTCTGGACTAGGTGTGATACATATAATGGAAGATTTCTTCCTTCAAGCTGGACTCAGGGTGGGTAATAACACTATTACTTAGCATCACATTTGGTAGGGAATAAAAAGTATATGGCAGATTTTAAATAGTCTCTGCTGTTTGATGTCATAGAAATTCTGTTTCCTTGTGATCAAAAGAATCAGAGTCCAGTCCAGTGCAGAGAAGTGTACCATTCTTAATATCAGCCATTCTGACAACAATGGGTCCCTGTCTGAATTATCAAGTAATTCTTGTATTTGGCTGTGCAGGGTTCTTAGTGATTTAGCGATGAAGTCTGTAATACAGAATAAAGAGGCATTGTATAGGAGAAAATGATAGGAGGATTATGGCTGCAAGACAGAAAGGACAATGACACGTTTGACTCCAGCTTCTTTACACAAAGGCAGTTCCCAGAGCATATGACGTATTCCTGGTGTTGTGAATTCTGTGAGGTTTCATCTTTCTTTATATATTTTTTTTATTTATCAATTGTGGGTGGAAGGAGCTTGATGAATCAAGTACTATGTCATAGCCATGTATACAAATAGACAAACATGTGGAGGTGATTTAGCAAAGCAAATAGTCCCATTTCCACAGGACAGTCTTCTTGATGCTGGCTGAGGCTAGATCTGGATGTGTGGATTTGTAAGAGAAGAAAGATCACCCTTCATCAGTCCTACCCAAAACTACCCAAAAAGTGATCAGAAAGAAGAAAAAGTCAAGGGTTGTTGACTTTTCCTGATGTCCGTTCCCTTCTATATAAATAGAGATCCCAAGGTAACAGGCTTGGCTTGGTTCTTGTGTACGGCTGAGCATTCCCACCCAAACCTCCCTGTACCTAGAGCTTATGCTCCTGTAACGAGATCATGAATTGTACCAGCTTTGCTTTGTGATCAGCATATTTTGTGATTTCTTTTTAATTGTGTCAGGTTCTGCTTTTTTCTGCAGCTGGGAAAGGGAACCGTCCCTTCATCCTTTTCAAAAGAGGTACCCAAAGTGACCATCTTTGGGATTCCCCTCATTGTGTTGTTGGATCTCTCTTACTTTAGTGATAATTGTCATCAGGGACCTCATGCTTGGTCAGGTCTGGGAAGGGACACCATTAGCTCTACTCTCATCTTACTCCACCTTTTTCCATGTCAGTTTTGATCTGCTCCTCAAGATCCTCTGGGGACACGTAGAAGTCCTCCTCTGGCACTGATGATTTGGGCCGGCAGTGTCCACAGCAACAGTTGCAACAGCAGCATAGGCAGCAGCAGAAATAACAGCCAGTCAAGAGGCCAATGATGACAAACAGGGTCTAAGGGAGACAGAGGCAAAACAAAATAGGGTTGAAGGGTGGTGGGGTATGGGAGAATCCCAGAAATTAAGTGTGACTCCATCTATCTTCAGAGACCTGAAGATAACACGGTTCACCCTGCAGACCCCATAGTCACCCTCATCCTTATTCCATACAAAAAATAGATTTTTAGTTACCTTGGAAACAAATTCCTTATATAGTTTCTTCTAACAAGTTCACAGGAAGTGACTTGTAGACTAAGTAATGAAGGGTGATGTTTTCTTCTTTATTCATAAACTATGGTGGTCATTAGCTTCTGCACAGCAAAGGAAACAGTGAACAAAGAGGCAACCCATGGAATGGGAGAAGATATTTGAAAATGACAGTGCAGACAAATGGCTGATATCCAGGATCTATAAAGAACTTCTCAAACTCAACACACACAAAACAGATAATCATGTCAAAAAATGGGCAGAAGACATGAACAGACACTTCTCCAATGAAGACATACAAATGGCTATCAGACACATGAAAAAATGTTCATCATCACTAGCCATCAGGGAGATTCAAATTAAAACCACATTGAGATACCACCTTACACCAGTTAGAATGGCCAAAATTAGCAAGACAAGAAACGACGTATGTTGGAGAGGATGTGGAGAAAGGGGAACCCTCTTGCACTGTTGGTGGGAATGCAAGTTGGTGCAGCCACTTCGGAGAACAGTGTGGAGATTCCTTAACAAATTAAAAATAGAGCTTCCTTATGACCCTGCAATTGCACTACTGGGTATTTACCCCAAGGATACAGTTGTAGTGAAAAGAAGGGCCATTTGTAACCCAATGTTTATAGCGGCAACGGCCACAGTCGCCAAACTGTGGAAAGAACCAAGATGCCCTTCAACGGACGAATGGATAAGGAAGATGTGGTCCATATACACTATGGAGTATTATTATGCCTCCATCAGAAAGGATGAATACCCAACTTTTGCAGCAACATGGACAGGACTGGAAGAGATTATGCTGAGTGAAATAAGTCAAGCAGAGAGAGTCGATTATCATATGGTTTCACTTATTTGTGGAGCATAACAAATAACATGGAGGACATAGGGAGATGGAGAGGAGAAGAGAGTTGAGGGAAATTGGAAGGGGATGTGAATCATGAGAGAGTATGGACTCTGAAAAACAATCTGAGGGTTTTGAAGGGGCAGGGGATGGGAGGTTGGGGGAGCCAGGTGGTGGGTATTATGGAGGGCACGTATTGCATGGAACACTGGGTGTGGTGCATAAACAATGAATTCTGTTATGTTGAAAAGAAATTTTAAAAAAATAGAGCAAACAAGGGGTGCCTGGGTGGCTCAGTGGGTTAAAGCCTTTGCCTTTGGCTCAGGTCATGATCCCAGGGTCCTGGGATTGAGCCCCGCATCTGGCTCTTGCTCAGCAGGGAGCCTGTTTCCTCCTCTCTCTCTTTCTCTCTGCCTACCTCTCTGCCTACTTGTGATCTCTGTCTGTCAAATAAATAATTTTTTAAAGTCCTTAAAAAAAAAAAAAGAATAGAGCAAACAAAACAACAAAAAACCTCTACAGTTCAAATGAGCTAACCAAGGGTACTGAATCATTCTCACCAAAGAAGAGTTTTGATAGCTTTCCCTCCCACCTCCACATTTCTCTTAGTCACCAAGTCCTGCCAGTTCTTCAAGATCTCTTACTCCCGCCCTCTTTGTCTCTATTCTGACCAGTAGGACTTTAGAAAGATCTCATTATATATGCCTTTAACATTTCACTAGCCTCCTAACTGGCCTCCCTGTTTCTATTCTTGCCTCCTATTCTATTCTGCATGTTGTAGTTGGAACTTTCTGAAATACACATTCTCTTGAACCTATGTAGCAACTTTCCGGCCTCTCAGGAAAGGCTCAAGCTCCTTATTAATATTCATCTGGCTTAAAACCCTTCAGTGAATTAGCACAGCCCCGTTCCTGCTGTACCTACCCTAGCTTTGCTTTCCCTGTGGATCCATCTGCCCATAGGGCTCCTTACCATTCCCCAGCCATCTAAAAAATGCCCACTCTGTGTTCAAGGTTCATCTCAAAGATCCTCTCTCTGACATCTTTTCTGATCCCCCCCACTCAAACAGTTTCTCCCTCCTTTGTGCCCCAACTATACATATAAATTTCTCCATTTTTGTTGTTGTTGTTGTTGTTGACACTTTAGGACATTGATCACTTTATATGTCTGTCTCACATTAGACTGAGGTTCTTGAAGCCTGGAACTATATGTTAGTCATCCTTCAGTCCCTCCTAACCTAAGGATTTAGTTCATGTCCTGTGGAAGATAATACTTATTGAATTAATGAATTGTGAAGTAATGGATAGATGAACAAATGTTTTGTTCCTCCTAATGAACATCCAGCACTAGGGTTTTCCCACAAGCATATAAAAGGTTTGCTTAAGGGTCCCTGGGTAGCTCAGTTAGTTAAGCATCTGCCTTCAGCTCAGGTCCTAATCCCAGAGTCCTGGGATTGAGTCCTGTATCAGGCTCCTTGCTCATCTGCCCCTCCCCATGCTCATTTTCTCTCTCTCAAAAATAAATAAATAAAAATACTTAAAAAAGATTAAGATAAAAAGTTTGCTTTACTAAGTCTGTCATAGTTTCAAATAAAAAGAACTTCCCCAACCTCCAATTTAAGTTAAAATATGCCAACTTTTGTTAATTGAGGAAAATAAATTTGATTTTTTAAAAAAATGTTATTTAATCTAGGAAGTGCTTTATACATCTTTGAATAAGAATGCAGATTTTATCTAAAAAAGAGGAAGTGGATGAAGATCGTCTTATTCGTACGCACTTCTTCAGAAACTTAGGGTAGAAATCTTTAATATTGATGAACCTCATCTGGCTCATTCCTGCTTCCTAGACCAGCTCTCTATCCCTGACCCTGGCCCCTATGATGGCATGGAGCCTACAGTGGCTTGGAGTGAGGTAGCTTTAGTCACACTTCTCATGTCGATCATCTTTTTGCCATGTATACTCTACATTTTCATAGACTTAAATAAATTACTCTGAAAACAGAACTATAACACCCTTCACCTGACCAATTGCCTCCAAAACCCTCCTGTGCAGTATTCCTGAGTTACTGTCCCAACCAGCTCCTCCTTTCTTTACCTACCTTTGTCCTTTTTTGTCTTTACCATGCAATTCCCGTATTTTTCCCTTCTCCAAAAATTTCCTTTAATCCATATACTGTTTTGTTCTTTAATTATTCCAACTAGATTGTGTACCTTTTGCAGAAATAACCTTGCTTTGTATACTTACAGTTCTTAGCACACTACTAGGCATAAGTAGGAGTCCAATATTTTGAAATACGTATTTTCAGTGGTACTGTAAATCATTCTTGCAGTGCATACTTAATACACAGTCATTACATGCCATCCCACTCTAATGGGCACTGCACAATGAGGTTTTTGACATAAACAGAAGAAGAACGTGGATTTTTTAAATAACCTTATCTTAAAGAGCCATATTAGGAATTATTTCACATACCTCTTATACTGCTGGACAGCTTCTGCTTTTCTATATGAATTTTGGTCAGTTTTGTCAACTTCCTCAGCAAGGAAGCCTATTCTTGTTTTTATGAAGGCTAGCCCCAATATACAACAAGGTGCTAGTGTGTAAATTATCTAGAAGGCCAGATGCACCTTCCCATGGAGAGAATGTCATACCTGGAGGTTAGATTCATAGGCAAGCCCACATTGTTATATGAACACACCATCTATCCTAAGTGACATTGTCATTATGTACACTCTCACTCCAAGGTCCAATTCACTCGGTGGGAACTTGTTTCCCTCCCAGGTCTTCAACAATAGGGAAAGGGGATTTCAGTGGGAATCCCAGTTATCTCTACAAAAAGAAATTTAGGAGACTGTAGAAGACAAGTGAGCCTTCAGGTTGCAGACTCTCCATGCTTATGTATAAAAATATATTCTCTCTCCTCCTGTGTATATAAAACTCTTCAATTTGGCAAGATTTATTCTAGTGGAAGAAAATAGCAGTCCCTCTTTTTGGAAATATGTAGTTTTTAAAATTATTAATTAGTACCCACATGAATGTGAGTTCATATGCTTTCACAAAATATATGAACTGTCCAAAAAATATGCTGATGGACCATATATATGGTTCACATGTAAATACACTTTTATCAGAAGATAAGGATATTAAAATTTATAACCAAATATGTAACCATCATCAAACACTAGGTATTCCTAGGAAAACACACAATAGTTACTGTCAAAAGTCAATTCTGATTGCACTAAATCCTTAAAAACATTGTCTTCTTCTTGACCAGATACAGTTTTTTTTCCCCTCCTTCTGTGTCTCTTCAACACCCTGTCCAGCACTACTTAATTCACACTTTTTCCAGCTCATTTCCTTCTCCACTACTTGAAGTCAGGTCCCTTGTGAGCCTATGACATAATTACCACACATTCTCCCAAGTACTATGTTTGCTCAGGTAGCTTATGCTATAGATAGTACAGTACATGGCTAAATTTGTCCTATAATGATTTACTAAGCACTTGTCTCACTAATAAATTATTTTTGTTTTTGAGCAGTGAGTCAGTTCTTAATTAGTCATTACAGGGAGAGGGAGGGCAGTCAGAATTAACCTAAAGCCTCAAATTCAATTATAATGTCTGTCTAGAGGTATTTTAAGTCGTGCTGTATTTTATAATTATTTGATGAGCTAAAACAAAACAAAAAGGATCCTCAAATAACAGCTTTTGGTCGAAACGGTATCTCTTTTTATTTACAAGAGTTTAGTAATACAGTGAAGGTTAGGTTTTCTCTGAAATGGAGTCTAAAGAGTGAATAACACCATGATTTTTCTAGGATATCATTTTTAAAGAAAAAACTGCTTTACCTTTGCCCACCAGCTTGACAGCATGAAGTAGGTATTAACATTTTCATCTCCAAATTGCTCAGCCACATAGAGTCCCAGAGAGCCATACTTGTCATATATGTTTCTCTTTGACATGTCAGTAAGTATTGTGTGGGCGTTGTTGATTTCTTTAAACTTCTCAGCAGCAGCTGGGTCATCTGGATTCTTGTCTGGGTGGTGTTTCAGGGCCAATTTTCTTTTAAAATTAAAAAAAAGTGAGGAAAAGGGTTATTTGACAACAAATTGCAGTGACATTTTAGGAGGGAAGCTATTCATTTGTACATTGTGTTTACAGGCAATTACTGTGAGGTGGTAAGTTTCACAAAAATGTTGGTGTAACTGAGCAAGTTTTCATCAGATGTTGTCTCTTGTTTCTAATGTGCAGGCACAGTAGGATTGTTTCTTTCCTCACATCCTCAAAGGAATTCTCAAAGTGCTGCATAGTTGTGGAGTCCATTTTTGCTGCTGGCAAATATGTGAACTTTATTTTTACCTGGGAGCTGATCAGTGGCCCACTTCAATATGCAGAGGCCTTTAAGAGTTCTGCAATAGGGTCAGTTTATATCAAAATTCCACTTAGAACTGGAACAAGTTTCTAGAATTAACAAAACTTCATACCACGTATTCAAAAAGTTAAACTCAGCTGTCAAAAAAAATCTGATTCATATTCCCTTGGATAAATAATATGACCCTTTTCACAAATCTCACACAAATCCTTAGTCCCTTTCATTTTAATGAGCAGCTACTATGACTTCCTTTGTTTTTGAATGTATATTTGACTTATTTTCAAATAGGTCTTTCCATTTTGAATAATCTGTAGGAATTTACTTGTGTAAAAAGTGCTCTCTTCTCTGTGATCACAAGTCATTTCCTGAAGGGTATGTGTATGTGTTATGTTACAGTTTGTGAGGGGGAGGGAGATATTTGAGGGTTATTTATTCTTCAGTTATACTCAAGTATAACCCTATGAAATGAATGTAAGAACTGAGCTGTGATCATCAGGGGAGTAACTGGTGGCCATTTCCTTCACTTCCCTTTACAGACAGATTTAAATAATGATTAAAACCATGTCAAAAAACTGAGCCTGTAGTAATTTTTCCACTACACACACTCAATGAATTTTATGACTCGGTACTGGAAATTTTGTATGACTTTTTCTCTCTACTGTGACCATGATATCTATATATGTAGGAATATACCCTAAGCTTTTGTTTTGGTTTAGATTAAACCATTTCATTTTAATGCAATAATAATGGACCATAAATAGAGCAGAAAAGTAAAGTGTACTTTATAAGTCAATCTACATAGTAAATTGGGAGAAAGAAATCTCACCTATTTTAGGAATTAAATTATTGCTGGTTAGAAAGTGGATGGTTAAGCAGCTCAGCATCATCGTGCTTAAAAAATAATGTGATTTAAAAATGGGCAGAGGGGGACACCCGGATGGCTCACTGGGTTAAAGCCTCTGCCTTCAGCTCAGGTCATGATCTCAGGGTCCTGGATCAAGCTTCCCTCCTCTCTGTCTCTGCCTGCCTCTCTGCCTGCTTGTGATCTCTCTCTGTCAAATAAATTTTTTTTAAATCTTTTTAAAAAATAAATAAATAATTTTTTAAAAATGGGCAGAGGACCTGTTATTTTTCCAAGCAAGACATACAGATGGCCAACAGACATGTTAAAAGATGCTCAACATCACTAATCATCAGGGAAGTGCAAATCAAACCCACAACGAGATATAATCACACACCAATCAGAATGGCCAGTATCAAAAGACAAGAAAAAATAAATGTTGGCAAGGATATGGAGAAAAGGAAACCCTGTGCACTGTTGGTGGAATGTGAATTCTTGTTGCCTCTATAAAAATCAGTATGGAGCTTCTTCCAAAAACTAAAAATAGAAGTACCATATGATTCAGTAATTCTACTTCTGGGTACTTACCCAAGGAAAACAAAAACACTAATTGGAAAAGATATATGCATCCATATGTTTATTGCAACATCATCTACAATAGCCAAGATACGGAAGCCTAAGTGTTCATTGATAGATGAATATGGGTATGGATATGGATAATATATAGTATATATGGATAATATATAGTATATTTATAGTATATATATATATATATATATATATATATAGCATAATGGAACATTACTGAGCAATAAAAAAGAACGAAATCTTGCCATTTGCATAACATGAGTGGACCTGGAGGGTATGAGGCTAAGTGAAATAAGTCAGACAGAGAAAGACAAATACTATATGACTTCACTTATGTGTAGAATATGAAAAATGAAACCAACCAACCCATGAACAAAACCAGAAACAGACTCATAAATACAGAGAACAAATTGGTTGCCAGAATGGAGGGGGAAAAAAAATGGGCACAAAAGGTATAGGGGATTAAGAGGTACAAACTTCATTATAAAATAAATGTCATGGGGATGAAAAGTATAGCATATAGAATATAGTCAATAATATTGGCATATTGTTGTATGGTGGTGGATGGTAGCTTCACTTACTGTGGTGAGCATTGACTAATAAATATAGTTATTCAAAAAAAAAAGTACCAAAGTACTTAAAAGTATAAATCATGGTATAAAATCTATTTCAACTCTTACTCAGAATAAACAAAAGCAATGATAGTTCATTTTAAAAATTTGTTTAACCAAAACATTTCACGCTTTTTTTCTTTTAGATTTTTTAAATTTATTTATTTGACGGACAGAGATCACAAGTAGTCAGAGAGGCAGGCAGAGAGAGAGAGAGGAGGAAGCAGGCTCCCCGCTGAGTAGAGAGCCCAATGCAGGGCTTGATCCCAGGACCCTGGGATCATGACCTGAGCCCAAGGCAGAGGCCCAACACACTGAGCCACCCAGGCGCCCCCATTTCATGCTTTTTGAGAAACATTTGTATTATCTATAAATTCTTATAGATAGGACCACTGGAGATGTTTTTGATGTGCAGAATTCATGATGAAATCATGCCAATAGCATAGATGCCTATTTTGTCATTTTAAAAATCTTTTATAATCTTTGCTATATAGGAGCACTATTATAAGCATGTTACAAATATTAATTTGTTAATATTCACAACTCTATGAAATAGTTATTATAATGATCCCATTTTACAGATGAGGAAAGTTAGCCACCAGAAAGTTAAGTAACTTGCCCAATATCATACAACTAATAATTAGAACCAGGCTTTGAATACAGGCAATCTGACCCTGAACACATGCTCTTAACCATCACCATGCTGCCTGTTTTATATTTTTTAATTAAAAAAGTAAGGCACATAGAATGTTAGTACACCATTTTTAAGGACTTCGGCTTTTGGTCTAGGTGGCTTGGGAAGCCATTGGGGTTTTTTGAGAAAAAGAGTGGTATGATCTGACTTTAGTTTTAGAAGGATTATTAACTGTTGGAGAGGACAAAACCCAAAGCAGTGACACTCTTTTTAGTGAAGTTCATGGTGGTTCTGGTCAGTGTGGTAGTGGAAAATATAATGAGAAGTCGTTGGTTTCTCAATGTATTTTGAGGGCTAGCTGATGGATTGGATGTGGGATATAAAAGAAAGAGAGAAATCAGAGATGGTGCTCGAGTTTGGGGCTGAGCAAACAAAAGTTTGTAGTTACTATTTAATGAGTTGGCAAGAGATTTTGTTTGTTCTTGCAGTAGGGCATGGTTTGCTAAAATTTAGAGTTGTATTTTAGACAACTTCGAGATGCCTATTGGACTTCCAAGTGGACATGGAGGTAAAAGAGATATAGGAGTCTGGAGTTTTGGCAAGAATTATTGTGGGAGATATATGTTTGAGAGTTCTCAGTGGGTAAATGGTATTTAGAGCCATGAAACTGGAAAAGACTCCCAAGGGAGTGGGTCCAAGAGAAGTCCAAAAACTGGGCTTCAGGAAAAACAAGCAGAGGGATTAAAACAGAAAGGCCAATGATACAGAAGAAAAAAATCTGGAGAATATGGAGTCTTGGGATCAAAGTGAACAAAGCATTTTGAGGAAGATAGTGGTCATTTCTGTCAAACACCATTAACAGGTCAAATATGATGAGGATAAAGAATTGATCACTTGGGTTTAGTGATATAGAAATCTTTAGTGACCTTGACACACGCACATACACACACACACACACACACACATTGGTATATATGTCTTTATATAAGGAAAAATAAAGCAGAAAAATCAGTAGAAAGAAGAACATGGAAGTTTATAACCACAATTAACAGTGCTTATAGCTGCACATTAGGATTATAGATGATTATTTTTTTTCTTGTTACAAAAAATATACAGATTACTTTGCACAGTTTCCTTCTGTAAGCATTTCCAACTTCATTATAAATGTTGTTCTCTTTTAGTAGCTGAATGTTTAGTTCTCTTAAGTGACCTACCACCAAATTAGAAGGGGTGAAAAAGAAAGAAAGAAGTCCTCTAACTTCAATGATACAGTGATCATCAAAAACACATCAAATGGATCCTTTAAACACATTAATTTTAATGGGATGATATTCCTGGAATTCTCACACGGTGCCCTGGGATACAATTGCCACATTTTTCCCTACTAGGCCCAGAAATCATTTCCAGGCCTATCAAATACAAGAGCCATTACTTCTGCCTTGAAAAAAGAAACCCCTGGAAAGTGTCTCTTTGCATAAATTTCCTTGTTTTTAGGTTTCAGTTGTAGACTGATACACACTGCCCGAGACTTAACCAGAGAAGCCTGGCTTCCTGTCATATTTTAAGCTGCTCAGCTCTTTGTCAGCTCACAAGGGCAGATGCACTCAACCATTTATCACACTCCTCTAACAATAGCTTTGGCAAATTCAGAGGGCTGGACCATCTCCATTTGTAACAAATCCAATTCCTGGTCGTCAGCAGCATTTTGACTCCTCTTGGCAGATACTCTTGGCTCTGAGGAATCCTTGGGAAATATGGCTAGCAGAGGCAGCTGCCAAAATTACACAACTGCTCAGGAAGTAGTTGGTCAATGACCCATCTTTGGGAATTGCCTATAGAGCAAGGAAGCACGTATGGAATTTAGAGTAAAAGGGAAGTGTCTAGAGTACACTTAAATATAAAATTTACCTAATTCATTTTAAAGATCTTATAATTTCTCATTTTATACTTTAGAGTGACATAATACTCAACTAGAATGTATGCCTTTTGTTCTAAATCTCTCTATAGCTAGTCATCTATTAATCTGGTATGGCAATTACTAATGTTAGAATAATAGCATCAATTCCTCTAACTTCCACTTCAAAATCCAATGACAACTGTCAACTGAAATGCATAGTGAATTCAATGAGTGGCAGATAAGATAAACATGGGATATATTGTTGTAATTACTTAATGCCCCCTATTCTGAGGCAGTAGCATAATTCTAATAGGAATTACAGTGTTCTGCCCAGTTTTCTTCTTCTTAATATCTAATCCTCTCAACATCAGATCTACCTACCACTGTCTACCAGGCTCTAAGTTATCCGAGACCTGATTCTGACCATGTTCCCTCACCTCTAGGCCAGATATACCTCCATGGGGTTGAAATGTCACAGGAAACCTTGGGGATCTAAGCTTCTGGGAACTAAGTCCCATCCTGGCATGGCTGTGTCTGTAAGTTGCCTTTCCCTGCTCAATACATTTCCAACTGGTTTCTCCAATGACCACATATTGTTTCCTATTTCAAAATTTCTCCATTATGGGGGGTGCCTGGGTAGCTTAGTTGGTTAAGCATCCTACTCTTGACTTAGGCTCAGGTCATGATCTCAGGGTCGGGAGATGGAGGCCTGTATTCCTGCTTATGATTCTCTCTCTCCCTCTTCCTCTGCCCTTTGCACCCACCCTCCTCTTAAAAAAAAAAAATTCTGGGGTGCCTGGGTGGCTCAGTGGGTTGAGCCGCTGCCTTCAGCTCGGGTCATGATCTTAGGGTCCTGGGATCGAGTCCCGCATCGGGCTCTCTGCTCAGCGGGGAGCCTGCTTCCCTCTCTTTCTCTCTGCCTGCCTCTCCGTCTACTTGTGATTTCTCTCTGTCAAATAAATAAATAAAATCTTAAAAAAAATTTCTCCATTGTGGTGTGACTTTCTGCTAAGTTTTCTCCGCCATAAAGTTTATTGCCCCTCTTCCAGTGTCCCAGAAGAAGCTACCTGCTGCCTAAGAGGAAAGAACAGAAACGGAAGAGTGATTTTTCCCCCATATCCTAGAGCCCTTAAAACTACCCTTGTGACAGAGTCAGCATCTACTGCAAAGATAGAAAAAAGAAAAAAGGCAAAATCTGAGTTTGAAAAAGCTCAGGCTGCAAAAGAAAGCAAAATCTGAGCTGAGACATAGACTATTCATTCTAGAAAAAATTGGCTATCATGGGAAGGAGACTGGTGATAAATAGGAAAATGAACTGCTATAAACCAGAGTTGAAGGTGAAAACAAACTCTAGATTAGCAACCCCAGGTGATGGCAAGTGTTGTGATAATGGGACTTGATAGTTGTCATAATATTGGAAGTTCAGTGGAACTCCTGTGCCCTCTTGGACTAAGCTAACACCCAAGTGAAAACATAATAAACCAATATAGGAGCCCCAGTGCACATCTCCCTGACATTTGGTATTGGTGGACATTGAGTGTTTGACAGTCTGGCGATACATCACCACCTTTGTGGCTTAATTTGCATTTTCCTAATTATTAATGAGGCTGATATATATACACACATATATATGCCATTTGGATAGCATCTATTTAAGTACATAGTCTTTTGACTGTTTTTAGTTTGATGTTTAAATTGTTGTATTTAAAAAAATACGTACTATATATGTGAATCTGTTGTTATTTATTTGTATTGCATATACAGTCTCCCTTTCTGGGAACTTGTTGTTAGTTTCTTTCTGGAATCTTTTGATGAACAGAAATTCTTAATTTAGTTTATGAGTTTTATCATGAATTCAGAAAGATATTGTCCTATAAATTCTAAACTCTAAAACCTTTATAGATTTGCCTTTCACATGGAAGTCAGGAATTGATTTGTCACTGATTTTTCAATGTAGTAGAATGTAGGTGTCCAGTCTCATCTTTAAAATGTTTATACAACTGTCCCAGCACCATTTATTTAAAAAATAAAACCCCTTCCTTATATGTCTAGATTGTCCAGCTTCATTGGTCTGCTTGACTATTTCTGGGCCAATAATAGTTTGGAATATGGTACTTTAAAGTATCTCTTAGTATCTTAAAGAGAAAGTTCTTCTGGGGAGTGTCTGGATAGCTCAGTTGTTTGAGTGTCCAACTCTTGACTTCAGCTAAGGTCATAATCTCAGGGTCATGAGATCAAGCCCTGAATTAGGCTCCATGCACAGCACAGAGTCGGCTTGAGATTCTCTCGATCCCTTTCCCTCTGCACCTCCCCAAGCTCATGCTCTCTTTTTCAAATAAATAAAGATATATATCTATAGATATAGATAGATAGATATAGATATATCTCTATAGATATAATATATCATTTTAAAAAGCAAGTTCTTCTCTTTTACTATTCACTAACAGTCAATTGATGTTGAATTTTATCAAATGCTAAAAAAAAAAAAAAAAAAAACCAAATGCTTTTTCTGCATCTATTGAGGAAACACATTTTTTCTCCCTCTCTCTGTTAATGTGATTGATTGGTTTTCTAATGTTAAATGAAGTTTGTGTGGTTGGATAAACTCAACTTGCTCATTATGTATTATTTTTTAATTTATTGCTGGACACAGTTTTCTAGTATGTGTATCTAATACTATAAATTTTCCTCTAAGTACTACTTCAACTGCATTCCACAAGTTTTAATATGCAATGTTCACTTCTAGATATTTTCTCATTTTAATTGTGTTTTATTTTTTAATACATTATTTGCTATATGTATTCTTTTTTTATGATGTCCAATTAGCCAACATATAGCACATCATTAGTTTTTGATGTAGTGTTCAATGATTAATTAGTTGTGTATAACACCCAGTGCTCATCATCCCACATGCCCTCCTTAATGCCTATCACTCAGCTACCCCCATACCCCCACCCCCTCCCTTTTGCAAGCCCTCAGTTTGTTTCCCAGAGTCCAGAGTCTCTAACGGTTTATCTCCCTCTCTGATTTCTTCCCATTGTTTTCCTTACCTTCCCCTGTTGTCCTCTGCTCTATTCCTGATGTTCCACATATGAGGGAAACCATATGATAGTTGTCTCTCTTTGGTTCACTTATTTCATTTAGCATAATCTTCTTCAATTCCATCCATGTAGATCCAAATGGCAGATATTCATCCTTTCTGATGACTGAATAATATTCCACTGTATATATGAACCACATCTTCTTTATCCATTCCTCTGTTGAAGGGCATCTCATCTCCTTCCACAATTTGGCAATTATGGGCACGGCTGCTATGAACATTGGGGTGCATGTGCCCCTTCTTTTCACTAGTTTTGTACCTTTGGGGTAAATACCTAGTGATGCAATTGCTGGGTTATAGGGTAGCTCTATTTTTAGAGCTTGAGGAACCTCCATACTCTTTTCCAGAGTGACTGTACCAGTTTGCATTCCCACCAACAATGTAAGAGGGTCCCCTTTCTCCACATCCTCTCCAACACTTGTTTCCTTTCTTGTTAATTTTTGCCATTCTAACTGGTATAAGGTGGTATCTCATTGTGGTTTTGATTTGAATTTCCCTGGTGGCTAGTGATGTTGAATGCTTTTTCATGTGTCTGTTAGCCATTGGTATGTCTTCTTTGGAGAAGTGTCTATTCATGTCTTCTCCCCATTTCTTGACTGGATTATTTGTTTTTTGGGTGTTGAGTTTGAAAAGTTCTTTATAGATCTTGTATACCAGTCCTTCATCTGTAGTATCATTTGCAAATACCTTCTCCCATTCCACGGGTTGCCTCTCAGTTTTGTCGACTCTTTCCTTTGCTCACAAAAGCTTTTTATCTCAACGAAGTCCCAAAAGTTCATTTTGGCTTTTGTTTCCCTTGCCTTTAGAGACAGGTCTTGAAAGAAGTCGCTGTGGCCAATGTTGAAGAGGTTACTGCCTGTGTTCTCCTCTAGGATTTTGATGGATTCTTGTCTCACATTTAGGTCTTTTATCCATTTTGAGTTTATCTTTGTGTATGCTGTAAGAGAATGGTCCAGTTTCATTCCCCTGTATGTGGCTGCCCAATTTTCCCAACACCATTTGTTGAAGAAACTGTCTTTTTTCCATTGCATATTCTTTCCTGCTTTGTCAAAGATTAGTTGAGCATAGAGCTGAGGGTCTATTTGTGGGTTCTATATTCTGTTCCATTGATCTGATGAATTAGTTTAAATTGTGCCTCCAAATTTTCAAATATATTGGAATTTTCTAGTTATCTTTTAGTTTTTGCTCTCAAGCTTGAGGGTGCTGTAGTGAAAAATATTTTTACTTAAATCCTTCAAAATTTGAGAGATGCTTTATGTCTCTATTTATTCAATTTCTGTAAATGTTCCATGTGAACTTAAAAGAATACATAGTATTCTTTACAGAATACATTCCATACCTGTTAAGTGCTTCATTCTTGTATAAGAGCATTAGATTTTATTTGATAATTTTTTTGTTCAAATCTTCTAAATTCTTGGGCATTTTACTACTCTATCAGACAAGGTTTGTTAAACCTGCAGTCTCCCACTGTGACTGTAGGTTTACATATTTCTCCTTATAGTTGTCACTTTTTGCTGTAATTTAGGCTGTGGTTTTTGAAGCATACAAATTAAGAACTGCTAAACATTCCTAGTAAATTGAACTTTTATCACTTGAAATACTCCTCTTTATCCCTAGTAACACTTTTTATTATCACTTGATATTAATAAAGCAACACCAACTTTCTTTGGGTAGGCATCACATGGGATATATTTTTCCCTACTTTTAGTTTCAATTTTTTGGTATGTTTATAAATTAGATGTGTGTTTTGTGAACACCATATTGTTTTGGTTATTTAATTCACAATGACAATCTTTTTCTTTTAATTGAAGTATTTGATCTATGTTTATTTTTAATATAATTATTGATATATCTCAGGTTAAATCTACCACTTCCACTTTTTTGGTCACATTTAAAATATATTTTCTTTCTTCACCTTTCTTGCCTTCTTTTGGATTGGTTCTTCTTAATTTTTCTACTTTTTTCCTCTGTTGGTTTGAAAATTACACATTTTTAAAATTCCCCTTGGGATTTTCCTAGAGATTACAAAACCCATATTACAGTCCAGTGTCAAGGTGCTTCTTGCCTTTCTCCAAGACAATATAAAAATCTTAGAACATGAACACTATTACTTGCCTCCCAACTTAAATATTGTTGGTAGCATGTACTTTAATTCTTTCCATCTCTTAGTCCCTCAAGAATTGCTATTTAATATAATCATTATTTCATGATTTTCACAGCATTTATGTGCATTTACTCATGTATTTTTCAATTTTATTGCTATTGATTATATCTTGCATCTCTGACCATCCATCAAAAATTATCTTCCTTCTGCCCATGAACACCCTTTTGTATATCTGTTAGTGCAGATCTGCTGATAATTCTTGCAATTTTTGTTTAACTTAAAAATGTTTTTATTTCACCTTCATTTTTGAAGGGTATTTCCCGTGGATATAGAATTATAGGTTATTAATTATTTTCTCTTCACACTGAAAATGTCAGTCCATTGTCTTCTGAATTCCATTATTTCTGTTGAAAAATCTGTTTTAAGTCTAATTGTTGTTCTTTGAAGATAGTTTGTATTTTTTTTTTTTCTAGTTGCCATAATGGCTTTTACATCATTGGTTTTCAAGCAGTTTTCCTATGATGTGCTTTGATACAGATTTCTTTTTATTTGTTCTGCCTGGCTTTTATTGGGCTTCTGATATATATGGATTGATACTGTTTGTGAACCTGGAAAATTCACATACATTGTTTTCAAATGGCTTTCCTCTCATCATCTTTCCACTCTCCTTCTCAGACTTCAGGTGCATTTTTCTAAGACCTTCTTAATGGATCTTCTATGTATTTTACCTTCTTGCATTGTTTCCTGTCCTTTTGTAGTTTTTTTTCTTGATATTTTATTCTGGACTCTCTTCCAGTCAGCTCTCTAACTTGCTAAACACTACCCTTGAATTCTTTAGTTCGGCTGCTGTATTTTTTAGTTGTAAAATTTATGTGTTCATTTAAAAAAAATTGAAATGTCCCTTTTAATGATTTTCAGTTTTCTGTGAAAATTCTCAAACTTGTATTTTATTTTTTGATCATAGATATTTTAAAATTTATATCTGATAATTCTAATACCTGAGGCTATCTGTGGTGCTGTGTCTATTATCTCATTTCTGGTGATTCTTGTTCATATTGTCTTGACTTCTAAGCTTATCACTTTGGCCAGATATTGTATTTTTTTTTTTTCAGATATTGTATTTTAAAAAGTTTAAAGGAGGAATGACTGGGTGGCTCAGTTGGTTAAGCATCTTCCTTCAGCTCAGGATCCCAGGCTCCTGGGATTCAGTCCCACACCTGGGTCCTTGCTCTGTAGGTTGCCTGCTTCTCCCTAAGCCTGCCTCTCTCTCTCTCTCTCTCTCTCAGGAATAAATAAATAAATTATGAAAATCTTTAAAAAATAAAATTTAAAAAAATAGGAAGTTCAAAAGAATATGATATATAGGAAATTGATGAAAAAGTAAATCCTAAGAGTTCTTACTATAAGCAGAATTTTTTTTCTCTTTCCTTCTTTTGTATTTATAGGGCATAATGAATGTTAGCCAAGCCTATTGCAACAATCATTTCACATTGCATGTAAATCAAATCATCATGCCGTATACCTTAAGCTTACATGTGCTGTATGCCAATTATTTGCCAATAGAACTGGAAAAAAATTTTAAAGGAAATAATTGGACTACAAAGACAATGTTGTCTTATACCAGAGAGCAGTTTTATTTCCTACTTTCAGGTATCTGGAGGCATTTATAGAATTGGGGTCATCACAGTCCAGTGTTAGATGCTGAGATTTTTTTCAGTCACCCCCATGGCTCAAAGTTCACTTATAATCCATAAAGACTTGTGTTTACTATTATCTGTTTCTATATAATAAGTATGGTGAAATTTAACAGCTTAAAGCAAAAAACATTTTATTCATTTGCCTGCAATGTAATCAGACAGACCTTGGTGGGGAGTTTTTTCTGTGCTCTGGCTTTGGCTAGGACTGCTCTGCTGGAGCTGGCGGATTTGCTTCCAAGATGGCCTCACTGACCTGCTGTTAAGTTGGTACGGGCTCTGGTTGAGAGCTCCATGAGGGCTGTTGACTGGGATCTCTTCTCCATGTGGCTTCTCCACGTGACTGGGTGAGGAGCCCCAGTATTTGATAATCTCAGGATAGTTATATTTCTTAAGAGGTGGCTGACATAAACCAGACTGCAAAAGCAGAAACTGCTGAGCCTTTTTAGGATTTAAGATACAC
Organism: Neogale vison; assembly: GCF_020171115.1. Classification (NCBI taxonomy): domain Eukaryota; kingdom Metazoa; phylum Chordata; class Mammalia; order Carnivora; family Mustelidae; genus Neogale; species Neogale vison. The sequence continues at coordinate 69,350,111 of NC_058094.1, forward strand.
CATTACTATTCTGTCACATTCTTCTGTTTAAATTAGGTCTGAGAAACAGTCCAGATTCAAGAGGGCCATACAAAGACATGACTACCAGGGAATACGGTTTATGGAGGACCACAAAAGTAATAGTGAGCCACAGATGATTTACTTCCATTTTTCCCTGTGTCCTGGAGTATAGCACTGCAGAGTCTAAACAGAATTGCAGGACTCCCATACTTGTCAGGTAGCCCCCCAGATTTTTCTCCTTTCTCTGTAGAGTCCTGCTCAGCCTCTCAGCTGCCCTTCTTCCTTATCATGACCTAATCAGCAGTAATTCTTTAATCTCAATTGCTTTTTTAAGATGTATATATATAAAAATACAACTTTTTCCAGTTTTTCTAGTTTCTCTCAGTGGAAGGCAGAACCAATCAAAATTACTTTGTCGGTGATAACCAGGAACTCCTGGTTATCTTTTATGTCTCCATTACCTCCTTCATGTACAGTCGACCCTTTGAACAATGTCAGGGTAAGGGGTGCCGACCTCCCACACAGTCAAAAATCCATGTATAACTTCAATTCCCCCAAGCCTTAACAACTAATAGCCAACTGTTGACAGAAGCCTTACTGATAACATAAACAGTCAATTTTTACTGTATTTTTACAATAAAATAGAGAAAGAAAATGTTGTTAAGAAAATAAAGAGAAGATAGATTTACAGTACGGGGCTATATTTACCTAAAAAAGAAAAATCCACATAAAAGTGAACCACCAGCACAGTTCAAATGCATGTTGTTCAAGGGTCAACTGTGGATGTTAATGACATAAAAGGCTATATACCACTGTTATATAAATGGCCCCAAAATTGCCTCTATGTATTGTTTATTTCTTTATGCAAGCTGAGACCCATTAGCTCAAAAGCTGAGCAGAGTGAAACTCAAATTTTTACACATTCAATTATTTTTAAAATACCCCCAAAGAAACAGATTATCACCCTTTTAGAGCCTACTCACTTTATATCCTGCAAGACCTCACCCTACATGTGGGAGCCACTGATAAGATAGAGGCTTATGGTTCTGAGACCCCAAGCTGCCATGGCCCTCTGGAGCTGTCTGACTCAGAGATTTCCTGCTATGCTCCTGAGTGATATCGCCCAGACATGCAAGCCCCCTTTCCAATGTTCTTGCCACCCCCCTCTCTGAGTTCCCTTGTCCCCTCCCCTTCTGAGGGTAGTTCCCAAGCTGTAAGCCTCTGGATGGTCTCGTGCTGTGAGGGTCTTCCCCTCACAAGCAATCCTGTTTGAGCTACACCCAATAAATCTGGTTGTGTGTTATTGCCTCTCATGGTCATCTCGTTTCTCTTGATCAGCCCCCAAATCCCTTGAAACCTTGACAAACACTTTCATGCATTTCTACCCAGTACATTTTCCTTCCCCACAAGAAACTCAATACAGTCTGCGGCTGAAAGAAATCAGGAACAAGAGTGTTAGTGGGGCTCAAGGAAGAGAGCCACTGGGTGAGGACTAGTGCAGATTTCCTCCAAAAGGGACAGAATAGAAAATTCAGGGCGCCATTTAGCTTCAAATTGCAAATAATGATGCCAACACTGCCCTGCCATGTAATTATTTCTGGAACACCTGCTGCCATAGTATATGATTCAAGTATTCTGCCACCGAGGCACCCAGGCCCTCTGAAGGCCACATTACACAGTCCTATGATTTCCTCACATTTGCAGATGGAATAGAACAGCTCACCCCGGCAATTGTCAGGGTGTTCTCTAGTTCTCTGTGATCCACAGTCACATTCGTGATTCGAGACAGATGGCATGAGATAACAATAGGAACCATAAATGATGATCTGTTTTAGAGAATTGATCCCCCCCATATAAAACCAGATGGAGAGTCAAGTACTGACCTCTAGTGGCAGTCAAGGCAGTGATACCACTTTATGGCAAATAATCTTGAGTTTTTATCAGACTATATAATGACTTTTTGAGGTATTATGCTTGAGTATTTTTTTTAACAGGAGACTTAAAAATACTTAATATTTGAGAAGTTTAAATGCCAATCGATAACTCTTTTATATAGTTTTCTGGTTACAGTAATTTTCTAAGATTAATTTTAAGAACCAGGTTTTATCCTTCCTGATCAGGGGCAATAGACTGGAATATTTGTATAAATATTGTAGATATATGTATACAAAGTGTCTGATATTAGAAGTATTTCTTTATACCAATCATAAAAGTACTGCTTTAAGGACTAAGGACCTGATATTCTGACACTAGTCAGCCACTGCAAACCTTCAAGCCTTTAGCAGGCCACTAAGATCTCTGTGTGTTACATTTTATTAAATGTGTTTTTCTTACCAGCCTGTAGCTTGCTCAGAATCTGAGAGTTGCATACAACTTAACATCTCTATATTTGGCTCAGGTTTCCAACAAAAGTTTCTGGACCTGTAACCTAGTACTATGTTTCTTGAGAAAATTTTTGCATTCTTGTTTTTTTTGTTTTTTGTTTTTGTTTTGTTTTGTTTTGTTTTGTTTTTTTAAAGCTAGCAATCTTTACTGAATTCTGACATCAAAGGAGAAGACTGAGATGTAGAAGAAACAGCCATACAAACTCTTGTCTCCTTCTTCCAACAGCAGCGCCACCACTGACTGGTTCTAGTCAAAGCCCTCAGCAGGCACTTGCTATCTACAAGCCTTCCACCTACTGTCAGACAGCTCAAATGCTGGTGATAGCGAATTGTGTCAAGGCTGCAGACAGTTCTTGGCAATTTCCAGTGGTGGTCCAGGCTGGTAGTTCTTGTAGGTTCCCCTGTGTCTTTATCTTCTAGGTTTCTCAATGCAAAAATATATAGCATAACTCCCTGATACATCTTTGTGTTAAGCACTCACTTTCTTGTTTTCCCTAAACCTGTCTTTTAAACTTACCAGTACCTATTTTTCCAGAATGCCAGCCACACTGACTTAATTTCCTTAACTGCACGGGTCTGACCCTTGTGGTTATACACTTGAGTGCAAGACCGCTCAAATCAAATGATTCAATTCTATAAATATTTTGGATATCCTGCCATGCCCTCAAGTTAGTCTTCCATTGCTTGTACTCCCATTTCTGGGATACCCAACATTGCTCCAAAAGATTGCACAACCATGCAAACTGGGGCCAATAAAGACCTACACTTTTCTGCCTCAGCTGATCTTCTATGCTACTTGTCAGTCCTTTTGCTTGGCCTCAATAAACTCCCTCTCAAGTGGCAGTTATACCAGGTTTTACATCTTCTCTTTGATTCCTCTTCCTCATCGCTCTCAACAAGAAACCTCATTCCCTACTTCAAGATGATGAGGGAGCACGGGGCTGGCTGAAGACAAAACAAAAGCTGGCGCCTTGCACCCCCCCCCTCTCCATCCGCTCCCCCTCTGTCATATGTGTAGCATCCCTCAGGCAGCCCTGACTGCCATGAACAATAAGCAAATAGTTAACTTGCGGAGCTCACAATCCTGCTAGGGAGGAGTCTCCCTTGGCTTACAAATGTCCTAAATCTCACTAACAAAGGCGATTGATAGCAGGATTGTGACATCCCACCAAAAAGTCTCCCAGCTATCTTAATGTTAATAGCTGGTCTAAAGACAACATTGATCAAGCCGCAAGGGCAAGGCCTCCGGTAGGCCTCTGACATCCTGGCACCTTGTAGGCCCTCTTTAGCATATGAAAACTCCGTTGAAACCTCCCTTCCCCTAACCTTCCCCCAACTGCAGGATACATAATCTGCCATCCCTCACAGCCGGGGGCAGCTGCATCTCTGCCTGCCCACGGGTCCTGTCCCCGTGCTCTAATAAACCACCTTTTTGCACCAGAGACGTCTTAAGAATTCTTTCTTTAGCCGTCGGCTCCGAACCTCACCCCACCGAACCCGACCTAGGTTCGAGAACTTCATCAAAGAGAAGTTAAAAAAAAAAAGTTCATTAGAAGAAAATAATTCTGCATGATTGTGCCATCCTTCCCTCTTTTTTTTTTTTTTTTATCTGAAGAACATCTTCTCTTTAGGATTAACCTTGCCAGTGTTTTCTAGGATCTACCTGTTCATCTTCCCAAAACCTGTTCCATCAGTCACCAATCCTACCCACCACCCCCCAACTCCACTATCTTCATTAATGTCTTATTTGTCTTCAGCAAGCAAACATGCCCCATCATTTTTTTTAAAGGAAAACTATATTTATGTCCTCGCCTGTCCTTCAAATCATTGAATTATCTCCTCCTTCCCTTCTTTGTAATACTTCTTTGAAGCATAGTTTACACAAAAAGGTTGCATTCTCAGTGTCTACTGACTCTTCAACCCACTGTAATCTGATTTCTAGTTCTCTACTTGCTCTCTATTCCATCATCCTATCCATGGGCTGTTTTTAGCCCTCATTCTATTTGTCCTTTCTATAAGTTTTGTTGACCACACCTTCTTTTCCCTTGGTTTCCAGGATGACTTCCTGATTCTTGCCCTATCCTGACTGGGAGACTAGACAAGGCAGCAGACAAATGTGGGTTCCTTGGGGCCAAGATTGGCAGGAGTATTACCCAAAGGACCAGTGCTCCAAAAGCAAGCTAGTATTCAAACACCAAGTAAGGATAGGGCAGACGAAGAACTGGGAAGCCAGGAGCAGGCGCTCGAGAGTTAAGTGGACATTGTCACATACAGGATTTTATTCACTCTCAATAAACCAAAGGAGGGTCACTTCTCATAAAAAAGGACCAGAAACAGAGTAGACAGTCTGACTGTGTTGCTACAGTCATCCATGTTTATCATTTCTTCTGTGCTCCCTAGTTAAATCAGTAGTTTTCAACATTTGATGCTCAGAATCATCTGTGAATGGGATGTTTCTAAAAACTCATGTGTCAGGCTTCTACTATTAGAGGTTTTAATTCTGTAGGTCTGGGACATCTGTATGCTTGCAAAACTCCACAGTTGATTTGGCTGTGTACTAAAGTTTGGTTTTGAAGTTCTACTGTTTAACACATCTTTCTTCCTCTCCTTTCCTTTCCTTTTCTTTTTTTTTCTTTTTTCTTTTTTCTTCCTCCCTCCCTTTCTCCCTTCTTCCCTCCCTCCCTCCCTTCCCTCCTTCCATCTTCTCCTCCCCACTTCCTTTCTCTTTCTTCATTCCTTCCTTAATTGTGCTTAAAAAAATCCATAACGTGAAATTACCATTTTGAGTACAGATCAGTAGCACTAGCTGTTCACCTTGCTGTGCAACAGAGCTCTAGACCTTTTTAACCTTGCAAAGCCGAAGCTGAAACTCTGTCTGTTGAATAACTTCCCGTTTTCTCCTCCCCTCTCCCAAACCCAGGAAACCACAGTTCTAACTTTGTTTCTATGAGTTTGACTATTAGGATAGAATTTTTTTTTTTTTAATGTAATACTGAATTGCCAATTTCCAAGCTATTTAACACTTTCTTAACAACTTTTTGGAATGCTATTATTTTTTGATGCTTTTTTTTTTTTCCCATGGTAGTTTAACATATTGTGTAATACTTATGGCAAAGCATTGAGTACACATATCATCATGTTGTGGCAATTTGATCTTTACTAAAACATGTGAAGCCTGCTCCTTTTGTTTTATATATTTTGACAGAAGTTATTTATTTTACAACTGAAAGTTTATACCTTTTGATCCTCTTTCATCCATTTTACTCCCATCTTTTGGCTCTGGCAACCACCAATTTGTTCTTTGTATCTATGAGTTTTTTCTTCTCTTTTTTTTTCTTTTAGATTCCGCATATAAGTGAGATCATAAAGAATTTGTTTTCCTCTGTGTGACTTATTTCACTTAGGATAATACCCTTGACTTTCTCCATATTGTTGTAAATGATGGAATTTCCTTCTTTTTTATGGCTTGATAATGTTCCATTGTATACATGCCACATTTTCTTCATTCATCCAACAGTGGGCACTTAGGTTGTTTCCATGTCTTAGCTACGCAAATAATGTTGCGATGATTAAAGAGGTGCATGTATCTTTTCCAAATGGTTTCTTCATTTCCTTCAGATAAATACCCAGAAATGGATTTGCTGGATCATATAGTAGTTATAGTAGTTTTATTTTTTGAGGGCCCTCTATTATGTATTCCATATTGATTATATCAATTTCCATTCCCACCAACAGTGTACAGGGTTCCCTTTTCTCAATATCATTACCAACACTTATCTTTTAGATCTTTTTTGTCTTTTTGATACTAGCCATTATGACAGGCATGCAGGGACATCTCATTTGGGTTTAAAAATGTTTTAAATAAATGTTTTAAAAAAATGTTTTATTGAGGTGTATTTGACACACAGTATTAGTTTCAGGTATACAGCATAGTGATCTGACAACTTGGTTATGTTATGCTATGCTCACCACAAGTATAGCTACAGTGCTATTACAATACCATGAACAAACATGTTTCCCTATAGTATGCCTTTCATCCTCATGATTTATTCCATAGCTGGAAGCCTCTACTCTCCCCTTCACCCATTTTGCCCAATCTGCCCCTCTACCCCCCAGCAACTATCCATTTGTTTTCTGTATTTATGGGTCTTTATCTCCTTTTGGTTTTTTGTTTGTTATTTGGTTTTGTTTTTTAGAGTCCACATATAATGAAATCACAGTATTTGTATTTCTCTGTTTAACTTATTTAACTAAACATAATATCCTCTAGGTTCATCCATGCTGTTGCAAATGGCAAGATCTTATTCTTTCTTATGGCTGAGTAATATTCCATTTTACTATCATATATACATATATACATTATATAATACATGCATATATACCACAATATATATATACATATATATCACATTTTCTTTATCTATTCATCTACTGATGAATACTTAGGTTGCTTCCATATCTTGCCTATTTCACATAAGTGTAATAAATAGAGGTGCATGTCTTTTCAAATTATTGTTTTCATTTTTTTAAAATAAATACCCAGTCATGGAATTGCTGGATCATATGGTATTTCTATTTTTAATTTCTTGAGGAAACTCCATACTGTTTTCCACATTAGCTACACCAGTTTACATTCCCACCAATAGTGTACAAGGCTTTTCTTTTTTCTATATCCTCACCAATACTTGCTATTTCTTGTCTTTTGTGTTCTAGCCATTCTGACTGGTGTTAGGTGATATGTCGTTGTGGTTTTGATTTGCTAATGATTAGTGTTGCTGAGCATCTTTTCATTCATGTGTCTATTGGCCATTTCTATGTCTTCTTTGGAAAAATGTCTTTTTAGGTCCTCTGCCCATTTATTATATCTGATTATTTGTTTTTTTTGGTGTAGTGTTATATAAGTATTTATGTATTTCAGATATTAACCCCTTATCCAATATATCATTTGTACCTTCTCCAAATCAGTAGGTTGCCCTTTCATTCTGTTGATGCTTTCCTTCCCCATGCAAAAATGTATTTTTCTATAGTCTCAGTAGTTAATTTTTGCTTTTGCTTCCCATGCCTAAGGAGCCATATGTAGAAAAATGGTGCTAAGGTCCACGTTAAAAAGATTACTGTCCATGTTTTCTTTTAGGAGTTTTATGATTTCACATCTTATATTTAAGTCTTTAATTCACTTTGAGTTTATTTTTGTGTATGGCTTGAGAAGTAGTCCAGTTTCATTCTTTTTCATGTAGCTGTCCAGTTTTCCCAGGACCATTTATTGAAGAGACTGTCTTCCCCATTGTATATTTTTGCCTCCCTTGTCATAGATTAATTGACCATATAATCATGGGGTTATTTCTGGGCTCTCTATTCTCTTCTCTTGATCTATGTGTATTACTTTTGTACCAGTACCATACTGTTTTGATTACTACAGCTTTGTAGTGTATCTTGAAATCTGGGACTGTGTAACTCCAGCTCTGTTCTTTCTCAAAATTGGTTTGGCTATTGGGGGAGAGGGGACTTCCGTAGTTCATATAAATTTTAGTATTATTTGTTCTAGTTCTATAAAAAGTTCTGTTGGCATTTTGATGGGGATTGCTCTCAGTCTGTAGACTGCTTTGGGTAGTATGGACATTTTAATCTAAGTATACTAGAAGTATTAATTCTTCCAGTCCATTAACATGGTATATCATTTTCTTGTTTTTTGTTTTTTAAGTAGGCTCCACACACAGCCCAGAGCCCAACATGGGGCTTGATCAGGGTCGTGAGATCAAACCCTAAGTGGAAATCAAGAGTTGGACACAACTGAGTGAGCCACCCAGGTGGTCCCCCATGAACATGGTTTATCTTTCCATTTGTTTGTGTCATCTTTAATATTTTTCATCCATGTTTTATCATTTTTAAAGTACAGGTCTTTCACCTCCTTTGTTAGGTTCATTCCCAGATTTGGATGGGATTTTTGATTCTATTTTAAATGGGACTGTTTTCTTAATTTCTTTCTGCTTTGTTATTGGGGTATCACTGTGGTTTTGATTTGTATTTTCCCAATAATTAGTGATGAGCTTTTTTTCTTATACCTGTTGGCCATCTGTATATCTTCTTTGGAAAATTGCTTAATCAGATCTTTTGCCCATTTTAAAGTTAGATTATTTGGTTTTTTTTTTGCTATTGAGTTTCATGTTTTCTTTATGTATTTTGGGGGATATTAATCCCTTAGTAGATATTTGCAAATACCCACTCTTTCATTAGGTAAGTTGCCTTTTCATTTTGTTGATGGTTTCCTTTGCTCTACAAAAGCTTTCTAATTATACGCATCCCACTTGTTTATTTTGCTCTAGTTGCTTGTACTTTTGTTGACAAATCCAGAAAGCATCACCAAGATCCAAGTCTAAGTGTTTACCACCTAAGTTTTCTTCTAGGCATTTTATGACTTTAAGTCGTACATTCAAATCTTTAATCCAATTTGAGGTAATTTTTGTATATGGTGTAAGACAGTGGTCAAGTTTCATTCTTTTGCATGTAGCTCTGTAGTTATCCCAGCACCATTCATTGAAGAGACTGTCCATTTCTCATTGTATATTCTTTCTTTTTTTGTTGTAAGTTACAAATTGGCCATATGTACCTGGATTGATTTTAGAGAGAGAGCATGCATAAACAGTGGGGCAGGGGAGGGTGGCAGAGAGAGGGAGAGAATCTCAAGTAGGCTCCACATCCAGTGCAGAGCCTGACATGGGACCTGATCTCACAACCCTGAGATCATGACCTGAGCCAAAATCAAGTGTCAGATAATTAACTGACACCCTTACACCCCTACCCAGATTTATTTCTGAGTTCTCTATTGTGTTCCATGAATCTGTGTTTGTTTCTATGCCAATACTGTACTATTTTAATTATTATAGCTTTGTAATATGGTTTGAAATCAGGAAGCATGATATCATCAGCTTTGTTTTCTCTCAAGATTGCTCTGGCTATTCTGTGTCTCTTGTGGTTCCATACAAATTTGAGGATTCTTTGTTCTATTTATGTGAAAATGCAATTAGGATTTTTGACAGGTATTGCACTGAACCTGTAGTTTGCATTGGATAGTATGGGCATTTTAGTAATATTAAACTTCCAATCTATAAACACAGAATATGTTCCCATTTACTTGCATTTTCTTTAGTTACTTTCATCAGTGTCTTACAATTTTCAGTGCATAGGTCTCTTACTTCATTGGTTCAATTTATTTCTATTTATTCCCTTCCTTTTGATGCAGTTGTAAATAGGATTATTTTCTTAATTTGTCTTTCCACTACTTTGTTATTAGTGTATAGAAACATGACTGACTAATTTTTCTATATTGATTTTGTTTTCTGCAACTGACTGAACTTGTTTATAAGTTCTAACAGTCTTTTGGTGGAGTCTGTAGGGTTTTCCCTATAAAATGTGTCATCTGCAAATAGTGACAGTTTTATTTCTTCCTTGCCAGTTTGAATGCTTGCCCTATCCCCCAATTGCCCTGGCTAGGACTTCCAATACTATGTTGACTAAAAGTGGGGAAAGTGGACATCTTTGTCTTGTTCCTGATCTTAGAGGAAAAGCTCTTAGCTTTTCGCCATTAAGTATGACTTTAGCTGTGCTCTTGTCTTATATGGCCTTTATTATGTTGTTCCATCTCCTCTACACCCATTTTGTTGAGAGCATTTATCATAAATGGATGAATTTTGTCAAATGCTTTTTTGCATCTGTTGAGGTTATATGATTTTTATCCTTCATTTTGTTAAATTTGGCTTATTTTATGTTTGCACTCAGAGTTTATCTTCAAATTGGGTTTGTAACATAAAGCTATTTTAACCTAATATTGAGAGTTCATATGACTCGTTTTCTGTAGGGTTTAATGACATATTATTCAAATCTGAAACACACTGACCTACCTCCCTGTGCAAGTCTATGCTTGTCAACATGGTTACAAAACTCTCATAATCATATCCTGGGTTACCTTTTATCTCATGTCCTCCACACACAGCTTGTATATTATGCACTGACACGGCCTCATTATCAGTATTTTTCCAAATACCCCATGGCCTTTTTCTCCATCTTTGCTTAGTCTGTTGTCTCTGCCTTGCATACCTATCCTTGCTAACATTACATTCTTTCCCCAACTTCTATCCTTTTTTTTGTCTAACTATTCATCTTTACTCATGCTTGAATTGTTAACTCAAAGCATTAACTCCTATGGAAAGACCTACTCTGAACTTCTTGTCTTTTCTCATTGCATTTTCTTCTATTTTTTCTCTCTTGATTACACTATATTATCTGTTTTATACCTTCTTAAATTAAGGCATGTTTTAGTCTTTTGTGGATCCAAGCTTAGCATATGCCTGCCAAAAAGAAATACTTATGAAATATTTATGGAATAAATGAATAAATAAGTAAACTAGAAAAACAACTTAGCATCATGTTTCTACAATACCCTCAGTTTCCTTTCAAGATGTGCTGAAGAGGGGGAAAAATCGTGTCTTTTACTTCAGGGAAGATTTCGTATTCACAAAATCCTGGAATTATCTGAACTAAACCAGCAAAATCTACAACAAGCTTCCGTTTCCCCACCCCAAACAGAGTTAATAAGAGTATCTATTTAGGTCTAGCATTAGACATATTATAGTTTTCTGTGCTACAGAATGCTAATTCTGACTGGTTGACAATTTGCAATTCTTTGAGTTGTGTGCCTTACTCAGGAAAAAAAAAAATGATACTCATTGAACAGCATTGTTATATGGATGGCCTTTTAAAAAGATTTTATTTATTTATTTGAGAGACCACAAGCAGAGGGGGGAGGGGTAGAGGGAGGAGGACAAGCAGACTCCAAGCTGCGCATGGAGCCTGATGCAGACTGAATACCAGGACCCTGAGACCATGACCTGAGCCAATGTCAGATGCTAACCAACTTAGCCACCCAGGTGCCCTATGGATGGTTTTTTAAATTGAGTAAATATTCTAATCAAAGTAATACACTTAATTTGTTTTAAGATCATGATCAGAAATAAACATTCATCCAATAAACTATCAAGTTCTTAATTGAGAAAAAATTTACATAATGTAAACAACCATTTATATCATGCAAATTTAACTATTCTGACCACTTTAAAATGTATAATCGGTGGTTTTAATACATTAGTACATTCACAGTGGTGTGCAAACATCACAATCTAATTCCAGATTATTTTTCATCCCCTAAAAAGAAACTCTGTGCCTCCTAATTCCTGCATATCCTGATTCCCTAACAACCAGTAAACTACTTTCTAATTCTGTGGACTAGATGTATGGATATTTCATATGAATCATAAAATGTGTTGTCTTTTATATCTGGTTTCTTTTATTTAGCACATTTCCACAGTTCATCCATATTGTAACAGGTAATCAATCAGTACTTCATTTCTTTTTATGACTGAATAATATTCTATTATATGGATGTACCACATTTTGTTTATCCATCCATCAGTTAGTGGACATTTGGATTGTTTTCATTTTTGGTTGTTATGAATAATACTAGTATAATGTTCATGTACAAGGTTCTGTGTAAATATGTTTTCAGTTCTTTTGGGACTAAGGCACACAACTGTTGGGTCATATGATAACTAACTTTTTGAGAAATTGCTAGACTATTTTTCACAGTGGCTGTAACATTTTTTTTAAAGATTTTATTTATTTATTTGACAGGCAGAGATCACAAGTAGGCAGAGAGGCAGGCAGAGAGAGAGAGGTGGAAGCAGGCTCCCTGCTGAGCAGAGCCCCCCAATGCGGGGATTGATGCAGGACTCGATTCCAGAGTAACAGGATCGTGACCTGAGCTGAAGGCAGAGGCTTTAACCCACTGAGCCACCCAGGCGCCCCTGGCTGTAACATTTTACATTCCTACCAGAAATGTACAAGGGGTCCAACTTCTCTATATTCTTCTCAATATTTTTTTAATGGTAGCCAACCTACTAAGAGTGAAGAAGTGGTCTCTTATTGGGGTTTTGATGTGCATTTTCCTGATAAGTAATGATTTTAATCTAGTAATTATTGGCCATTTGTATATCTCCTTTGGAAATATGTCCATTTTAAATCTTTGCCCATTTTTTAATTGTGTTGTCTTTTTATTGTTGAGTTGTAAGTATTCTTTATATATCCTGGATATTAAACATTTGTTAGATGTCTTATTTGAATATTTTCTACAGTTCTGTGAGCTGTCTTTTTATTTTCTTGATGGTGTCCTTTGGTGCACAACAGTTTTTAATTTTTAAAAAAAATCTTAAAAAAATTTTTTTTAAGATTATTTATTTATTTATTTGACACAGAGAGAGATCACAAGTAGGCAGAGGGGCAGGCAAGAGAGAGGGATAGGCAGGCTCCCTGTTGAGCAGAGAGCCAGATGCGGGACAGATCCCAGGACCCTAAGATCATGACATGAGCTGAAGGCAGAGGCTTAACCCACTGAACCACCCATGTACCCCAACAGTTTTAAATTTTGACGAAGTCCAGTTTATCTGTTTTTTCTCTTGTGTCATATTTTTAAAAACAGTTGCTTAATCCAAGGCCTTAAAGATTTGTTCCTCTTTTGTTCTAATTTTTGTAGTTTTAGGGCTTTGATGCATTGTGAGGTAGAAGATCGAAATCATTTTTTTACATGTGGATATCTAGTTGTGCCAGCATATTTGTTGAAAAGATTTTTCTTTTTCTTATTGAATGGTTTTGACATCCTTATGAAGATTCACCTGACTATAGATGTATGGGTTAATTTCTGAACTTTTAATTCTATTCCATTGATTTATGTATCTGTCTTTAGGCCAGTACCATACTGTTTTGATTACTGCAATTTTGTGATAAGTTTTGAAATCAGAAAGCGTTGAGTCCTTCAACTTGATCCATCCTTTTCAATATTCTGTTTTGTTATTCTGGGTTCTTTACATTTCACTTCCATGTGAATTTTAGGATCAGTTTATCCAATCCTGCAGAAATGTAGTTGGAATTTTGATAAGATTGCATCAAATATGTAGATTCATCTTAATTATATTTAGTCTTACAATCTGTGAACATGGGATGTCTTTCCATGTATTTAGGCCTTTAATTTATGTCAACAACGTTTTATAGTTTTCAGTGTAAGTCTTTTACTTCCTTGGTTAATTTTTTTTCCTAAGTATTTTATTCTTTTAGATGTTATTGTGAATGAAATTCTTTTCTTAATTTTATTTTTGGATTGTGCTGGCATGTAGATTTTTGTATATTGAACTTAAGTCCTAAAACTTTGCTGAACTCATTTGTTAGTTCTAATTGTGTGTGTACATGCACACTAACATGTATTCAGTACGTTTTTCTATGTATAAGATAATGTCATCTGTGAATAGAGATAGTTTCCTTCCTTTCCTATCTGGACTCCTTTTATTTCTTATTCTTGCTGAATTGTCTTAGTATAAATTCTAATACACCATTGAAAGAAGTAATGGGAGAAGACATTCCTATATTGGTCCAGATCTTTGGGGGAAAGTTTTCAGTTTTTAACACTTAAATATGATGATAGCTATGAGTTTTTTATAGATGCCCCTTATCAAGTTGAGAAAATTCCCTTCTGTTGCTAGTTTGTTGAATATTTTTGTCATGAAAGGTATTGGGTCTTGTCAAAAGCCTTTTCTGCATCTATCAAGATGAATATGCATTTTTTCTTTTTCTTTCTTTTTTTTATGATTTCTTTGTTTAATTTAAGGAGAGAGGGAGTGAGCAGGAGGAGAGGTAGAGGAAGGAGGAGAGAGAAAATCTCCAGCAGACTCCCTGCTGAGCATGTAGCCTGATGTGGGGCTGAATCCCAGATCCCTGAGATCATGACCTGAGTGAAAATTAGGAGTTAGATGCTTAACGGACTGAGCTGCCCAGGTGCCCCATTCTCTATTAATCTGGTAAAATACATTGATTTGCATATATTGACCCAACTTTATATTCTTAGAATAAATAATACTTGTCATAGTGTATCATCTTTTTAATATGTTGTTGAATTCTGTTTTCTAGTATTTTCTTGAGGATTTCTGCATCTATATTCATAATATTTATAGTCCTGTCACTTTCTGGTAATGTCTTTAACTTTATTATGAGGGTAACCCTGGCTTTATAGAAGAAGTTAGGGTGTGTCCTCTCTCCTACTTTTTTGGAAGAATTTGAGAAAGGATTATTGTTATTTCTCCTCCTTCTCCTTGGTAGAAATCACCAGTGAAGACACCTGGATCAGGACTCTTCATTGTTGGATATTTTTTTGAATATGAACAAAGTCTTTACATTTTATAGATCTACTTAGATTTTCTATTTCTTCTTGAGTGAATTTATTAGTTTGTGTGTTTCTAAGAATTTGTTCATTTTATCTAGGTTGTCTAATTTTATTGGTAAGCAATTGCTCATAGTATTCTTTATAATTTTTTTTCTTTCAAGGTCAATTGTAATGTCCCTGTACTTTTATTCCTTATTTTAGTAATTTGAATTTTCTCTTTTTCTTGGTCAGTTTAGGTAAGATTTGTCAATCTTGTTGGTGTTTTGAAATAACCAGCTTTTGGTTTTGTGGATTTTCTCTTTCTTCTAGTCTTTATTTCATTTGTTTTCACTCTAATATTTACTAGTCTTATTTTCCCTCATGCTTTTGGTCTAATTTGTGATTCTTTTTCTAGTTTCTTAAAGTTGAAGTTTAAGTTATTTGATATCTCTGTTCCTTTTTAATGTAGGCATTTATCATTCTAAATTCCCTTCTGAGAATTACTTTCATGGCATCCCATAAGTTTTTGTTTTCATTGATCTCAGAGTATTTCCCAATTTCCCATGTGATTTCTTCTTTGATGCATTAGTTATTTAGGAGTATATTGTTTAATTTCTACATGTTTCTGATTATTCCAAATTTCCTTCTGTTATTTATTTCAAATTTTATTCCATTGTAGCCGAGAACATACTTTGATTCAAATATTTCTGAATTTATTGATACTTGTTTTGTGAACAAACATATGGTTTAACATGGAAAATATTCCATGAGCACTTCTGTTATGGGGTGGATTGTTCTGTAGATGTTCAATGGTTCTAGTTGGTTTATGGTATTGTACAAGCCTTGTGTTTCCTTGCTGATCTTCTGTCTAGTTGTTCTGTTCACTATTGAAAGTGAGTTATTGAAGTGTCCAAATATTACTGTTGAACCATCTGTCCCTCCCTTCAATTCCATCAGTTTTTTCTCATGTATTTCAGGGCTCTGTTGTTAGGCACATATATGTTTCCAATTGCTATATATTCTTGAAAGATTGACTTAAAAAAATAAATAAATTTCCTTTTTGGTTTCTGATAACTTTATCTTAAAGTTTATTTTGTCTGATACTAGTATAGCCACTACAGCTCTCTTTGGGTTACTACTTCCACATAATATTTTTTTTTTTACAACTTTCACTTTCATCCTATTTGTCTTTTAATCTAAGGTGATGTTTCTAGAGACAACATAGAATTGAATCTTTTTTTTTTTTTAAATCACTTGCCAATTGCTGTCTTTTAGTTTGAGAGTTTAATCCACTTATATTTAAAGTAATTCCTGATAAGGAAGGACTTTGGTCATTTTACTATTTGTATCTTCTTTCTTTCTTTTTTTTTTTTTTTTAAGTAGAGCCCATGCCCAGCATGGATTCCAATGCAGGGCTTTAACTCACAACCCTGAGATCCTGAGATTAAGTCCTGAGCTGAAATCAAGAGTTGAACAGTAACCGACTGAGCCACCCAGGCACTCTTCTATTTATATTCTTATATCCCTCCTGTTCAATTCTCCTATTACTATTACTAGCTTCTTTCCATTACTAGGAATTATATAATTCCTGTATCATTTCTTTTATATATTTTTAAGGCTTTTTTAGTGTATGTGGTTACCCTTCGGATTACAATTAACATCTTAATTTTTAAATTAAATTTTTAAATATCTAGTTCACATTAATATGCTTCAAAAGTACACAAAAACTTCTATATAGTTCCACCTCCTCATTAATGCTGCTATTGTTGCAAATTACATCCTTATACATTGTGTGTCATTCAACATAGATATATAATTATTGTTTTATGCAATTATCTTTTAAATTGGATAGGAAAAAAAGAGGACTTACAAACATATTTTTGTGTTCCCTAATTTTTCATGTGGATTCAGATTATGGTCCAGTGTTCATTTCACTCTGCAGGATTCCTTTTGGCATTTCTTATAGAAAAGGTCTGCCAATGACTCAGTTACTCATTTATCTAGAAATAAATTAATATCTCCCTTCATTTTATATGGATGGTTTTACTATATACAGAATTTTATGTGTGTTAGGACACATCTTCAGTGCTGAGCCAGAGAGTTTACAACTCTCCCTTAGCCTTTATTCCTGCTTGAACAGAGCTACAAGGTCAGCCAGAAGTGAGAACTTAGGGCTTTCTCAAGTCTTTCCCAAGTGTGTGTACAACTGTGGGCAGGTGAGTAGCTTCTAGATTCCCAGGGATATGTCAAAACTGATTTCTTTATAGAAACTAGCATAGTTTCTAGGACAGGAATAAGTGATGGAATGAAGCATTTTTTCATTTAAATGATTAATATGAATTCTATGCTCAAGTCAATCTATTCTTCTTACCACAGTCTCCCTTATTTTGCTTGTCCTTCTATATGTATCTTTCAACCTTACTAAATCTAACTCTTTATGAGGTGAGAGTATAATATAAATAAATAAGTATCCAAAAGTAAATAGGATGAGTGAATGAGTGGGTGGGGAAAAAATGTCATTGGTCATAACAATTTTAGTGCCCAGGAACAAATGAAGTAGTGTGGAGAACTAAAAGGACCAAGAATATTTGCCATGGGACAAAGGGAGTTATACCACTGACCTGAAAGATAACTCTGAGATAGCCTCATATACTCTTCTTTTTAGTGGAAGGTTTTAGAATTCAGGAAACAAATTAGTACTGATAGAGATTAATTTCAATTTATCTTGTGAGCTTGAATCATCACTTTGCCTTGTAAATATTTACAATTCTTCTATTAGCTATGCATTCCCCTGACATTTACACCTTATTCATAAGCAGCCTCTGTTATGACCTATAATTGCTAATAAAGATGGGTAAAAGCACCACAGATTGGGGTTGCCACAGATCACTATGGAAATGACACTCTTTCCTGCTTCTTGTGAGAATAGCATTTGCCTCATGTTGGTCTACTCTGTGCAAACTCACCTTTTCAGAGATGGAGGATTATTTCCAGAAAATTCCATGTGAAATTTAATGAAATAGAAAAATAGAGTCCCTGTGCCCTGTGAACCAAGATATTTGGTACCTCATCAACAAGCTCATCCATGAGGCACAGAAACCCAGGTGCTAATGTACAAAACTAGTTCACTCTGATTTTTTTTTTCTGAGGAGCTAAGGAAGGGCTACATCTTTGTCTCATTTCTCCTCAAGTAGGCCAGCATTTTGCTAGGTCCCTGTACCCAAAACACTAGAAAAACCTGCTGACTTTCCTTTGGGTATCTTACTCTTGTTTCTATCTAAATTTAAAAACGTACACATCAGTGTAAAAAAAAACTAACATTTAAGTTGCATGTGAGACTTTGAATACTCGATACTCACATTTTCTATATTACAAAACTGGCTCTATTTTCTCAGAGTTTTCTACTCCTTATCCCCTAACTACATTTTACTTGAGGATCTCAAGCCATAAAAAAGTGCACTGTGTCCCAGTCTGAAACTGTAGTCTTTCCTTGCTGAGCTGTCCCTCTCTTTACTGGGTCAGTGAATGACTCTTTGCTCAACTATGTGGCAAAACATTTGAGACAAGGTCCTGACAAAGCTAAAAATGTAAGTATGGAGAAAGAGACATACACCCACAGGCAAAATCTATCTGTTGACCAATTCATTTTTGAATTTAGTAAATATTAGCTAGAACTAATGGAAGTGCAATGGAAGACAAAACATAATGCTTGGCCTGAGGGAATTGATGGAATGGGAAAGGCAGAAAAGAAGAGTGAATTACAACCTGTGAGACTTTTATGCTCTCATAACAGCAAAGTGAGTTATGGAATATATAATATGCTACAGGGAAGGCCCCCATCGCCTTTCTCTCCCAATCAACCTAAATGGCTCCTCATAATCACTTTGGGTATGATGTTTAGGTTTCCATCTTTCTCTTTCTCTCTCCCTCTCTCAATTAGATTCTAATTTTTTGCTTATATGCTCCTTAAAATAAATTTGAGAAATTGTCCTCTCAATTTCTCAAATTTAAACTTTGCATCTAAATTTTTTGTAAGTTAAAGCAGATGCAAACGGTGTAATTTTCAGCATATTATAGACATTGACATGTTAAAATAAAAGTTTTAACACTCCTTTAAATTTATCAACAGAATTTAAATATCACAGAAACTATACACACAGTCACACACACACACACACACACACACACACACACTCACTCTCACACGTACATGCGTAGGCATGCATACACACACATATTTCTTGGACAGTCTTCTTACACCCATGCCGTAGCCAACATTGAAGAACGCCATTCTATAGGCTTCTTTCTCTGATGCCTTATGTATTCTTTGTGGTACACAGTAACTGTGTGTCAGAACTTGGCTAAACACTTTACATATATTACTTCTTTTAATCCTTAGCAACCCTCTGCAATCAGTACTGTTTTCTCCATTTTTTTTTTTTTTTTTTTTGATAGAGAGAGATCACAAGTAGGCAGAGAGAGGACATGAACAGACATTTCTTCAAAGAAGACATCCAGATGGCCAACAGACACATGAAAAAGGTTCCATATCACTCGGCATCAGGGAAATACAAATCAAAACCACAATGAGACACCACCTCACACCAGTCAGAATGGCTAAAATCAACAAGTCAGGAAATGACAAATGCTGGCGAGGATGTGGAGAAAGGGGAACCCTCCTACACTGTTGGTGGGAATGCAAGCTGGTGCAACCACTCTGGAAAACAGCATGGAGGTTCCTCAGAATGTTGAAAATAGAACTGCCCTATGACCCAGCAATTGCACTACTGGGTATTTACCCTAAAGATACAAACGTAGTGATCCAAAGGGTCACGTGCACCCGAATGTTTATAGCAGCAATGTCCACAATAGCCAAACTATGGAAAGAACCTAGATGTCCATCAACAGATGAACGGATCAAGAAGATGTGGTATATATACACAATGGAATACTATGCAGCCATCAAAAGAAATGAAATCTTGCCATTTGCGACAACATGGATGGAACTAGAGCGTATCATGCTTAGCAAAATAAGTCAAGCAGAGAAAGACAACTACCATATGATCTCCCTGATATGAGGAAGTGGTGATGCAACATGGGGGCTTAAGTGGGTAGGAGAAGAATAAATGAAACAAGATGGGACTGGGAGGGAGACAAACCATAAGTGACTCTTAATCTCACAAAACAAACTGTGGGTTGCTGGGGGAAGCGGGGTTGGTAGAAGGAGGGTGGGGTTATGGACATTGGGGAGGGTATGTGCTTTGGTGAGTGCTGTGAAGTGTGTAAACCTGGCGATTCACAGACCTGTACCCCTGGGGATAAAAATATATGTTTATAAAAAATAAAAAATTTAAAAAACAACAACAACAACAAAAAAAACAAGTAGGCAGAGAGGCAGGCAGAGAGAGGGGAGAAGCAGGCTCCCTGCTGAGCAGAGAGCCCAATGTGGGGCTCGATCCCAGGACCCTGAGATCATGACCTGAGCCGAAGGCAGAGGCCTAAACCACTGAGCCACCCAGGTGCCCCTGTTTTCTCCATTTTAATCATGAAGAAAATGAGCCTAAGAGAAGAGGTTTGAATCCAGGTCCTTCTGACTTCATACCCTCTACTCTTAACTGCTGCTACTTTATACTTAAAATTCACTGCAACTGAGGGAGTTTAGTGTTAAAATCAACTTGGAACACCTCAAAGAGAATATGTGACTTCAAGCACCACTCCTAGCACTCCCCAACATCTTACTTGCTTTGCTTTTCTCACAGCTCTTACCAATATCTGATAGACTGTATACTTTATTACTAAGCTCCTCTTCTCCCCCAGCCTAGAATATAGGCTTCAGCAAAGTAGGGGTTTCATCTCTTTTGTTCAATGCAATTTTCTCAGTGCTCAAAACAGTACTCAAGAAATATTTGTTGAATAATGATCAAGCCTTGTTATAAAGCCGTTAGGATTCTAAGAGATTCTAGACATACTACATGCTACATGCCCTGATCAGCCTTCCTAGCTTCATTATAATTAGGCAGCAGTGTAAGGTATAGATCAACAATCTACTGGGTTTGGAGTGAAGGATTTTTATGTGCCAGTCAGTGTCAACAATAGAGACATACCCTATAACAGGCCTAAAGTGGTTGGTGAACTGTATTTGCCTCATTCATGTTACCAAGGGGAACACAGAATTAGGTAGCATTTGTTGTAGGGCTATGGTAGGGATGCCATCTTTGAGCCATCTCAGTCTACTGTTAAGGGCTAGGAATCTGGGCAATTCATGGCATGCTTGGAAGTTTGGTGCCTAGGGCCTCCCAGAAATCTCCCAGGGCTGAAGAGCTTTATTGTAGTGTTTGGGAGTACATTACTTTGTACAGTTTTCTTAGTGGTTGAGTATGTATATATAATTTATCACAGTCTACTGATATCAGTGTTTTACCAATCTAAGTACAGAACATTTTCATTTCATTTCTTGTCCTCCCCACTTTTAAATATCATTGTCTTGAGTATCAGATGGTTTTAGAATTTTTGTGTCAGTTGTCATATATAATTTAGAAAATTCATGAAGATGATAGTATGTTGTATTTACCCATATTTCTATATTTTCCATTGTTCTTTCTTCCTTCCTTAAAAATGTAGGAATTATTATTATTTTTTATTATTTGTTTTATAATATGTCCTTCAGCTATTCTGTAAAAGCATATCTGGCTAAGAGACAAAAATCTTTCAGTTTTCCTTCATGTAGGAATTTTTAAATTTCCCCTTAATTCCCTAGGTATAGTTTCATCAGATTTGGAATTTTCAGTTTACAGTAATTCTCTTTCTTTTCTTTCTTGAAAAGTGCTGTGCTACTTCTTCTGGCCTCTCTTGTTTTAGGTGAGAAATTTGTTGCCTTTTGAATTGGTGTCCCTCTATCAATAATGCATGGTTTCTCTCTGGCTGCTTTCAAGGTATTTTCTTTGTCTTTAGTTTTCTGAAGTATAATTATGATGTGTCTGGGCATGGATTTCTTTGGATTTATCCTTTCTGGAATTCACTTAGTTGCTTGATCTGTGAATTTATATGTTTTGTTATATTTGGGAAATTTCCAGTCATTATTTCTTTGAATACTCCTTCAGTCTTTCCCCCCTCCTATGACACCAGTTCTATGATGTTGGATCTTTTGTTATGGTCTTATAGGTTCCTGAGGCTCTGTTTGTTTTCAGTTTATTTTCTCTCATTTGTTCCAATTGGGTAAATTCTATGGATCTGTCCTCAACTTCACTGATTCTGTCGTCTGTTAGTTGTACTCTACGACTGAACCCAAGTTATTTTTATTATTTCTGTTATTTTTAAGTTCTTTAATTTCCATTGGTTCCATTTTATAATTCCTATTTCTCTGCTGAAATTTTCTGATGCTTTTATTTTCACTTGTTTCAAGAGAATTTGTAATTGTTTGTGGAATTTTTTTTATGATAGTTACTTGTCAGATAATTCTAATGTCTGGTTCATCTCAGTATGAGACGCTGAGGATTATCTTTTTTCATTCAAGTTACAATTCTCTTGGTGGTTTTTTTTTTAGTATGATAACTGATTTTAATTGTATCTGGAAATTTTTGCTATTATGTTAGGAGACTCTGGGTCTTACTTAAATTTTTTATTTTAACAGGCATTGACTGTTTAGATTTAGCGTGTTGGTCATAGCCTACTTTTATGGGCGGTGGCTCCAATGACAGTTTGATTTTCAGAGCCTTGATGGTACTATGTTTGTCTTCTTTGTCTCCTGCCTCTGAGACCGCACTGGTACTTGTTGGTACTAGCTGAGGAAGTGAAAGGAGCTTCCCAGGCTGAGTGGCTTGGTGCCATTATGTGGAGAAAGGGAATCTCCAGGCTGTAGAGACAGAAAACACTTTTTGGGCTGGGTGCTGGTGAAAGAATCCTACCTGCTAATCTCTCCTGTCAGGTGAAGTCCCTGGGTAGGAGAAGGGAGTCTCAGATGGTGGGTAAGTTCTCTGGTAGTTTACTGTTTGGGGAACATTCAGTTTGTTCTCCTTGCTATTTCTCCTGGGCTTATCTAGAGTTGTTGCCAGGACTCCTGCTCAGTTTGGAGGAAGAATAAGGCTATCTGTCTGCTTTCTCTTGCTAGATTGGGTATCAGGAAAGGCTGGGCCTGGGTTATAGTCTCTTGGATGGAGAATCAGAGCATGCCCTGCCACTGTGTTGTTCCCTTGGTCCTCTGGTCCCTAACTAATTCATCTTCCTGTTTCTACTTTTTAGGGTTCTTCTTTAGTTGTCACTTGTGTTATTTCCAAGGCTTTTAGGTATGCTTGACAGGAAGGAGCAGAGAGAAAGAAGTCTACACCATTTTGCTCAGATCAGAAGATCTCTATATAAGCTTATATAGGCCTAAAATCTCTCTAGACGGTACACAAAGAATTGCGTTTCCTGAGGAGGGAACCTAGGGAATATGAAGTAGAAGGGAAAGTTTTTTTGTATATGTGTTTGCATGTTCTTATTTTAATCAGGTGAATATATTATCTGTTCGAAAATAAAAATTAAATGTAGAAGAAGAAATCTAATTCAGCCTTGCTTTCAAGAGCACAACCAAGCATTGCAACATTGGTCAAGCAGAGTATGGATTCAACAGTTAGTAATTTTATTAAATTTCACTAACTTTTAATTTCACTATATTGTGACTGCTTTGATCAAGATCTCTGAATATAAGAATAATGTTCTCAGTGGGTTTTCAGCCTGCTCATACATTTTGAATAATAGCTTGCAGAATACAAATGTGTAATTTAGATAGAAGTAGCTGCTTTTGGCAGCATACTAGCACCCTAATCAGCTGGAAAAAAAGATATTTGTATGACATTAAAACAAAATTAATAGCAGGACACTGATTACATGAAAAGATTTTAGATTGTAATTATTAAACTTGCAAACAACTCAGCATAATTAGTGCCTTAATTAGGATATGACCTGAAATTTTAGCTTACAAAATTAATTGAGGCAATTAAAAGTCACATTTGTAAAGTAAAGTGGGTTTTAAGGCTTACAAGGTAGTTAGGTATCACTCTTTTTCTCATTTGGGGGAGCATCTTTATAGGTAATAAGCTTGCAGTGTAATTACTTTGATTCCAAACCCCCACTTCCAGCATGGTGTCTCAGCCTGAAGCCTCAAAAGACAAGTCTAATAACTTTCAGCCAAGGGTATCTATCCACAGGAGGTTAAACAGCTCCCAGGTACACTTCTAAATAACTCTGGGGAGCAATGAAATGGCAAAGACTTTCTGTCCCCAGTACCTTAAGTGAAACATAAACTGGAAGATTGATAGTGACTTTGGATCAAGCTCCTTGACCATTTTCACAGAACTGTTTGGGTCCAAATGGCAATTTTCACCTCTGTCATTCATTCTTCACATGCTTCTTAAAGGCATTTCAGGTCCCACAGTTTACCACATGGTGAGGGTTACAATCCAAAGTCAAAGAATTTCCCATTCGTACATAGAAATGGAGAAGTCAATAAATATTTGTGGGCTAGTGATTTGGGAAAAAACAAATCTAGACTCTCACCTTCATACCATATGTCATAATAAACTCCAAATGGATCAAAGAGTTAATGTGAAAATAAATTATAAATGTACTGAAAGAAGACACGGGTTAATATTTTTATAATATTATAATGAAGAGTAGCTTTTTAAACATCACAGATAAAATCCACAAAGAAAATTACTAGCAAATTTGTCTTCATAATTCTAAACTCCCATATGTCAAAAAATATATACACTCTAAGTTTTAAAAAACCAAGTTCAAGGTCAAATCAAGAAGTAACCAATTAAAATCTGAAAGTTTCATTTATATTTTGATTTAGTTTTTCCTCTAAAGGCACAGCTTTATTCCTTGATAAGGAAATAAGGGGGATCTGAGTGGATCAGTCGATTGAATGTCCAACTTTTGATTTTGGCTTAGGTCATGATCTCAGGATTGTGAGATAGAGCCCTGTAGGGGGTTCTGTGGTAACAGGGAGTCTACTTAGGATTCCCACTCTCCCTTTCCCTCATCATCTCCTCCCCACTCCTACTTGCATGCTATAATTCATTCAATAAATAAGTAATCTTTAAATAATCTTTAAAAAGAAAATAATGAAATATTTGGAAATATGCATCATGATTTGCATGTAGGAATATCAAGTATAGGAGGAAATTAAAAGAACTTAAACTTAAAAAAAAATAGCTCAAAGTGATGATACTACAGGATGACTGTAAGCTTCATTAAAAAATTCAGTATTTAATAATACCAAGATATTTACATGTTAAAAAATAAGGGGTATTGACAAATCCAATTCGATTTTTAAATGTCTTATCTAGACAGAAAAAAAGACTAGAAGAAAACAAAATATCAATAATTACTGATAGAGATATTATTATGAAAAAATGTTGTTGTCTTCATTTTGAGCAATTTCAAATTTTATACAGTATTTCCTGCTCAATGCTTTTTTAATTTCTTGGAGCTCTAAAGAAAAATATATTTGAGTTTTTCCCAATTATATCTAACTCTGAACTAGATCAGATATGAAAAATCAAAATTGAAGACTTGAAAAGCATAGCATAAAATATGACAATTGTGACAATCCACCCTCCACTTTTAAAATCCCTCTACCAGATTCCATGATGCTATATCATTTAAGTTAAATTAAACTCCTGGTCATTCTCAGTGATCTCTGTCTTTCTCTCACACTGAAGGCCTAGAACACAGGCTTCCTTTTTATAAGGCCCCAAATCATGAGAGTATTCTTTTAAAAAGTGAGTTTCATACTTGTCTATTTCTAACAGTCTATGTTGTAGAACAGGGGACATGAGGTTCAAGACTCTGATTACTTGGTCTTGCAAGAAGCTTTTGTCTTTAATTGGGGGCCTACCACAATTTGCCTATCAAAAAATAACTATTGCTAGTAGTAGAATGATGTCATCATTGAACTTTCTCTGTACCTGTAGGTTTTCTTAATTTCTTCATTTGATGCTCCCTTATGCAGACCAAGAATTTCATATAGAGCTTCTCCAGATGTAGACAAAGTCCTCTGTCTTTGGTTAGGTATGTTACATGCCATTTTCTCAAGCTGTGAAAGCGAAGAGGGGAAATAGCCATGAAGGTTATGGATACTGGGTCCCACTATCTAAAGAGAAAGACAGTCTATCTCTAACCTTTTGCAAAATGACAATCTAAAGTACATTTGTGTGCCAGCCACACAAGGAGAGGAGAAAAGGGTTAAGAGAGCCAAAAGAAGAGCTTCAAGTCAGGTTGTTAAAGGCTACAGGCAGTCATGTAAATGGAATATGGCTTTGTCCACATGGTTAAATAGAAGTGAAATGTTATCTAAATACCCAGCTAATTCAGAATTGTTGGAAATAAATGCTCACTGGTCAGCCTATGTCAATTCTTTTTTGCCAGAATTTGAACAGCTTTTTTTGTATATTTTCCAAATTTAGCTAGCAGTGGAAATAATCTTCCATTTTACTTTGATTCTATTGGCCTTGCCATTGTTAGAGCAAGACTTTTAAAAAGAAATAAAAAAAAAAAATAAAGAAAGAAAACTTTTTGAAGTATCAGAGGGAAAAAATCATCTGGGAGCCAGGATAGAACTTCTCGTCTACACCTATAGGATGTCAGAATCCCCCAGAGTGCTCATGGGTTTTGCACCTGAGATTGATCATTTCCCTATGGTCTATCCAGAAGGAATGGGGCTACCCCTAAGACCCAGATAAAATCTGCCTTCCATGCTCTGGCTCTAGGGCAGCAAAGATAAGCAAGCATACCTGGGGGCATTCCCGCATCCACCACTCAACCTCTCTCTAAGGCTTAAGGGCTTTATTTATAATAAAAGGATAATAAAATCCACGTCACAAGGATATCTTAGGGATTTAGAAATAATGTATATAATATATGCAGGACATAATGGTTCAAAGAATAAGATAATTATTTTTTATTAAAGGCAGCACCATATGTAATTTAGAGACTGCACCGTAGTCAAGTTTTTCAGAATATTGGCCTTGCCATGACCAGCTGAATGACCTTCCCTATCTGTGAACTAGAGATTGAAATGTGCTTAGAATCCTGAGGCTATTATAAGAATTAAACATATTTATATATTAAAGAAGAGAAAACATACACCAGTGCTCATACACCAATGTTCACCATTATTTATAACAGCCAAAAGGTAGAAACAACCCAAATGTCCATGACCAGATGAAAGAAAATGTGGTATGTAGAGACAATGAAATATTATTCAGCCATAAAAAGAAATGGAATTTTGATACATGCTAAGGTATAGATGAACCCTAATATTATGCTAAGTGAAATAAACTAGTCACAAAAGGACAAATATTATAGAATTCCTCTTACATGAGATGCCTTGAATAAATAAATTGTCAAGACAAAAAGTTGAGTAGAGGTTATCAAGGACTGTGGGGCATGGGGAATGATGAATTATTATTTAATGGGCACAGAGTTTCTGTTTTGGATGATGAAAAAAATCTAGAAATAGTGGTGATGATTAGAAAGCATTGTGATTGTACTTGGTATCACTGAATTGTACCCTTAAAAATAGTTCAAAGAGTAAATGTTAAATTTTGCCACAAATACAAAACAAGGGGGGAAAATTTACTTAGATAGCAAAGTCCTTAGATTACAAGGGCTGGAAGTTCCTTGAAAATCACAGTGCGTTACTTAGCTTTGAGCCTTGTACAGCAGTGCTATAAGGATGAATGAATGAATATGCCAGGACTCAGGAGATGGTCTTAGGACTGTGGAGACACTCACGTCCAACATAGGAAATCCCTGGTGACAACAGTGACAACAGCTGAACTGGACATCCCAGTGGTGGATGGGGTTGAATGGAGCTGACCTCCCAACTCTGTTCTCACCAGACTAATCACCAACCAAACCAACATATGCAAGAGCAGAGCCCCTAGATGTCAACTAGTGGGTCAGGGTGGCCTTAGGGGTCCCTGAGGCCCCAGTGTTGTACCGTGAGTGTTTGTGTTCTTAAAGAAGTCAATGAACAACAATATGAGGAATTCCAAAATATTTTTGTGAGCTTTGAAGAATACTGAAAAAAGTCAGACCTGGGCAAAAATCTTGCCTAAAGGCACCAAGGATGAGGGCTTATTTTGTGGCGTGGCTGCATCATCCCTTCCTCAATCAGCTTCTTGTGAAACTAGTATCCATGGAGGCCAGAAGGACCCCAGTCCCAAGTTCCTGGTTCACACAAGGATAAGAGGAGAAGGAATCTGATTTTGCGTGCCACAAAACAAAGTCTAATGTCCATACTGACCAGCAGCCATTCAGTAAATTGTGCACTTACTTTCATTACTGCTCTTACATTTCTTGCCTACCCATCACAACTTCCCTAGGGAGTAAGCAATTCAAGGCTTGGGGTATGTCATTCATCTCTGTGTTTCAGTCCTACAGGTCAGCCCTTAGAATCACAGCCCAGTTGATTATTCACAATTGAAGGAAGAAGTACCCAAATGTCTGACACCCTCTCTAGTTGCTTCCCTGTTCCCTCTGTCCTACTACCACCACACAAAAAAAAGGTCGAGATACTGATGCTCTCCACCATACACTCACCCAGGTTCCCAGGAATGGAGGCGACCAGCTGGTCTCTCACAAGTAATACTAAATGCCACAAATGAGTGGGATTTGGAAGATAGGTATTTCTGTGTGGCTTTGTGGACAAGGAGTAGGGCCACAGGATCCCCAGAGTCACAAACTAAGACGATATCAACATAATAATTCAAATTTTGGACTGTAAGATAGGGACTTAGGGGTTATATAAGCCAGCTTAACAAATGCCTTTTGGGAAATTTGGGCCATAGATCATTGTAGCAGACAACTTTACTATTAGTCTATTAGATCTCCTTTTTCTGGGCGATGCTCAGATTCCCACTGCAACATATGCCGTTCCTGACACCTGCTTCAGTCTTACTCGATCTCAGTTGAGGAAAATGAGAGTAGGTACCAAGGCAGACCAATAGAAGTTCTTCCCTAGCATTTTTTTAATATACAGGAAGTTCTTGCAGATGGTAAAACCAGTAAAATGTAAAATTTAGGTATTACTGGCTGGCCTGAAATGAGAGATTCAAACTGATCCGCAGAAGGAGGGTCATGGCTGAAAGATGGAAAGAGAGACCCAGTAGAGTTCAGTCTTCTGGTTCCAGTTGTTTCAGAGTACACTTCAGAGTGCACAACTCTTCCCCTCCTACAGCTTGCCAATCAACTTTTCCTTGGATTTAACCAATAAAATTCCTCTCCATACACAAATATACACACATTTTTTTTCTTTTGAGCATATTTTAGCTAGGTTTTGTACACTGTTAACCCAAACTCCTGTCATGTACTCTCTCAATTAAACACCACCAGTGGTTCCCCATGGACTTCCAAGCCAGGCTAATCTTAAATTATTGCGTCTACTCATCCTTTAAGTTGAATGTGGCTTCCTGGTACTTGGAAATAAATACTTTGGGGAAATAACAACATCTACTAAGATATTCAAACAGATTCATTCAGATGTATTGTTTAGACATTACCAGTACAGATAAAAGGAGCAGTGATAAATCTGGGTTAAGACCCTTTCATAGCAAGACAATTATCATATGATCTCTCTGATATGAGGAATTTGAGAGGCAGAGCAGAGGATTGTGGGAGGTAAGGAGGGAAAATAATGAAACAAGATGGGACCAGGGAGGGAGACAAACCATAAGAGATTCTTAATCTCAGGAAACAAACTGAGGGTTGCTGGGGGGTGTGTGGGAGGGACAGGGTGGCTGGGTGATGGACATTGGGGAGGATATGTGCTATGGTAAGTGCTGTGAATTAAGTAAGACTGATGATTCACAGACCTGTACCCCTGATAAATAATACATTATATGTTAATTTTAAAAAATGAAAATAAATAAATAAATAAATGTAAAAATTAAAAAAAAAACACTTTCACAGCAAAAGTTTATGGATAGCTATTAGGGAGAACTAAGAAGAAATGAAAGTATGATAAGTAGTTATCTTTGCTTTTTTATTTATGTCTATATTCAGCACTCCAAAGAAACAATTTGGATTTGAGGGAATAAATGTATTCACTCTTCATCTATTTCATGAAATAAGAGATATCATGGCTCCCATTAATCAACAGATGTCCTGAAATTAATCTTAACAAGACACAGACATGCACAATTTCCACAATTGTGAGCATCATGCCCCATGACCAGCTTGGATTCTTTCCTACTTGGATCTTGTCACTAATCCAGGAGAAGGATTTATACTTACTGAAGATCATCTGCTAAACAGATTATGGTAATACCCACAGCAGAAAATTCAATTATTTATTCAAGTCCTGCAATGCAGGCCAAGTCTTTTAGGAGATTTCAGACTAATATGAAATACAAAACTGTAAGCTAATAAGGAAACTAGTGTTTAGAGGTTAAACAAGTACTGAGGATAGAACAAGAAGGAATTTTCTGGAAGGCAGGGCTTCTGCTTTGTGCCCCCAGAGGCCCAACATTGTGCCTGGGATGTATTAGGTGTGTGATAAATGTCTGTTGGGTAATTAAATCAAAACTGACTGGTTCACTTGAATGGAAAAATTAGGGAGAACATCACAGAAAAGATGAAATTTAGGCTGATAATAATACAACCACTTATTTCTGAAGAAATTGGCACAAATTTCTACTACAGCGCCTGTATCTAAGCCTAATATTGGATCTGCATTGATGTGTAACCAGTGACTCTCTTGATCATTTATTTGTATAACTGAAAAGGAAAGAGGATTTCTGGGCTTAGGGTCTGAAAGAGAAGGGAGGACATTCTCACGTTGTGACTGGGACTTTTTTAGGATTTATCGTTCCTTACCCCATGGCTATCCCTCTACACATTCCTCTTCCTGATAGAAAAAAGGAAGGCAGATTCCATCTCTCAAATAGTTTCACATGTAGAAACTCACACCCAGGAAAACATGGTAGGTAACTTGGTATTACTTTGATTTATGTATTTTTTCAAATTCCCTCTTTTAGAAATCCAATCATACTGTAATCCATTCCTACTGAAAAAAAAAAAAAAATCCAGTAGCTGATTTGTTTTTTGGTGTGGATTAAACAATATGTAGAGTGAGTTGCTATAAAGACTTTGGAAATTACTATGTTTCATCTACTTTGCTCTATTCTCAAAAGATTTCCTTTCAAAGAGATAAAGTCTGTTAAGATACTTAAAAAAAAAAAAGAGCCCTTTTATATCACCATTGGAACATAAGATAAAGACAGTTGGTCAATAGTTGGTCCATGTGGTTAGTTGTTGGCTAATTCTACAGAGAGAAACATAAAGGGACCAAAAAACTGTAGAATTGCTCTCTATACATCAAACAGCAATAACGTGCTTCCTTTTCTGTCTCCTTACTGATATAGAAACCAGACTCTTCATACATTATTGATGTAGATGACATTTAGTTTCAAATTCAGTGGTATAATACATTGAAACTTTCAGTCGTTTTAATATATAAAAATAGATATGTGCCCTGAGAACATACTAATTACAGAGTAATAGTTAAAATGTCTTGTAAAACCTCTCCTTAAGTAACCTTAAACTAAATACTAAATAATGAAGCCATACTCTTCTTTAATTCCTTATATAAAATATAATTTTTATGAATTCTTTTTCTGTAGACTTTTGAATTCTAATATTCCTATGTAAAATTCAAGTCTTTATTATTTATTCATAGTCCCTCATCTATATAAGCCATCCAATGAAGAAAAAATGTTGTCATGCAAAATTTTAAGTAATTTAATTTTGATCATCCAGTACATGATACTTAATCTTCTGAACTTAAATTACTTTTTTGGTACATTACAATGCCATTAACATCATAATTTCTTAAAGCATTGACAACTGTATGGTTACTACTAAAACACCTACCGCTCACCTGTCTTTGATAAGAGATATAATCAAAAGAAGGTTTAGTAGTCCAATGATGATGGGCAACCAATTCAAAATAAACACTGATTTTAAAGATTCTAAATCCAGGATTCTTACAAATGCTGTTTTAAATTCTTCATGTTAACATAAAATGTTCCTTTCAAAGCAAAAAAAAAATTTTTTTTCACCTATATCTATTATGTGAATTCTCAAAAATGGAAAAAAATCTAACTATACCTTTCTTGAAAGGTTTTCTTCAAGACTCAGAAAATAAATGTGGGCAAGGGAAATTAGATCATCAAACAGAGCAAAAACACTTCCAGTGGCTGTCATTGGGGAAACTAACATGCTTTACCATTTTATTATTCCTTCTGTGATTCCTCCATTGAAATCTACTTAGTGAAGCAAAACTTCCTTATTCAAATAACATTGTATCTTAAAGCTAAGCACACATCCAAAATGCTAATATTATGTTTAAAAGTAATAATTCTCCCTAGCATAATTACTTATTATAGAAAAATAATTATCTCTTAATTGCATTGGCACTTATAGAAATAGCAACTTGAAGATGGGAAAACTTGGAAATGTTACAAATAACCCACAGTACCTGTTCCTATAACTCCGATTCAGTGTTCTCAAAACAGGAGCAACTTGCTGTTTTTAACTGGTCTGGAAATAGATGTGCAAAGAAATAAAGGGAGGCAACAAAGAAAGGAGTAATTCTGTACCTGTTCCACTGTTTCAAAGCAAAAGGCTACTCCTTTCCATTGTTCTCATCCAGAGTTAAGCAGGTCAGTGGAGTCAGATTACTTTTCATTTGTTACTCTATCAGCCAATTCGTTATCCCTCTGGAAAACATAACAAAGGGAGAATAAAACATGCATGACAGTAAAGGTTGCCATTACAAGGTACCAGGTGATACCAAATGTTACATTAACTGTTGATCATGAGTCAGCTGGTGCTTGGATCAACCAAATGCTACCATGGAACTGCCTCCACGTTTCTATCAGAACAGCTAATTAAGAAAATATCCAGGAATAAAAAGTGTTGATGAGGATATAGAAGGTAGGGAACTGTTGGTGGGAATGTAAATTGATGCAGTCATGGAAAACAGTACAGAGTTTCCTCAAAAATTTAAAAATAGAAACATAATCCAATTATTCTACTTCTTGGTATTTACTCAAAGAAAACAAAAATATTGATTCAAAAAGATGCATCCCATGCTTACTGCAGCATTATTTACAATTACTAAGATGTGGAAGCAATGTAAGTGTTCACCAGGAGATGAATGGACAAAGAAGATCTGAATGGAATATTACTTAGCCATAAAAAGGTAACAAAATTTTGCCATTCGTGACTACGTAGGTGGACCTAAAGGGTATTATGTTACGTAGAATAAATCAGAGAAAGACAAATACCATATGATTTCACTTATATGTGGAATCTAAAAAACAAAACTTAAACCAGAAACAGATTCATAAATACAAAGGGGTTGTCAAAGGGGTGGAGAGTTCAGTGAAACAGGGAAACGGAATTAATGGATACAAACTTCCAAATGTAAAATAAGCCACAGTATGAATTATAGCATAGGAAATACAGTCAATAATATTGCAATAACATCTTATGGAGACAGATAGTAACTACATTTACCATTATGACCACTTCATAATGTATGTAATTGTTAATTCATTGTGTTGTACATCTGAAATTAATATAGCATTTTATGACAACTATACTTCAACAATTAGAAAAATACTGGAAAGACCATGTAACATTAATAAAGAGGAGAGTTTAATTGCTCATTACATTAATCATTAATTGGTAATTAATTTTCATATCTAAACATTTTACTCGAATCTTGGTCAAGAGGCACCGAGTCCTAGGGATAAATGCAGTGATTTTAAGAATGAAGGAACCTCTTGTTAAAACAATGTCCTAACTTTTATATACAACAGAAAGTCACATGAAAGGGCAATTCTTATGATTTTGAGTAAGATTCTATAACTGAAAATGTCTTAAATCAAATGAGATAGATGTTATTCTCAATTTGGCACAATGGGATCTGGTTCCTGAGGCTGAAGGCAGAATTTAAGTTATGCTGCTTAGCACAACAGGTAGCAAGCGTAGGTTATTTTATGTGAACATTTTGGAGCAGTTTTGTCTCTAGATAGCATTGGGGTTTTTTTGTTTGTTTGTTTGTTTTTGTTTTTGTTTTGTTTTAGATACATAGGAATAAAAAGCTGTATCTCATAGACCCTGATTTCTAGCCAGAGTTTAGCAAGCAACCTATCATCATGCAGAGAAGTGGGTGGGGGAGGAGAGCTAAAAACATTTAGAACGAAAATAGTATCAGCTTAAAGACAACATCCTTTGATGAAATGAAAAAGCTGCTATAATAATATGAAATTATGGCCGACTTTTTAAAAAATTATAGCTTATGCTTCAAATTCAGTTTAATATTTTTAGGAACATTCATTATTTTTATATAATGAACCACTTCTTAAATCTTCTTAATCATTACTTTCTAATCTTTAAATGTGTTGCATAAGCCATGAGTTTGACAATTGTCTAAGTATTGCAATACTTCTATGTGAAGTAGAAGTGTATCTGTGTCTCAAAGAGAAAACACACAGCTTCTTATTCATCTAGTCATTCAGCTATTAGTCACCTACTAGGTCCGGGCACTGAGCTCAAGGCTAGAAATATACTGGTAAACAAAATCAAATGTAAACTTTCAGTTTGTGGTCAGAATTGCAGTCTACCAAGAAAGGCAGGTATTAATCAAATGATCACTCAGTTAAATATATAAATGAAGCTTAGGAGAGGTGTTCCAAGACCATGTACAACAGTGTAACAGAGTAAAGAAAGCTTCCCTGAACAAAAATAACTAAGCAGAGGGGCGCCTGGGTGGCTCAGTCGGTTAAAGCCTCTGCTTTCCGCTCAGGTCATGATCCCAGGGTCCTGGGATGGAGCCCTGCATTGCGCTCTCTGCTCAGCTGGGAGCCTGCTTCCTCCTCTCTCTGCCTGCCTCTCTGCCTACTTGCGATTTCTGTCTCTGTCAATAAATAAATAAATGAATAAAATCTTAAAAAAAAAAAAAGCAGAGCTCTGAAAAGAGCTAGAGGAAGGGGTTGCTGGTAGAAGCAAAACATATTCTGAGCAGTGAGCAGTTGGAAGAGTACATTCCATTGAACATACCTGTCCCATGGTGCTTAAATTGGAGAAATAAAAGAAATATGCAGGCTATGCTCTCATACATAGGATTTCAGCACATGCCTATGCATATATGGCTTCTCGTGTATCATTTAAAGATAGAGCCAGAGATTGATGGGATCATATTCCACTTAACTAGGTGAGACTTTCCAGAAGCCATGTATTTCAAGTGATATTTATAAAAGGAAAGAAGTAATGGCAAGCACACAAATAATTCCTCAATATGAAATGCACTAAGTGAACTGTAAAAGCATTGCCAATTGAATCATTCAAGTTTAAAGAGGAGAGCTTAGGAGATATTCCAAGATTGAGCAAAAGTTGCTCTCTCTGGGAGACAGAAAATTGGAGAAAGAACCATATATGGTGGGGAGGGAGTCGTTTACATGCCAGTTTTCCCTGTTTTCTGTTTATGAGGTCTTTGCCATTCCCTTAGGCGATCCTAGGGACCTTTTATGCTCCTCTCTCTGTTGCTGCATAGAGTTAGGCTTATTATAAGAAATGACTAGTATCGCAGCACAGAAGCTGGAGCATGTATAAGAGGAATTTGGATATTCAACCAAAATAGTCTATCAATCATGAAAATCAGAGTAAACGGTTTCATTTAAATTTCATATCTTGGCAGGTGCAGCTATCACTCATCTTTGAACATACAATATGGAAGAGCATGTAGTCCCCCACAAATCCTATTCAAAACAGCCTAACAGGATGAATAGAGGCAATATTAGCAACATTGTTACTATTTTTACTACCTCTCTACATTGTGTTAGTATTACAATGTATGGAGTTTGGGTTATCCTTCTGTAAATTTCAAAGGGAAGAGTCTTTTGGGCAAGAGCTTCCTTCTGTTAAGTGAATTTAGAAAGGAAAAAAAGCAGGTGCTTTCTTGATTGTGTAAAATGAAGAGGCTATTGGCTACCACACCAGTGACATTTCAGACAGAGCAATCATGGCATTTCTCTGTAAAATCAGATTTTTATATATGGTCTAGAAGAATAAGTTATTTAATTCCTATCATGTTTCATATTTTTCCAAAGTTAAAAAATGTCCCTTTTAAAGAGAAGTTACAAAGGGATGGTATTTTAATGTGCTAAATCTATAAGTACGTAGAAAGTGTGAGACTATAGAATCATAGAAGGCTAAAGACGAAGAAGAGAGGAACTCTTTCTAGAATTGCTCAGAAAGATTTTTAAGAATTCTGTTGCCCAGGCCCTACTAGATTATCCCAAAGCAAAATCTCTTGAGTTATCCTGAAGTAAAATCTCAGGGTGGGGCGAGGCTCAGGCATTTTTAGGATTCCAGGTGGTTCAAAAGAGCTGAGCAGGTTGAGAGCCACTGTTCATCACTTCTTTTATTCACTAGATCTCATGGACAGAGATGTCTCGCTTAAGTCACATAGTAAATGTCTGCCAGCCAAGTAGCTCTCTGGAGGAATTTTTCACTACTTGGGTTTCCTAAGAAAACATTCACTAAAGATAATTGCATCTGTGTTATTAAACACAAAATAGAATTTGACTTTGCCTAATTTAACTTAGGAAAGACTATCCAAAAACAACATTCCTGTTTCTTAGACTAGAAGGCATTATAAGCCTGTGTCTTCTCTGTAAAATGAAATAGGAACCTTTCTATTTCTCAGACCTTTAATCAAAGTCTGCTACGGCATGCCAAGATTACACCAGGAATTTTTATAAACAAAGATCTAATGATTGTCTTTTCGGGTTGGTATTTAGGCAACTGTTAAAAAGTTACTCTCTTCCTACCCGCTAAAATAAGAGCAGAGTAATCTGAAAGTCTCCAAGAATTTGAATGGGCATTCCTGGAAGATTTCATCT
Organism: Neogale vison; assembly: GCF_020171115.1. Taxonomy (NCBI): domain Eukaryota; kingdom Metazoa; phylum Chordata; class Mammalia; order Carnivora; family Mustelidae; genus Neogale; species Neogale vison. Next base: position 69,386,692 of record NC_058094.1, read on the forward strand.
GAAATCTCTTAATTCATTAGTAGGTAGAGTCAGTTGCACCGCAAAGGGAAATTGCTCCCCTGTTATCACATTGTGCAGAGCACTACAGTGGAAATTGTGAGGCTCAGAGGTGGTGATGATGATGATGACATCATGATGATAGTAACTAACACATGTTAAATAGATTAGCTCATTGAAATCCTACAAAAGTATAAGGTGGTTCTTTCACATCCTTATTTTATAGAGGAGGAGTGTAAAATTATTTTAGAGAGGAGAGGTTAAATGAATTGCCCAAGGTCGCCAACCAGTAAGCAGTAGACCCAGGTTTTGAAACTGGCTGGCCGTTCCCTAGTCTAAGCTCGCACTTCAGAGTTTTGCTTCAGAAGCTTACCGCCTAATTGCAGGGGACTGCTGCCTGCGGTAGTCCCTTGCTTATTAACCTGTGACTGAGCCAGATAGTGTATGTGGGAAAGCTCAAGAAAAAAAAAATTGTTGGAATAATGACAAACAAGGAACTACCACAAGCACATTCATTCATGAGGTCTACCTTGTAGTTTGGGGTCAAGGACAGTATCTAGTTAAGTAAGCTCTGAGTCCGAGACCTGTGTTACTGGGGGGAAAAAAAAAAAATTGACCAAGACTTGTCCCTTGATCAGGAAACGCAGTATATATTTCACAGGTGTGAAGCTTAAACACCTTGTCACTTACTTACAGTAAGCCATTGCTGTAATAATCAAGAAGGTTTCCCATCCAACAGAAGTGTTTCTTTGACAAAATGTCTGTAATCCGACCCTTGATCCTTGTTTTTACCAATAGTTTTTCTCTGTTCGTAGTAGCCCAAGGTGTTCCTTATGTTAATTAGCTAAAAAAAAAAAAAAAAAACCCGTAGAAGGCAAAAACTTTTGCTCAAGGCAAAAGACCTTCAAGACAGAGTTTCCAGTACAAAGGGATTGTTCTACAAATTGTCGTCTGAATGTAGCTAAACTGCCTATGAAAACAGTACATGGAAAGCAATATAGTTTTCATCCCTATTTGTTTGGCATTTAAGTGGTAGTTTAATAACAGTACTGACCTAACATATATCTTTACCTTAACTCTAATGAAGCCCCCTTTCAAGAGAAGCCTTACCCAGGAATGCAAGCTGGTGCAACCACTCTGGAAAACAGCATGGAGGTTCCTCAAAAAGTTGAAAATAGAGCTACCCTATGATCCAGCAATTGCACTACTGGGTATTTACCCTAAAGATACAAATGTAGTGATCCGAAAGGGCATGTGCACCTGAAGGTTTATAGCAGCAATCTCCACAATAGGCAAACTAAGGAAAGAACCAAGATGTCCATCAACAGATGAATGGATAAAGAAGAGGTGGTATATATATATATATACTATGCAGCCATCAAAAGAAATGAAATCTTGCCATTTGCGACGACGTGGATGGAACTAGAGGGTATTATGCTTAGCAAAATAAGTCAATTGGAGAAAGACAACTATCATATGATCTCCCTGATACGAGGAGATGCAACGTGGAGGGTTGGGGGGTAGGAAAAGAATAAATGAAACAAGATGGGATTGGGAGGGAGACAAACCATAAGAGACTCTTAATGTCACAAAACAAACTGAGGGTGGCTGGGGGTAGATGGGTAGGGAGAGGGTGGAGGGGTAATGGACATTGGGGAGGGTATGTGCTATGGTGTGTGCTGTGAAGTGTATAAACCCGGCAATTCACAGACCTGTACCCCTGGGGCTAATAATACATTATGTTTATAAAAAATTAAAAAATTTAATAAAAAAAATTTTTAAAAGAAAGAAAAAAGAAGCCTCACCCATCCCAGGGAAAAGACAAATATTTGAAAGAGAAGGAATTGCTAAGGATGCCCTCTAGAGACCAGTAACTGCACTTATGTCCCACCTGGTAATTTCCTAAGTATTTTCACTGGTCCTTCCAGCGTTTGATACTCAATGCTCATTTTTGGAAAGAGATAACAGGCTAAGTGTGGTCATGTGACTTCCCCAAGCATGACCATCAATGATGAGGGACAAAAAGCTGGAACTGAAGTGAACTCTAAGTGCCCTGCTTCCAAATTCTGTTGTTTTATATCCTTAAGTAGAAAGGCTGTATTGAGCAATATAATTGTAAATGACAAAGAGAATCTTTTCTTATTGGTGTACACAGCTAGACAGCCCCTGTGATGATCACAGGCCTGGGAAGCAAAGCAGTCCTCTGTGCCTTCTGGGTCCACCGCGCCAAGATTTTTGCACCAATTTCTACTGTCCAAAGTGAATCTTCTCATTGGTATATTTCATCTTATTCATCTGAAAAATGACAGTTACCTTGTACCTTCTATTTTAGATATACACTCTTTCCTCATTTTGTCAAAGTTTTCCCTTTCAGCTGGCCCACTAAATTGCAACCAACCCATTATCACTACTTCTGATCTACAAGACCTTCTTGTATCTTAGATGGTAAATGGTACTTTGCTATTGACGACATACCAGACAAAACATGCCATTGCTGAGAACAATCTTGATCTCTCTTGAGTGCCAGTGGAAGGTGCTCAGAAATGAATGACTAAAGCTTAGCTGCCTCTCCCAGGGGGTGAATGTGGTCAAATCCCTTTCTGGATGAGTCATGTAATTGGGTGCAGATGTTTCTATAATTGCGCACACACATCCATGGGTTCCAGACATGCAAGGTTAGATGAGCACTGCTGGTGGTATCTCCTCCCTCCTGCCACCGATGCAAGCACCTTCTGGGTTCTCCCTTCAGGCCTCAGAGCTCCAAAGCCAAGTCCTCACCTAGATGTCGACCCAGTCACCGTTTCCCAGGGCTCTCACCACCACTCCCATAGGCAAGCCTCCCAGCTTCCCCAGTTCCTCCTCTACTCTGCAGCCTACTCCTGCTCCTTCCAGACTCTTCAGTGAACTATACAGTTTTCTGTGTTGTTCCAGAAATGATGCACATTCTGCCGGACGTCCTATCAGAGGGCATTGCTGGGAGCTTGTATAAGACCACAGACACAGACTGGTCAGTGGTCACCATCGTCAGAGCCCTACTTCTGTCTGGGTAAGAACTGTTACGATCTCTGCCTTCCCTCGATCCTCCCCACAGCATCTCCTCTCTGTCTTCTCCATTCTCTCAGGGCCAGACCTCACCTCCAGATACTAAGTAGAGTAACCCCATGGAACCAGTTTAAAAATGACTAGCCCTGGAAGTGACAAGCTGGGTCTCTATACAAGGTAGCTCTTACTGGGACACAGTCTAAACCCTCCCACAAAACTCACCAGAACGAGACAATCTCTGGATGGAGTAAGAGTGTGAGTGACAAGTGCTTGCCCACAAAGGAAGCAGCAACCTTGCCCAGCACCCATCTGCGGGTCTCCCTGCCCCAAGTCCCCGGGCTTGGACACCCAGTAAGTGGCTCAAAAGCCTTCTCTGTAACTTTATCAGAGGTCTAAACAAAATAGCCAAACGACCAAATATTCAGCTCAGCATTTGTTCTCACATTAGAAAGAAAGAAAGAAAGAAAGAAAGAAAGAAAGAAAGAAAGAAAGAAAGAAAGAAAGAAAGAAAGAAAAAGAAATTTCATGGGTTCCCAGGATTTCAGTCCTGAAGCAAGACACTGGCTGTTCAGTGTGGATGTATCGCCCTCTGGTGTTGGAAGGGCAATGGACTTTAAACAACTTTCAACTTTGAAATATTCCTCACCTCAAATCACCCTTGATTTTCAGTATCCCTGATGCCTCCCCATCGGCCACCTGAGATTCCCAGAATTATGAGAAAAGTACTCAGGGAAGCATCGGGGTGGGGCAAGCCATGTGTAGGGGGGCACCGCCCTTTTACTGCGTTCTTCCAAAGCCGAAGTTTTGCAATAGTGTCAAGTAGTCAGTTGGTGGATTTCAATCACAAGCTTACAAAAATTTGTGTTGAAGCTTCAGTCTAAAGGCAGAAACTTCAGGACAGTTGTTGAACTTCTAAGGTCCCGGGCCCATCTACTGATTGGCTGGGCCGGACAGAAGATTTAAGAGATGCAGGCAGCAAATTCATGCTGAATAAATGCCTGCCAGCTTGGGTGGGGGGGTGGAGGAGGCAAAGGCCAAGAGACATTCTCTCTCCCTTGGGTATATTGAGGAAGTCCCCAGATGGCAGCTTTTAGTCAAGTTTTCCTTGGCCAGCAAGATGGGGTGTTTTTATTTAAAGGCAAACACACAAAAATTCAATTAAAAAACAATAAAGTGCACAAGAAATTTTTAAAAAATAAATAAAGGCAGACACACATACCAAAATGGTTCTCCCAGCATCACATTTAGCAACTTTGATCCACAAGGCATGAGTTTACAACCTCTGGTTACCACCTAGAAGAGTAGGAGGCAACATGTCTCCACTTGAAAGCATAATACACAACACAAGGCGCCCAACAAGAAGGACAAGAGGATGGTACAGAAAATACATGCTGGAGGAGTAGGAGGGGAGGATCCCCCTGGGAACCAGAGCACAGGGACCAGGGACCTTCCCTTTGTGGTTCACACTGGGGAACTTCCACTTGCTTTGTGCCCAAACTTGATAGCATAACAGATACCTCACTTTCCGAGCACTGCTGTAACGAGGCAGCGCAAACAGGGTGACTTCGAAAAACCAAAGTGTATTCCCTCGCAGTCCTAGAGGCTGGAAGTCTGAAATCAAGGTGTCGGCAGGTGGTGGTTCCTTTGGCAGCTCTGAGGGAGAATCTGGATCACAACTTCCTCTTAGCTTCTGGAGTTGCAGACCATCTTTGAGGTACCTCCATTTCTGCTTCCATAGTGTCGTTCTTCCCCGTGTCTGCATCTCAACACGGTGTTCTGTGTGTCTGTCTCTGAGTCTCCTCTTCTTATAAAGATGGCAGTCAAATTGGAATAAGGACCCATCCTACTCCAGCAGACCTCATGTTAACATATCTTAACTACATCTGCGAAGACCCTGCTTGCAAACAAGATCACAGTCCCAGGTCTGAGGGGTTGAACCATATGTCTGTTAGTGAGGCAGCTAGACCTACAGCAACAGGACTATAAAGTTGGGCAGATTTGGAGTGTGTATTTAGGCCTCTTCAGTGGTGTCTTGGGAAATGTTTAACAACCAGAGAGATTTTCAGGGGAGAAGCAGCCCTAGCTCATAGTGTTTGTGGATTTTCATGGTGTAACTATTCCCTCCAGGCCGATTGCAAGCTGCCAACATGACACTCAGCTCGTAAAATTCCAGAGAATTGACCAATGTGTGGCTCTCATCCACTGGTACTAACTGGCTCCAGCATGCCACTGGGCCTGTTATAAAAAAATGTCACAGGTTAAAAGGAGTTTTCCATTATAATTTGTTTTAAATATTTGCATATTGAGGCCAAGATGCCCCTACAGCTTTTGATTATCAAAATGTAAAATGGTTGATTTATATATAACTCATACCAAATTTTAAATCAAGCATGCCTCTGGGTCATTCTGTTCTCTGAGCCTCATTTACCCTGAAAGAGCTTCAGCATTCTCCTCACAGCCCTTCCACACGCACTGCCCCCTACCTTGGATGTGTCTACCATCCATGTTTCTGTGTCCTCCCCCTACCCATTCCCAGATCTGACACCTCACATATTCTCTCAGGACTCTGGCACTCAGCTCTGACCCCACGCCAAATCCTGTCACCAACTTGGGGCCCTTCAGCTCCCAGGTGGTTTTCCAAGCCGCACCCTTTCCCTCATGGCTCCTTGCCCTACTAGAATAGAATATCCTCCAGCTCTCAAACCTTGAACTCCAAACTCACACTCCAAGCCCATCACTGTCTACCTCACCAGCTAACTCCTCTCAGTACGTAACATTTACATTTCACTCATACCTCCAGCTCCCCAAATCTATCAACCAAGTCCCTTTCTTCAACCCTTTCCCCGTTCAACTTAGATTCTGGCATCACCTTTGTAACTATTCCCTTGTCAACACCCCTAATTTCTTCCACCACTACAGTCGAGAGTCGATTGCCCACTCACTGGTGAGGCAGATGTTGCCACCATAGGCCCATGGTCTCCAAACCCAGCTGCATCCCTGTCCCACATGCTTCTCTGTGTCCCAGAGGGCCCTAGCCTTTTTACTATGCTCCACCACCTTCCTCCAATCTCCTGCTTCACTTTCAGCAAAAGACATTATGAGCGCATCATAGGAAAAAGCTTAGAGAGCACTCTGTTGTTTACAGAGTATTTTCACATAGGTTCATTTAACCCACAGTGATTGGTACAGGTAGGCAGGGTGTATGTTATTATTTCCATTTTACAAATTAAGAAACTGAGGTGCAGAGAACGTTCACATCAACATCAGATGATTATTAGCAGAACCTGATAGAAACACAGGTCTTCCAATTCTGAGAATCCCAGGTCAAGCAGAAAAGTCGGTGATTTGTCCAAGGGTGCCAATGAGTCCTTGGCAGCTGGGATGAGCACCCATGTCTCTGGGTACCTTCCAACGTCTTTATGCCCCTCTAGAATATGCTGCCTTCTCGGCTGCCTTATTGCTCTCAAAGTACCTAGAGTTCATTTACCCTCTTTTTAAAAATAAAAAGTAGATGACCTTGAATAAAACAAAAGTTTTATTTTTCTTTCTTTTGTGAGTTGTTACCACCAATGACTGTTTCCTTGTGTTAGTGTTTTTCTGGTAGAGAGTTCTCAGAGTCTTTGGTGAAACAAACCTGTTTACTCTCAACTTCTGTCATATGGTTCACAAGCTCTGGAAACAACCAGTGATGAGATGGAGGCAGAACAGTGCTCTGATCTAGAAATGTCATCCCACAGACCCCAGATGCTTCCCTGTTGGCCTACACAGGTGGATCATGGGTGGATCCATGCAGACTTACAAGCTGATTTTCTGTAAACACATGCTACAAGCCAAAGCCTCTTCCATTGGGAATTGGGGCCATAGTGAGTCACTTCCTGCAATTCCAGACAGATAAGAATCTTAGCTCTTTCCTGGGCCTTCCAGGGAAGCATGAAAACCAAAGGCAATTTACTTCTGTTGATAAAAAAAAGGACCACCTTGTCCCAGTTTTTCTGCTGATGCTTGCTTTGTTCACGCTGCACCTACGTCATTGTGCATTGTTGTAAACAGAGGCAGACGTGCAAAAGAAGGGCTGACACCCCTTGTCACCTGGTATAGACTGCATGTCTGCCCCTCATATGTTGCCTTGGAGATATGTTGCTTCCACTGTATTGGACTGAACCCCACTCCCATCAGAACTGATGTCTACATGGTATGCCAGAAACAGTGAACTGGGAGATGGATGATTTGGCTTCTAATTCTGATTCTGGGTAAGACATGCCTTACTGATAGTCATTCCTGCTCTCTCAGACTAGGGGTTTGCTGTGGCTGAAGCTGACTCAGCAGCACTGTAGAAACTGCTTATGCTGTTAGCACGAAGAGCACTTCTGGAGAGCTCAGAATCCAGAAAGTGCTATAGGAAGACAGGATGGAGAAGTCGCCTTTGAAGGAGATTGATTTAGAGACGTACAGTAAGTTTGTCAATGGACAATGTTTCCTAAAAGGGCTAGAAGAGATGGAAAGTGAGGAGCAGCAACATGTCAGGCCATGAGGAACAAACCAAATGAAGGGAAAGCCCAGGCCTGTTCCATCGGTGAATCAGCAGACAGCACACAGCTGTAGAATTATTCATTCATGCATGTTGTAAGCTGTTTTTATGGGCAAATTTGGGGGAGCGTTATAGGATTTTGCTGGTTCATGGGAACCTTGAAGACAATGTGGGGCACTCTTGGTGGCTCCAAAGACGGTGGTTTAAGAGGGATATCTCACAGTCCCTGCCCTTGGCAGTCTACAGTGACCACGTCATCCTAGCCCTTCCATGGGAGAGTGGACTGGTGGGAAGAACACAGGGTCATTGCAAACATTAAATGAAGTCATTCATGCAAAGTCCAAGAACGTAGCTTTCAGTAAAGGACAGCAACTGTTAATGTTCTGTGGATTACCTCAAAGGCAAAGGAACGTGGAGAACCTCCTGGTAGCTCCGAGTGGCACTCAAGTTTGGTATGTTCAGACATGTGGGGGGAAAAAAAACCCTGCTGCTGCTGCCCCTGAGCTTGGCTCAACAGCTCATGCCTTCAGACATGTCCCACTGCTAAGGAGGGAGCACCTCCGGACTTATGGGGAATGTAGCAACAGTACTGGGAGGCAGCTACCACACAGGCTAAGCATACCAGATGGAATCATTTAGACCTAGGTTAGAATCATGGCTCTGCCACCTTACAGAACTTATTTCAACCCTCTGAACCACAGTTTTCTCATCTCTAAAATGGGCAAACATTTGTTAAATAAACTTCTTTTGATCAAATGTAAGTGACACTACTTTCTACATGGCTCTTTATGGCAATTACATAATTCCTAAGCCTGCTGGTGGCATAAAAGATGTGATGGCTGATTTTATGTGTCAGCTAGACTAGGCCATGGAGTGCCAAAAACAATATCCCAGATATATCTGTGAGGGTGTTTTTGGATGAAATTAACATTTGAATCTGAGTAAAACAGATTACTCTCCCTAGGTGGGTGGGCCTCACTAATCAGTTGAAGGCTTGGATAAAAGAGAGGGCTGACCCTCCTGCAAGGAAGAGGAGATTTCCTTCTGCCAGCCTGTCATGTGCTAGGACATTGGTTCTTTCCTGCCCTCATACTGTAACTAAACCTTGGTGTTTCCTGGGTCTCTATCCTGCTGGCATTTGGACTAGAAATATACTATTGGCTCTCGTGGGTCTCTAGCATGCCAAATGAAGGTCTTAGGACTTGTCAGGCTCTATGATTGTGTGAGCCAGTTCCTTATAATAAACCATGGATATAGATATGGATACAGATATAAACATAGCTAGATATCTCCTATTTGCTCGGCTTCTCTGGAGCACCCTAATACAGTAGGCGCTAAATACAAAAAAATTGTTTTTATGATTGCTATTTCTGTTAGTTTAGAACTTGGCAAGAAATGTTGTCTTTATGTAAATCTGACTGAAATTATGTTTGAGAGATGGGGAAAATAGCAATAATGGCCTAAATAGCACTATTTGTGTGCTGTTCAGAAGGTGTATTCAATCTAAAGCAAGCACTTATTATAACATGTATATAGGTATGTATCAAGATATAGATACATTTTATATTATAATATAAATAAGGCTTCTGGGGGCACTTTATCTTTTCTGGTATAGGCAATGACTTTGAGAAAGAAAAATGTAGGGCTCAGACAGCTATCTCAGAATACTGTCAAAGGACACAATTTGGGTTTCCGGTGATAACCCCAGTTACCAGACATTACACACCCTGAAAAGGACCCACTGAAGCCTTTGAGGGTTATCAGTGACCTGGCAGGTAGGAAACTTGTCTTCAAATCAAGACTTTCATCTAAAATCTGAGTTGGAGAGAAGGAAAGGGTCAAATTAAAATTTATGCTGTGAAGAGTAATAGAGGATAAAATGCCCAATAATTCTTAGGGAAAAATAGTATGGAGACTATCAGGAACAATACTTAGACGTACAGACATCTATTTACCAAGGTTTATTGAATACCTAGGTGACCTGCCAACTTTAACAGAGAGAGAGGGAGACGTATGCATAATACATACTTACACATGTTCATATATGCATGGAATATTTCTGGAGAGCATGTGAAATCTGTCTCAAGTTCCATGGAGGGAAAGGACTGGGGACTGGGAGAAGAGGAAGAATTGTTTTTCATAACATAAAGTTTCATGATGTTTAAATTTGTACTATATGCACGTATAACTTTTTAATTAAAACTCTATTTCCATTAAACTCTGCTTGGGGCAGGATCACAGATTCTGAGAGGCCCACTTGCTTTGAGCAGCTGGGCACTGTCAATATTTAATAGCCTACCTCAGCTGCCTTGCCTTTCTGTCTGTCCTACTGCAACCAGTCTTCCCCTTCTAGCAATCTTCTACCCCATCTCCGGTGTTCTCTTTGAAAAGTGTTAATTTACCTGAGCCAAGAAATCCTTGTTGCCCTTGTTTCCTACAATAGAAAGTCTGATCTGCTTAGTACGGCATTAGTGGGAAGTGATACTGCACGTAGTACTACTAGTATCATTCCTGGGCCTTCCAGAAGTCCACTGCCTTCCTCTTTCCCACTGTCACTATCCTAAACCAGACTCATCATCTTCCTGGTTTACCATGCCCTCCTGACAGTCCTTTTTACCATGCCCTCCTGACAGTCCTTTCTGCGGTTTTTCTCCAATCCCACCTGTTCTCCATACACTACATTGTTTTAAAATGCAAATAGTATCCTAACTCTCCCCTGCTTGTAAACTTGTAACTTGTAAACACTGTGGATGCCTGGCTGGCTCAGTTGGAAGAGCACACAACTCTTAATGTTGGGATTGTGAGTTCAAGCCCTGTATTGAATGTAGAGATTACTAAAAAACACATAAACTTTATTTAAAGAGAAAAAAAAAACTGCACTGATCTTAAGCTAAAATCCCAGCTCCTTAGCAGGGCAACCTTCTGCTTCCTTCTCTACTGCCATCTCTCTCCAATTCCTTATTCTCTCCTCAGATTCTATTTCTACTAATTACTATATACTGTTTAGTTCCTTGAAGGTACCATTCTCTCTTTTCTCTGAGTCTTTGCACATGCTATTTCCTATCGTAAGAAACTCTTCTACTCTTGGGGCGCCTGGGTGGTTCAGTTGCTTAAGCATCTGCTTTTGGCTTAGGTCATGATCCCAGCGTCCTGGGATCAAGTCCCACAGCAGCCTCCCTGTTCAGTGCGGAGACTGCTTCTCCCTCTATCTCTGTGATTCCACTCATTTTCATTCTCTCTCAAATAAATAATAAAATCAAAAGAAAGAAAGAAAGAAAAAGAGAGAGAATGAAAAACTCTTCTACACTCTCCTCACTGGTCTTCCAACCCCACCTTGCTCACTCCTTCAGCATAAAGGGTCGTAAAAATAAGAGTGTCCTAAGAAAATCAGAAATAACTGAGGAAGAAAAAGTCACCCATTTAGGAGGAATCCTGTAGGAGTTCAGCTATCAGAAGGGAGATGTATGGAGTGCCTGGGTGGTACAGTTGGTTAAGCATCCTGACTCTTGGTTTTGGCTCAGATTGTGATCTCAGGGTTGTAAGGCCAAGCCCTGTGTCAGCCTTCACGCTCAGTGCAGAGTCCACTGGAGACTCTATCTCCCTCTCCCTCTGCCCCTCCCCCCCCCCAAAAAAAAATCTTAAGGAGGAGGAGGAGCAGAAGGAAGAGGGGAGAGCTGTATGAGTAACACCATTGATGAAAGAAAGGGCTGGGCAGGCTGGAGAATGGAAAGAATAGAGGTCCGTCTAAAGCATAAAGTGGGGAGGGCTGAGTGAATGGGTGACAGAAGGGAGAGAATAGAGAAGGTGAAAGACCTTGAAAGCCAAGATAGAGTTTGATCTTCATTTTTTAAACAATGGGAAAACTTGAACTGTTTTTAAACTGGCAAATGACTACCTCCAGTTCTTATATTAGGAAGTTGTGAACAACAGAGTGCAGAGGAACGAAGCTGGGGAGATGGGTGATCTTAGGGAAAGAGGATGAGTGTGTGCCCCAGGGCAGCAGCAGGCAGAACTAGAAGGAAGCGATGGTTTTGAGAGAGACGTGGAGATAACATCCTGGGCTTAAAGACAAATTAAAGGAGAGGAGAGACCCAGGAATCAGAGCGCACTCACGATGCTAGCCAGAGTTAACTGGGAATAGGATGAGGTCATTGGCTGAGATGGAAATCACAAAAGGAGAGCAGATTTGGAGGAAGATAATGAATTAAGTTTGGAACATGTTGGACTTTGGGGTATAAGGTCAAGAAGCCCATGTCCATAATTAAAATCAGACACAGCCCAGGGTACAGTGTGTGGAGCCTTTCACAGAAACCACCTGTTAGGGTTGGTTTCATGTTTTCTGGTGTGGCATATTTCCATGTCTCCTGTTTTCCATATCCTGACGAGGTCATGTGAATTGTTAGCCTTGCATGCAGGGAAGGGGTTGTAAAAACACAGGGCAAGTGGAGATAAAGTCTGTAAGTGAGAGGAGATCTGTTGGGCCAGGACTGAAATTTGCACTGGAAAATTGTTCTTCTCTCCAAGCTTGTGTCAGTCACTACTCTTTCTCTTCAAGTCCCAACTCTGCTGTGATGAGCAAACTGAACTCTCAGGACAATTTCACTTCTACTCTGCACTCAGCTCCTGGGGCACTCGGAAGCCACAATGCAAACATTTTTCAAGTTATGCAGTTCCTTTTTTTGCTTTTGAACTCTTCACAGGTGTATATCAGGTCTCCCAAGTCTTTTAATTCTTTAAAAGCCGAATTTATTCCCAACATGTAGTTTTTTAAATTGTCACATATTGTTTTAAAAAACACAAAGTGGATTGAAACTGACACTGAATTCATTTGGGGAAGAAAGGAGGAAGGACAGTAACCACCTTAACAGGACAGAGTATGTCAAGAGATAATGTGTTGGTTAGAGGTGTGAGATAGTATCAGTTCCTAACCTAGAAAGGAACCTATTCGAACACAAAAGACATGCTCTCCCCCTCTTCTAAGAATAATGACTTTGCATTCTAAATATGCTAAAAGGAAGAGAGGAATACTGGTATTCTAATTGTCAAGTAAGTTGTCTTCTCAACTGGCTAAAAAGTGTTTTCTTCAGGTGCCACCTTTGGCTTATGAGCAATATTGATAAAATACAGGACTTGTCCTTTATGGTTAATTATATTTAGTTGCACTAAACAGTGCAAGACTGAGGGTTAAGTCTTTGACTTCTTTTTAGTTCTTCCTTTTAGTTATAGGTCCACTTGTGTGGCCATTGTGATGTTTGGGCAACTTAAAAGAAGGGTCTTCGTGACTCAGCTCATTACATAATTCCTCTGGGCAGAGGAATGGAGGTGGGCTAACCCTAGGTATTGCCAGTGAGCAGACTGTGCACTTGTCATTGATGGAGGAAGATGTATGTGGGGGCAGTGGGGAGAAGAGATTTTTGTTGATAGCCGATGAGTACCAGTAGGCTTCAGATCACAAAGATTTCTCTAGCTGCCTTGCCAGAAGCATCTGTCAGTCTACCATCAACATCACTATTTAATATGGAACACCCCCTCCCCGTTAGGATCGATCACCCTTCAGCATGTATGGGAGCACTGGAAGAATGAGAACTACAACTCAGAGCTTTCAACAGGGAGTGCAGTTAGCAGTAGGCAAGGAAAGTGCTTCCAAAATGGATGGGAGACTACTCTTGGGAACAGCATGAAACATGACTCTGGAGGTTGGCAAAGACAAGGAGAAAAAGACACCGGAGTGATTGCCTCACAGTCTTGCCAAGGGCTCCATTCCCACTCCTTTTTAGAGCATACACCTTTCCCCTTCTGAGATTGCCCCAGGCACCAGGTGAACAGCAGGAAATCTCCTTCTTTGCTCTGGTGGCAGCAATGTCTGTTGGCTCTGTGTCACATTCCTTTCCAGACTTCACAGGCCTCAGGTTACAAAGGTCTTATTGCACAATTCTTAGGAGAATAGGCAGGGAGGCTGGGCTGGGATAAAGAAAAGTCCTGTGCATGTCAGAGACCCAGGTGTGGCCAGATGCCAAAGCACTCCAGGTGGTAGCAGCAAGAGAAAGAATCAAATGTCTTGATCTCTAGCGAGATAGCTTTCTTTTATTTTTTCTTCCAAGGCTGTTAAATAAGACTTATCAAGATGAAACTTTTGGGGGAATTTGATGGAAAACATTTCAAAAGTTCATTTGGCATACCTGCATTTCGGTTTACTGGAGAGATTTGGGAATTTAAAACTCACAATGAAGAATCTGAAACTAAAGCTCTTTTTATCCCTCCATTTCTCATAACCAAATTTCTCCTAGAGTTTTATGCTACGTATATATGCAATTACACAATATATTACACAGCCTTTGAAAAATTAATATGGAAGCTGAAAGAACACTACCGCAGCCCTATTTAAACCCTATGCCATGATGGAATGTTCTTTTCCCTCGGTGATCACTTAATAATACTTTTATTAAAGAGATCTGTGTGGATAGCTAGAAACATATGGAAGATCCTTAAGTTAAAAACAACCTAGTGACCTAGAAAATATTCATCAGACCTCTGCAGCCGATGACTATGAGAATGAGATCTATATATATATTTAGCAATTCTTCATTTCATTTTCTTTCAGATTTGAGGGTTTCAGACATATATTAATACATTTGCAATGAACTGAATTAGAAAAGACTCTGAGTGTCTATATCCAGGGAATGCCTGGGCTCAAACTTACAAATTAGAGATGCAAGACCTGTGCAGCTCTACATAAAACAAATAAATCTAAGGGAGTACTTAAGATATCAAGGTAACTCCAAATAAAATATTAATTTGCGGCATAAGTTAGGAAAGGCTCATAAAGGAGACATATTAGACAATAAGGATAGGCCAGTTACCACAGATGGTATGACAGCCATACCTGCCAGATGAAGTGTCCATTCATACATACATTTATGGAGTACACATGTGTATCACAGAGTAGGCACACACACATACACATAAACAAAGCGATCTACCTAAACTGGAAAGACAAGGCCACAGAAAGTGTGCATGCTTATTATAAAGCAAAAAGGCCATTAATGGCATAAATGTCTCCCCGCCCCCCCAGCAAACTACTCCTATTAGGCCTCAAGGCAGAGTAACCTGTGGATTTCCCTGGATTTATTTTCATTGTTATTTCAGCCTGTTCAGTGGGGTCTTGGGTGCCTTTTCTTGACCTTGACCAAAGCTGATTCTTATGTGGAGTGGTAAAGGCTAGGAGAGATTTGTGACTAGTGTCACTCACCACAGAGTACTTGAATTGACCAACAAACACATCAAGGGAATAAAATGAGATTTCCTCCGTTAGGATACTCTAAAATAGCTGAAATAAGAACGAAGAAATTCATTCAGCATGAATTAAGGGCAGGGAGTATTGAAGAAGCCACCAGGCTAATAGTAAGAGGCTTTAAGCTATGGTTCCCAAGCTAGCAATCCCTAGCTTAATGATCTAAGTCAAGACACAACCTCTCTATGCTGGTTTCTTCTTCTGGAAATGAGGACATTGGAATGGATGATCTCTCAGTTCCCTTCCAACTCTAAAATTCTGTGGTATATGACTAACACAATGGTCAGAGAACATAATAGTCAATATATATGTATAGATAAGTTAGGACATTCTGTGTTTTTTGGATATTATTTCAGGTTAAACCTAATCTTAGTTGTCACTAACTATGAATGAACTCTAAAAATTGAATCAGTGAAGTTTTAATTTTCAAGGACCTAAGATGTTGGCTCATAATATAATTTTAAAAATTATGGTGGCTTCTCTAGAGGGAAGTTGGATATATACTAGAGTTAATGTGAAAGTACGTTTTGTTTTTATCTGGACCTCAGGATATATCAACATACTTTGGGTTATTATTACTTTTATAGTATATACAGTGTTGGAATTACTTCTGGGATATATTTATTCCTGATGTGTTGGAGACCAAAGACTGTTAAAAATTGTGTCCTGTGGTTAGAGATTGTGTCTCCCTTCTCCTTGTCTATTGCTGGTGGGGTCCCCTATGGGCAACTAATCTACCTGTCAGAAACTAGACTGCTGCTTCTACTGAGGGAATGTGGCAATAAACTTAGCTCTTGCAGGCAAATCTCAGCGTGCCTGCCTGAACAGTCCTGTACTCAGCTCTGGGGTCGCAGTGTGCTGAGACACAGAGGGAGGCCAATGGAGATGAGTCAGGACCTGGCACCCACCCCACGCTCCGCCCTACTGGTAAACAGAACAGCTATTTGCCCGTCACTGGAGCCTCTCAGGGCCCCAAGACTGCAGGAAGAAACAAATACTTTAGAAGCCAAAACCCCAAGGCAAGGTAAAGAAAACAGAAATGTCCGCATCCCCAGCTATGATTTCACTGGCGTGAGTTCTTTAGAGGGGGAGGAGTTGTAAATGGTTCCAGCTGAACTGTTTTACCTACTTCTCAACCATAAGGCCCTTCTCTTTCACTCTTTATAGGGGATGATGGCCTTTTTGCCTTTTAAGCCTTGAAATCTCAAAACCAGGCTTTAGAATTAATTTTGATTGTAACAAATAATAAATTTATTTCTCTTATTACTTTTGTTTCTATTTTTATGCTATATTCTATTAAAATGCCTCTTTCAGTTAACTTTTTGTTTAGTTTATTTTTCCCTGTCATTATGGGGAGAAGCTATTAAAAGAATAAACATTACCAGGTAATGAATGTAAACTACTTTACAAAGTAATTTTACACTGACTTCTTGAGGTAATTGTTTCTTTTGCATTTTGACATTGGTTGGGGAGAGAACAATAAGGGGCTGACAGTCTTGGGAATGTCCTCATCCGGCTTCATGACAATAAGTAGGTCTGGCTATTGGGAGAATACTCCTCAGCTCTCTTTCTCGTAGGACTACCTTCGGCCTTTTTTCTGCCCACTGTAAAGTGTCCGGTGCGTAGTCTCTGTGCTTATACTATTATTCCTAAGCCTGATGATACACTCGTCTTATGGTCTTCTCCTGTTTTTTTAGATACTAGCAATTTCTGTTCTAAACTTAGCAATTGTTACATACCTGAACTGGAGGCATGGCTGGCTGATTCCTTCTAGCTCTGTCAGGTAGCGTCCCACCTCTAATATATCAATAGCTGAACCTTCTGTTACCTTCTACTCAGTCGCCACAGCTGAGCCTGGGCTGGATATTGTGATGTCACAGAGTAGAATACTTGCTCCTCCCAAAGGCCCAGCTGAGACCCTCTGGCTTCAGCATTTTCTGTCTGGTGCATGATGGGAGGTGGGGAAGGTTAATCCTTTTATTTCTTAACTGAGCCCTAGGATCATAGGATCTTACTATGGGTGGAGACCTTGGAGACCTAGTGACTAGATTTTAAAACTAACTCCCTTATTTTACAGATGGGGAAATTCAGATTCCAGGTAGGTAAGCGGCAGAGCTAAATCTAAACCCACGTGCCCCCCTTGTCAGCCCCCTGTTCTTCTGAACACACTGCACCCCTGCTGGGTCCTACTCTGTGAAGTTTGTCAACATCATTGTTCTCTGATAGATAGCTTGTTGGATGAGTTTTATCTGAATCCACCCATGACAAGAAACCATTCAGATAATGTGCATCGTGGGAAGAGAACAAGAGTCTTAGGGAAGATCATTAGGTTTTCTGACAATCTATAGGTACTAGAAATAGCTAATTTTGGTCCTGGCCAACACTCAAGAAATCCCGAGCCACCAGACCTATTCTAGATTAACAAGTAATGGGACTTCTGAGTAACTGATGTTTTCGATGAGATTTAATGATAAGAATGCCTAACCCGGGATTAGCGATGGCTGCAATGCCATACAAGGTTCTAGTGTTTGTTTAGAGAATGGGAAAGAATAACTGGTAAAGGGGCGCCTGGGTGGCTCAGTGGGTTAAGCCGCTGCCTTCGGCTCAGGTCATGATCTCAGGGTCCTGGGATCAAGTTCCACATCGGGCTCTCTGGTCAGCAGGGAGCCTGCTTCCCTCTCTCTCTCTGCCTGCCTCTCCATCTACTTGTGATTTCTCTCTGTCAAATAAATACATAAAATATTTAAAAAAAAAAAAAAGAATAACTGGTAAAGCAATAGATTTTCACTGGAATTTAACTCTCTTTCATACCATTCGCTTTTTCTAGATACTGTCCCCATATGGCATTAAAAAATTATATGCATTGCATGAGATGACTTGTATCTTGAAGCCAGAGACTTGTACTTACAAAATTTCTCAAGAGGGGAACATATATTGCACTTTCATAACACCAACAACTAACATTTTACATCATGTTTTAGCATTTACAAGCTATTTTCACATATATCATTTCATTTAATCTTCACAGCTCAGTGAAGTAAACATTGTATTATTTTTAGTACAATTTTATGAGTGAGAAAATTATAACTTAGAGAGGTTGTTACTTGCACAAGATCACAAAGCTAATTAAGTGGAAAGGGTAACATCAGCTACAAACCAGATCTTCCAACCAAGCATTTTCCCCACCACAGGGCTTCCCTGGGGTGGGAGGAATTGTCATGTGGTCTGGGAACACACTTGAAGGCAATTACATTAGGCAACCTTTTGATTAACAAAGAAGAAAGTATTCCTCTGGGTCATAAATACTGCTTTACTAACCTCCTACATGTCTCAGTAAAAACTTAGAGAAATGGTTAGTGAACACTAATTTCAAACTTCAAAATAATATAATCATTGCCCTTCAACCTGACAATTCCACGTCTGTGAATTCTCCTAAGGGAATTATCATAGATATGAATAATATTTAGCTACAAGAGGTTCATTCTCTGAAGCATTGTTTATAATAGAAAACAAATATCTACTTAATATCTTCTTTAAATTAACTCTTACACTTTACTGAAATAAGAGAATTTAAAAGTAATTTTTTTGTCACTACATAAATAAAAATGTAGTATAGTTACCTTAAGTGTCAAATAACCATAAAAACAGATATAACAAAGTCAGGCTCTGGGCCAGTCCTATCCACCACTATACTCACAACAGTCATGACCCCACTACAACAGGAAGGTGAATGCAGCCCCCACACAGGACACCCCTGGAACACCTGGTTCTGGTGACCAGTGGGACTGCACTTCTCTGCCCCCACAGGACATCCCTATACAAGGCCACTTATTTAAGACTGGGAGATGTAGCTGAATCATCTAATATAGAGAAACAGAGTTAGGCAAAATGAGGAGAGTGAAGAATATGTTCCAAGTGAAAAAACAAAACGAAATCTCAGGAAAAGAACTGAACAAAGCAGACTACCCAATTGAGTTCAAAGTAATTGTCATAAAGACATTTACTTTATGAGCTCACGAGAGATTGGATGAATACAGAACTTCAATAAAGAGGCAGAATGTAAGAAAGTACCCATCAGAGATATGGGATACAATAACAGAAACCAACAATACACTAGAGGGAATATACAGATTAAGTGATACAAAATAATGGATCGGCAATCTTGAAGACCAGGTAGAGAAATCACCAAAACTGAAAAGAGAATTTTTTTTAAAGATTTTATTTACTTGACAGACAGAGACCACAAGTAGGCAGAGAGGCAGGTAGAGAGAGAGAGGAGGAAGCAGGCTCCCCGCTAAGCAGAGAGCCCAATGTGGGACTCGATCCCAGGACCCTGAGATCATGACCTGAGGCAAAGGCAGAGGCTTTAACCCACTGAGCCACCCAGGCGCCCCTGAAAAGAGAATTTTTAAAAATATGAAGATAGTTAAAGGGGACCTGTAGGACAATATCAAGCATACTAACATTAATATTTTAGAGGTCCCAGAGAGAAAAGAGAGAGAGAGAGAAAGGGGCAGAAACTTTATTTGAAGAAATAATAGCTGAACACTTCACTAACTTGACAAAAGAGACAGATATCCAGGTCCAGGAATCCCAGAAAGTCCCAAGCAAGTTAAACACCAAGATAAATTGTAATTAGAATGTCAAAAACTAAAGACAAAGAGAGAATCTTAAAAGCAGCAAAAGAAGAGCAGTTACTTATGTATAGGGAACTGCTGGAAGACCAACAGCTGATCTTTCAAGTGGAAACACTGCATGCTAGAAAGCAGTGACATAATATATTTAAAGTGCTGAGAGGGAAAAAAAGAAAAAACAAACCTACAACCAGGAATACTGGGCAAGGTTATCATTCAAAATTGAAAGGAAGATAAAAAGTTTCTCAGATAAACAAAAGCTAAAGGAGTTCATTATCACTAAATAGGCTTTATTATAAGAAATATCAAAGGATGGGGTGTCTGGGTAGCTCAGTCAGTTAAGTGTCCAACTCTTGATTTCACTCAGGTCATGATCTCAGGGTTGTCAGATGGAGCCCCATTTTGGCCTCCTTGCTGAGTGTGGAGCCTGCTGAAGATTCTCTCCCTCCCTCCCCTTCTACCTCTCTCTCAAGGTTGGGGGTGGGGAATCAAAGGATTTCTTTAATTGGAAAAGGCCAAAACTAGAAAGAAGAAAATATAT
This sequence comes from Neogale vison, assembly GCF_020171115.1. Classification (NCBI taxonomy): domain Eukaryota; kingdom Metazoa; phylum Chordata; class Mammalia; order Carnivora; family Mustelidae; genus Neogale; species Neogale vison. The sequence continues at coordinate 69,406,725 of NC_058094.1, forward strand.
GAAAGAAAAAAAATCTCATCAGTAAGGCAAACACATAGTAAAAATAGTGGACCAACTACTTATAAAGCTAATATAAAGGTTAAAAAACAAAAGTAGTAAAAACAACTCTACAATAATGATACACACAAAAAATGTAAATATGAAATCAAAAACATAAAACATGGTGGATAGGGAATAAAAAAGTAGTGCTTTTATAAAGTGTTCCAACTTAAGCCACCAGCAACTTAAAAGAGTACTAAATACATAGGTTGTTACATATGAAATATATATATATATATGTGTGTGTGTGTGTGTGTGTGTGTGTATGTGTATAAACTACAAGCCAAAAAGCTATAATAGATACACAGAAAATAAAGAGAAAGAAACCCAAACATAACACTAAAGAAAATCATCAAATCACCAGGGAAGAGACAAGGCAAGAAGAAAGGAACAGAAAAGATCTATAGCTCTTTTGATCAGGACTGTGGTGCTGGCAGGATGAGTAAGTGTCGTGGTCTTCATACTTCCAGGAAGCTCCATACCCACCAAGAAGATTGGAAGTGGCATGATAAACCATACAAGAAAGCCCATTTGAGCACAGCCCTGGGCTAACCCTTTTGGAAGTATTTTCCATACGAAGAGAATTGTGCTAGAAAAAGTAGGGGATGAAGCCAAACAACCAAATTCTGCCATCAGGAAGTGTGTCAGGTCCAGCTGATCAAGAATGGCCTAAATAGTAAATGGAATCGATTCTCTAATTTCTCTTTCTGTATTTTCATTGTTAGTGTATAAGAAAGCCACTGATTTCTGCACATTGACTTTGTATCCTGCCACGTTGCTGAATTGCTGTATGAGTTCTAGTAGTTTGGGGGTGGAGTCTTTTGGGTTTTCCATACGAAGAATCATGTCATCTGTGAAGAGAGAGAGTTTGACTTCTTCATTGCCAATTTTATTTCTCTTTGTTGTCTGATTGCTGTTGCTAGGACTTCTAATACTATGTTGAACAAGAGTGGTGAAAGTGGGCATCCTTGTCTTGTTCCTGATCTCAACGGGAAGGCTGAAAGCTTTTTCCCATTGAGGATGATATTTGCTGTGGGTCTTTCATAGATAGATTTGATGAGGTTCAGGAATGTTCCCTCCATCCCTATACTTTGAAGCGTTTTAATCAGGAACGGATGCTGGAATTTGTCAAATGCTTCTTCTGCATCAATTGAGAGGACCATGTGGTTCTCCTCTCTTCTCATATTAATTTGTTGTATCACATTGATTGATTTGCGAATGTTGAACCATCCTTGTAGCCCAGGGATGAATCCCACCTGGTCATGGTTGATAATCTTTTTAATGTGCTGTTGGATCCTGTTGGCTAGGATCTTGTTGAGAATCTTAGCATCCATATTCATCAGTGATATTGGTCTGAAATTCTTTTTTTTGGTAGGGTCTTTGCCTGGTTTGGGGATCAGGGTAATGCTGGCTTCATAGAAAGAGTCTGGAAGTTTTCCTTCTGCTTCAATTTTTTGAAACAGCTTCAGGAGAATAGGTGTTATTTCTTCTTTGAAAGTTTGGTAGAATTCCCCAGGGAATCCGTCAGGTCCTGGGCTCTTGTTTTGTGGGAGGTTTTTGATCAGTGCTTCAATCTCATTAATAGATATCGGTCTATTCAGGTTGTCGATTTCTTCCTGGTTAAATTTTGGGAGTTTATAGTTTTCCAGGAATGCATCCATTTCATCTAGGTTGCTTAGTTTATTGGCATATAACTGTTGATAGTAACTTCTGATGATTGTTTCAATCGACTCCATTTACTATAGCACAAAGAACCATAAGATACCTGGGAATAAACCTAACAAAAGAGGTAAAGGATCTGTACTTGAGGAACTACAGAACACTCATGAAAGAAATTGAAGAAGACACAAAAAGATGAAAGACCATTCCATGCTCTTGGAGCGGAAGAATAAACATTGTTAAAATGTCTATACTGCCTAGAGCAACATATATTTTTAATGCCATTCTGATCAAAATTCCACCGGTATTCTTCAAAGAGCTGGAGCAAATAATCCTAAAATTTGTATGGAATCAGAAGAGACCCCGAATTGCTAAGGAAATGTTGAAAAACCAAAATAAAGCTGGGGCATCACGTTACCTGATTTCAAGCTTTATTACAAAGCTGTGATCACCAAGACAGCATGGTACTGGCATAAAAACAGACACATAGACCAGTGGAACAGAGTAGACAGCCCAGATTTGGACCCTCAACTCTATGGTCAATTAATCTTCGACAAAACAGGAAAAAATATACAGTGGAAAAAAGACAGTCTCTTCAATAAATGGTGCTGGGAAAACTGGACAGCTATAAGTAGAAGAATGAAATTCGACCATTTTCTTACACCGTACACAAAGATAAACTCAAAATGGATAAAAGACCTCAACGTGAGACAGGAATCCATCAGAATCCTAGAGGAGAACATAGGCAGTAATCTCTTCGATATCAGCCACAGCAACTTCTTTCAAGATATGTCTCCAAAGGCAAAGGAAACAAAAGCGAAAATAAACTTTTGGGACTTCATCAAAATAAAAAGCATCTGCACAGCCAAGGAAACAGTCAAAAAAACAAAGAGACAACCCACGGAATGGGAGAAGATATTTGCAAATGACAGTACAGACAAAAGGTTGATATCCAGGATCTATAATGAACTCCTCAGACTCAACACACACGAAACAGGAAAACATATCAAAAAATGGGCAGAAGATATGAACAGACACTTCTCCAATCAAGACATACAAATGGCTATCAGACACATGAAAAAATGTTCATCATCACTAGCCCTCAGGGAGATTCAAATTAAAACCACATTGAGATATCACCTTACACCAGTTAGAATGGCCAAAATTAACAAAACAGGAAACAACATGTGTTGGAGAGGATGTGGAGAAAGGGGAACCCTCTTACACTGTTGGTGGGAATGCAGGTTGGTGCAGCCTCTTTGGAGAACAGTGTGGAGATTCCTCAAGAAATTAAAAATAGAGCTTCCCTATGACCCTGCCATTGCACTCCTGGGTACTTACCCCAAAGATACAGATGTTGTGAAAAGAAGGACCATCTGTACCCCAATGTTTATAGCAGCAATGGCCACGGTCGCCAAACTGTGGAAAGAACCAAGATGCCCTTCAACGGATGAATGGATAAGGAAGATGTGGTCCATATACACTATGGAGTATTATGCCTCCATCAGAAAGGATGAATACCCAACTTTTGTAGCAACATGGACGGGACTGGAAGAGATTATGCTGAGTGAAATAAGTCAAGCAGAGAGAGTCAACTATCATATGGCTTCACTTATTTGTGGAGTATAACAAATATCGTGGAGGACAAGGGGTGTTAGAGAGGAGAAGGGAGTTGCGGTAAATTGGAAGGGGTGGTGAATCACGAGAGACTATGGACTCTGAAAAACAACTGAGGGGTTTGAAGTGGCAGGGGGGTGGGAGGTTGGGGTACCAGGTGGTGGGTATTATAGAGGGCACGGATTGCATGGAGCACTGCTGTGGTGAAAAAATAATGAATACTGTTTTTCTGAAAATAAATAAATTAATTTTTTTTAAATGTCTTAAATAAATAAATAAATCATAGCCTTTGTAATCATAGTTGTTTGAAATTTATTGAGGAAAATGATGAGGTTCTCGTTGATTGATTTGATCACAAAGGTCATGCTGTCAGTGACATTCCTGGCATTTGCTTTATGGTTGTCAAAGTAGCCAATGTCTCTCTTTTGGCTTTAAACGAAGGCAAGAAAGAAAGACCAAGATCATAAGTTTTAAAGGTGAAAACATGACAGTATTAAATTTTCATATACCAAAAAAAAAAAAAGAAAGAAAGAAAACCATAAAACAATCAGAAAAAAATTTACAAGCTAGAAATAAATACATACCTATAAATAGTAATTTAAATGTAAATGGATTAAGTACTCTAATCAAGGAGCGCCTGGGTCGCTCAGTGGGTTAAAGCCTCTGCCTTCAGCTCAGGTCATGATCCCAGAGTCTGGGATTGAGCCCCGCATCGGGCTCTCTGCTTGGCAGGGAGCCTGCTTCCCCCTCTCTCTCTGCCTGCTTCTCTGCCTACTTGTGATCTCTGTCTGTCAAATAAATAAATAAAATCTTAAAAAAAAAAAAAAAAGAAAGAAAGGGTGGGTGGGTGAATGGATTAAAATAAGAAGACAAGACCCATCTATGTGCTGCCTACAAGTGGCTCAGATCTCACTTCAGACCTAAAGACATACAGACTTAAAGTGAAGGGATAGAAGAAGATATTCTATGCAAATAGAAACAAAAAGAAAACAATATGTATATCAAACAAAAAGGCATTATTTTTTTATTTTTTAAGATTTTATTTTAAGAGAGAGAGTGAGCATGAGCAGGGGGAGGAACAGAGGGAGAGGGAGAAGCAGACTCCCCACTGAGCAGGGAGCCCACAATGGGGCTTGATCCCAGTACCCCAGGATCATGACCTGAGCCAGAAGGCAGACCCCCAACAGACTGAGCCACCCAGGTGCCCCAAAATAGACTTTAAAACAAAAGCTGTAAGAAGAGACAAGGGGAGTAATACAACAAGCAGATAAAATAGTTATAAATATTTATGCACACAACATAGGAGCACCTAAATATATAAAGCAAATATTAACAGACACAGAGGTAGAAATTAACAATAATACAATAATAATAGGGGACTTTAACACTCCACTTACATCAATGGCTATATCATCTAGATGAAAATTAAGAAACATTGGCCCTAAATGACACATTAGACTAGAAGGATGTAATAGATATATACAGAACATTGCATTGAAGACAGCACATGTGCTCAGGTGTACATGAAACATTCTTCAGTATAGATTACATTTCAGGCCACAAAACAAGTCTCATTAGATTCAAGATTGAAATCATATCAAGCATATATTTTTTATCACAATGGTATAGAAATCAATTACAAGAAGAAAACTGGGAATACAAATGTGGAGACTAAACAACATGCTACTAAACAATCAATGGGTCAATGAAAGAAATCAAATAGGAAATTAAAAAAATATTATGTGACAAATGAAAATAAAAACGCAACATTCCAAAATCTGCAGGACACAAAAGCAATTTTAAGAGGAAATTTTATTAGTGATACAGGCCAACCTCAAGAAAAAGAACAGTTTCAAATAAACAATCTTACCTTAAACCTAAAAAGAACTAGAGAAAGAAGAACAAAGTTAGTAGAAGGAAGGAAGTAATAAAGATTAGAGTGGAAATAAATGAAATAGAGACTAAAAGAACAGTAGGTAAGATCAATGAAATTAAAAACTGGTTCTTTAAAAAAATAAAATTGAGAAAACTTTAGCCAAATTCATCAACAGAAATAGAGAAAGGACTCAAGTAAATGAAGTCAGAAATGAAAGCAGAGAAGTTGCAATTGATAGCATAGATATGTCAAAGCTCATAAGAGATTACTAAAACAATTATATGCCAACAAATTGGACAGCCTAGAAGAAATGGATAAATTACCAGAAACAGAACCTTCTGAGACTGAATCAGGAAGAAGTAGAAAATATGAACAGACTGGAAAATATGAATAGACATGAAATTGAATCAGTTATTAAAAGCCCAGGATCAAACAGCTTCATTGGTGAAATCTACCTAATATTTAAAGAAGAGTTAATACCTATTCTCAAACTGTTCCAAATAATGGAAGAGAAAGGAATGCTTCCAAACACATGTACAAGACCAGCATTACCCTGATACCTAAATCAGGCAAAGACACTATAAGAAAATTACAGGCCAAGATCCCTTATGTTCATAGAGGCAAGAATTCTCAAAAAAGATTAGCAAACCAAATTCAACACTATATTGAAGGGATCATACACCATGATCGAGTGGGATCTATTCCAGTGAGTCAAGGGTGGTTAAACATCTGCAAGTCGATGTCATACACCACATTAACAAAACAAAAGGATAAGAATCATGATCATCTCAACAGAAGCAGAATGCTTCTAAACATCCATTAATTATGAAAACTGTCAACAAAGTGGGAGTGGGGGGAATATACCTCAACACAATAAAGACCAACCATATATGAAAAACCCACAGCTAGCATCACACTCGTTGGAGAAAAACTGAAAGCTTTTCCTCAAACATCAGAAACGAGACAAGGATGTTCACGCTTCCACTTTTATTCAACATGGTATTGGAAGTCTTAGCCACAGCAGTTCAGCGAGGAAAAGAAATAAAAGGCATCCAAATTGGAAAGGAAGAAGGAAAACTATTCACAATAGCATGATACTATATATAGAAAACCCTCAAGACTCCTTTAAAAAGAAACTATTAGAACTAATAAACGAAATTCAGTAAAGTTGCAGGATATAAATCAGTATACAAAATATGTTGCATTTCTAATACACGAATAACCATCAAAAAGAGAAGTTAAGAAAGCAACCCCATTTGCAGTTGCATCAAAAAGAAGATCTAGGAATAAGTTTAACCAAGAAGGTGAAAGACTGTGAGACATTGATGAAAGAAATTAAAGATGATAGAAATAAATGGAAAGATATTCCATGCTCATGGGGTGGAAGACTTTATAAATTTATATTATATATAATATTTGTTTGATTTAATAATAATATATAAATCATATATAATATTCATATACATATGAATATTGCTTATCCATAAAAAAAGAATGAAATATTTCTACTCATAATAACATGGATAGACCTAGATGGTATTACACCAAGGGAAATAAGTGAGACTGAAAAATACAAATACTGGATGATTTCACTTACATATGCAATACAAAAAGCAAAACCAATGAACAAACAAAACAGAAAGTTATAGATACAGAGAATAAGTTGAAGGTAACCAGCAGGGAGGCAGACAGGTGATGGATAATGAGGTTCAGTCATCCAGACAGGGTTATATTATACAGGATAGGGAATATAGTCAGTAATATTGCAACAACTTTGCATGGTGTTAGAAGGTAACTAGACTTATTGTGGTGACCATTTTGTGATGTATATATCTACGAAATCACTATGTTGTACACTTGAAACAAATTCAATATCGTATGTCAATTATTTTTTGATTAAAAAAAGAATACAAAGTAATGCTATTAATGCATTGATTTTGTTGCTAATACCTGGCAAAAACTGTGACTAATTTAATCAAATCACAATTAATACCCTTTATTCCTGTCATGATTAGACACCTTTCTGCATTAGATATCTTTTTTCACCACCATTGTACAACAGGTTCTGTGAGGAAAAGAAACGTAGTACATATCTGATTCCAAAAGGCAATTATGTATATTTCTACATACCTGGGACACTAAACGCCTGGGATACTAAATGCCAAAGTGACCTTTTGATGCACTTCAGAAAAGAGCACAGCTGTCACATGGGCAGTCAGTATGCGAGAATCCACCCTAGCCCTCTGTGTGATTTTCACTAATGGCTCTCAGGAACCGTGCTACAGCCTGGAAAGCATTTCAGAAATTTGTGAGTGTTTTTGGTTGTTGCAATCATTACGCGTTGGAGGTACTCCTGGCTTTGTGAAGCAGAGGCTAGAGATGTTAGCCTGCAATGTCAGGCATGTTCCCATGTGAACAAGAATTGACTGATAATTCCCAGTGACTTTATATATCTCTCAGAATATCCAAGTCAGTGAAAAAACTAGTGAACCAGACCTAAATATTATTCATAATTTATAATTACCTAAGCCAGACCTGAATCCTTCTAATACATAAATGCAAAATTTTTGCACAGTTTTAATATACACTGATTTTTCCAGAATGCAGCAGCTTTGTACATCAGGTAAGACCATATTCTCGTTTCTTTACAACTTTACCAAACAATGTTCACAATTTTGAAAAAACCAGCCCATCCGATGTTCATGGTGCCCTGAAGTCACCCTGAAACTCACCTGTATCTGTCTACACTAGCATCTTCAGCAAATCTCCCATTATCTTCTCCACCATAGTTAAGCTCAAGCATTTAACTACTAAAATGTATATTTGTTTATATGAATTATTTTCTTTAGTTTCTCCTTTTATCCAGGGTAGGGGATTACATTGACTTTTATCAAATTTTAAATTTTTAAAATTTAAAATTTTACAATTTTTAAATTTTATTAAATTTTTATTAAATTATGCACATAGGCAGGCTATCTGTGACTATCATTTCAGAATTTGACATGAGGAGATAAAGCATTGTCATTAAAAGGGAACAGTGGCCCTGACAGTGTTGAGCACCACTCAGTTCTAAGAAGTCATCTGAGATATTCATGGGCATAACTGGGGATCTCACTGTGATCCACACATTTTTTCAACAAGTCGATTATCACTGTGCTTCCTTCCTTGACCTTGTTACAGTATTGGCAGAAACAACAGTATCTGCAAAATTGCAGGCTCAATATCCTATGTTTTTCGATTACTCAAAAAAATGTAAGCACTGAAAATGTTTCAAACGCATTCATGCAATACCAAAAAATAATCTCATACATGAGTTGTGGCACATATTACATATCATGCTTTAGGAAACACAGGTCTTTCCATTCTCATGATATAGAAGAATGCTCACAGATATTAGTGCAAAAGTTGGTACCAATATTTCTTTTAAGATTTTATTTATTTATTTGAGAGAGAGAGAGAGAGCACAAGCAGGGGGACCAGCAGAGGGAGAGAGGGAGATGGAGAAGCAGGCTCCCTGCTGAACAGGGACCCGGATGTAGAGCTTGATCCCAGGACCCTGGGATCACTACCTGAGATGAAGGCAGACACCTAACCAACTAAGCCACCCAGGTGCCCCAAGTAGGTACCATTTTTAATAAATACACATACTGGGGAAAATTCGAAAGGTCCACACCAAATTATCAACAGTGGTTATCTCAGAATGGGAGACGATGTGTGATTCAATTCTTACTTGTTTACCTTTTCTAAATGTTTTAGAATGGATGTATGTTCTTAAATGAAGAAAAAAGGCTATTTGAAGTATACATATATAGTAGATAAAATTGGAGGGAGCTATGGAACATTTATATTCATATATACATCTCTGTAGTGTTGCTTCTATAGTGAAATCAGTGTACAACATACATTTTTCTATTTCTTTTTATTTATTACCCATTTACATTATCAAATTCCTCTTATTGCACAAAGTGGAAAGCCCTATAGAGCTAGCAGGGATTCATTAGAAGAATCATAAAGTGAACCAACAATTTCCCTACTTTCATTAGTATTTTTAGTAGTGTCCATAAATTAAATTAATAATTTCCAAAACTTAGTTTAAAAGTCACCTTTTTTAGAACAAAGGATTCTCATGGTAGGATCTGGATTGAGTTTCTTTTTCTTGAACTGATCTCCTTTCAGTTATCTTAGGAGATAAAAATCACATCCTAACTTGTGTTTTATGTTGTCTGAGCATATAGTTAATACTTTACATTCTGCAAACGTAAGGACTACATCAGTTCTTTTGTGTAGGGTTCTATAATGAAACACACGCGACAACTCCAGTTGAGGTAAGCAAAGGCCTCAGAGACAGAGCCCACAAAGGTTTCAGGTCCCTCAGACAGGTGGGGGAATGAAAGAAAACCTCTGCAAGCAGGTGTTCTTCAGACAAAATAAATATAGATGGAAGTCAGAGTTCAAAGTTTCTTTTTTTTGTTCATTTATTTTTAATTTTCATTTTTTATTATGTTCAATTAGCCAACATATAGCACATCATTAGTTTTTTTGTTTATTTATTTATTATTTTTTGAGTTCAAAGTTTCTTGCTCAGTTGTGGAGGAGAATTTTGTGGGAAGTGGGGTGGGAAATACTCCTTTTGTCAACACTTAAATTCCACTTTAAGCCAGAAGTTTTCAAATTGTGGGCTACAGACCACCTAGATCAGAACGACCTGCTTTATTTTTTCAAAAAATTAGTAGATTCCCACGTAACTCCCTGGTTTTACTGCCACTGAATTTTAAGAGCTGGATTAGGGAACCCAGGCTGAAGCAAACCCTCCAGGCGATTCTACCGTGCAGAAGTGTTTGAGAACAATTGCTGTAGGCCAGAGGCTCCCAAACTTCAGAGCAGAACATCAGAGTGTCTGGAGGATTTGTTAAAACACAGATTGCTTACCCCACCTTCAGGTTTCTGGTTCTGGAGGCTTAGGAGAGGACCAGGATTTTATATTTTAACAAGTTCCCACGTAATGATGGAGCAAATGGTTGGGACTACACTTTGAAAACCCTTGTGCTCGGCCCAAGAAACCAGGGAGATTCTACAAGCATTTCCAAAGACCTGGGAAATGCAATTTAAGACTTGAGTATTTTTATTAAAGACTTGGAAAAGAATTTGGTGAGGAAGTTTGTCCTTACTCTGGTTTTTATTTTCTTTAGTATTTTTTTCCACAAATAATTCTTTTTCCACTGAAATGCTTGCAATCTATGTCCATCCATTCAGGATTCTCCAAGTAATAATAAACAGCATCAATTCCCTTCATTTTGCACCTCTTATATTTGAGAATTTTGAAGAATTAGTACAAATGATGCTTGATTTTTCAGATGCCTGCATTAATTTGATTTCAGCGACCCACGGAACACTGATGTTAGCATATCAACAATTACCAGAGTTAAAGCTACAAAATAGGGAAGGGATATGAGCAGTCTATGTGCGATTTTAAATAAATCTTCGTGGACTGTCCTTTAAAGGATATTATGAGAATTCAACATAAACTCACAAAAGCAAATCTAAAGCTATGCCTTTTCCCAAGCCAAGGCCCTTATGCTAAATAAAAATATAAGCATGCCTAGAAAATCAGAAAGCTATATATTGCTAATGTTTGTTCCCATGAGACCCACCTCATGTACTCATAGAATCATAATATTTTTTCAAAACAAAGGTAGTACTGTACACCCTAACATAATTCATTTTTAAGCAGTGCTGATGACATTTGTAAAAGAAAATGTCAGCCAAACTGCAATAAAACATTTCCTGCCCAATAAAAGTAGTTTGGGTTGAGTGCTTTAAAATTTTTGGCTTTGGAAGGTTAAAATAATAAGTGAATCACAGATCCAAAAAGTACAATGCTAACTTTATTACCAGATAGAGTTTATTCTGCATTGTAACTGAAGTCTCAGGGACTTCTCAGTTTAAGTAATAGAAGGTCGGCTCCTCCCTGAAGAACAGAAAGTTTTATAGAGGGCCAATGAGAAACATTTTAGGAAATTAAAAAAAAAAAACAAAAAAAAAACCTTGTATTTCCAGCAGAGTTATTAACACTATCATTTTAGGAGTTAAATCCTGAATTCAGATTCTTTCCTAGTTTCCTCATCTATAAAGTGGAAATAATGATACATGCTTTGCAGGAGTGTTGCAAAGAAGAAATTAGATGGTGAATAATTTACTTAGCATGGTCAAAGCACGTTGGAAGTTCTCAATGATAAATCAGTTTGATTTAGATTCTTATTAGCTTTGTTATTAGAGAGGAAAACTACACACTGTGGATTTAAAGGAAAAAGAGATCAGATATGCTTGGGAGACTAAAGAAAGACTTTAGTCAGTATGTGGGCTTTGTGAAGAGCCTTAAAGAATGCATCGTATTTATTTAGGGCAAGATGGAGGAGCTGTCTTTCTATAATCCTGGCATACAGACCTTTATCCTGCCAGTGTAACTTCCTTAAGGGACATGGGCAGAGATGGAAACTTTGTATACGTTAAAATTTACAATTTGCATTACAATTTAATTTATAATTCACAATACTTATTGTACTTAGTCAACTCAGTTATTCAATAAATTCTTATTTCTCTCTTTGATTTGAAACAAGGCAATACTTGTTGAGGTGCCCTGATTTAATAGTCAAAAAAACAAGTAAAGGATATTTTGAGTAAGTGTTATTGTGAAATAATTTCAAAAGAGCATACTTGTTATTAATGACAAGCAATGTATTATGCACTTTTTGGCTTGTCATCCTGACTATGGAGTACATGTTGTAAGGAAGAAAAGTGGGTAATTATATTTCACATGAACATCAAATTGAGTGTTCCTTCCTTGTAGTTTTGTAAAGTAGAATTGTGGCAAGATTGTCCCTAGTTAATGCCAGGAAAAATGGAAAATAAATGTCTTTTTAAAAAATGTCTCTTATATAAACAAGTAAAACCTGCTAAAGTGGTTTGCAGTCATTGAACATAGGTCAGTTCCCATTAAACAAACTTCATGGGGAAGTCTGGATTATTTTGTTGTGTTGGTATTTTGTTGTATCAAATATTGTTTAGCATGAAATTAAATATATAAAGCTTATATCAGAGCAAAATAATTATCAATGTTATTATTATTAAACCATTATTGGCAAACAATTTTTGCAGTTAAAAAGTTTTAATTCTACTTTTGTTCATCTTACAGGTGCAAACTTATAGCTCAAAAGATGAACAAGTGCTTTTGAAATCTTATTCTATATAGTAGTTAATTTTTCCCTTAGATGCCTATTTTAATAATTGCTTTCAAGATATCTATCAGAAAACCACAATTGAGATTGTGTCATTAAGATTTGTGTATTCTGCATTAAAATGATCTAAGAGGTTCTAATATTCGTTAGCATTCTGTATCTCAATCTCATTCCCAAGGAATTTCTATATTATAGGACATTGTTTGGGACTATAGTTATTATCTGGATTTTAATGGTATCACTATTATTAAAGTTTGATATAGAATGCTGGACTCTAGTCATTGGAGAAACTTCTAGAATCTCCCGTGAATGTGATGTTTGGAATACTCTACCCTGATTTTGGAGATAAAGTAGATCATTATCTGGAAACTCCCTACAACTCTCTCTTCCACCTACTCCCTTACCTTAATTATGTGCAAATCCCATCTAGAGCCATTCCTCAGTCCCTTGGGAACCTTTGCTGTATGTATTAATCAGCTTTCATTGTGTACCAAAAATTCTCACTGATTTCCAATAGCAAAACTTTTTTGTCTTACTTACAGGTTGGTTGGGCAGCGACATCAGTCCTGCTCTGAGCTTCAGGTCATGTTCAGTCAGGTATGTTCCATGAGTCTTTCATTCTAGGAGGGAGGTCAAACGAACAGTGGCTCCTAGGCAAATTCTTCTTAACGTAGAGGGTGGGAACATAAAAGGCAAAATGGTCAAGCCAAATGGTGCAAATGCTTACAAAGCTTCTGCTCACGTTCATTGGCCAAAACAGCTAAGGCGATTAACATCAATGGAGAAGGTAGGATAGTCTTTATGTAAGTGAAAAAGGAGAGACAGAAGCGATAATTTGCTGGAGAGCAATCCCACTCAACATACCATACAGGACAGTCACAGCGTAGCCAAAAATAGCCCATCGCAGAAGGGGAAGCTGTCACTGGTCTGTAGCAATTCTGAAATCTCACTGGGCAAATGTTGCCAGGTTCCCAACCTGAAGGTGGGAAATGTTCTTTGATTAGACTCCAAGTCTGTTCCCTGGGAATAGCTTTTCTTTTCATTGTTCTCATGACTCTTGGCTCCACCTTCTGAGAGGTAATTTTCCATTGTCCTTCTTGGCCACTTCTGAAGGAAAATATGTACCCCCTGACAGCTGAGCAGCTTCCTTATCCTGCTACCCGCCTGCAGAATGTTGGGGACCCTAAGGTCTTTAATTTTGCATGGTTCATTTCTTTTTATTATTGAAGTATAGTTGACATACAATGTTTTCTTAGTTTCAGGTGTATGGCCCACTGAGGATTCAACAATTCTGTGGCTTACACAATGTTCACCATGATAAGAGCAGTTACCATCTGTCACCATGAATGATACTACAGTATTATTGACTATATTACCAGTTCTGTACTTTTCATCTCCCTAACTTATTTATTTTATGACTGGAAGCTTGCGCCTCAATCTCATTCACTTATTTCACCCTTTCCCTAACCCCCCTCCCCCTTGGCAACCATGGGTTGTTCACTGTATTTATGAGACTGTTTCTGTTATTCTTTATTTGTTTTGATTTTTAGATTCCACTTGTAAGTGAAATCAAATGGTATTTGCTTTTCTTTGTCTGACTTATTCACTGAACGTAAATACTCTCTAGGTCCATCCATGTTGTCACATGTGGCAAGATCTCATTCATTTTTATGTTGGTTCAATAATACTCCTGTGTGTGTGCGTGTGTATGTGTATCACATCTTTTTTATCCATCTATCGATGGGCATTTAGGTTTCTTCCATATCTTGGCTATTATTAATAATGCTGCAATAAACAAAGGGCTGCATGTATTCTTTTGAATTAGCATTGTCATTTTCTTTGGTTAAATACCCAGTAGTAGAATTATAGATTATATGGTATGTCAATTTTTAATTTTGGGAAGAACTCCTTACTGTCCCACAATGACTGCACCAATTTCCATTCCCAGCAACAAGGGTTATTTTTTCTCCAGGTCTTCACCAGCACTTCTTATTTTTTGTCTTTTTGATACTAGCCATTCTTACTGGTATGAGGTAATATCTCATCATAGTTTTCATTTGCATTTCCCTGATGGTTATTGATTTTGAGCATCTTTTCATGTGACTGTTGGCCATCTGAATGTCTTCTTTGGAAAAATGTCTATTTCAGGTCCTCTGCCCATTTTTTAATCCAACTCTTTGGTTTTTTGCTGCGGAGTTGTATAAGTTCTTTTTATATTTTGCATATTAACTTATCAGATATATTATTTGCAATTATTCTCTCCCATTCAGTGGGTTAATTTTTCCATTTTGTTGATGGTTTTCTTCACTGTACAAAAGCTTTTTACTCTGATGTAATCACAGTAGTTTACTTTTGCTTTTGTTGTCCTTGCCTGAGGAGATATATCCAGAAAAGCATTGCCAAGGCCGATGTTCATAACATGACTAGCCCTTTTTTTTTTTTTTTTTAGGATTTTTATGGTTTCAGGTCTCACATTTTGGCCTTAATCTATTTCAATTTATTTTTTCGATATGTTGTAAGTGGTCCAATTTCATTCTTTTGTATGAATTGGATAACATGTAGCTATTTCGTTTTTCCAACACCATTTATTGAAGAAACTGTTCTTTTCCCATTGTATATTCTTGTCTCCTTTGTCATAGATTAATTGACCATATAAGCATGGATTTATTCCAGGGCTCTCTGTTCTGTTCTGTCCATTGATCTATGTATTTGTTTTTGTGTCAACACAATACTGTTTTGATTACAGCTTTATGGCATAATTTGCAACCAGGAGTGTAATATCTCCGGTTTTGTTCTTTCTCAAGATTGCTGTGGCCATTTGGCAGACTTAAAATTCCAGATGACTTTTAGGATTCATTTTTCTGAAAATACTACTCGTATTTTGATAGCAATTGCATTAAATTTGCAGATTGTTTGGAGTAGTATGGATATTTTAACAATATTAATTCTTCCAATCCATGAACATTGTATCTTTCCATTTGTTTATGTCATCTTCAGTTCTTTCATCATATCTTAAAGTTTTCAGAGTACAGGTCTTTCACTTCCTTGGTTAAATTTCTTTCTACATATTTTCTTGCTTTTTTTTTTTGATGCAATTGTAAATAGAATTTTTTTCTTAATTTCTCTTTCTGCCACTTTGTTATTAATGTGTAAAACTACAACAGACTTCTGTTTATTAATTCCATATGCTGCAAATTTCCTGAATTCATTTGTTAGTTCTAATAAGCTTTTGGTGGAGTCTTTAGGATTTTCTTTGTATAGTATCATGGCATCTGTAAATAGTGAGTTTTGCTTCTTCCTTGGCAATTTAAATGTCTTTTATTTCTTTTTCTTCTCTGACTGCTGCTGCAAAGGATTCCAGTACTGCATTGAACAAAAGTGGCAAGAGTCAACATCCTTGTCTTGCTCTTGATCTTAGATGAAAAACTTTTAGTCTTTCAGCTTTTTATATAAAATTTTAATTGAAAATAATTTTAGGGGAGCCTGAGTGGCTCAGTGGCTTAAGCCTCTGTTTTTGGCTCAGGTCATGATCTCAGGGTCCTGGGATCGAGCCCCTTGTCGGGCTCTTTGCTCAGCGGGGAGCCTGCTTCCCCCTCTCTCTCTGCCTGCCTCTCTGCCTACTTGTGATCTCTCTTTCTCTGTCAAATAAATAAATAAATAAATAATCTTTTAAAAAATAATTTTAGATTTACACAGAAGTTACTAAGATAATACAGAGAGTTCCATGTACCCAACACTTAGCTCTCACTATTATTAAAATTTTACATTAGTATGGTATAGTTGTTACAATTAATGAACCAATTTTGATATCTTATTATTCTAAGGTCTTTTTCATGGCTTAAAGAGTCACATTCTCTTTTAATCCAGGCAATAGTGTTTTTGGAGTTATATTTCTCCCCAAAAACTATTTTTAATTTTTGTATGTGATAAAATTAGCTCCATGAAACAACTGTATCTACAGTAATTTTCAAGCCGTGTCTCTCTCTCTCTAGGCTTAATTATAGAGTTTGAGCTTATTAAGTTAGTGGAACCTAGTCCATATCTCTTTTCTACGAGCTATTTAGTCTAGATAAGAGAATTGGATACCACCTTAATCCATTAACACATTTAAGGAAGAATATGAGAGTGCTATTTATTTGATCTTTGTCTTGAGACTTGGTTGTAATTAGCATTAATCAGAGTTTGTGGTTTTTGGTGTTTTTCAGTTTTTCCTTTTTTTATTTGAAGATGAGAAACAGTTCTATTTTTTAGACTTGCAAGTCCTGGAATTTCTGGAGTCACTCTTTACTCTTACATGCAGGTCAATTCTTAAAAGACCGTAATCAAAGGCAACAACCAACTTATGCTAGTAACAGGCTGTCTTGAAGTCTTATCACCCCAAACCACTCATTCTTGAGGTATATTTTCTGTCTTCAAGTCATTGCTTTACCAAATATTTGCTATGACATAATCTTGTTCTACAAGATCATCATCTTTCTGGTCTTCAACACTTTCTTGCTATCTGCTGTTCAGTACCAAGGGAAGAACAAGTATTTTAAGTTCTTATCACAGTAGCACCATACTTTTAGGGACTAATTTCTATATTAGTAAGCTTTTGCTATAACAATACTGTGTAATTTAAAAAAAAACCCACATATTTCTATGACCTATAAAATGAAGGTATCTTGCTCATGGTCTGAGGCTGCCTGCAGTGGCTCTACTGCAGCCTGTGGATGGTTTCTATACTCACTCACCCTGGGACACAGGCTGAAGGAGAGTGCTTTTCCTATGACAGAGGGCAAGAATGCTGAAGGCCAAACCAAGTCACAGGAGCATGTTTTAACGCATCTACCCACATTTTGCTGGTCAAAGCAAGCCACATGACCAGACCTAATGTCAATGGAGGGAGGAGAAGAAATGCAATTACTTAGTGACAATAATACAATTTACCTCACCAGACCAATGTCTGGCCTCTGTTATTCATCATTCAGATGGTCACTAAAATGTATGGGGAGCTGGAAGAGGAGGGATGCAAACGTGGTTAGGGGAAAAGAAATGTTTAATATGCAGCCACTTAAAACTCAAATCCCCTTTTCCTCCCCCTTAAGTAGCTCCTTTCCTTAAAAGACCAGTTAGGGCTGGGCTGCATCAGTACAGCCCAGACATTAATCTGACTCCAGTTCCATGGCTAGATGCTCCTTCATGTTCTCCAAGGGCTGTTGTTCTGTTCTTCACCAGTTAATCCAGCTCCAAATGATCTAGGAATTTTTCTTTCCAACCCCACTACTTCTGCTGCAGATGACAGAGCTAATCCTTTTGTCTTTTAAAAGAATTTACAATGTCCTGATGGGTCTCCAAGTTCTTTCCTTGCTTTAAGCAGAGAGAAAAACTGAAAGCAGAGTTCTTTGGGCATGGTCCTAATCATCCCATCCCTTTCGTCAACGCCAAAACCAAGGAGCCTAGCATAGTAGATGTACCTGCTCTACTGCTCCTCCTTACACCTGCTCCTCCAGGGGTACTGGGCATTAGGCTCTAGCCACACTCATAATCCCTCCATTTTTCTCAGGGCTTTCCTCTTTGCATCCCCACTGGCTCCAACTCATTTGGGCCATCATCACCTCTAGTTTGGCTTCCTCCCTCTGAGCCTGGATCTACTTCTAGCCTGCCTATCTCCCAACCACTTTCCATTCAAAGTGATTCAGAGTAGTGCTTCTGGGATGAAAATTGATCTTGTGGCCCTCTTGTCTTAAATCTTTCAGTGTTTTTACATTTTGTCTCTCAAATGTGGCTTTCCAAGTATGCCCCATCTTGTCCCAAAATATTCAGCCTTATTTAAATATCAAGCTTCTCCCACACACTCAAAGTCTCACACTTCCAGAATTTTGGATACAAGTGAAATGGCCCTGGCCATTCTGATGGAGGGGCCTACTGGGCAGCAGAGTAGGCCTGAAAGCTGAAGTTGCCCCAAAGGTTGACCTTGCCCCAGCCCAGTACCTCCATGTGCAACCCCTGACCTCTCCAAAGGGAGAAATAACTGCGGACAGAAATGTAATAATACTGCTGGACACTATTTTAATCAAGGCTTTTTTTTTTTTTTTCAAGTAACAAACACATCAAAGTCAAGCACAACAGTGTAGTTATTGTAAAGATTTTAGGGTGTCTCATAAGACTCAAAGTCAAGACAGTGGGCCTTGTGAGTAACTGAGATGAGGAATTGGCTATTATAGTAAAAATTGAAGCCAGATCTGAGCTGTATGTGTTGGTGTTGATGTTTTCATCAAATTATTAATGCCACTAGCCCAGGAAACCAAATGCTGGACTTACCAAATGTCAACTGTATCCAGCCTCTCTTTGTCCCTGAAACTGACCCTCCTTCTACCACTTTCTATACAGAGAACCACCATATAATTGTTCCCTATACATGGTAGCCACTGGTGGAACCAGACAAGGCCATATGATCCAAATGCAGCTTACCCGTTGCTGGTTAGAAATTCATGAGGTGGGTTAGTGCAAAGGTCTCACCCTAGTAGTAGCAGGGGTATTTAGCCAAATCAATTAGTTTAGGATTCTTTGGACTGGGAAATATGGATGGATTAGTGAGTTAAATAAGTAAATGGAACCAATTTACAGAGAGACACAGATAAACCAAGAGACCATGTTGACTTAGAGACCTGGAGAGAGTTGTTGGCCTCTAGAAGTATCGTTCCCAGTTATAGTTTACAGGTGCCTGCATTAGTTTACTGGGACTGCTATCACAAAGTATCAAAGGCTAAGAGGCTTAAACAATAAAAATTTATTTTCTAACAATTCTGATATCAAGATATTGGCAGGGTTGATTTCTCCTTGGCTTATAGACGGCTATCTTCTTCCTCTGTCTCTTCATAGTATCTTCCCTCTATACATGTCTGTGTCCTAAACTCCTCTTTTCATAAGGATACATGTCAGATTGAATTAGGGCCCATGCTAATGATCTTATTTTAATTTTATTACCTCTTTAAAGAACTCACCTGCAAATCAGAATCACATTCCGAAATATTGGGGGTTAGAACTTCAACATACGAATTTGGGATTCAATTCAGTCCTTTAGAGCATCCTCTCCTTTTTATAGAAGTGTTCTGTGTGAATCTATGCATTCAAAACAACCTGACAAACTATATTAGAATTCTCTGTTGTAAGAAGCAGAAAATCCAATTGAAACAACTTTAGGAAAAAGGGAATTTATTGACTCAACTAACTGAAAAGAGCTTTTCTTGCCCAAGTTTTTCTAATAAAACCACAGAGTTTAGTCTCATTGGCCTGGATTTTATCACCAAATTCAACTCTACTTTAATCTGTATACCCATCTTTAAATTAGTCATTCTGGTCAAAGGACAACAGCACAGGTCATGATTACCTGAATATTTTCGGAACTAGCAAGGTGGGGTCAATCCCACAGAAACACATAGCATGAAATGGGAGAGAATGGGTCCCCACAGGGAAAATTCAGGTGTTGTTAACAGAAGAAGGGGGAATACACAGAGGCTGACAGACAAAAACAGCATATGTACATTATATTACCCAGACTACTCATAGTCCAGTCCTTGGTAAATATGCAATGATTGATTGCATTGACTGGATAGAGTATGTTTTGAGAACTTTCATTGCACATAGTTGGAGGGGAATAAATGTTTACAAAAATTTGTTGGAATGTAAATGTTAATAATCTATAGGCAGAATTATTTTGCAATTGACTAGGAAATGTTTCTGAATACAGAGGATATTTTTCCACTTCCAATCTTTATAGTGATCCTTGTGGATATTGACTTATGATTATTAATTTCTTATTTCTAGAAATCTATACTTATACTTCAAACACTGTCTCTTTCAGTGTTCTGAATTATTTTGTAAACCATGTTTATTTGCTTTCATTAGACCACGGTCTTGAGAATTTCTGGCTTCTTTACACACATCACCAAGTATTTTGTTTAGACTCAGTTAGCAAAAGATCATCATGAAAGAGGCAATAAACTGAAGTAAGATTAGTGAACAATTTAAGTTTTACTGCTAATAAGGTTTCTTTGTTCCTTCCCAGTAAAGATGACTATCAATATTGCTAAGAGATGTTTATTAAACTGATAAAAATGAATATTGTCTTTAAAGACTTAAGCTGCCTTTATTTGATCTCAAAGATAAACTTATAAAATTAATCCTTCTGATGTTTGCTTATTATTCAAGCATAAGTTTTCTTCTACACATAGTGAATAGGTTTTTTGTTGTTGTTGTTCAGCTCCAGCAAATTTTTGGCAGAAGTTCTGTCAATGGCTCTTTGGATAAGAAGCCCTGCCAATAGGGCTTAAGCAACATTTTGCAAGGTGTAGGAGCAGGGAGTCAGAATGGGCTGACATTGAAAATTAAAGAATTTCCAAAGTATAAGAATCACTGTTTTTAATGGTTTAATCCCTTGAAGTTTTCACTTGGGGAAGCTTCCCTTTATGTTTCCCATATTCTGGTGACTAATGATTTCATCAATTTATTACATGAATATTTATATAGCAGACAAGAGAAGCATGGATCCCATCTTAATGGAACTTAGTTTCCTATGGGGGGGATTCCCTAATGCATGGATGATGGGGGTTGCCCTGGTGTTTGAAGGTATCCGTGTGTAAATGTGTGAAAGGTAGTACAACTACTGTCCATTAATCTTTGCACAGAACATGCCGATAAAATAGGAGAGAAAACCTGAAGTTATGAAGCATCCACTTTTTTATCATCTGTGCCAACAAAGGCAAGTAGCAATGTAAAGAGCTGCCCAAATCTCACCAAATCTCATTGTGGAATAAATGATGCATAGTAAGAGTGGTAGATTTAACTTCTTTCTCATCTTTTACATAGACATCCCATCTATCTGAATCCCTACCTCCTCTATTAAGACTTTCTGATCATTCCAGCTCAGAATGATCTTATTCTTCCCTTTTTCTCAACTCCCATAGTGCTTCGACTTAAATAGTCCCCAATAGTAGTACCTGATTTTTAGATGTCTTGCTGTGTTCCTTGAGGGCACGAACCAGATTTAATGCTCTTTTATTATTCCCTAAAGCCTACGGTCTGGGGTAGAGCAGGAGCTCTATAACCACTGGCTAAAAGAACAAGAATGCTTTGCTCAGATTAATATTAAACTTAGTTTGTTTTCTCAGGCTGTAAACCACCCAGTAATTAGAGGTCTATTTGTGTAGGAACCATCTTGAATGTAACTGTAATGGAATAGATCCTGTCTGGTAGCTGGATAAGATGGACCAGGCCTAATAAAAAGCTAATAAATTAAGTCAAAACTGACCCAGAGAACATCAGGGCTGGAAGAGTTTGTACCAAAATCATTTGATACACAGCTCCTTATTTTATAGAAAGGAAACTTTTGTAGAAGTTTCTGGCTTGCTCAAGGTCACATTGAATTAGGGAGAAAATCCAGACCAGTAACTACAGTTCTTGACCAAATTGTTGGGTAAAGAGTCAGGTTGGGAGTCAGGTTCGAAGCCAACTAGACTCAACCTGTGTTTGCCAAGTCATCATAATAGTAACTACCATTTTCCAAACTCTTTTTAGTGTTTCTGACACCATGTCGGGTACTTGCTGGACAGTCATACATTACTTCATTTAATCTGCATGACCCACCAGAGGGAGGTGCTGTGTCAGCCAAGATTCCTATTGAAAAACAGAATCTGTAAAAGGCCCATATATACTAAGAGATTTGTTGCAATCAGTTTATGTGATTGCGTGGGCTGACAAGGAAAGTCCAAAATCTGTAGAGAAGCGTACTCTGGGATTTGGGACAGAGTGAAGCTGCTGTCTGCAGGTAGAATTTCTTCTTGAAGGAAACCTCAGCATACTTTTAAATATTTTCAACTGATTGAATCAGGCCAGTGAAGATTATCCAGGATAATCTCCCTTGCTTAAAGTCAACTGATCATGGACTTGAATACACCTGCAAAACACCTTTATAGCAACACCTAGAATAGTGATTGAATAACTGGAGACTGTAACCGAGATAAGTTTACCCCCAAAAAACTCATCATCACAGGTACTCTTTTGTTTAACTAGTTCCCCAAGTCACAGGGGTGGTTAGTGGCAGAGCCAAGTCCTCGGGCCCTTTCTGCCTGTCTCCATGACTCATGTCTGAGCCATGCAGTGTGCAATCTGTAAAGACAAATTGAGCAAGTTCTTATACCACACTGAGCCCCAGATTCTTTCCTCTGTGAAATAAAGAAAATCACATCTATGGCACAGGGTTGATATGTGAATTATATGAGGAAAAGTGCAGTGCTAGCACATGGTCAGGATCCAGTAAATGTTAGTTTCCTTTCCTTCTGCTTTGTTCTGCATACATTCACACATACACGCATGAGCCGCCTTCCCAGATCATACCGAAACTAATGCCACAAGACAGGCTCTGGTTCAGGTACAGGTTTCTCTCTAAAATATTACACAAATGTTGCCATTTCAGGGGGCATAGCCATGACCTCCGTGAATCCTTGGGCATTCCTGATTCATTCCATCTCTCTTGCCAGCTTTGACTCCTATCTGCTGGAAGAGTAGGTTTACTTTCTTGACTGGATAAAAAAGGACAAGTTGGTTGCTCCTGGTTCTTGCTCTTTTGCATTTTCTTCTGCCTTATCTGAGTTCAGATTTCTTTTCCAAGAAAGAAATATTTCTGCCTTTATGCAGTAATTGTAAGAAATGATCTCATGTGTGCAGATACTTGGTGAGCATGTTCCCCAAAGTCACTGTTCTGCTACTTCCTGGTATGTTAGAGGTTGTCCGCAAGGGCAAGGGGATTAGACCTGTTGGAATTCTTTTGTCTCCCTTGACTTGGGTGGGGCAAAAAGGTAATTGATTACTCCTGTTGTGTCCTCAAGATAGCGGCAGTCACAACCTGAGGTCCAGTAACCAACTGGCACTCCCTGATATTTTGCACTTTATCTACCCAAAGTTAAAACCAACAATTTTAGAAGACCTTCACGGCCATGACTAAATGGCATGATTAGACTTCACTTGACTGAAGTTCACTAAGTGAAAACATTTCTTCCTGCTAGAAAGTCACAGCTGCATGTTGTCTATACTACTAACCTGTACTTCTTTAGTGTACTTCACCTCCCTCAAACTGCCATCCTTGAATACATCTAATGATGTCATCTCTACACCTCATGAAGCTGTAGCTGGGAAAAATATCCTAGGAGTCTCAAATAGGCTAGGTTGAGACTACTCTAGTCTCAACATGTGGATACCATCATGTGAACAATATCAAAAATACAAACCCTTTGTGCTATTTAGCTTGTTTCCCTCTCCCATCTCTACTGTCACTATTCCATACCCCTGCTTCCCCCTACCCAACTCTTTCCTCCTTATACCTTACTTGCAGTGGATGACTTTGCCAACTCCCTGGCAGAGAACTCCAAGGCTAGCAGAGAGAAACTCCTTCAGCTTCCTGATTGATGACCTCCTACTTTCCTACTAAAACTTTCCTTCCCTTTATTCTCAGAGGAAAGCATATTCCTTCTTCTATTATTCCTGGTGAATCCTTCAATCTAACCTGTACTCCCCCCACCTCCTTCTCTATGATTTCCAATCTGAACTTCTAAACTCTTTTTCACAAGATCCTACCCAACAGCCTTTAAACAGATTCAAGTCTTGCCCATCAGGAAGGAAGAAAGGGAGGGAGAGAGGAAGAAGAGAGAAAGGGGAGAGAGAGACGGGAAGGGGACAGACAGGCTTCTCCGGATGGTTGTCCCCATGCCTCCAGTTCTTCATTTTTCACGATGAATGTACTGCAATTTGCCTTTTTCCCTCTACTATTTCACTGAAGATGTTCTTGCTAAGGTTGTCAGTGACCTCTCAATTGTCAAATCCAGTGATTACTTTGATTCTGTATCAAATTTGGGACATTTGGCACTGTCTTCTTGGGGAAAAAAAAAAGGCAACCTAATTTCCAAGGCACCACGTACTCCTAGTAATCTTCCACCTCCTGACAGGTTCTCATCAGTATCCTGCACTGACTTTCTCCATCAAAATGCTTCCTAAGCTTCTGTGATGACTCTTATTTTCTTCTCACTCTGTATCTTCTTCCAGTGATATCTAGGCCCTAGCAGAAATTTAATGGCTTCTTTCTCCTGTACCAGGGATCACTATAACATATACACTTTGCTGCAGCAGTTGCCCAATGCCCAGGGAATTTCTCTAGGAAACACCTTTTGCCTGTGACTTAGAACCTTCTTTTCTTCTTGGTTTCCATCCCATTCCCTGGAACAAGGAACCTTGCTCTCTGCTAGGCTTCTCTGCATGCATAACTTATTTAGATGATCAGCCTGGCTTTTGAGTCTACTGTAACAAGAAGAAAATTATTAATTCATGAGTCCTTCCAACCTTTCTCCTCTTCCTGGCCTCTAAAAGGATCCTGACTTTGCCGGTTTCATTTTTTTCTCCTCCCTTACCCTCCAAAGAAGCCTCTTCCTGCCTTATTGGGCTCATCTGTGGGGATTTTAGTGATACAGGATAAGGAGAAAGTGGGAGGGATATAGGAATAGGAGATGTGGGGGCTAGGAGTAGGGGAAGGCTTTTCTGGACATGTAGGAGGGTTGGAGGAGCAGTTTGTGATGAAAGGGAAGAAATGAGAAAGAGACAGGGGTTTTAAGAAGCATTGATATGGTCTTTGTATTCATTCAAGATGCTTTTAAAAATGTAAGCCAATAAAATACTTTATATAATTTTGACAGTACTTTCTGATTTATGGCATATTTTCCTTTATGGAAGTTCTGCTGTACGGATGGACCACAGGGTTTCCCAAGCATACGGCTCTTCCCCACAAAGACTCTGAACCAAAGTGTGGATTTCCCCTTGGACACCACCCCTACACCCAGACTTCTTCATTTGCCTTGAGGCTAGCCTATGTGGAGGAAAGATCCAAGTGCTCGCTGATCTTACATATGTGGCTCTGGGTTCTGAACCTGAATCTCCAGGTCTGCTCTCTTTCCTGAGCTCCAAACAGTACACTGGACTGCTTACAAGACATTTCATTTAGATGTTTCATAGAACCCTCACACAGTCAACTTGTCCCTAAATTGCCTCTTTCTCTATGTCATCCCTTCTTCTTAATATCCCTTCTCTGTGGCCCCAATAAAGGAATTCCATATCAACTGAGTCTCTTATAAAGAAGGCTCGGTACACCCTTCTCTTTGCTAAGCCTTTTTATTCAGCTGGTCACCAATCCTCTCCTACTTCTTAAATATATTGACAAGTTGAGCCACTTGATGTTTCTTGAACTCTTGAAGTTTCTAAATTTTTCACATCATGCCACTGGCCACTCTGCTGTTTTTGCTGGGGAAGACTTTCCATTTCCTATCTCTGCTCATCTGTTAAACATTACCTGATACTTAAACTCCCTCTTTTCTTTGAAGCCTTCCTTGATTGCCCTAAGGGGACCCAATCACTTTTACCTTTTGCTTTTTCCTTTTTTTTTTTTTTTTAAGATTTAATTTATTTATTTGACAGAGACACAGCAAGAAAGGGAACACGAGCAGGGGGAATGGGAGAGGGAGAAGTGGTTCTCCCGCTAAGCGGGGAGCCAGACATGGGGGGCTCGGTCCCAGGACTCTGGGATCATGACCTGAGCTGAAGGCAGAGGCTTAACAACTGAGCCACCCAAGTGGCTTTTATCTTTGTACTACCTTGTACACCCCTCACTTTTACCTTTGTACTATCTTGAATTAACCAGTATTAAGGCAGTTGTCACCATGTATTGTAATTCTTTTATTTATTCATCTATCTCTGCTCCTAGATAATGAAATCCGTTCATCCTATCCTATTGTTGAATCTCTATCACCCAGCATGGTATCTGGTTTCTAGTAATTGCTCAAAAATTAAACATTTATCAATTACTTGAGTGAATGAACAATAAATTTGTAAAGCAGTTAGGAATCTAAATTAAAAATAAGAGAGGTAGATTTCATGAGATTAAGTAATTTGTCCAATGTTATACAGTTACTGTGTGAGAGAGCAGAGTTTGAACCTGGTCTGTTACTACAAAGTCTATTTTTTTGTTTTGTTTTGTTTTGTTTTTTACAACTGCATTGCCTCCTATCCGGTCAAAGCTCTTCTTATACTATAGAAGTTTATGCATTTACTTTCTTCACTAATAGTGATAATGTTGTCTCTCTTTCTGGTGACATTTTTAGGGCATTTTCTTGGAGGTATCTCAGGGATGCAAGAAACATTTCAACTGTTCTGTTTTCATTGCATATTTTTATGCTCATCTTTGAGGTTTTCCCAGAAAATTCAAGATTTTAATGCCTTTTGTTCTACATTTATTTTACAAACCCTAGGTGATGATATCGTTGGAAAGTAGATCAGAGTTGGAATCTTCAAGCTCTACCTATTGTCGTTTATGGAAGGCCAGTCATCAATGCCAAGGGCACCCTGAAGCAAAGGTAGGTAGAAGAGTTTATTCTGAAAAACATTAAGGGACGTAGTAGAACTAGATGTTTGGGAGTGGAGGGTTTTGTGTTCAATAAACTCTCACTATTACTCAGCAAAGATCTCTCTGTGGATTTCTCAGAAGCCAAGTAGAGGAGCCACCAATGCCCAGTGAATATTTTTCTTGGATTCATATCTGAATCTGTGTCCTACCCATCTTCTTTAATTGCTGCCTATGGCAATGTGGCATATGATGTCTGGACATATTATCTCAGGAAAAAAAAACAGAAACATTTGGCAGTCCACACTCTTCTTTAAAACAACAACAAAAACAATATTGGTTTTCCTCAATTGGAGCGTAGAGAGTATATGAATCAAATCAATGATTGTTTGGGGTTTTGTTGTTGTTGTCGTTGTTGTTTGCTCATTTAAAATACCTCTTTTATTTCATCTCACAAAAATGTTGAGTAATAGTCATTTTTAGTGTTTTAAAAAATCGTACCACTTTCTTAAGTAATTTGGGACACCTGATTTCTCTATAAGCAGAACACAAGGAGAAAGGTGACAATAACCATGGATAGAAGTTATTACTGGGGAAAAAAAAAGTTGTTACTGAATTTTAAAATTTGTATGGCCCCTTTCCTCCAAGGAACTTAAGGCTCCTCACTAAATTTTTGTTGCCAAATAGGTATTAATCTTTTTAACACCAAAGTAGACAGGTGAAAGTGTACACTTTTCAACGCTATTTTACTGAACTATTTAGCAGTCAGCAGCTCACCTGCAGATGGAGTATGGAGAGGAATGTAATTCGGATTCTTATTCATTTGTTCCCCCAACATTTACTAATCACTTTCTAAGCATCAGGAACTGTCCTATGTACACATAGTATGTACTATGTACCAAGGACACAGAGATTAAACAAATAAACATGGTCTGTACTATGGAGACGCTTCCAGAAGACTGAATAGTCATGACAGTTACATACTGACTGACTGATGAGAGCCACCATGGTTACAGACACAGAGACCATGGGAACATGCTGAGGCACACCTTGTAAGATGGGATGAAGAAAGA
Organism: Neogale vison; assembly: GCF_020171115.1. Lineage (NCBI taxonomy): Eukaryota > Metazoa > Chordata > Mammalia > Carnivora > Mustelidae > Neogale > Neogale vison. Next base: position 69,434,643 of record NC_058094.1, read on the forward strand.
CTGTTGGGAAGTGAACTTGGGCTAGGTCTTGAAAAATAAAAGACAGGCCAAGAAGTGCCTTAATAAAGGCAGAGGAAGCCTCTCTTTAATAAGCAAAGGGGAGAAGACAAGGCTCCTTCACGAAACTGTCAAAATTTCAGAATGGCTAGCATAGAAATTTGAAAGCTGGGAGCAGTAGTTCTGCGAAGGGGATGGAAAGAGTAGGGAGAGAGATCAGGTAAGACAAAGGTATAAGCAAGGAAAGCACAGAGAAGGGTCCATGAAACAACTTTCACTGCTGTCTACCCAGCTGTAGTGGAGCCAGTGTTTCTGATGGGACTCACCCTTTTTCTAGATAGGCCTGCCCCTCAGAAATATCCTGAGAGAGTCATGCCCCAGAGTTCACAGAGGCTGTTCTACTGAGCTCAGGGACTCTAGGAGGCAGGGAAATGAGCCCCTTTCACTCTCCATCCCAGGAAGCACTTACCCAGACACTTCTTGTTCCCAAATGGGAGCGGGCTTCTTAAGAATCCAAACATTTCAGGTCTTTCTTCTCAGTCTGTCAGGCCAGCCACCATGATCAATCCAACAGCAATTCTGTCCCAAGCTGAGTTAACAGCCTGCATTTCATTGCTGTGTGATTGTGTACCCAACCAGGCAGAGACCACACACATAGCCTCTCCCGGACTGTTGCTTCTGGGAGTTTTGAGTACATCCTCACATACATATTGACTCTTCTGAACTATTGTTTAAAGGTAATTGATTGATGCTCAATAAATATTTACAAATAATAATTAAAGTTGGGCTCTGTGGTGAAGGAAAAACACAAGGAAAGGAAATGGAACAGAGAAAAAGTAAGGACGTAGAAAGAATGTGGAAGAAATAATCATTAATATTAATTATTAATAATTAATTAATTAATTAATAATTAATTAATTAATATTAATTAATTAATTAATAATTAATTAATTAATATTAACTTATTGAGTGCTTACTAAATCACAAGTCTCAAGTTTAGCACATATCATCTCATTTAATATTTATAATGACCACTGATATACATTATTATTATCTCTGCTTAACAAATGGGGAGGCTTGGAGAAATTGAGTAACTTTTGTAATGCCAGGGAAGTGTTTTTCTGATTCCAGACCAGGCTTCTTATTTGTTAATCTAGCTTCTAGAAGAGTGGGAGAGGCCTCAAGTCTTCCCTATAGAAATTTTATAGTTTGTACTTTTACTAACAGTTTGTACTTGAAAAAGAGCAGCAGAAGATTCTACCTTATGTTTCAATAACTAAAGAATAAAGTTTTAATCTTGCTTGACAGGCTTAAAAAGAAATCTGTTTGACCACCCACACAATATTTTCTGGGCATTCAAGATCACCACTGTAACCTCCCTTCTTGCCCTCTCTGCACCGTGATTATCCTGATTTTTGTTTATAATCCCTTTGTATCCATTTTGATCATTAACTCCCTAGGAATGACAAGTGTATGTATATTTTTCTGGGTGCTCTGACTTAGTAGGGAAGCCAGAGGTTAGGTTCTGGTGTCGACCATATGATATCATGACAAATGCCCACATTTGATTTATCCTTTCCCATGGCATGAATTTGGGACTTACCTTTAGATGTGACAAAAAAATTTTTTTTCAATAGAATTACCCACAAATGAGTAGTGGGTACCCTTAAAAGCATTATTTCATAAATGCACTCTGGCTCTCAGATTGTCAGAAGCCCCACAGAAAATCCATTTGAAGATTAAACCTGAGTGTTTTTTAAAAAGGTCTGTTTTTACTATTCCTAACATGAGTCTGTATGTACTATTTGTACTTTTATGATCTATTATATGTAATCTAGGAGACAGATGTTCTGTCTTATTTAGCCTGAAGATGAAATACTGTTGAGTAAGCAGTGACATATTTTAGAATAGGTTAATGAGGCTCAATAGGGTAAATAAAAATGAGGAAAATATACCTCAAGTCACAATACTTATAAATATAAGCATAGTCTGTAGTTGAATGCAATAGAATTAAATACAATAGACTATTTTCTTTTACGATTTCTTATATGTTCCAATAATAATGATTACTCAGTTGAACTGCAGTACTGATTAAGAATGTAGCTTTTTTTTTTAAATTTATTTTTTTTCAGAAAAACATTATTCATTATTTTTTCACCACACCCAGTGCTCCATGCAAGCCGTGCCCTCTATAATACCCACCACCTGGTACCCCAACCTCCCACCCCCCCACCACTTCAAACCCCTCAGATTGTTTTTCAGAGTCCATAGTCTCTCATGGTTCACCTCCCCTTCCAATTTACCCAAATTCCCTACTCCTCTCTAATGCCCCTTGTCCTCCATGCTATTTGTTATGCTCCACAAATAAGTGAAACCATATGATAATAGATTATGCTTAGTGAAATAAGTCAAGCAGAGAGAGTCAATTATCAGATGATTAAGAATGTAGTTTTAAAGGACGCCTGGGTGGCTCAGTCGGTTAAGCATCTGCCTTCAGCTCAGGTCATGATCCCAGGACCCTGGGATCGAGTCCTGCATTTGAGCTCCATGCTCAGTGGGGAGCCTGCTTCTCCCTCAGTCTCTGCTGCTCTCCTGCCTCCTCCCCCTGCTTGCGTGCATGTTCTCTCTCTCTCCTGCTCTCTCTGTCTCTGACAAATAAATGAATAAAATGTTAAAAGGCAAAAAGAATGTAGTTTTAAGCATCAGATTAAGAAGCACATATTTAAGTTCCTACCTTGAATTGCCCATTCAATGAAATAGTGAGTACTTGTTTCCAGTGAGTGAGAATACAGCAGTAGAGAAAACAAAGGTATTCGCTCGTGGAACTTAGAGATTCTAGTAGGAGTAGACAGAAATGGACCCATGAACGTATGATGTGTCAGGTGAGGGAAAATAAAGCAAAGCAAAAGATTTAGAAAGTGGAAGGGTGTTATTTTAGCTGGGGAGTTAGGGAAAGGCCTCCCTTCTGTGGTGACATTTGAGCAGAGACATGGAGGAAGTGAACATATGAGTCGTTCAAGAAACAGAGAAAAAAAAAAAACATTCCAGGATTATTGAGCCATGCAGGAACTAAGAGAAGAAGATTTCTGGCAGAGAAATATCAAATACAAAGGCCCTAAAGCAGGATGCTACTTCCTGTAATTGGGGGGCAGTGAGGAGGCCAAGGTAAAAGACTTAACTAGGATTTAAATCTCAACTATAAGCATATAAATTTTCTCCTTTTTTTTTTTTAATTTTTCTTATGAACTGCTGATTAAGCAGAACACATTTTTGTTTTAACCTTATTAAAAATCTTAAGTTTGGGGTCAGTAGTACATTATCGACTTATTTTAATTTTTATTCTTTCTTTTGTGTCTATTGTATGCCAAGCATATGTAGGTGAGGTGTTGGGCAAGTAGCAGTGAACATCACAGATATGTTCCGGCTTGGACCAAGTGGAGAGTGGAAGAATTTGGATTCCTTGAGATCCTAATTTTCATGATACAGTATAGAAAGGCTTAGGGACCAGGATTGGGAATTCAACGAGAAGAGGAATGGGAGAGTGCTGAGAAGCAACAATAGAGAGGATCAAGGAAGGTCTGTGAGCAGACAAGTTCCAGGCTCTGAGAGGAGAAAGAAGAATCAGATGAGGGACCCTAACAGCCAGGAAGTCAAGTGACCCACCAGGCAAACGGTTTGGCTATCAAGATGTAGGAGTCTTAGCCAAGTACTGCAGTGAGCTACAAGAGATACATGAAAAGCAGAAGGCACCCACCACAAGAAAGGAGCTGAGACAGCCTGTTCATTAATAGGACTCAAGGTTTGGCATGAGGAGTTTTCAAGCATTTTTGTTGGGTCCAAAGGACAAGGTCTTAATTTTCCTGTTGAGCTTAGACCACAAGTTGAACAAGTGAAAGCGGGGATTTGATTGTATTTTTTCAACACAGTTAGAGTTGATGCATGTTTGCTAAGTTGAATTGCCTAGTTGCTGACTTATTCCTTGCAGTGGACCCGTCTGCTTTCCAGCATTGGTGTCCTCTGGACCCTCGGGGGTCTCTTGGCCCACCACTGTGAGTAGTCTATGCCCTCTTTCCCAGCTGTCTCTCCTCTCTCACGCCCCTAACAGGGACTCCCACTGTAGAAAGTGCCAGAGCACAAAACAATGGCATTTTCAAGATATCTGAGATCAACTGGACTTTTTTGCATGTCTGTTTTTTCTAGGGGAAAAAAAAAGCCAGAAAACTTAGCCTTTTTTTTTTTTTTTTTTTAAAGATTTTATTTATTTATTTGAGAGAGACAGTGAGAGAGAGCATGAGCCAGGAGAAGGTCAGAGAGCGAAGCAGACTCCCCATGGAGCTGGGAGCCTGATGTGGGACTCGATCCCGGGACTCCAGGATCACGCCCTGAGCCGAAGGCAGTCGTCCAACCAACTGCGCCACCCAGGCGTCCCGAAAACTTAGCCTTTAATTTTAATTCATATATGGATAGTCAAGACATTTTGTTGTTATTATTTGTTCTTCGGGATTTTTTTTTTTCAGTAACTTTTACCCCATTTAAATTTTTTAAAACAGGCACACATACTTTCTTCCCCATACATGATACATATGTCCTACATCTTTTACATAAACAGTGTATCATGTAAAGGCACATATGATTATATCTTGTACACATTCATCACCATCCTTATCTACAAAAAGAAAACAGGCTTCAAAAGATAAACTGCAATAGAATGTGAATGCGGGGCTCTGGGCCTTACGTAACACAAAGTAAAAGAAGTCTGGTAGCTGGCATTCATAAAAAATAATTTAGGTGTTTGAGTCCTGCTGGATGTTTCTTGGTTGCCTTGGCAACCCAGTGTACAGATAAACTAGAGAAGATGAAAACTCTGGAAGGAAGTTGAAATACTCACACTGACTTTCCAAAACAACACCGTTGTAAGGATGATTCCACTCACCTTGTTCTATCTTCTCAAAAAAAAAAAAAAAAGTTTTAAGACTATTCTAATTTGGGGGTCTCAGAAGTTTTTCTTATTAATAACTTTTTTCTAAGTAAAAAGGTAATCCCACTTCTTATAGAAAATTTGATGAATACACGTTATTTCCTCTACCTCTTTTTTTTTTTAAGATTCTATTTATTTATTGGGAGGGGGGAGCATGAGCAGGGGGAAGGGCTGAGGGAGAGGGAGAAGCAGGCTCCCCGCTGAGCAGGGAGCACAATGTGGGGCTCAATCCCAGGACCCTGTGATCATGAGCTGAGCTTAAGGCAGATGCTTAGCTGACTGAGCCACCTGGTGCCCCTCCTCTGCAATGTAACTGAATCCACTCAACCTCAAGCCAAATGACTGTGTGCAGGGAGATGACCTTTAGCCCAGCTCAAGCTTCTGAGAGCAGCAACTCTGCAGCAAGAGGCACAGGCAGACCAAAATAGGGACCTGGCAGACACAGCATTCTTGGGGTGTCTGTTCTGGGCGTGTCAAGTCTGGCAGAACATCTTGGCTGTATTGGTTAGTTCCCGTCTACCGAGATTAGTTATCTACCTGTAACAATTTAATGCAGAGGTTCCTTAACTTAGGGGTCTGTCAAAGGGTCTTGTTGGAATGACAGCACCTTTTTAGAAAGAGAACTACACCTGAAGTTTACTAAACAAGTAGCTTAGATGTAAAAATCCAGGCGATTCTGAATACTCAGGTTCTTTCTCACTCAGAACTTGTTGACAACAATTAGTCCCTGTGGTTGTGGCAATTGTCTCAGCTCTTATACAGTCTGGATTCTCCTCTCCCAGATTTTAGTCTACACTTCTGAATATTTCATCCATGAAATATTCCACTGCCATGAAATGTCCACTTCTTGTTTTGAGGGGCATTAATACTCATCTCAAAAAGATTTCAGGCTTCCCCTTGTACCAAGTACAAACAATATAGGGAATTTTTGGCCTTTCTCTGAAATGCTCTGTAAACTCTCCTCTAGGAAACCCCACTGCACTTCCTGTGCCAAACATATCCTGGGGAGCAGCACCAGAGATGGCATTATTCTTAATTTCCAATATCTTGTGGGCTGTGCCTTTTATACATTTCCATTGCACAGTCTGCTGTCTCTGCTTTAAACTCAACATCTCAACTTGAACTAATCTTCTTAAGACCAGCTCCCTTCTTATGTCCTACTTCTATTGCATGTCTTCCCAGTGATCCAAGCTTAAAGCTGCAAAGTCATCTTTGATGCCCCTCTTCTTGGTCCTCTATTAGTCAACAAGTCCTGACCATTCATATTTTATGATCTATGGAAGCATAGTCATAATTTCTTCCATACCATTCATGTCCATCTCATGGAGGGCCCACTGCAGTGGTCTCCTAGTCTCCTCCTTCAGTATATTCAATGCTCTGGCCAGATTATTGGCGCTCAAACACTGTTAAGCATATCACTCTTTCACTCAGATTTCCAATGGATCCCTGTTGCTAAAAGGATGAATTCCAAACTCTTCATTCAGCAGGTAGGGTCTGAGTGCCCAGTTATCTTCACTGATCTCATCTCTTAATTCTCAGGTACACTCAACTCTAATGAGATGTTATCTACTTGCCCTTCCTCCAACAAACCTTACGCATTCCACCTGCAAGCCATGTCTTTTCACCTGGTTGGCTAATCTAGTTGTTATTCCCAATTTCCTTTTTTCTCTTGTCATCTTCTACTATAGAAGCTGGAAACAGTAAGTATCCTCTTTCTCACCCTCCCTTTCAACATGGATCATTTTTATGTCACAGCTGAACACTTTGAATGTCATCACAATCGTTGTACTACCGTTCTGTTTTATTCTAGAAAAATTGTAGTAATTAACATAGAAATATAGATTCAATAAAATGTCATGATAGGGGTTTAGAGCCAAAAGAGGAGTAGTGTTACAGCTTCTAGTTTGTTCAGCTAAATGAAAGATGTTCATCTAAGAAATACAGTACCTATTCTTGAGACATTGTTAAATTTTTACTGGTTTGATTGTTGACAGCTTTTGCATTTTTTTGTTTCCTTCCTCCCTTCCTCCCTGCTACCCTCCCTCCATCGTTCTTCCTCTCTCTTTCCCTCCCTCCCTCCTTTCCTTCCTTCCTTTCTCCGCCTTTAGTTTTTTTTTTTATTAAATTGATTTATTTATTTTCAGAAAAACAGTATTCATTATTTTTTCACCACACCCAGTGCCCCATGCAATCCGTGCCCTCTATATTACCCACCACCTGGTACCCCAACCTCCCACCCCCCCCACCACTTCAAACCCCTCAGATTGTTTTTCAGAGTCCATAGTCTCTCATGGTTCACCTCCCCTTCCAATTTACCCCAACTCCCTTCTCCTCTCTAACTCCCCATGTCCTCCATGTTATTTGTTATGCTCCACAAGTAAGTGAAACCATATGATAATTGACTCTCTCTGCTTGACTTATTTCACTCAGCATAATCTCTTCCAGTCCCATCCATGTTGCTACAAAAGTTGGGTATTCGTCCTTTCTGATGGAGGCATAATACTCCATAGTGTATATGGACCACATCTTCCTTATCCATTCATCCGTTGAAGGGCATCTTGGTTCTTTCCATAGTTTGGCGACCATGGCCATTGCTGCTATAAACATTGGGGTACAGATGGCTTTAGTTTGATGGAGAAAAGAGGAAGAAGATGGGATTGTTTCTTTGGTGTCCTAGAAGTAACAAAAAAGTTTAAGTCCTCTCCTTTACCTCCTTTGATAATTCTGTTAAGTGGCAACTTTAATAGATAGAGGCCACGTTTTATTTAATTGGTTACTATGGCCTGGCACAGATGGACTATTTACTAGTAGCCAAAAAACTGAAGACTTCTTATTTACTTGAATTTCATCAGATCTCTTCACAGAGATATTAAGTTGTTTTGTTTTCAGATTCTGCTTAGGGGATTATCAAGTTAAATTGTCGAATCCACAAACTGTTGAACTTTAGTTAGAAACCAAAAGGGTCATTTGGAAAGGCTATGTACAGTTAAAGACATCTGTGGTTAATACCAAAAAAGAAAGAAGGGAAGTCCATTGACCTTCAGTCCACTCAATGAACAGTCTTACTTCTCTTTCTTAATAGTAAAGTATAAACACATTTGGGGGTGAAATGTCTGAATACAAGAGTTATAATAGACTAATGGCTGCAAAGATCAGATCAAGTTTTCTATTTGGTTAAGCAAATGGTGTTTGATGCTTTTGCACATTTGTCAACCAATTAGGATTAACGATCAGTACTTTTCTAAAATTTCTTGTAAAAATACTCCCTAAAGGATTTCTACCCTGGCTTTCATGAGGCACCACAGCTTCTAAAAGGAAACTCATCACATGTTTAACCATGGTAGAGTTGGAGTTCAGTGTTTTAGGCAGCACATGCTTTTAAAAGCCAGGCTCTATCTCCCACTCCCAGTTAGGGAATGAATAAGCCATGGGAAAGAAAGACACAGCATACAGAACTTAGTCAATGATACTGTAATGGTGCTGTATGGTGACAGATGGTAGCCACCGTTGTTGGGAGCATAGCATAACATATAGATAAGTTGAATCCCTATGTTGTACACTTGAAACTAATGTAACATTGCATGTCAGTTATACTCAAAGAAAAAAAATTAAGTTCGAATCCTCATTCCTTCCCACTTCTCCTGTGATTCTTTCAACAATTCCAAAATATACAGTCCTTGCTGTTATCAAGTTAAATATCAAGTTAAGTTGTGCAGACACGTGTGTGGGGGTTGGGGAGGATGATCCCTTCTTTTTAGGGTCTCACCATCTGGTAAGGAAGGTAGACCTAGATAAAGAAGTCTAATGGAGAGCTGGCCTTGATAAATATTTAAAATAGCTTTCTGATGGTAACAGAAGAATACAGAACAGAAAGCTTCCTTCCTGTGGGGGGGGGAACAGAGATGTTCACAACAGCAGTATTTGAGCAGGCTTTTGAACGATGAGCAAGATCATAAAAGGTGGAGATACAGGAAAAGCAGTCAGCCAGGTATGGCTGTGTGGGTCATTCCTGGAGAACAGCAAATATGCTGTCACATTGGACCCTAACTTGCATGAGAGCGATGGAGATCCAATGAGAAAGTCAGGCTTGGGTCAAACATTAGGCTGAGAATTTCATCCTTTTTGTCCTCCTGAAAGGTGGGGAGGTGTCTGCCATCACAGCAAGAAGGGGAATAACTCAAGCAAAGGTTACAGCTTCTGATTAAAGCCTGACCAGAATGCCCCTCCACCTGCTCAATTTCCCCATTGAGAAAGTGGCTCACTGTCATTTTCATGTTCTTCCTACAGTGGACGCCTAGTCTCTTTTTCTGACCAGGACCCTCCCCTCTTTTTTTTCTGGGATTGCCAACTTTTCTTGGGGGATTTCTTCTGCCACCTCTCCAAGCACAGGGATCTAGTGGGGTTCAGTCAGTCCCAGCACCCCAAAGTGCTGGGTACAGCTGGTTTGTTAGAACTCAGCAGATGTGAGCCAGGTCAGTCCTGAGATTTTTCACACTGGACACAAGCAAAGGGATTTAGGCTCTCTTTGGTGTTAAAGGTATAAAGGTAGAAGATGCTGATGAATGAAACTGATTTAAGAGCATAAAGCAGAAATGGGGTGAGGGGGGAGTAGAGCTGAGAACCCAAAGTGACAATGTGTCAGTCCCCCGAGATTCAAATGCATTCGTGCACTTTCCACGGATACTTTCACTAAATCTCAGTTAGATTAGAATGAGGTTCTTCACTTGCAGTCAGAAGGGCCCTGACTAAAAGACGTCTGTGTTTGGCAGTCTCTCTATCCATGGCCTCAGCCTCCTCTGTGCCCCCAAAGGCTGGATATGTGGCTTGCATCCTTGGGCTTCTTTACCCTCTTGCTTCCAATGGGAGTCGCTAACAGGAGATCTGAAGCTTGGGTTTGCCTGCAACCTCTCCTGAATGCACAGGTTCTACTGGGAGCCATGTTCACACAGCAATCTCCCAGTTTGGGTAACTGCCCTCTTCCACATAGCTTCCCACATGTAGAAATGGTTCCCGGCTCTGACTAGCATCAAGTAAGCCATCTCCTTTGTTTTTCTCTTTCTAAACCTTTTGCAAATAGTCCTTTTACTAAACTCACCTCAAGGGGTACCTGAGTGGCTCAGCAGGTTAAGCCTCTGCTTTTGGCTCAGGTCGTGATCTCAGGGTCCTGGGATCGAGCCCCATGTCTGGCTCTCTCTCTGCCTGCCTCTCTGCCTACTTGTGATCTCTCTCTCTCTCTCTCTATCAAATAAATAAGTGAAATCTTTAAAAAAGAGAGAGAGGAAAAAGAAAAAAGCTTCCTGCTTAAAAAAATTATAAAATTAGATAAAAGCACCTCAATTACTCAGCTAGAGTCCTTTCTCTCAGGATTCTGACTGCTGCAAGTTCTCAGGTGACTGGTGAGGGTTGTGAATCTCCCCTAGACCAGGACTCTTAGGATCTAAATCCTAAACTAACTGCTAAACTTCCTGGATTATTCAGCTTTGAAACAAGAATTCTCAATCTTCCATTTTGGCCCAAGAGACCCGCCTTAGCCCAGGGTCAGCAAATTCAAGACAACTCCTCATTCCCGTACTCTGGTATGAGTTCCCTAGTGAGAGGGCATTAATCCCAGCTCTGTCCACAAGCTCTGTCCACAATGCTGGCCCAGCATCAGAGCCCTTTCCAGCACAACCCAGGCTTTAGCAGTCAGCCTTGGCCCACTGTGCGCCTCTCCAGCATTAACCCCAAACAGAACCAAACTGCATCCTGCGCTTTGTCCTGATGTCTGCCATGCTCCAGACAGAGTCTCACAATCTAGGAACAGCCAAGCATCCCAAGGCCACACCCAGGCCCCACTTCTGAGAATCTTTAGGCCAGAGCTAAGACATTTCCCTACAAGGGCCCAATCTTGATTTCCTATGAGCATTTTCTGGAGGCAGACCCCCGGCTCTAGCCCTGGTAATCAAAGCACGAGTGCCTGAGGCACTCTGGTCATTTATCCCATCTTAAACAATCTTAATCAAGACATGATTACAGGGCTGAGACACTGGGATCTTCCGTGAAGATTCCTAATATCTAGCCAGTCACAAAATTTTATAGTCAACAACCCTAAACTTCAATATAGTTTTGAAAAAAAATAGATTTTTTTTTCTTTTCTCCATTCTCTTTGTTCAGAAGAGGTATCTCATACCTGATAATAAATGACACTCACCCAAACACCAGCCTAACTCTACAGTTCATTGATCTTCTGGGGCATTCATAACAAAGTAGCATATATTCAGGGGCTTAAAACAATAGAAATTCTTTTTTTTTTTTTTTAAGATTTTTGTTTATTTATTTTACAGACAGAGATCACAAGTAGGCAGAGAAGAAGAAGCAGGCTCCCTGGTGAGCAGAGAGCCCGATGTGGGGCTCGATTCCAGGACCCTGAGATTATGACCTGAGCCGAAGGCAGAGGCTTTAACCCACTGAGCCACCCAGGCGCCCCCAAAACAATAGAAATTTATGATCTCACGGTTCCGGAGGCTAGAAGTTGAAATTAAGGTATCGGCAGGACCAGGCTCCGCCCGAGGATCTTTCCTTGCCTCTTCCTAGCTTCCAATAGCCCCAGGCATTCCGAGTTGTGTGGCTACACAGTTCAGTCTCTGCCTCTGTCTTGATGCAGCCTCTTTCTTTGTGCACAATGTTTTGTAACTTTACAAAAATGTACTTGGTTGTTTGGGTTTTGTTTTGTTTTTTTAAGATTTTATTATTTATTTATTTCAGATAGAGAGAACATGCGTTCATGCATGAGAGGGGCGGGGCAAAGGGAAAGGGAGAGTGAAAAGCAGACTCCCTGCTGAGCAGGAAACCCCACTCAGGGCTCATCTCAGGACCCTGAAATCAGGACCTGAGCTGAAGACAGATGCTCAACAGACTGAGCCACCTAGTCACCCCCTGGAGACTTATTTTTAAGGACTAACTTCTCCACTACCAAAGTTGACTTTTATTACAAGTTGTCTTTTATTATTACTATTTATTATTAATAGTAATACTTACTATTTATTATTTTTTATTTTAAAAATACTCCTTTGTACAAAACTAAACTCCACATGTCATCCTCTTTAGTTTACAGGTGATTTGCAAAGTCATTCTCAAATTTTTGCCCCCAAAGCTAAATTACATTGGAGGAAATTCTTTTATGTCTCTAAAAAGCAGAATAAGAAAAACTATTCTATTTTACTTCCCCTAGGATGAGACTTTTCAGTGCTCCATTATTAGGTTTTATAGAAAATAAAAACCAAGACAAAGAGACAATCTGAGAGCAAGTGTGTGCTTCGACAAAATGATGAAATTCCTCTGTCGATCCGCTCATTATTTATTGCGAACTTTATATCATAGGAAATCACATTTTGAGGGTTGGTAACATTTTCTTTCAACTCTTCAGAAAAGCAGGAACTTCAAGAAAGCCTAGATCTCCTTTTTGTTTTCATGAGTCATTCTTCAGGGCGGACAAATCTTAGCCCAGTCTTGAAGAACCATTTCCCAGGTAAGAATGGGTAGCAATCTGACCAGCATACACACACCCAACCCCGCATAAGGCCTGCCTTCCACATTGTAGACAGTAGCCAGCTCATTTCTGCTGAAGTACAAAAAGAAAGAAACTACCTCCTTCAATCATTATAGCAAAGTTCTTTGTAATATGTTTTAATCCATACCTGGAAGGTGTGAATTAAACTAGAAGACGTTCAGTGTATCCAATAGCTTTCAATTTGTGTCAACCTGATTCTCCCTTCGATCTTTCTCAATGAATAAATTCTTACCAGTAGAATACTGTACTGCTCTGCACTTTCCTCTGATACGATCTTTGGTGGCCATGAGGGTAACCACGGCTGGCTTGTTTGCACTTGTCTCAGGGGCTAGGTAGAGGAAATTGGACACAATAATTAATTCAGATTCAATGCCCAGGGGTGCGTCAAGAAACCTGAACTTGAAGCTCAGGTTGCAAAAACGCAATTCAAAGAGAACATGATATTCCTTCTCCCCTGGCGTTTTGCTGATAGAATTGTAAAGCTAAATGGAAGATTACCCCCTACTGTATTACATTCATTTTAAACATCCTCCACTCTAAGAACAGCAAAGCTACAAGTAAAATGATACCGCCAATGTACTTCCTTGATTTAAAATACTATCAGCATAAATCCAACTTCAACTTTTTAAATGATCTTTGAAAAACAAACAAACAAAAAAAGGATCCTTCTATCAGTTGGCTCCTACTTTAAAAACACACTGTATGGGATGCCTGGGTGGCGCAGTTGGCTGGACGACTGCCTTCGGCTCAGGGCGTGATCCTGGAGTCCCGGGATCGAGTCCCACATCAGGCTCCCAGCTCCATGGGGAGTCTGCTTCGCTCTCTGACCTTCTCGCTCATTCTCTCTCTCACTGTCTCTCTCTCTCTCAAATAAATAAAAATAAAAATCTTTATAAAAAAAAAAAACACACTGTATGGTGAGACTGCTGATTTTTATTTTCTTCCAAGAGCAATTTTATAACGGAAAAACACTGTGACCTTAACCTTATGAGAAGTTGAAAAATACAGACACACTTTATGTTGAGCATAAACAAAAATACCTAACTACCAGATTTATTTCCTGGCCAGTGAGCATTTGATGTGTTTATGAAGCCTTGTAAAGTATTATAGCAGCTATGACTATATGGAAAGTCTCCTTGAACAGGTTAGTACATGACCTCAGCCTTATTAGGGTTGCCATCAGCTTCTTGTCGGATTCTGGCTTTTTACAGTGGTCTGTGATCCGGTTATGCTTTCCTGAGTGTAGTCACTGGCATCTGTATGATTATTTCAGGGGCTTACAGAGATGCTTATTGAATAATTGTATAGGAAAAACTTCTCATTTGACTACAAACATGGAACATAGAACATAGTCTTTCCCCTCTTCTCTCTTCTCCTTTCTTTCCTTTTTAAATTTTTTTTTTAATTCTCACTTTTTTAGAGTAATCTCTATACCTAACATGGGACTCAAACTTACAACCCCAAGATCAAGAGTCACATGCTCTACCAACTGAGCCAGCCAGGTTACCTCTCCTCCCTCCTTCTTTTGCTTTGTTTTAATTACAAAGGCAATGTATGTTCTTTTTTAATTTAGAAAAACAGAGAAAAGATTTTTTTAAAGCAACTTTTATGACCTCATCACTGCTTCCCTCTCCTGTTAATATCCTGGTGCATAATCTCACCATTTAATTTGTATGCATTGGTTTCTATGTGACAAAGTTAATTAATTACACACACTACACAATTTTGTGTTCTGCTTTCAAAAAACAAACAAACAAACAAACACATTGTCTCAACTGGTGCCTGGGTGGTTCAGTCAGTTAAGTGTCTGACTCCTGATTTTGGCTCAGGTCATAATCTTGGGGTCATGAGATTGAGCCCCACATGGGGTTTGGGCTGGCATGGAGTCTGCTTAAGACTTTTTCCCTCTCCCTCTTCCCCTCCCTGCCCTGCCCTGCCCTTGCTCTCTCACTCTCTAAAAAAGGAAAGAGAAAGAAAGAAAGAAGAAAGAATGAAAGAGAGAGAGAGAAAGAAAGAAAGAAAGAAAGAAAGGGAGGGAGGGGGAAAAAAGAAGGGGCACCTGGGTGGCTCAGTTGGTTAACCAGCTGCCTTGGCTCAGGTCATGATCCCAGAGTCCCAGGACTGAGGCCCTCATCAGGCTCACAGCAACGTGGGGAGTCTGCTTCTCCCTCTGACCTTCTCCTCTCTCATGCTCTCTCTCACTTTCTCTCAAATTAATAAATAAAATCTTAAAAGAAAAAGAAGAAAGAAAAGGAAGAAAGAAAGAACAAACAAACATTGTCTCATCACTTTTGTTCATTTTTAGTTACTTTAATGACTACATACTGTGGTATAAAGTGGTGATGCCACAGCTTACCTCACCATTAGCTAGTTTTCTCCCCAGTCCAACATAGACGCTTTCTTCGGCTATTAAAACAACACTGTAATGATCATCTCTGTGCAAAAAGAATAGTGAATTCCAAAAATGTAATGGACCAAAAAGTAAATTCATAGCTCCCGGGTCAGCATGCCAAATTACTTTCCAAAAGGGTTCTTTTAGTTTATACAGACACTGGCTATGTGCAGAGTGCCCACACCCTTCATTGCCATGGGAGTTTATGGTATTTTTAATGACTTCTCTAATTTAATAGATGTTTTTGATAGTTCCCAGTTAGGATTTTCATTTCTTGGACTACTAGCAAAGTTAATTTTTTCCACAATTTGACGACTTGCAAAGTAATTTTCTCCCATAATCTGGTTCCCTATTTGTATTTCTTCTCAGACAAACTGACTCTTTGCACTCTTTCCCGCATATCTATCAGTGTCTTTGTGTTTTTCTAATGGATTTGTGGGAGCTCTTACTATTTAATACTTTGGTCTCCTATTTGCTGTAAATATTTGTTTTGCTTTTAAACTCATGTACACAGAACTTTAAAGTTTCAGTGTAACACAATCTGTGTAATTTTCCCTTATTGACTTCTGTTTCTTTTAAACTTAGGAAGCTCTTCACATGCAAAATATACAAATTTGATTCCATTTCTTCTAGGTTTTCCATGTAAAGTGTTTAACTCTTTAATTTATCTTGAATTGATGTTCATATTGATGTATATATAGGTCTAAACTGTTTTCTCAATTGCTAGCCAGTGATCTCACTCATTTGAATATTTATAACATTTTATAGTATAGATGTAATTCTGAGATTCAATCAATTATGTTTTACAGAGGTATCTATTTAAGACTTACAGCTGAACTGATTGTAGCTTTATAAGATGCAGGCATAATGCTTATGGCTCCACAGGTAACAATTTTTTCATTAGAATGCTTCCTGGATTTTACTACATAAATTTCATTGAACATACTTATTTTTCAGTACAATATTTTCACCACTGCTTATAGAAAAATTGTATATTTCTCCCAAACTCACATTTTTAATAAAAGCACAGATAGAATGTCTTGAGTTAATATAAAGAATAATAAAATCAGTAATTAGTCTCGAGTCAAATCAAATTAGTAGAATATCATAATTATATTAGTATCGTAATGTGTAGACCATTTAAAAGCATACTAAGCAACAGTAAAGGGGACTATATCTGGGGTGTTACATACAAAGCAAAAGTTTGTTAATAACTATATTAATCGGTGATCAGAAAGTGATGTTTTAACCATATTACATATTAACATTGTATTTCATATATAGAGATAAGCATTGTAGGCATTTTATTGTACTTTGTTCCCTGCTAAGGAAATCAGGTGGGTGGTTTTTGGGGGGATTTTGTTTGTTTGTTTGTGGTTTTAAGATTTTAATTTTTTTCTTAAAATTTTATTTATTTACTTGACAGAGAGAGAGATCACGAGTAGACAGAGAGGCAGGTGGGGTGGGGGTGGGGGTGGGGGAACAGGCCCCCTGCTGAGCAGAGACCCTCCCCCCCCCACCGAAGTAGGGCTCAATCCCAGTTCCCTGAGATATCATGACCCGAGCCAAAGGCAGAGGCTTAACACACGGAGTCACCCAGGTGTCCCAAGATTTTATTTTTACGTAATCTTTACACCTAATGGGGGCTCGAACTTATAATGCCAAGATCAAGAGTTGCATGCTTTACTGACTGAGCCAGTCAAGCACTCCTGTTGGATGTTTTAAGTTGATATGCCAACCGTAAGATTTTTCTCATTTAAAATAATGGAAAATAGGCTCCTATTCAACATTTTCGGGGCAATAAGTCTGATTACCAAGAACAAATTATTGACTAAGTGGGAGGTACCTATTCTTTATACTTCTGGGACCAGAGCTGCCTTACCATTAATATTCTTTTCTTTAATATTTTTTCAAGCCTTTTTTTTTTAACAGAACCACTAGGAATAAGTTTCCTAAATGATGCTCCCAAACCTCCAAATACTTTAATACATCGTTCTTATAAACCATGACATTTCCTACATAACCACAATACAACCATCAAAATTGGTGAATTAACACTAATGTCCTACTACCATCTAATCCGTAGACTACCCATATTTTGTCCATTGTCCCCAAAAATGTTCTTTATAGTAAAAGGATCCATTCCATAACAGTGATGTATGTTGTTGCCCTGTCTCCTTAGTCTTCTTCAATGGAATAGTGTCTCAGTGTTTCCTTGTCTTTCATGACCTTGACAATTTTGAAGAATGTTCCTCGATTTGGGTTTGTCTGATGTTTTTTATACTTGGATTCAGGGTTTGATTTGGAGGCAGAAATGTCACATAGTTGTTGTGTTCTCATTCTATTGTGCCACAGAGAAACATTAAAAGTCAGTGTATCAGTTTTATCCTCAAGGTTGTAAAGGAACAAGAGTAAAAACTGGACAGAACAACCAATATTTCTCTTTGTTCTTGGTTAACAGTAAACCAAATAGAAGGGTGTTGTACCAGTTAGCTATTGCTATTTAACTAACCCACTTCAAAACTTACAACTTAAAACAACAACCTTTTTTTAGTCCATGATCCTTTGAGTTGGCACTTGAAGCTGGGTCTAACTGGGAGGGTTCTTCTGGTCTGGGCTGGGCTGAGCTGATCTCAGCTGAGCTTGCTCATAAGTTTATGGTCAGCCAGGAACTCAGCTGCAAGGTCATCTGGGATGACTCATTTCTCCAAGCTCCAGCATTTAGAAGAGAAAGAGCAGAAGCCCAGGGTCAGAACTTAGATATTATTTCTGTCACATCTGAAATCATAAGGTCCTATAGATTCAAATTTTGTGTAACAATTTTTATGAATGGGAAGGGCAAATGCTGTTGATTACATAGTAAATTCAAAGTAAAAGTGGGTTAAAAAAAAAAGTAGTAGAAGTTTTTCTGGTTACCCGTGGCTATGCAATAAATTGCTTCTAACTTAGTCGCTTAAAATGACCAGTTTATTTTGCTCATGATTTTTCCACATCATGAATTCAGAAAGGGTTTATTTCTGATCTATGAGGCCTCTGCTGGGGTGGTAAGGACTGGAGGATCTACTGCTAAAATGATTATTCCACTGGGATGTGGCACATTTGTTGTTCAGCTTTCTCTCCTGACCCATGATGTCTCATCTTCCAGGGTCTCTTCACTTGTCTGGGTTTCTCACTGCATGTTGATATTAGGTTAGATATGTTTCTTTAGACCTGACTGACTTCCAACACTAAGAGTTCCAAGAAACAAGAAGAGAAAGTTGCCTATTTCCTTAAACCTGGATCCAGAAACCAGTGTAGTTTCACTTTGGCCACTTTCAGTTGATTAAAACAGCCACAGATTTTAACCAGGTTCAAGGGGAGGAAGGCAGATTCCCCATTTATCCATAGGAAGAGTGTCAAGGAATTGGTGGACATCTTTATGCTGCTTAGGGTCACAAACTATTTATATTCTTCCCACATGCAAAATTTGCTAACCCCCTTCCACAGTCCCCAAAAGTTGCACCCCATTATGTCATTAAGATCTCAAAGCCAGGTGCAGATAAACCTCCTTGGATTTGGTTCCTCAGGTATATGTCCTCTTAACCTGAAGTCCTGTGACTAAAGACTTAAGTTATTTGCACACACACACACACACACACACACACACTCATACACCAATGTACAAGGCTGGGGCAGGCCAGTGTAGACATGTGCTTTCAAAATGGGAGAAAACAGGAGGCACAGAGCGATCACTGTATCATAACAATGCTGACATCCAGAGAGATATTGAAAGTTCCTTCATTAAGCCCTGATCCTGCACCCTGGTACACAGCTCTGTGGTTCTTGGTTCTGTCCTCTAAGTCATTTCTCATTTTCCAAAAGAAATAGTTTGTGTTTTCTACTGAGTACTTTCCTCAGCCTGACAGCTTCTTCTGTTAGTTTAAGGATCCTGAGCCATCTTTCTAATTTTATATTTTCTCTGACACTTTCATCTCAATGATGAAAATTCCTTTAAAAATATCATCGGGGGAGGGGGGGTGGAGATGCCTGGGTGGCTCAGTTCATTAAGCGGCTGCCTTCGGCTCAGGTCGTGATCCCAGGGTCCTGGGATTAAGTCCCACATCCAGCTCCTGGCTCAGCAGGGAGCCTGCTTCTCCCTCTCACTCTGCCTGCAGCTCTCCCAGTTGTACTCTCCCTCTCTGTTAAATGGATAAATAAAATCTTTTTTAAAAAAAAAATCATGGTGGGGGTGCCTGGGTAGCTCAGTTAGTTGAGCAACTGCCTTCGGCCTGGGTCATGAACCTGGAGTCTTGGAATCGAGTCCCACATCCGGCTCCCTGTTCAGTGGGGAGTCTGCTTCTTCCTCTGACCTCTCCCTCTCATGCTTGCTCTCTCTGTGTGTGTCTCTCTCTCAAATAAATAAATAAAATCTTATAAAGTTAAAAAAAAAATCATGGGGGCGCCTGGTGGCTCAGTGGGTTAAACCGCTGCCTTCAGCTCAGGTCATGATCTCAGGGTCCTAGAATCGAGTCCCGCATCGGGCTCTCTGCTCAGCAGGGAGCCTGCTTCCCTCTCTCTCTCTCTCTGCCTGCCTCTCCATCTACTTGTGATTTCTCTCTGTCAAATAAATAAATAAAATCTTTAAAAAAAAATCATGGGATTTCTGTGTATAAAACTATAACCCATCTGTCAGATAAAAATCATGCCTACAAATATTTTTGAGATAGGCTCTTCTCTACCTTTGGTCTTCTGAAAAATTGCTTAAGGATAGGACAATATCCTTAAAATTATTAGAAACTCTATCATTTAACAGAGGGACTGTAAAGGTACGCTCAAAATCTAGCTGATAAAGTCTATGAATATCAACTTAAACTTTTCTGAGATCTTATTACAGAGATTTGTACTTGCAGTTTGACTTCATCTTTGCCCTGAGTCTTTGTTTTACTACCCTGGTTTTGATCTTTTCCTGAGGCTACTGTGTACCTTAAAAATGTTTTCTCACCTGGAAAACAGATGGGAAATAGTTCTTTTTTTGAAGCCAACAAGTCTTGGCTCCTATATATTTCTTATGAATTCTGCAAAATGATAATAATAATAATTAATAATAATAATTTCATTATCTTATTTCTCTTCATGCATATTTTATCATATGCAGATGCAGAAAACAGTTGTCACTTTTAACAACCTACTTATCAAGATCCACTGGTTCATTATGTCCATCTTGTTTCCAAAATACTTCAGGTGATAGTTTTGCACTTCTGTAACTATAATTATAACTATACATTATATAACTATACCTTATGTAACTCTACATTGTGGGTTGCTGTTCTGCCAAGCCTCAATGATAACCTTCTGTCCTTCCAGTCTCAGTTAACATCTTTGTAGTCTCTGCCCACCATTCAGTCTCATGCTGCATAGTATAGGTTTTTTGTAATGGCAACACACTTTTACTAGGTACCTATATATTGATTCCTATTATCTATTGCTTCTTAACAAACCACCGCAAAATCTAGTATCCCAAACAATTATTTCATTTGCTCAAATTTTGAAGGTGGAGAATTCAGGCACATACACGGTGACCTCAGTTGGGCAACTTATGTCTGATCCATTTGTTGATCAGTGGGGGTCACTGGAGCTGGCTATCCACTTCAAAGATGACTTATGGGTTTCACTCATATGCCCAGATTAATCTCAGTGCTCCTTTGTCTCTCTTACTCCACATGGTATTCATCCTCCAAGGCCTTTTCATAAGGCTCTGGTTTCTCACAGCATAATGATCTTAGGGTGGTCATACTTCTTCATGGAGGCTGGCTTCCATAAATGAGTGTTCCAAGTGAGAAGACATAGAATCTGTCAGTCTCCTAAGCTCTGGGTCCCTAAACTAGCAGAGTATAATTTCCACTATATTTTATGCATCACAACAGTCAGGGAGCCAACTTAATTTAAATTGGAGGAGACATAGAGTCCACTCTTAATGGGGGAAGTATCAAAGATTTTGTGACCATCTTTAATACACCACAAAGTTGAATCTATTGTTCTCCATACTTTAACAGACCAGGAGATTTGAAATCAGAAGGCCATCCAATATGATTGATGCCCAAGTCTAGTCTCCTTCACTGATGTTTGGGTTTCATTTTCCTTCTCTGATTCTCAGTCTCCTCATCTGCAAATACAGTAGGACATAAGTATTCATACAGTAGGACATAGGTATTCTGTAATTTAATATTCATGGCTACCTTTATATTAGAATCATCCTAATGATTATTAGGATATGATATGTGATATGAAATAATTTGTCATTTGGTCAAAATATCCATTTAAATCATGATTATTGTGAGGCTGCTGATCCTGGCCTACTTATAAACATCTACAAACAACTCATCAGAGCTTTGTTTTTCTCTTATGTCGCTTAAGCAGTAATTTTTTGTAGTATTTTAAAACTTTATTCCTTAGGGGACCAAGATAAAGATATCCACTCTCACTATTACTGTTTAACACAATACTGGAAGTTATAGCCTCAGCAATGAGACACCAAAAATAAATAAAATCCTTCTAAGTTGGCCGGAAGAAGTCAAACTTTAACTATTTGCATATGGCATGATACCCTATGTAGAAAACCTGAAGGACTCCACACAAAAACTTGCTAGAACTGATACAGGAATTCAGCAAAGTCACAGTGCACAGAAGTATCTGTACAGGCTATCAGTGTACAGAAATCTGCATAAAGAAGCAGTAGAAAAAAAGAAATCAAGGAATCAACCCATTTGTGGTTGGAACAAAGCAATAACATACCCAGGAATGAACCTAATTAAAGAGGTAAAAGATCTGTATTCTGAAAACTATAGAACACTTATGAAAGAATTGAAAATGGCACAAAGAAATGGAAAAGCATTTCATGCTCATGGATTTGAAGAACAAACATAATTAAAATGTCTATATTCCCTAAAGCAATCTACACATTTAATGCCACTCCTATCAAAACACCACCAGCATTTTTCACAGAGCTAGAAAAAACAATCTTTAGTTTATCAAGTGATAAATACCTAATGGGTATGCCAGGCTTTGGGCTTCTCTGAGTATGATGACCCTTAAACGTAGGCCTGTACCTTGCAGGATCCTTGTAACTATAACATCAACATCCTACAAGAGCTATTGATATGACCCAGCAATTGCTGAATCTTAAAACTTGTGTGGAACCACAGAAGTTCCCAAATCGTCAAAGCAATTCTGAAAAAGAAAATAACTGAAAACATCACGATTCTGGATTTCAAGCTATATTACAAAGCTGTAGTCATCAAGACAGTATGATATTGCCACAAAAGAAGACACATAAATCAATGGAACAGAATAGAGAACCCAGAAATGGAACCACAACTATATGGTCAACTACTCTTCAGCAAAGCAGGGAAGAATATCCAATGGAAAACACACAGTCTCTTTAATAATTGCTGTTGGGAAAACTGGACAGCAACATGCAGAAGAATGAAACTGGACCACTTTTTTGCACCATACACAAAAATAAATTCAAAATAGTTGAAAGACCTAAATGTGATGTGGGAAACCATCAAAATCCTAGAGGAGAACATAGGCAGAAACCTCTCTGACCTCAGCTGTAGCAACTCCTTACTATTGGGACTTCATCAAGATAAAAATCTTCTGCACAGTGAAGGAAACAACTAACAAAACTAGAAGACAGCCTATGGAATGGGAGAAGACATTTGCAAATGACATCTGATAAAGGCTTAGTATTCAAAATCTATAAAGAATTTACCAAACTCAACAACCAAAAAAACAAATAATCCAGTTAAGAAATGGACAGAAGACATGAATAGACACTTTTCCAAAGAAGACATCCAGATGGCTAACAGACACATGAAAAGATGCTCAAACATCCCTCACCATCAGAGAAAGACACCTCAAAACCAAGATGAGATACCATATTACACCTGTCAGAATGGCTAAAATTAACAACACAAGAAACAATAGAAGATTCAGAAAAAAGAGACCCTCTTGCATTATTGGTGGGAATGCAACCTGGTGCAGCCACTCTGGAAAACAGTATGGAGCTTCAAAAAGTTAAAAGGAAAAAAAAAGTGAAAAGAAGAACTACCCTATGATTCATCAATGGCACTACTAGGTATTTACCCAAAGGATACAAAAATACTGACTTCAATGAGATACATGCACCTCACTATTTATAGCAGCATTATCAAAATAGCCAAACTGTGGAGAGAGCCCAAATGTCTATCAACTGATGAACGGATAAAGAAGATGGGGTGTGTGTGTGTGTGTGTGTGTGTATACATATGTGTATGTATGTATATATATGTATGTACACACACACACACACACAATGGAATATACTCAACCATCAAAAAGAGTGACAGCTTGTCATTTGTAACACTGTGGCTGGAGCTAGAGTCCATTATGCTAAGTGAAATTAGTCAGTCAGAGAAAGACAAATATCATATGATATCATTCATATGTGGAATTTAAGAAAGAAAACAGATGAACATATGGGAGGGGAGAAAAGAACAAAGAAGTGAAGGGAAACAAGCCATAAGACACCCTTAACAATAGAAAGCAAACTGAAGGTTGGTGGAGTGGAGGATGAGTTGTATATAAGCAATGAATCACTGAATTCTACTCCAGAAACCAATATTGCACAGTATGTTAGCTAAAATTTAAATTAAAACAAACAACAAACAACTTTGGTCCTTACGGGGAATTTTCCATTTTAAGTTATACTGGTGTTGAAAGAAAAACCAAAGACAAATAAAAGATATGGCTCTTAAGAGTTTTGGATAAATAAAATAGAAGGATGTTTCATTTAATAGAGTCTCTAGGGCTGACAGGAATGAATATGCCATCAAATTCAGTATTTCATCTGTTAATTTAAAACACATAATGAAGTTTCTACTTCTCTACTATATTTTTGACTTTGGAATTCCTAAAGATCTCCACATTTATCTATTGTGAATGACAAAGGTTTACAAAAATGATATATCTGAAATTAAAAATGAGATAATGTATGAGTTGCTGAAATGTATATAAAAATAACCCATTGACTTAAAACACTAGTGTTTCACTAGAATGTAGGTTCTTGAGGACATGAACCGTAGTATTTTTGTTTTTGTGTCTCTAGTACATAGCATACTGCCAACACATATGAGTGTAGAATTTTCCTATTGAAAATGACAGAAATCCAATTCAAATAACTATAAGGAAAAATGGGAATTTCTTGCCTCACTTTATCCAAGAAAGTGTGACAGAACTGTGGGGGGAGCGTCTGGATCAAAGGAATAGCTGGAAGTACTTCTCAGATTTACCAGGAACTACATCTTTCATTTGTTTTTTCTTTGAGAGATGATTACATTCCATCTTCCAAGGCTTGCATCTTATAACTTCCAATCGGTCTTTTACCAAGCCCAACAACCTTGGATTTAATTTGTCAATTTTAGGTCAGGTGAAAATCTCTAGAGCAATCAAATATGAGTTGAAGTTGAGGAGTTTGATGATTGGTCCCTCTGGGTTCATGCTTCTACTCACAAACCAATCCACCATGGCCGGGAGATCATGTGAAAACATATAGGTTTCCAAGATAGTCACAAGGAAGAGACAATGTAAGTTATGAGAAGATTTTGAATTGGTTTCTGGAGCGCACAGTGTTACAAATTTCTAATAATCTCAGTATTTGAGATTTTGAATAATCTCAAAAAGTTGCTTAACAAGTATCTGTTACTTCATATCATAGTCCATAAATTTACTCTAAATGTCATGGTTGTGTAAGGGGCCATTAATATGTCAGCCATGGTTGCACAATCAGACAAGACATTATCACAACTCCCACATAACTAGCTCCCTCCACCACAGGACCTACTGCCTGGGGTTCTAATTTCTGTCTGACAGCTTTACCTGTAAGGCTAGGAAGTCGGCAAGTTACAACAAAAGGTGAGGCATTTGGGATTCCTCTCTGATAAGCTGGCAAGGAAAAACTGACTCACTGATACCATCAGAATTTGGGTGACCCATTAGGTAAAAAAATAAATTCTGGAAATTGTGATCCATTATTGGCATAGAAATACCACTGCCATGTAGGTGAGGACTGTAAACTATAGTTAGATTCTGCTATTTTTAGCAACAAACTACTCAACGGTCACTTATTCAAGAAACATTAATTAAGGGACACCTGGATGGCTCAATGGGTTAAGCATCTGCCTTAGACTCAGGTCATGTTCCCAGGGTCCTGAGATAGAGTCCCATGTTGGGCTCCCTGCTCAGCAGAAATCCTGCTTCTCCCTCTTCCTCTGCCTGCTGCTCTGCCTATTTGTGCTCGCTCTCTCTCTCTCTCTCTCTGTGTCAAATAAATAATTAAAATCTTTAAAAAAAAAAAAAGAACCATTAGTTAAGCCTCTGCTAACCCAGAACTATGGAAAGGACTCCCTCATCCATTCTTCTCTGTGATCACTGGCTCTGTCTTTCAGAAATATTTATTTAGGAAATGTTTATTCACAAAACATATATTAAGAATCTCCCAAGCCCCCAAGAACAAATTATACATAAATCATTTTAATATAAAGTGATAAGTTTTTAAAAAGTGATAAGCTTAATGTTAGATATGCAAGGTTTCTCTGAGATGGCACTTGAAGTAAGTTTTAAATAGTAGGAGTTAACCAGGCAAAAAGGAGAAAGGAGGGTATTATAGGAAAGGATGAATAGAAAGAAGCATCTTTGCTTGAAAGAAGCATCAAGTTATGAGGAAGATACTCAAAATACTTTGGTGTTCCTGAAACAAAAATCATAAGAAAGTAACAAGAAATGAGACTGCAAAAGAAAACAGGAGTTGTGTGTGTGGGGTAATTGGGTGATGGACATTAAGCAGGGCACATAATGTGATGAGCACTGGGTGTTATACACAACTGATAAATTATTGAACACTACTATTGATGTACAATATGTTGGCTCACTGAAATTAAATTTAAAAAAAAAAAAAAGGGTTGCCTGGGTGGCATGTCAGTTAAGTGGCTGCCTTCAGCTCATGTCATGATCCCAGGTCCTAGGGTTGAGCCCTGAGTCAGACTCCCTGTTCAGTGGGAGTCTGCTTCTCTCTCCCCTCTGCCTTTCCCCACCATTCTTGCTCTCCCTCTCTATGTCTCTCTCACTCACTCTTTTCCAGTCTCACATAAAGAAATAAAATCTTCAAATAACAATAGTAACAAAAAAAGGAAAAGAAGAAAAGAATACAGCAGTTATATCACAAAGAACTTGGGATGCTATGTTAAGGGAGCTTAAGTTTTATCTTAGAGGGAATGGAAGGCCACTGAACTGTTCAGTAGCAACTTCTGATCAGTCTGGTTGATGTGTGGAGGATAGATATGGCGTGTCCTAATGATGAATGACCTACACCAGGTTTGATTTGTTTTACTTCAACACATAGTGTCATGGCCTTGGTGACAGCAGTATGTGTAAAAGGTATGTTTGGGGAAAAGTCAAGGAACCATTGTATCTAACTGTAATTCCAAATTTTATTCCTTAAGTAATTCCAAAGAGAAAAGAATTGATTACCCATAACTTCTCATTCCCTTTGTTCTCAATTATCTCTACCATTCCTCTGCTGCCCTAATATTTTTTCTTTATGCCTTATTATCATCTTTCCACTACAATTTGGGAACGTATGGTAGGCATATATTCATTTAGATTCCAAAATCTTATTGGATAAACATAAAGGCCTCCTACTCAGAGACAAAGAATGCACTTTGATTCCGTGTTCCATTATCCTCCTTGCTACCTGTTGCCTGGGCCCTGAGCTAGTACCACATATCCCCGGTATATTGTTACATCCCAGTATATTGTTACATCAGTGCTATCCCCCTTTCACTGATCTTTTACATCAGGGGGATAGACTAAGTTATGCTCTAACAGACAACCCTCAAGTCTCAGTAATGAAAACAACAATGGCTTCCTTCTCACTCTTGCCCACATATCCATTCGCATCACTGTGGCCTTTGCTCGGTCACCCTCCCTAGAAGGCCACCTGAACAGAGACTGGGACTCTTTGATTCCATGATGGCCGAAGCCTATGCCGTCCAACATGGTAATCACTGGCCGTATCTGTCTACTGAGTACTTGAACTATGGCTAGTCCAAATTTAGATTCAGTGTAAAATGCATACCCCACTCAAAGACTCAATATAAAAAGAGGATTGTGAAATATTTCAAGAGTAATTTTCAATATGGATAACCTGTGGAAATGAGAGTTTTGATATAAACTATCTTGAGTTATAATGACATTACCACTAAAATTAATTTTACCTTTTTCTTTCTACTTTTTTAATGGGACTACTAAAAAATGTAAAATACATACATGGCTGGTATCATGTTTCTATTGGATGGGGCTGGTCTTGTCAGAAAAAAGGAAGCACACCCGAGTGCTCACTGGTTCATACAGTTTCTACCTAGGAGTATCACAAACAACTAGCACTCATGTGTCTTTGTCCAGAACAAGTCACATGGTCACACCTGACTTTTTTAGGAAAGAGGAAGTAGAACTGAACCATATGTGCCCAGGAGACCCAGAATGACTTAGTCTACAGCACCACTGACACCCACAACTTCTTTCTTTAAACAACTTTACAAATGCTGTCCACAATAGCCAAACTGTGGAAAGAACCTAGATGTCCATCAAAGGATGAATGGATAAAGAAGATGTAGTGTATATATACAATGGAATACTATGCAGCCATCGAAAGAAATGAAATCTTGCCGTTTGCGACGATGCGGATGGAACTAGAGGGTATTATGCTGAACAAAATAAGTCAATCAGAGAAAACAATTATCATATAATCTCCCTGATATGAGGAATTTGAGAGGCAGGGCGGGAGGTTTGGGGGAGAATGGAAGGAAAAAAATGAAAGAAGATGAGATCGGGAGGGAGGCAAACCATAAGAGACTCTTCATGCCACAAAACAGAGTTGCTGGGCGGGGGAGTGTGGAGGGGTACGGATAAGGTGGCTGGGTTATGGACATCAGGGAGAGTATGTGCTATGGTGAGTGCTGTGAAGTGTGTGAGCCTGACGATTCACAGATGTGTACCCCTGGGGCAAATAATACATTATCTATTAATAAAAATGATTAATTAAAAAAAAAACAACAACTTCACGAATGCCAACTATGCAGCTGACTTAACATTAAATGTCAGTGAAGGGTGGAACTTCATCAGTTTATCATTCCCAACACTTGCTTTTCTCTTTACAACCCCTGTCCGCATTCACATTTTCCAAGAAACACTGACTGTTGAGCTTACGTGAAGCTGATGTTCCTAGGACAGGAAGGAGAAACACTTGTAAGAATTAACTTGCAACCCTGCTTAGGGGCAGTGACACGCATTACTGCTGACCACAAGGGAAGAGATGCAGGAGGGGGACTTTCTGGGTGGGAAGCAATCAGAGGTGGAGTAGTTACTGGTGAGCCAAACGTCAGGAAGTGTATAAATAAGGATGTACAACCACGGCGTCCGGGTATTTAGAACAATCATGAAACAAAAAGCAGCCCGTGTGCATGCACTATAGGTTGGCAGAGTTGCTGTGGGGGTGGTGGTTGCACAGAAAGACAGGCAGGAAGCTGGGCTGGGAGAGCAAAGAATGTGCGTAAGTTGTGGATCTGGGTTGCACAGCTAGGCCTGCAACCTGCCAGGAGGCCAGGGGCCAGAGGCAGGTACAGATCAAGCACAAGGGCAATGTTGTGAATCAGACGACCAGTCTGGGCAGCACAGCAATGACCAGTCAGGCCAGATGGCGGGGTATGAACCACTCAGGAAGGTAAGAAACTAGGGGTCCTTCAGCACTACAGAGAAAGGCCGGCAAAGTGACGCTTTACCGGAAGGAAAAGGGCAGGGCAAAATGAACAAAAGGAGAGGTGCAAAACTCGAAAAGGAAACCTCAGTGTTGCAAGCGGTCTACAGGCACAACAGGGACACTTCCTGTTTGCTTTTTTCTGGTACAGGAATTAGTTCCTGGCTTAGTCTGGAAGCTATTGGTGAGAGGAGGTAAGAGGGTGAATCTGCCAGAAGTAGGGAGTATTCACAGACGGATGAGAGACTCTCTCGACCGGTTCACACTAAAAGAGCAGGTAATTACACAATGAGGTCTTTGAAGCTCACACACCACCCAGGAAGATCCATGGTGTCTTTACAGGTGCATGCTGGCTTCATGACCCATTTTTAATGGAGCACGTGCTCATCCAGAAATGGCTGCGGTTGGCCCAGAGCCAGTCAACTTATCTTGTTCCAGCCTTCCATGTGATCTGTGCTGCGCACTGATAAACTGACTATCGAGGCAAAGCAGAGCAGGCTGGAAGCATGATTCACTCCAAGGCTAACGGCAGTAGAGCACATTATCCCCCAACACTTGGCCAGCAGGACCATCTCCTTCCTGAGAGCTCACACTTCCGTTTTGTTTGTTGGTTAAGTTGCTTGGCTGGGAGGTGATGATAGTGTTCTTTGGGGTTTCTTCCTTCCTTCCTTTTCTCTTAGCATGAAGATCATTTATTTGCCTCAGTAGTAGGGGCAGGAAACTCATCTGAAAGTGGAAGGTGGAGGTGTGGGGTCAGGCTGAAGGACTGGGCTTTCTGAGGGGACAACCAGAGTCGGCTCACTCCGTACAGAGGCCATTAGGCTTCTGCATGAGAAGAAGGGAACTGCATCTTGCTTATGAGGCCTGAAGAAGGCAGGACCAGGACTTGTGGAGGACACTTGAGCAGACGGCCTTCTGCCCTCCAGTTTCCCTACCACACGCTCCCCTGGGGACCTCATTCATTCCCAGGAATTTCAGTGCTGTCTCTATGCTGACAACCTCCAAGTCCCTGTCTCCAGGTCAGACCTGCTGCTTCCGGGCACCTTGGTGCTCATCCTGCACCATTCTCCCTCTTGCTCATTACCCCTCAGCTACCCTGATTTTCTTTCCATTTCTTCAACATACTGATCTCCAGAGAATTTGCATATGCTCTGCTTTCTGGCTGTAATACTCTCCCTTCAGCTGCTTGCATGAGCATCGTGCTCTCTCTCTCTCTCTGTCATACCTCCTGTCACCTCCTCAGAAAGGCCTTTCCAGAATGGTCACCGTCCCCTATCATTCTGTCTTGGCCTCTTGCTCATTTCATTCAAAGTACATTTTGCAACTTGTAATAATATCTTAATTGAATGACTTTGGTTTTTTGAACTGCTACCACCTAGCCTGTGCCTTGCATGTAGAAGGTACTCAATGTGTTTTACTGTTACTGTTTGTTCCATCTGTCTTACACCTGAATTCCACCATCACAGTTGCCTAAAAGTCACCTGGTTGTCCAGAGTTGGTCTGTTCAGCAGACTGGGGGGGTATGGCTGCAATAAGGGACACCAAGAAAATTTCCCGAAATTGTGCTAGACTGAAGGGGGTAACGTGTCAGCCAGAACTGCCCCATTACATAATTGGGAATATTTTCCAGTCTGTGCTTCAAGACCTCACCCATCAGCAATTCACTCATCATGTGTAAACAGGAGAAAGCCTCTGCCTGTGCTTTAGATCTTGCTCAATGCACCCCCGATTGGGCACGAAGATACTCCTCTGAGAACACAGCAGACTATACATAGATTCTAGAGGTCCACAGGAAGCTTGGGAAGGTAGGCAAAGAGTTCCCAGGTTATATCCTTTGTTGCTGGTTGGGGACACACTGGTACAACCTGAGCCAGAGTAAAGAGCTCTCCTTCACAGTAATTAGACTTCACGAGGATCTAAGTCCCATGGCATCAGGTTCGAACAGAACTGATAAGACCCACCTTCTTAGAGTGGAAGCGTAAAGGAAGAAAATCCAAAGCATCAAGGGGAGCTGAAGAAACATGGCATAGGGCAGTGTGAGAGTGTGTGTAAAGTGAACTAAAATCGTATTAGGAAGAGAGGCCCTCTCAGCAAGGAGATAGGAGAGACCAGACTATGAGTTAAATAGAAATTATAAACAAGATCCAGCTTTGGGAGGCACCAGTGGTCAGGCTGGGAAGTTCCTCCTAGAGTTGCCTCCACATCCCAGGGCAGTAGACCTGCTTTTGTACCTCCAGCCTGGTAAGGTGCCAGAAATTCCACCTGCCCTGCTCCACTTAAGAACTGTGTGCCTGAATGGCTTCAAAATCCCCCCGCAGTTTTAAGAATTTAAGAAGTTGCATCAGATTGCTGGCAAGGCACTCACACAGAAACATAGGTCAGAAGGGAAAGGGGAGAGGCAAGATGTGACAAGACGGAGTGTACTGTGGAATGGCTCCTTGAGTACCAGGTGTGGAGTGTCTGCCCCCAGGGCCAGTAACTCAATCCTTATCTTTACCAAATGACTCATTTAAGTTCATCCCACAACACTGTAGTGGAAAGGTATGGAAATCACAAGTTTCTAGGGAGCTCTATTCTCTCCTGTTGGGTACCCTGTTAGAATATAAATATCCAGGTATTTATATTAATGCCCAAGAGCTCAGCATTTATAAAGAAAGCGAACTATATTTATCTGTATACCCCCATTATAGGGACAGAAAGGCAAAAATGCAATTTATTCCCTCAAAAAACTTTAATATTTGGGGCGCCTGGGTTGCTCAGTGGGTTAAGCCTTTGCCTTCAGCTCAGATCATGATCTCAGGGTCCTGGGATCGAGCCCCGAGTTGGGCTCTCTGCTGATCAGGGAACCTGCTTCCTTCTCTCTCTCTGCCTACTTGTGATCTCTGTCTGTCAAATAAATAAATAAAATCTTAAAAAAAAAAACTTTAAAAATAGAACTTCCCTATGACCTTGCAATTGCACTCCTGGGTATTTACCCCAAAGATACAGATGTAGTGAAAAGAAGGGCCATCTGTACCCCAATGTTTATAGCAGCAATGGCCACTGTCGCCAGACTGTGGAAAGAACCAAGATGCCCTTCAATGGACGAATGGATAAGGAAGATGTGGTCCATATACACTATGGAGTATTATGCCTCCATCAGAAAGGATGAATGCCCAACTTTTGTAGCAACATGGACGGGACTGGAAGAGATTATGCTGAGTGAAGTAAGTCAAGCAGAGAGAGTCAGTTATCATATGGTTTCACTTATTTGTGGAGCATAACAAATAGCATGGAGGACAAGGGGTGTTAGAGAGGAGAAGGGAATTGGGGTAAATTGGAAGGGGAGGTGAACCATGAGAGACTATGGACTCTGAAAAACAATCTGAGGGGTTTGAAGTGGCGTGGGGGTGGGAGTTGGGGTACCAGGTGGTGGGTATTATAGAGGGCACGGATTGCATGGAGCACTGGGTGTGGTGAAAAAATAATGAATACTGTTTTTCTGAAAATAAATTAATTAATTAAAAAAAAAAAACTTTAAGATTTAAGGATAGCAAACTTCAGGCATGAGTGAATTCTGTAGCTAGAACCTCCTCTTCCAAAGCCAGCCTCCCTTTCCCTTTCCCTTGGATCTGGCTTCATTCTCAGACTGATTCCATGTCCAAGCTTACTTTATTTCTCTTCTTAAGATAAAAAAGGAGCTTTTATTCCTCAGTAATTCCAACAAAGTTCTCAAAACAGGCTCTGTTTGGACTAACTTAGTCATATGACTCTCTCCAACCTAATCATTATGACTACCTGGACAGTAGGGAAGTTTAATTGTACCTGAATCACATGGCATATTAATTGTACCTGAATCACATTACATATCTCCTAAGGGTAGGAGATAAGTAATTTCCCCCCCAATATTAAAATACTGTGAACTATAATAAGAAGGAGGAGCAAAGGCTGGAAAAAGAAATGCAAAATAACAGGGGGACTGGGATAAAAATAGGTAGGAATCCATGGAGCCAATTTTATCAGGAGAGTTAATCAGGAGAGTCATGGAGAGTCATGGTACAGAGCTGAGTGAAACTGGGGTGTGAATTGAATGCAAGGGGCAAGGAGAGAACCCACAGTAGGATATGAAGAAGGTTGGTAACGGGGATTTTTGAGAGCATGGCTCTATGAGTAAGGCTTTACCAGGACTTACCAGAAAATAGAGCCTAAGGCAATATCTAATTGCTATTGCTTCATTGGGGGGATGCAATCTCCAGGCAGCAAAAGTGAGGGAGAAAGGCAGTGATGCTAGGAGCAAACACAAGACCTTTCACTCCTTTGTGAAGGGACACTGAGAGCCTCTCCTATAACGGGGATACCTCCTTTATACTGTACCAGGACCCCATACCTCAGAACAGCCCATTATAGGCCGGGACAGAGAAGTTTATCTGCCATGGAAGTGTGCCCCTCACCTTCCCCAAACTTCTGTGAGGTTGCCTGGCCCATTCAGTCTGTGAAGCCAGGTTTTTCTAACCTGTGGCATCGTGTTTCATCCATGTGAGGGGAGGAGGTCATGGGAAGTGGCACAGATTCCTGATTCCAACTGGCCTCACGCAGTAGAACAGTACAGACTGAGTAGAACTCAGGCGGGGAGCTGACAGCTGCAGAAACAGCTGAACAGAAGTGAGTGGCAGAAGGCCCAGGAGCTGTGTGAGGCCAAGAGAATGTGAGGTGACCTACAGCTTGTATTCAGTACCAGGTTCGTATTTTTAATTAGGATTTTTTTTAACAGCTACTAGCTCTGTGTTTGGTATATTGTAGATCCTCAATAAATGTAGATAAATGAGGAAATGAATAAGTGCAAGACATTATGTTAAGCGCTTGGGTTACAAGAGCAAGAAAAGCATAGATTTCAGATAAATTCATTTTAAAAAGTTAAGGATCAATTTGTTCATTTTGGAGGGAGCTCAGCTGGGCTGAGGGCAGGCTAAAGTTTTTAAAGACGTAGTCCTCACTTGGGTTCCAAGCTGTAATCACTGAAATATTTCTACATAATAGCATGTGGGAAATTGCCTGAGGATCTCCATATTATTTATTTATTTTTATATGTGTATATGTATATAGATACATATATATGTGTATATATATATTTTTTTTTCTGTTACATTATTTTGACATCTTAAAAAACCTTTCTAGCAGGGGAAAGATCGCTCTTCCCTGACCTAGAAAATTCTTAGAGATAGCAAAGGGCCCAGCCAGGAGTATGTCCTTCATATGCAAACTAACCAATCTAGAGTGGACCTCATCTATGTAGCCTGTCATCTAAAAAGACAATATCCCTTTCCTTGTTCATCCCAGGGTCAGGTATCAGGTAACTAAGGGCCAACCTTATAGCCCAAAGCCCATGGAAAATATTCAAACTAGCCAATCCTAAACTGTTCACCCTGTTTTTTAAAAATTAATTAATTGATTGATTGATTAATTAATTTGAGAGAACACGCATGAGCATGAGAACACGAGCAGGTGGGAGGGGTAGAGGGAGAGGGAGAGGCAAACTCCCCACTGAGCAAGGAGCCTCACAGAAGACTCGATCCCTGGGATCATGGGATCATGATCTGAGCCTAAGGCTGATGTTTAACCAGCTGAGCCACCCAGGTACCTCATTTACCCTGTTCTGCCTTACCTTTCCTGGGGAAATCCCAACAAAAATTCTGGCCTAAAGTTCTCCTTGCTCCCACCTTCGCACCCTGGTACCCTTGTGGCCCTGCATGGCATGCTGTGTGTCCGGTCTCTGAGACCTTTGAGTATAATAAACTGCTTTATTCCTGAATGTTTCCCACATTTCCTCTTGTGGCTGCTCCTCACAGATCATCTCAGAAAAGAATACAAAACAAACACCAACCTATGGGCAAGGCATTATATAATGAATACATATATGCTTCATCTTACAGACATTATAATATGTATATCCATATGGATATATACACACAAAGTATATTTTGATCTGATATTGCAGATAGCCTTTCACTCATAAATTTTTGTGATGTAATTGTTAAAATGTTTAGCAACAACCACTCCTATGATAAATTATGACTAACAATCATGTAACATTTACATGGCCCAAATCCTGTTCTGAGAGCTTTGCCAATGTTACCTCATTTAATTTTCACAACGGTTTTACGAGACAGCGCATAGCCCACCAAGAGATCTTCTTAGGCGCAATCAAATGCTCAGACCAAGTGACCACGAGCCACCAGCCTATTCAGAAGAACATAAGAGAAGAACCAAAGCTTGCCCTCAGCTTCAGACTTTTCCCTTCAGTGGCAATTCTTGAATAGGCCAGTAGCTCTAGGACAGGAAAAAGACCCACATGGGGTGACTGCAGGATCCACTGGACTTAGAAACTTCATTCTCCATGATTTTCAGAAACATTGAATGGAAAGTACAGAGAGTTCCCATATACACCCTCAACGCTCTATCCACACGCAGTGTCCCTTATTATTAAAATCTTGTATTAGTGTAGTACGCTTGTTAAGCTTGATGAACCACTGTTGATATGTTACTATTAACTTTAGTCCATAACTAATACGAGGGTTCACTGTTGGTTTCGTACGTTCTGTGGATTTTGACAAAGGCGTAATGTCACATAATGTACCCACCATCGCCGTATCATGCAGAATAGTTTCACGGTCGTTAAAAACTCCATGAATGCCACCCATTCATTCACCCTCTCTCCTCCAGACCCCTAACAACCCCCAATCTTTGTACTGTCTTCAATATTTTGCCTTTTCTAGAATGTCGTTGAGTTGCAATCATACAATATGCAGCCTTTCAGTCTGGCTTCTTTCACCTAGCAATATGCCCTTAACATCCCTCCATGTCCCTTCCCAGTTTATTAGCTCATTCCTTTTTATTTATGAATAATACTCCATAGTATGGATGTGCCATAGTTGTTTACCCATTCACCAATTGAAGGACATCTTGGTTGTTTCCAAGTTTTGGCAATTTTTTAAAAAGATTTTATTTCTTTATTTGAGAGAGAGATAGAGCATGAGCGGGCGGGGAGGAGACAGAGGAAGAGGGAGAAGCAGACGCCCCACTGAGCCGAGAGCTGGATGTGGGGCTTGATCTCAGGACCCTGAGATCATGACCTAAGCCGAAGGTAGACTCTTAACCAACTGAGCTACCCAGATGCCCCTTGGCAATTTTGAATGAAGCTGCTGTAAACATTTATGCATAGACTTCCGTGTGGATGTAAGCTTTCAGTTCATCTGGGTAAATACCAAACACTGCAATTGCTAGGTCAATTTAAATATTTCTGGTGGGATGTTGATGTTATAGCTACAAGGATCCTGCAAGTTTTGCCTAGTTTTAAGGATCATCATACTCAGAGAAGCCCAAAGCCTGGCATCCCTATCAGGTGTTTATCATTCTTTTCTAATTCCTCCCAATCCAGATGTGTTGTACCACTCAGGGCTCATTTTTGCCATAAACAACAATGTCTAGTAACATAGTTGGCATTTCTACTTTTTCCAGGTTACCAAGAGAACAGAGCTGAAGAGTTAACTAATGGTTAAATCTCACAGAGGAATGATAGGCTTGTTATACCCTTTACTCACAGGTAGCTACTTCCATTTTCTCCATTTTTCAAATGAAGAGACTGAGGCACAAAGGGTCAAATAACTTACTCAACATTACAAAGCCAGTAAAAAGTTGAGCCAAGGCATCAGGGAAATACAAATCAAAACCACAGTGAGATACCACCTCACACCAGTCAAAGTGGCTAAAATTAACCAGTCAGGAAGCAACAGATGTTGGCGAGGATGCGGAGAAAGGGGAACCCTCCTACACTGTTGCTTGTGCAGCCACCCTGGAAAACAGTGTGGAGGTTCCTCAAAAAGTTGAAAATAGAGCTACCTAGGACACAGCAATCGCACTACTGGGTATTTACCCTAAAGATACAAATGTAGTGATATGAAGGGGCACGTGCACCCGAATGTTTATAGCAGCAATGTGCACAATAGCCAAACTATGGAAAGAGTCTAGATGTCCATCAACAGATGAGTGGATGAAGAGGACTTGGTACATGTAGACAATGGAATACTATGCAGCTATCAAAAGAAATTAAATCTTGCCATTTGCAACAAAGTGGATGGAACTGGAGGGTATTATGCTAAGCGAAATAAGCCAAACAGAGAAAGACAATTATCATGTGATCTCTCTGATATGAGGAATTTGAGAGGCAGGGCGGGGAGTTGTGGGGAAAGGGAGGGAAAAAGTGAAACAAGATGGCACTGGGGAGAGACTCTTAATCTCAGGAACAAACTGAGGGTTGCTGGAGGGTTAGGGAGTGGGCAGAGGGCTAGGGTGGTTGGCTTATGGACATTGGGGAGGGTATGTGTTATGGTGAGTGCTGTGAATTGTGTAAGACTGATGGTTCACAGACCATACCCCT
Source organism: Neogale vison (assembly GCF_020171115.1). NCBI lineage: Eukaryota > Metazoa > Chordata > Mammalia > Carnivora > Mustelidae > Neogale > Neogale vison. The sequence goes on from NC_058094.1 coordinate 69,471,800, forward strand.
GAGGCAAATAATACATTATATGTTTAAAAAAAAAAAAAAAAATCTAGCCAAGGATCAGATCCAGGCATGTGGCTCCAGAATCTATCCTCATTAATGCTACATTATACTGCCTCAAGCATTATTTGCCTTTAAAAAAAAAATAAACATGTAATGTTTATGTAAATGTTTATGTAAATAAGTCATGGGTTATCATTTCTGGAATATTAGATTATAAACCTGTGACCACCAAACTTCTGTAATGCTGATTTTATCTAAGAGCCTCTCTATTTCTGGACTCCAGGGGAAATTTTTTCAAAGCCTCTAATTTCTAACGGGTGGGGAAGTCCCCAGAATTTCTGGGGACTCTCACCAACTTAAGGCCTCCAGCTCTTCTCTGACTCAGGCCCCTGCACCAGAGCTTACCACCTCAATTTTATTGACCACAAAAACCATGATGCAGAACTTGGCCATTTTATTGGTTTTCAGAAGAAATCCAATCACCTCAACGTTTTTGTGATTTTATAAAATTTCCTGACTGTGCATGAGATCACTGAGAAGAGTCACCTTGTTTAGTTCATGGTATTCCAACCAACATGGCATTTGCTTGGATCTATTATCCTCCTTTTCCTCTCTATCCCTTCTCCCTGTGCCCCACCCCAAATGGAAATAAATTTGTCTTTTTGTCTCCCTTCCTCCTCAGAAGACTTCAAAGCATCTGAACCATTACCCCTCAGGGAAGTAGTCACTCTTTACAGGTTTCTCAAGGCTTTATCCATAAGAAAGGCAAGTCTCCCCCAAGGGAAAACTGTGTACATTTGTTATATGATATTTTTTCCATCTCATTATATTGTGGTAGAATTATCTGACCAGCAGCCTGTTCTAATAGGCCTTCAGTGACTATATTTGATAACAGTAATAGAATGAATGAAACATTACCAGGAAGGTGTCACTATAGATCTTTTAGCCAATTACATTCTTTTTTTTTTTCTACTTTTAACTTTCCATTCAGTATAGCCAACCAAATAGTAGAGAGAGCAGTAGCAATTTCTTATTTCTCATGTAGCTGGGATTGTACTTTTCTCATAAACCTCCAACTCTACAACCCAGGAACCATTATATCCAGTTGCTCTACACTGTGTCATTAAAAGTCTGTAAATTTTCACTTAAAAAGCGCTCTATTTACAATGCCTGTCTTTGTTCATGATTAGCCAAAGCCATGATTGGCAAATTAACAACAAATTGAAACACTTCATCTCTCACTCTTGAACTAGTATTTTCTACTAGTTCATGTGATGTAATTTAGGTCAGAGCAATCATCTGAAATACTGTATTCACTAGGTTTTAGTTCAGTACAATTCTGCAAATCTTTTGAATGCCTGCTATTTACAAGGCACCATACCAGATGATGGAAGAGATATGAAGAGGAGTATAGCACTGGAAGGAAGCCTACTGGGACAGATAAGACATGAACCTAGTAACTGCAACATAAGGTAGAACATAATGGCCAAAAGAAAAAGTTACAAATATCCTGCTATGAGATTTAAGAGGAAAGATCTATCACACCAAGTTGGAGAGAGTGGGAGGTGGCATTAGGGTTGGTCCCTGACAACTAAGTAGAAGTCTGAAAGTTCAGAATGATGGGGAGAGTACTCAAGATGAGAGGCCCACAAAAGCAAGAGTGGGGAAGTGAGAAAGTAAGGGGTAGAATCAGAGATCAGCGAAGTGCTTTTTTTGTCAGGAGCACAGGACATTGAGAGAGGACTTCAGGTCAAAAAGCTGGAAAGGTAAGACATTTGAAGACGCTGAAAATCTGCCTTAAAATAGTAAAAATAATTGAGGGTGGAAAGCCTCCCAGTCTTGAAGTTACAACCAGTTTCACTTCTGGGATAGACACTGGAATTTACCTTTGGGGCCAAACTGCTAAATCAGGTTTTGTAAACATCCATTCAATGGGCCTTTTAATTGTGTCAGTATAAGGGCAAGAAAGTACTCACTGTTTTTCTTAAAGAAGGCCAAAATGCAATGAAGTAACCCAAATGCAAATGATTTGAACAGTCTATTTAGTAATGTAAATTGGGTGTATCTTAAACTCAATTATGCTCCTGCAGAGTTATAATTTTTTTCTCAATCTAGATTTAGAATTTCTTATGTCTGAAAATTGCTGGTTGGTCTTGGGAGTTGTGATGATTGATTCTTGCCCAAGCATTTGTTTACAAGAGATCAGGAAGGAAAACCTGGCTCTAGTAAGGGGTGTGAAGAACCATTCTTCTCTTCACTGCATGCTGGAGGAAAGGCTATAAGGGAATTGTATTTGGCTTGTGGTAATGCTTCCAGGCTGCATTCTTGGTGGCCCACCTGTGGTGTAATATAAATCTAGACAGTCTAACTTTAGTAAATGTGGTCTGAGAAGACTGGACCCGCTGAGCCATAAAGCCTGATTCATACTCAAAAGTAAGGTTCCCAGGTAAGGGAATGGAGGTCCTCAGTATCTCTCAACCTGGGAAGTCAATCCTAAATCAGGAAACGAGGCCATTGAGGACAATGGTTTAGTCTCCTCGGGCCTGGGTACTCTGCAGGTTCTGAATTTCCTACCATGAGCATCATGGGCCCATTTGTGATAGAGTGAGCTGACCCTTCCATATGGAGGTGGGAAACACTTTATTTAAAGACTCTGAGGTCATGTTTTAGCCTGTGGGCTCTAAGCATAGCAACCTTTAGTAGCAGTGTGACATCATTCTCTGTGTTGTGTTTGTGTTACCCTCAAACACTGAATTTAGTTCTGTGGAAAAGCTATAGCCTGGGCTCAGGTGTGCTGTAAGGAATTAAGGAGCAACCATTCAGGGTTTGGAGTGAGAGGCCATAGGGCTGCAGTGTACTTTCTCAGAGGCCTGAGAGGATCTGAGTGGTGGCTGTCAATAGAGAGAGAACACTGGGCCTTCTCTGGAAGTGTGCAGGAGCAGAAGTGGGAGCCATGTGGAGGGAGAGAAGTAAGCCAGACAGAACTGGAAGGACCAGCTCCAGATCACACACGAGGCAGTACCCGGGGGAACTCTGGGAAAATAATGGGAGAAACCGAAATGAAGAACTTTTCATAAACAACTAGCCTATACCCAAGAATGTGAATTTCTTTTTTTTTTTTTAAGATTTTAATTTATTTATTTGACACAGAGAGAGGGAGAAAGCAAAAGCAAGTACAAGCAGGAGGAATGGCAAGCAGAGGAGAAGCAGGTTCCCTGCTCAGCAAGGAGTCCGATGCAGGGCTTGATCCCAGGACCCTGGGATCATGACCTGAGCCAAAGGCAGTGACTTAACTGACTGAGCCACCCGGTGCCCCAAGAATGTGAATTTCATAAAGGGCACTAAGAAGCTGAGAAACCATTCTAGAGAAAAGGAGACGAGAGATAAGACAACCAAAGAAATGTGTAATCCTGGATTGACCTGGATAGAAGAAATAAATGTCATAGAGGACATTTAATTATTGGAAAATTGGCAAAATTTGAAATGGGATGTATTTTGGATAATAATAATATATCACTGTTAGAGTTCCTGAATTCGATTAGTGAATTATGGTTATGTAAGATAGTGTTCTTGTCCTTAGGATATATTTAGGGATTTAGGAGATATGATCAGGTATTTAGAAGTGAAAGGTCACTTATACCCACAACTTATTCTCAAGTGATTAAACAAAAAAAAATTATAGTAGTAACATGTGTGTGTGTGTGTGTGTGTGTGCGCACATCTGTGTATGCATATGTATATAGAAAGAGAGAGCGAAAAAAAGCAAATATGGTACTGAAGAGCAATAATTTCATGAGAGAGGACTCAAAACAAAATAATTTATTGTCAAAAGTGTGACTTTATTTAGATATATCTTATCAAATTATATATCTTAGTAAGGCCTGGACATACAGGTGACTTCATCTGGTCATCGTATCTTTGTAAGGCTTGAGATATGATATCGTCCTGTGTTTCAAACACTAGGTGCTACATTGGTAAGAACTTCAGTAAACATGCGCACCACATAATAATGTATCCCTTTTCCTTTTGGTGATTTAGAGATAGAGCTTTCTAATTGCTTCATTTTGTGTCATGGTGCAGAACAGGTATGCTGATTGGCATGCCTGCTTCACTTGGTACCCTGAAAACATACAAACTGAACTCATTTTTCATCTTTAACATCTAATGATGTCCTAATAATAGTGCTTATTGAATGAATTGAAAAACTGTATAAATAGCACTTAAAGGAGGCAGTGAACGTCATGGAATACACAGCATGGACCAAAAGGACAAACCTTCCTGATGAGATCACCACCACACTTAGTTACTAATAGGTCAGATAAAAAGAAGTAAACAAACCCAGTGTTAGTAGCTTTTCATGAGGCAACCAGCAAGGTCTCCTGTACCAAAGTATGAGAAGTGTTTGGGAAAACAAGGCTAGACTCGGTGGATTTGCATGTGGTTGATGGCTCTGAAGAGAAGAATATAGGGCCATGGTTCTGCCCTTCCAGTTCAAAATTTTATGAAGAAAAACCTTTGATTGTAGTCTAACAAAATATGACTTCTCATTAGAAGAGATAAGTAATATATGTTTCATTATGGATTCAGGACCCAAAACGAGCTTTCTCCACAGACCAGAAAAACAGGTCTAGGATCCTTAAATTTTTTTGCTATGTGTAATCTTCAAAATAATCATGATGGTTGTAGACTACATGGCCTGATTCATGGAAAAAACAATAAAGCTTAAGTACTCTAGTACAGACTAAAAGCAAGGGAGATGTTAAACTACTCGTCTAACAAAATATTAGAAATGTTTTCCTCCTATAGAAAGAGAGATTGTGCTGTAAATCCTATAGTATGTCCCTATGTTATACTAAAAATGCATGTGATATAATAAGAACTTAATTCAATTTCTGGATGTCCCAGTTTTATCATTTTGGCAAATAGCTGAAACTACCGTTTGGTGACAAAATATAAGCTTTATCTCTGAACTTTTTGATAAGCTTTTAAATTATACACAGATTTTTGCATTCAAAATTAAATGTATTTCTCCTGAAATAGTTGATTACTCAAACTTTCCCTTTAGTGTTTAATTAAAATTGACCTGGTTGTTTAAATAGCATTGTGCCTTAAACAAAAATGTATTTGGCTTCTATTTTCTTGGAGACGTAAGTTGAGTTGAAAACGTGTTGTCTCAGGTGTTGTGCACAACTGATCAATTGTTGAACACTGCATCTGAAACTAATGATGTACTGTGTGTCAGCTAATTGAATTTAAATTTTAAAAAAAGAAAATATACGTTGTTTCAATGAAGGATATAGCATGTACTTCAGTGAGCAGATACCTCTCTAATCTTTCTACTCTGGAATCTCAATAACTACCTTTATATATACAAGAAGCCAAGTGAGCCTATGCAATAATCTATGCATAAACAATCTAACGAAACATACTTCTTGGGGTGCCTGGGTGTCTCAGTTTGTTTAGTGTCTGCCTTTGACTCAGATCATGATCCCAGGGTCCTGGGATCAAGTCCCACATGCGGTTCTCTGCTCAGAGGAGAGCTTCTCCCTCTCCCTCTGACTTTGTGTTCTCTCTCTCTCTCTCTGTCAAATAAAGAAATAAGGTCTTTAAAAACAAAAAAAGGAACCATCCTTTTTTAATACACCAGTCCATCCTTTCATTGGGTTTAACTTTGCAAAGGCAGCATTCCAATGCCTCTTGGTTCAAAGCCAGGAGTGACCAGCTTTTATGTGCTCGCATGAAACTGGTACTGGGTAGAATTCATGTCTTTCCCAGAATCTCAGAATGTGGCTGTATCTGGAAAAAGCATCTTAACAGATGTAATTAGTGAAGATGAGGTCATACTGGAGTAGGGTTGACTCTAAATCCAATCCAACTGTTGTCCTTATAAGAAAAGGAGCAGAGGGAGCACCTGGTAGTGGCTCAGTCCGTGAGACTTCCAACTCTTGGTTTTTGCTCTGGTGTTGATTTCTGGATCATGAGCTCCAGCCCCACATCAGGCTCTGCGCTTAGCACGGAGTCTGCTTGACATTCTCTCTGCCTCTCCTTTCCCTCCCCACCCAGTCATGCTCTCCTTCTCTAAAATAAATACATAAAACTTTAAAAGAAAAAATAAAAGAAGAGACACAGACATGCACACAGAGGGAAGATGATGTGAAGACAGAGACATGCAATGAGAAAACCATATGATGATGAAGGCTTCTTAGAGCGATGCATCTACAAGCCAAGGAATGCCAAGAATTGCCAGCAAAGTCAGAAGCTAGATGTGGAAGTGATTCTCCCCTAAAGTCCTAGAAAGAGACTGGCCCTGCCAACATCTTAATCTTAGACTTTGAGCCTCCAGAACTGTGGGATAATAAATTTCTATTATCCTAAACTATCCACTTTGTGATCCTCTGTTATGGCAGCCCTAGGAAACCAATACAAAACCTGAGGTGCCCATGGAGACTGATTTTACCTCAGGGACTTGTGAAAGATGCAAAGTCAAGGTGCCTCAAGGGTTTTTCATAAAGTTCTGATGAGGCTTCACAGAACACCGGATCGAGTCTCCCAAATTGCCTCTCTTTGGCAGGTATTACCCCCACTTTAATCTCTTTGCCCCTTGCGGCCAGGGTGATCTGTCCAAAGCCTAAATCTCATCCCTCATTCCTTTGCAAAAAGCACATCAACTGTTTGTCCCAGTGCCCACAGGATACATCCCTAGTTTCTCAGTGTGGTGTTTTCCTGATCTGTCCATATATCTTGTGTCACCTGGTGCCAACTGTCCAACCATCTATGTTTCCAAATATTCCTGCTCTATCTCCCATCTGCCCTTTTGCTTTTATCCCCTCTGCCTGTAGCACTCTCCTTCCCAGCTACATCCCAATACCCTTTCTCCTGGCTAATGCTCCTCGTTCCTGGCTTGGACATCTCTTCCTAGGAGGCCTTCCGCCCCACCCCCAAGTGACCTCTGTGGATTCTATGCTTTGCCCGACATTGCTCATCCCTGTGTTGCACTTGCTTGTTTATTTGCGTAGCAAGCAGGAATTTTACTCTTCACTACTCAGGTGGAAAAAATGTCACATTCCATTATTTCTAAAATTAAAACCAAATGTGCTTCTTATTCTCATTCCCTTGAATCATAGGAATTCAGTCTGTGAGCTTCCTCCCTCCCCCACACTCCCACGAGATCACCCAAGAATTCTGAAATTCATGCAATATCAGAAAACTGGTTCTGTATCTACATGATTTGGCGGTGGCATGCTGACCTGTTGGGTACTGATTGTCTGGTAAACTCAGGGACCAGCCCCCCTACAGCCACTCCCTCCACCAGCGGCAAGACACAGAGCCTGCAGAGCCACTATAAGCCTCAGCATGGATTACCAGTCTGAATTGACTCTCACTTTATATGCCCATTCCATTATATACAGCAACCCCTCAAATTCCCTACTTTCATTTACATCTCGGGAAACCGCTGCTCTTTGCTCCCCACCTTGCACACATACACGGACAGGCATTACTATCTTTCCCACCTAAGTCTTTATTCCTTGCCCTGAGTCAAACCAGGTGCTTAGACTTTATAAGTACAACATAAGGCTCGCCATCTGGGTAAAAGTGGAAAAAGATCTTGATTCTCATTATTCCACATTCCCCAAAGCTGCAAAACAAGAGCAATACAAAAAATAAGATACCAGTTAATTTTCTAAAAACAATCTATTGTATAGTTTTCTTCCTCACTAAGAGTAGAAGTTTCTTGAGATGGAAAATGCCGTGTTCACCACAAAGTACTCACTCAATAGTGGGTGTTTGAGCCATTATACTGTGCAGGTAGATAGCAAACTATCTTTAGAACATAGGCAAACTTGCTAGTAATTAAATAGCATAGAGAAGGGGTAAACAGCACAGAGTTAGACCAATTTGGATTTGAACACATGCCCTGCTATTTACAAGCTTGTGACTTTGATGTATCCAGAGTGTTTGACAACCAGAATACGTAATTATTTTTAACATTTTCTCCTCTATACAACAGTTATTTTCAGTAATATTCATGTAATAATGGACAGGTGATTGTTATTTTCTCAATTAATTCTTAAGTTTTAAAACAACAATTTTACAAAGTCAATTTCAAAGCTAAAGGTATTCAAATTCATCCAAATATTTAATGAACGAACTAAAATTTGTACTTACTAAACAAAAGGATGATACTGCACAGTTGGCATCTGTTTTATTAATTAAAATCTTTTATTTATTTATTTGACAGAGAGAAATCACAAGTAGATGGAGAGGCAGGCAGAGAGAGAGGGAAGCAGGCTCCCTGCTGAGCAGAGAGCCCGATGCAGGACTCGATCCCAGGACCCTGAGATCATGACCTGAGCCGAAGGCAGCAGCTTAACCCACTGAGCCACCTAGGCGTCCCTTTTAATTAAAATCTTAAAGAAAAACAACTAAATAAAATCTTTAAAAAAAAAATTAAAAAAAGAAGAAAAACAAAAACTCCAAATTATTCACAATGACAGCATCAGTAACTCAAGTTCTGTTCTTTGTCTTTACAATCATGTACTATCATTTTTCATTTTAAATTTAGTATTTAAACATAGGTATACGTAATAGAACAGGGGTTTGAGGTATGAACTACAGTCAAAACAAAGGTCAAGCAATTTCAAACCATCAAAAACTTATTCTCTAAACAAATTAACTTCCAGGTAGAATCCAATGTTTATTAAAGGAAAAGCAATTTGTAAAATGCTTAATTTTGAGGCATATTCTTTGTTATTAAAATCCAGTAATACCCACAATAGCTGCTTAAAACTTGGACCCCCCCAATTTTTTTTTTCTGAAAGGAGTATTTTATTACTGCCATTGTTCAGCATTGTTGGAACATAATGATTCATTTTTTTAAAAAAAAATTTTTTTTAGAGATTTTATTTATTTGACAGACAGAGATTACAAGTAGGCAGAGAGGTGGGGGGAAGCAGCCTTCCACCAAGCAGAGAGCTTGATGTGGGGCTTGATCCCAGGACCCTGGGATCATGACCTGAGCCGAAGGTAGAGGCTTTAACCCACTGAGCCATCCAGGCACCCGGGAACATAATGATTTAAACACACACACACACACAAACACACAGTACACACACACTCATGAAACATGTTCATAGAGCATATTCTTAATTGCCAAAAAGTTGAGGCAACCCCAGTGTCCACTGATAAACGAAGTGGTGTATCCATAAAATGAAATATAATTCAGCCTTTTTAAAAAGAAGGAAAATTCTAACATGTGCTACAACATGGATACACCCTAAAGTATGTTAAGTGAAATAAACCAGTCACAAAAGGACAAACCCACTTCTCTGAGGGAGTTAGAGTAGTCAAATCCATTGAGACAGAAAGAAGCATGGTCTTTGCCAGGGACAGGGGGTAGGTGAGAGTGAGAGTTGTTTAATGGGTTCAAATTTTCAATTTTGCAAGATGAAAAGAGTTCTGGGAATGGATGGTGGTGATGGTTACACAACAATGTGAATATACTTAATGCCACTGAGCTGTACATTTAGGAATGGCTAAGATAGTAAATTTATGTCATTTATATTTTTGCCACAAATTTTTTAAGTGCTTTAAAAAAGCAAACATGGTATGACTTTTAGCTAGTTTTTTTGCTGTTTTTTAAGATTTTATTTTATTTTCATTAATTAATTAATTAATTTGACAGAGAGAGACACAGCGAGAGAGGGAACAAGAGCAGGGGAAGTGGGAGAGGGAGAAGCAGGCTTCCTGCCAAGCAGAGAGCCTGATGCGGGACCCGATCCCAGGACCCTGAGATCATGACCCTGAGCCAAAGACAGATGCTTAATGACTGAGACACCCAGGTGCTGCTAGATTTTATTTATTTTATTTAGAGAGGGAGAGAGCACCCAAGCAGGAGGAGGGACAAAGGGTGACGGAGAGAGAGGATCTTACGCGGACTCCGCACTGAGTGGGGAGCCCAACACAGGGCTCACTCTCACCACCCTGAGACTATGTTCTGAGCCAAAATCAAAGAGTCAGATGCCCAACCGACAAAGCCACCCAGGTTCCTCTTAGCTAGTTTTATTATATTTAAATTATCTGCAGACAGTGTACCTCTTACTACCAGAACTCAAGGCAGACCCCGTCCACCCCCAATCCCTTGTTCTCCTGGACTTGGGGAAAGTTACTTAACTTCTTGGAGGAGTCTGTTACCTTATTCTTAACATGGAGATGGAGTCATTGAAAGAATTAAATAATTATGCATGACATATAGTAAATGCTTAGCAATGTTATTGTTGTACTAATATTTAAATGATGTTTAGGGTCCATGACATCAGTTAAGCCAGGGAAAGGATAGAAATAATGTTGACAGAACTAGAAACTGGCAGCACAATACATCGGTTCTTTTTTTAAGAGAGAAATCTGATAGTTTGTAACAAAGTCTAGTGTGCAATTTTGACTTACTCTTTCACTCCAGTGAATAAGTGCTCTCCTGAGGGTCCAGGGCCACCCCATTGCTCCTAGCTACCACCCAATCCCAAGCAAGCATCCTGCCCATCCCTGTCATGAATACGAATCAGGCTAGGAAATTCAATGTGCTCGCCTCAGCTGGACAGCCCCTGAGTGGCAAACTGAAGCACCAGCCCAGTAACATTATCCACACCTTCCTGATCTCCTTCCAGCTCTCCTAGCGAAGGCTGGGAAATTGGAAGTTAACACAGAGTAATAATAATGTTTAGCTACCATTAGGGCTTCCTCTCTGGAAAGTTAAGTTATAATGATAATTTTTAGAAGATTTTTTTGGGTGGAATTCATTAATTCTCAGAGGCAGCTTCTGCTTCTGCAGCATGAAGGAAGTTGTACTTGTTCCTTCAGAAACAGGATATCACTGACCACATCTGACATGACAACATGCAGAGGAAACTCAGTAGCTTTGGTAAATGTGCGAGACCAGCTGCTGCTACAAGAGTTAAAAAAAAAAAAAAAGTAGGATAGAATAAAAAAGCCACTCTAATGTACAGAGCACACACCACACAAATAATTACCGCGGTGTTTTTAATTTTAAAACTAAGGTCTAGAAACTCAATATCATTTGGATTTTGTTGTTTTTATAAATTACAAAAAAACACTTGTTCCCCATCCCCACATAATAGGCAGCTTTTCAAACATAAGATTTATTACAAATGACAACGACTGATGGGAATTCTGATGTCCAAAAGCAGTAATGTCCCCAGAATTTAGTAGGAAAATTACTTTTTTTCCTGAAGAGTATATTAAAAAACCCTTAATTTTCCTAAGGGAGTAAAGACAAATGATATGAAGAAATTATCTTCAGAGTCTTATTTGACGCACTAGAAACAAGGTTTCCCATTTTAAAAGTTTCCATTTGCATGAAAAGATGAGTTTTCAGACCATCACCACCATCAACAGGCATCTCTTTTCCTGGATGTTGGTGTAGGAGTAGAAAGGGGTTTTGTTTGTTGGTTTAATTTCATTTGTTTTCAGTGTTCCAAAATTCATTGTTTATGCACCACACCCAGTGTTCCCTGCAATCCCTGCCCTCCTTAACACCCACCACCAGGCTCACCCCACCCCCCAACCCCCTCCCCTCCAAAACCCTCAGTTTGTGAGATTGTGGACTCTGAGAAGGGGATGTTTTAAAGTGTAACTTGAGTTTGGAGAATAGACAGAAATTACACTAATCTTAGGCACAGGTTTCTTACTAATAAGAGGAGGCAAAGGAAGGAAGAAAAGAAAAGAGATAGAAGACAGAAATTAATCAATTCATTAACTACAGGAATACTTCATTTTATTGCATTTCACTTTATTTCACTTGACGGGTGCATTTTTTTCCAAATTGAAGGTCTATCAGCAATCTATCAGCACCGTTTTTTCCAACAGCATTTGCTTACTTTGTGTCTCTGAGTCACATTTTGGTGATTCTCATAATATTTCAAACTCTTTTATCACTGTATTTGTAATAGTGATCTGTCACCAGTGATCTTTGATTTTACTACTGTAACTACTTTGGGGCACCACTTGTGCCTATATATGATGGTGAGATTATGTGATAAAGAGATGAAGTTATGTGTGTTCCCTGGGCTCTTTCCCTCACCTGAGGCCTCCCTATTCCCTGAGACACAAAAATATTGAAATTAGGCCAATTAGTAATCCTGCGATGACCTCTAAGAGTCAAGTGAAAGAAAAAGTCCATCAATGCAGTAAACTTCATTACTGTTATTTGAAGAAATTGCCACAGCTGCTCCAACCTTCAGTAACCACCACACTGATCAGTCACCAGCCGTTGAGGCAAGACTCTCCACCACAAGAGTACATCTGCTGAAAACTCGGATGATGGTTAGCACTTTTTAACAATAAAGTATTTTTTAATTCAGATATCTACATTGTTTTTTTAGACATAACTCTGTTGCAAACTGAATAGACCACAGTAAAGTATAAACAGAACTTGTCTATGCACTGGGGAACCAAAAAATTCATTTAACTCATTTTATTGTGATCTTTGCCTTATTGTGGTTTCTGGGAACCCAAACTTCAGTATCTCCTAAATGTGCCTACAGCTAAAATAGCTTTTAAATCCTTGTTATTCAAACCGTGGCCCAAGATCTGCAGTGTTCGAACCCCCTGGGGACTTGAAAAAAAGGCAGACTTTTGGCTCCACCCACTCCCAGACCTATGGAATCAGCATCTGCATTTTCATAAAATCCTGCAGGTGGTTTGTAGTGTATTAAAATACAAGCAGCTCTGTTCAGAACCATGCAAAAGCCAGAAGGTGGCAGGGTCTTGGCCACACTTTCTGCCACACTTGGATCTAGTGCTCCAGCTAGAGAAAACAGACAGCCCTGATTAAATAAATGCCAGACTCGGGAGTCAGAGAGGTTAGCAGAGCTGAGAGAGGGCACAGACACAGGGCCCAGGAGAAGCAATATTCTGGCTGCATAGAAGCAGGCTGCACACAAGAAGGCATGGGCCATGGGACTGAGGCCTAAACCCAGGGATGTGGCTACAAACCAATCCCAAATCCCTTAAGCTCTGAGGACTCCATGGTTAGAAATCACATCTAGAAGCCAAAGGATTGAGTAAAACATTTCCTCTGTGTCTGCCTGGCTATCAGGGAAGCCATTCGTTGTGAATTCTGTCCCTCACACAAAAGGGCTTTGGAAATGAGGTTATTCTTGAAAGCATCGGGTAAAATTATTAAAATAAAGCCAGCTGACAAAGGAAGTAACAGAGACTTTTTCGCATGGAGTCCATCAGAGGTTCTTGACTACTTGTGAAGCACATTGTCACAGAGGACTAGACACCTCGTTATCAAAGACAGGGCCACTGATGTCTACTCCAACAGACACATTTACCAATAAGCCTCAAACTCATGAAATCCCATTGGTGAATGCCATCTCCAGCAGCCCTGTATAAGGGGATGTCAATAAGAACAAACAAGTAAGCCCTCCATTCCTCCGACAGAACAGAACATTACTCTACTGATGACCAATTTAGACCCACAGCAACAGAAATACTTTATAGAGGACAGTTAATCAAATGATACTTCAGCAGATGAATTCCCAATCCAACAGTTTTGACATAAGATAAATAAACTGAAGTTTTATTAGACAAGGAAGGATGCTGATACAATTTAAAATCATTTATTTTACAAAAAATATAAAACTCCCTTTTCTGGAGGGCCTTGGAGCCTCTCACCATAAGAACACAAGCCCAAATTCATGTGGTTAGCAATCCCATGAGCAGTACGAGGTTGGCTCCATTATCAGAGGAACAAAAACCTGCTTAATGGGACACCCTTTGTTTGCCTTAATCCAAGGCTAGATTTCTCTTCATAGTTAGAAAAATATCATTTGAAGTAGAATGCTATGCAAGGGATAGAATGGCAAGCATCTCAGAGAAAGATCCCTCCCAATAACCAGAGTGCACTGCGAGTTCTTGGAACCCGCTGCTCCCTTCATATTTGGCATTAACCGGCTTATTGTCCTTGTCTAGACAAGTGCTATGGGCTGTGTAAACAGTGAATTGCTACATAAAGCCTCTATTCATCCAGAATGAAAATGTGTCAATGTGCAGCCTTTTAAGGTCCAAGAGGGGCCTCTGTGCAGAGAAAGAACTACTTATAGTGACTTTGGTTTTAAACTAATATTTACTGATTAACATTACAAACTTTAAAACCTGATTTCCTTACATTTTAAAAAATTTTTTATTTTTTTTTCAGCGTTCCAAAATTCATTGTTTATGCACCACACCCAGTGCTTCATGTAATATGTACCCTCCATAATACCCAACACCAGGCCCACCCAACCCCCCACACCCCTCCCCTCCAAAATCCCCAGTCTGTTTTCTTAGAGTCCACAGACTCTCATGGTTTATCTCCTCCTCCGATTTCCCCCTATTCACTTCTCCTCTCCATCTCCCAATGTCTTCTGTGTTATTCCTTATGCTCCACAAGTAAATAAAACCATATGATAATTGACTCTCTCTGCTTGACTTATTTCACTCAGCATAATCTCCTCCAGTCCCATCCATGTTGATACAAAAGTTTGATATTCATCCTTTCTGATGGAGGCATAATACTCCATTGTACATATGCAACACATCTTATTTATCCTTTCGTCTGTTGAAGGGCATCTTGGTTCTTTCCACAGTTTGGTGACCGTGGCATTGCTGCTATGAACATTGGGGTACAAATGGCCCTTCTTTTCACTACATCTATATCTTTGGGGTAAATACTCAGTAGTGCAATGGCAGGGTCATAGGGTAGCTATATTTTTAATTTCTTAAGGAATCTCCACACTGTTTTCCAAAGTGGCTGATTTCCTTGCATTTTAAGTGCAATTTACAAGTCATGTTATTCTATTTATAATTCTAATAAAATATGAATCACTGTTATTATTTTATTAACATTTGATTAATTCAAGCTAAAGAGGCTAAATTTTTTTATGATGTCATTCCCATTTACAAATGTAGTTAATCCCCCAAGTTATTTAGTCACTTCCTTAACTATATTCCTTAACTACATCTGCAAGTTTCATGTACTTGCTATTCTCTTTTAGGACTTCAAATGTTTGGCAGGGTAAACTCAACAATCCCTATAAGCAAAACAATTCCGTAAGCTAATAAATTTAACATGCACACATAAATAGTGAAGCTCAAAGTTATCTTAAAAATTTAAGAAGTCTTCATAAAATTAGTCCAGTTCATCCCTATCACTTTAATATTATAAGTCTGAAATCAATACTGTGGATAAAGTTGAAAGCACATGGGATATCTGTTTTAAGTATTAAACTTTAAATAGCAAATATAGGAGATTACCCATTGGTTATTTATTCCTAGACTTTACACAACAGTATTATTTGTGGGTTGGTTAATTTTATTACATCCAAATTTAATTATAAAACTCTATATGGCTGAAAGGACACTTAGCTAGACAAAAGTGGAGTTGTAACATCCCAAATAAGTTGAGGTAATTGCACTGATACTAGACCCTAAGAGGTTTGCTGATGAACCAGAGATCCCAGATGAGGACACAGTCCTGAGTTACATACTTGCAAAGAGAAATGTGACAAGAGAGAATTCTATACTTTTTCCCTGGGTTTGGGTTATCTTTTTTTTTTCCCCCAGCTTAATTTTTTTTCATGGTTATGGCTTAGTTTTGGTAGATGGAATTCTACAGACCTCCCTTCATCCTCCCTTGTTAACCATGGTTGAACTAAGCTAATCCCTTCATTGCATGATTGAGTCTGCATTCTTTTTAGATCTTTCTCAGACAACAGTTCCCCAGCCCTCCTGATGTCATCTCTTGGATCATAAATTCTTCTCAATCCTCTGCTGGCTCTATGACTACAAATCTAAAAGTCATACCAATGACAAAATGTTATAATAATCATTTGTATACTCCAAATAGCATCCCTGAATACCTGAGACAGATGATTAAAGAGGTTAAGAGAATTTGCCAGCACCATTTACTAGCTATATGTTGTAGGGCTGTATAATATAATGAATTAATGGCCCAAAAGCCATTATCTTCCCCCCTTGTCTTTGTCAACCATAGAAGCTCCAGAGCTAATATATTTATTTCAAACTCCTGTAAGGTGAGAGTGATCATGGACCCAATTCTAGCCAATGAGAAGGAAATGGAATTTACAAAGAAGATACTCTGGAAAAAGATTTTTTAAAGGGATAAACTTGGCTTATATCCCCTTCAGCCTAACTTCTACTCTTCTATCCTCCAAGAAACAATGTCTAGAGGTCTAGAAGAATCTTGCAATTCTAAGGCCATATGATGCACCCTAAGAATGGGAGAAAACAAAAATGCAGAGAGTACCAGTCCTCTTGATTTCTGTTAACATGCAAAAATAAATAAATAAATAAGTGCCAAATGTTTCAGCCCATGATAACCAAGTTTTCTGTTCCTGTTACTGGTGTCTATTCCCATTCTTAATTGAAACAGGCAAGTTACTTATTCTATCTATGCCCTAGTTTTTTCACATATGAAATAAAGATAATATCAGTATCTATCTCAAAAGAATATGAGGATTATATCAAATAATAAGGGGAAAGGGTCTGACACACTGTAAGTACACAGAGTTGCCTATCATTCTTGTCATTGTTGTCATCGCCATCATCATCACAGGCAGGAGACTGAAAAGACAAATGTGGAAAGTGTGCAAAATACAATTTTATTTCCTAACTGCCCAATGTAGACCAATTTGAGTGTCTGTCAACTTATTTATACAAATATACAAGTGCCCATAATTATAAAATATTCATACTTACTAACATAATATAAAAACTTTTCTACAGTATTGCTGTTCCTACAATATGATTATAGTCAGCCAGAGGGCATGTCAGTGAAAACATGCTTGTGCTAAAACTATTAAGATATTGTATCTCAATCTCAATTTTTTATTATATTAACAATATATTTTCATTAAACAATACTTGGAAAATAGCTGAAAGATCTGTTGTTAAGATTTTGCTTATTTTCTTCCAGTCTCTTCTCTTTCAATACATAAAATCTATGTATTCAAAAACCCCTATACATATACATGATATACAAAATTGGTGCTCTACTGAAAATATTTTTTAAAGATTTTATTCATTTATTTGAGAGGGGAAGAGGGAGAGAGAACATGCAAGCATATGTACAAGTTGGGGCAAGGGACAGAGCGAGAGGAAGAAGCGGACTCCTCACTGAGCAGGATCCTGACATACAGCTCCATCCCAGGACCCTGGGATCATGACCTGAGCCAAAGGCAGATACTTAGCCAACTGAGCCACCCAGATGGCCCTAAATTATAATTTTATCACTTATTATGTCATGGCCATTTTCTTATGTAATTAAATATTCTTTAAAAATGTGATGACTATTGGGAATTCCACTTCTGGAATAGAAGAATTTGCTCCATGGACCCCAAGCCCCAGCAAAACAAGTATATCTTGTGAAAATTGTAAAACAAATAATCATTTTAAGTCTTTGGAAATTGCCCTAAGTGCATACAGCAAAGAAACACTTATTCAAGAAAATCTAAATCTCCATAAGAACAATAAGTCTGTGGCACTTGAGCCATGACCCATTCCCTTCCTCTTCACCCTTACCTTCTAGCAAGATGTTTCAATCCAGATGAGTATGGCTAAGGGGCTGCCCCTATACTCAGCAACTAGTCAAGGGATTGGGTATCTCCCCAAGAGAAGGAGGCCCACCAGAATTTCTCATCCTCCCAGATCCAAGTGTCAGAAGATAAACTCCTGGTGAATGAGATGAAGAGGGCAGAGGCTTTTCATCCATCTAACCTCCAAACATGCTGTACTCTAGGGATGGCAGCTGAGAGTACTGGGATTCCAATTGACCTCACTGGAGACTCTCACCTCCCCTAGTGCCCTAGTCATAAATTAGGAGTGCCACTCTGATAAAAGTGGACCCCCAACCCTACCCTGAATTCTGGAACAGTGGCTTAGAGATTTTGCCCAAGCAGCAGGCAGTCCATAAGAAAAGAGAGCTCCGAAGTACTGCCCAAAGGAACTAATTTTATTTGAAACAAACAGCATATGGTGTGCTCTTGAAAACAACAGAGAATTTGGTGGGAAACAGTTAAGAGAAAGCCCATAGCTCCACGAGAGCAAGAAGCTAAATCTTAGCCAGCTAGTTTACAAGAGAGAACAATAGTTATGAACTCGTAGGTTTCAGGAAAAAAAACTTCAAAAACTGGTCTCAAAAACTACCTCTGCAAAGGATCTTGGATGTAGTTGAGTCATACTGTGGAGCAATTTATGCACCAAGACATTGCTGAAAACAATAAACCAGTCAGCCAGCAATTAATGGAGTCTAACAGCTACATGTGATACCAACAGAGGCAGATGGTGCAGTAGATAGATCAAGAGAAGACAGTTAAAGACTGCCCTGCTAAACCCACTATCATGTCAGGAATTGTGCACATGCTCAAGGATATGTCTGCTGAGAGGCAACATCACAGGGTTCACACTGTAGGAAAATAGAGTTGATTAATACACTCCAGCCAAGTTACTACTCGGAAAAGCAAACAACAAAAACAAACTCCCAGGATGAGGGATGACAGTATCCTAAGTTGCTCTAATTTACTACCTAAAATTCCAGTTTTGAACAACAACAACAAAAAAAGATGTGAAGAAGAGGAAGAAGAAGAAGAAGAAGAAAAGAGAAAGATATATAGAAAAAAACAAAGAAAAAGAAAAGAATGTATGTCCCATATGTGGGGAAAAACAAGCAGAGAAATGGCCTATGAGAGTGCCCAGATGTCAGATTTAATAGATAAAGACTTCAAAGCATCTATTATAAATGTGTTGAAAGAAATGAAAGAAACCTTGCCTTAAAAAGTATAGGGAGGTAGAATGGCAATGTTTCATCAAAGAGAATATCAAAAAGAGAAGTATAAAAGAACCAAATCAAAATTCTGGAGTTGAAAAAATATAATTGGAATGAAAAATTCATTAGAATTAGCAGATTTTAAGATAGGTCAATAGAGATCATACAGTCGAAAAAACAGAACAAAGAAAATGAAGCAAAATGAACAGAGCTTCCAAGAAATGTGGGGCAACACAGGTTTAAGCACACCAACATACGTCTAATAGGAGTAGCAGGAGCAGAGAGGAAGGAGCAGAGAAAATACTCAAAGACTGGGTGCCTGGGTGGCTCAGCCAGTTAAGCATCTGCCTTCAGTTCAAGTCATGATCTCAGGGTTCTGAGATCCAGCCCCAACATCTGGCTCCCTGCTCATCAGGGTGTCTGCTTCTCCCTTTGTCCCTTCCCCACTTGTCATTGTGCTTGTGTGTGAGCTCTCTCTCTCTCTCTCTGAAATAAGTAAATAAAATCGTTAAAAAAATATTCAAGGAAATAATGATTGAAGACTTCTCCAAATCGATGGAAACATGAGTCATCAAGAACCTCAAAGAATGTCTAGTACAATAAACACAGAGAGAAGACATTCAGAAATATCATAGTAAAAATGCTGAAAGACAGAAAGAATGGCAAGAAAACAAAAAGGAAATTTTGTAAGTAGCAAAAATACTCATCATCTAAAAGGGAACCCCAGTAAAATAAACAGATAGCTTCTCAGCAGAAACAACAGAGGCCAGAAGAAAGTGGGATGACATATTCAAAGTGCTGAAAGAAAAAAGATTAACTAAGAATGTTATATCCACCAAAACTCTTTTTCAAAATAGAAAGCAAAATAAAGATATTCACAGATAAATGAGAAAATTTGTTGTTAGAAGACCTGCGTAACAGTAAAGGTAAGAAGGTGATTATAAAGTGTACTCTAAATGCATATTTCCTCTCCTTTCTTCTCTTAGCTGATTTTTAAAGTGGTTTCCAGACCCATAACATATATAATATTTTTTTAAAAGATTTTATTTATTTACTTATAGAGAAGGGAGAGAGAGAGAGAGAGAGCACATGCATGAGTGGTGGGGAGGGGCAGAGGGAGGATCAGGGAGCCCCAGATGCAGGGATCCATCCCAGGACGCTGGGATCATGACCTGAGCTGAAGGCAGACATTTAACCCCCTGAGCCACCCAGGTACCCCTGGATCCATACTGTAATATATTTGTAATATATAATAATATATATATTATATATATAATATATTTACATTATATTATGTAATATTATTATGTATATATAATATTAATATTACATAAAATATATGATATAATATTAATATAATTATCTATTAAATAAATATTACATATTATATTATTATATTATATATTAATTATATAGCATATATAATTATTATTATATTATTATATTATATATTAATTATATAGCATATATAATTAATATATAATATAATAATATATTATATAATAACATATAATAATGTAACTATTATTATATAATATTATTATATATAATATAATATAATAATATAATTATCATAATATATATAATAATGTAATAATGTAATCCATAATGTAATATATTTGACAATAACAGAACAAAGAAAGTGGGTGGGTGCAAAACTATATTGGAATAAGGAAGTGATACCAGATGGTAATTCAAATCCACAGGAAAAAAAGAAGGGACTCAAAAGTGGTAAATTAGAAAGTTGACATAGCAAACCGTATAAATATATGCCTGTTCTTTCTCCTTTCACCTTTTTTTAAGACTTTATGTTTTAGAGCAGTTTTATGTTTACAACAAAATTGGAAAGGAGGTGTGGGGATTTTCCACATACTCCCCCAAGTACATGCATAGCCTCCCCCATTATCAATATCACTAACCAGAGTGGTACCTTTTTTGCCAAGGATAAACCCTCACTGACAAAGCATTATCACCCCAAAGATACTAGTTTACTGTGTGTTTACTTAGTGCTGTGTGTTTACTTAGTGTTCATTTTTGCTGTTTACATTTTATGGGTTTGGACATATGTATAATGGAATGGAATGTAAATGTAAATGTAAATCCCCCTAACGTTGTTAGGGGCACTTGAGTGGTTTAGTCAGCTAAGCATCTGCCTTTGGCTCAGGGTCCTGGAATTGAGCTCCACATCAGGCTCCCTGCTCAGGGGGTAGTCTGCTTCTCCCTCTCCCTTTGCCCATCTCCCTGAAATAAATGAAATATTAAAGAAATATATCCATCATTATTATATCATATGAAGAATTTTCACTGCCCTAAAAATCCTCTGTGCTCTGCCTATTCATCTCTCCACTCCCTCCAATCCCAGGAACCACTGGTCTTTTTACTGTCTCTGTAGTTCTGCATTTTCCAAAATGTCATATAGTTGTAATTGTACAGTATGTAGATTTTTCAGATTGGCTTCTTTCACTTAATAATACGCATCTAAGATTTGTCCATGACTTTTCTTGGCTTGGTAGCACATTTGTTTTTAACACTTAATAATATTCCATTTTCAGGCCACATTTTATTTATCCACTCACTGACCAAAAGACATATTTGTTGCTCCAATTAAACATAAAGCTGCAATAAATATATTCATGCACATCTTCATGCAATAAATAAATTCGTGCAAATTTCCAGCTCCTTTGGGTAAATACTAGGGAGTACAATTGCTGAATCATGTGGTAAATATGTGTTTAGTTATATAAGAAACTACAAAATTGTCTTCCAAAGTGGCTGTACCATTTTACATTCTCAACAGCAATGGATGATTGTTCCCGTCGCTCCATATCCTCACCAGCATTTGATGTTGTAGGTGTTCTAGATTTTGGCCATTCTAATAGTTGTGTTGTGGTATCTCATTGTTTGTTTTGTTTTGTTTTGTTTTGTTTTTGTGTGCATACCTCTGATGACATAAAATATGGAGCATCTTTTAATATTCTTATTTGTCCTCTGTATATCTTCTTTGCTGAGGCATCTGCTCAAGTCTTTAGTTCACTTTTTTTTTTATATTTTTATTTATTTATTTGACACAGAGAGATTACAAGTAGGCAGAGAGAGTGGGGGAAGCAGGTCCCTGCTGAGCAGAGAGCCCAATGCGGGGCTTGATCCCAGGACCCCGGGATCATGACCTGAGCCAAAGGCAGAGGCTTTAACCCACTGAGCCACCCAGGTGCCCCTTTAGTTTACTTTTTAATTGTGTTGTTTTCTTATTGTTGAATTTTAAGAGTTATTTGTATATTTTGGATAATAATCCTTTATCAGATGTGATCTTTGCAAATATTTTCTCCCAACCTGGGGCTCATCTCATTCTCTTAACATTGAACACATTCTCTTAAGACAGAACAGAAATTTTAAATTTTAATAAGGTCTACCTTATCAATTATTTCTTTCACGGATTGTGGTTTTGGTGTTTTTTGACTAAACTCAAAGTCATCTAGGTTTTTTCCTATGTTGTCTTCTTGAGTTTTATAGTTTTGTCTATGAACTAATTTTGGCTTAATTTTCATGAAAGACCTGTGTCTAGATTCATCATTTTGCATGTGGATGTCCACTTTCACCTTCTTTAAAAAAATATAAAATAATAAGTAAATAAAATAATAATTATAACAGTGTATTTTTGAGTTTGTAATATATATAGATGTGATATGTAAAATAATAATAGCACAAAAGGGTTGGAAGAAGGATTAGAGTTAAAGAGTAACATTTCTATATCTCACTTGAATTGTTAGTGTAAATATGAAATAGATTTAATAAGTTAAAATGCATATGATAAATCCCAGAGCAATCACTAAGAAATAACTCAAATATTAGTGAGAAAATTATCAAAGGAATTAAAATATTATACTAGAAAATATGCACTTAATGTAAAAGAAAGCAATAAAGAAGGAATAGAAGAACAAAGAAGAAAAGAGACCTATAGAAAGCCAAAAATAAAATGACAGGCATAAATTCAACTATATCAATGGCAATATTAAAAGTGACTGGATTGGGGCACCTGGGTGGTTCAGTGGGTTAAAGCCTCTGTCTTCAGCTCAGGTCATGATCCCAGGGTCCTGGGATCTAGCCCCGCATCTGGCTCTCTGCTCAGCAGGGAGCCTGTTTCCTCTCTTTCTCTGATTGCCTCTCCGCCTACTTGTAATCTCAGTCTGTCAGATAAGTAAATTTAAAAAAAAAATTTTTTTTAAGTGACTGGATTAAACAATCTAATCAAAAGGCAAAGACTCTGAGACTGGATTTAGAAAAATCAGATCCAACTTTTTGATGCCTATAGTACATCTTTTTTTTTTTTTAGATTTATTTATCTATTTGTCAGAGAGAGAGACAGTACAAATGGTAGAGGGGCAGGCAGAGGGTGAAGCAGGCTCCCTGCTGAGCAAGATGAGGGGCTCAATCCCCAGACCCTGGGATCATGACCTGAGCCAAAGGCAGATACTTAAATAACTGATTGAGCCCTTACAGCACTCTTTAGATTCAAAGATACAAATAAGCTGAAAGTAAAAGAATGGAAGAAGATATATCAATGGGTCAGAGAAAAATTCATCAAGGAAATAAGGAACTACATTGATATGGATGAAAAATGAAGATACAACATACCCGTGTTACAGAATGTAGCTAAACAGGACTTGAAGGAAATTACAGCTATAAGTTCCTATATTCAAAAAGATGAAAGGTATCAAATCAATAATCTAAATTTCCACCTTAGGGCATTGGAAAAAGAACAAACTAAACTCAAATCAGATAGATGGAATGAAATAATAATTAGAGCAAAAATTAATGAAATAGAGAACAGGAAAGCAACAGAGAAAATTAAACAAACCTGGTTCTTTGAAAAGATCCACAAAATTAATAAATCTTTGGCAAGATAGGTTAAAAAAAAGTAAAAAAACTCAAATTACTAGTAATGAAAGAGGGGACATTACTAATGACCGTAGAGGAAAAAAAAAAGGATTATAAAGACATGCTATGAACAATTGTCCATCCAATGAGATGAAATGGAAAAATTCTTAGAAAAACAAATAAACTACCAAAATGAAGTCAAGAAGTAATAAACTATTTGAATAGGCCTTTTCAAAGAGAGATTGAATTAACAATCAAAACTACCCAGCAAGAACAGCCTAGGCCCTGCTCTTCACTTCTGAATTCTGCCAAACATTCAGAGAATTAATACAAACTCTTAATAAACTATTCCCTAAAATAGAAGAGGGGAACACATTTCCCTAACCATTTCATGAAACTAATATTACCCTGATACCAAAACCAGACAAAGACATCACAAAGAAAGAAATATTACAGACCAACATCTCTTATGAATATGGATGCAAAGATCCTTAACATAATACTAACAAAATGAACTAAGCAATATATAAAAAGAATTACACACCATGACAAGTAGAATTTATCCCAGTGATGCAAGATTGTTTTAAAATCTTAAAATCAACTCGTATAATATATCAATAGAAAAAAAAAAGTCATTATTGCAATAGGTATAGGAAAAAAGCATTTGATAATTTTCATGACAAAAACAATAAAATACAAATAAAAGGGAACTTCCTAAACCTAAAAAGGGACATTAATGAAAAACCCAGAACTAAAATCATGCTTAATTATCAAAGACTATATGCTTTTCCTCCTACAATCAAGAACAGGACAAGAATGTCTTCCCCTTCACTACTTCTGCTCAACATTTTACTAGAAGTTCTAGTCAGAGAAATTAGGGAAGAAAATTAAATAAAAGATATTCATATGCAAAAGAAAGAAAGAAAGAAAACTTTATTCACAGATGACATAATATTGTATGGTGATGCTATGGAAGCCATTAAGAAACAATGAGAACTAATAAATGAATCCAACAAGGTTGCAGGATACAAGATTAATATACAAAAAAATTTATTTGTTTCTATACACTTGCAATGAACAATCCAAAAGTGAAATTAAGAAAACAGTTCCATTTATAATAGCTTCAAAAATAATAAGGTACTTAGGGATAAGTGTAACAAAAGAAGTATAAAACTCTGAAAACTATAAAACATTGGAAGAAATTAAAAACAAAAAAATTGGTAAACTATGCCATGTTCACAGATCAGAAGATTTAATTCTGTTTAGCTGGCAATACTCCCCCAAATGATCTAGAGGGTCAACAGGATCCCAGCTGATTTTTTTCATAGAAACTGACAAGCTGATTATAAAAAATAACATGAAATTGCAAATGACCATATTAGCCAAAACAATCTTGAAGAACAAAGTAGGAGCGTTCATGCTCCCTGATTTAACAACTTATTACAAAGCAAAAGTAATCAAAACAATGTGATAATGTCATAAAAACACATAGTAGATCATTGGAATAGAATGGAGAGTTAAGAGATAAACTCATACATCTATGGTCGGCTGATTTTTTACAAGGATGCCAAGACCATCCAATGGGGAAAAACAACCTTTTAAATAAATAGGGCTAGGTCAACAGGATAGCCACTTGAAAAAGAATGAAGTTGGACTCTGACTTCACATCATATGCAAAAATTAACCAAATGGATCAAAGACATAAATGTAGGAACTAAAACTATAAAACTTTTTAGAACAAAAGACTAAATATTTATGACCTTAGATTTAGCACTGAAAACACAAGCCACAAAAACATAGATAAGTTGCACTTCACCAATTAAAGACTTTTCTACTTCAAAGAACACTATCAGGAAAGTGAAAAGATAATCAACAGAATGGGAGGAAATATTTACAAATTGTGTATTTCATAAGGTATTTGTACCTAGGAATATGTAAAGAACTCTTACAACTAGATAATAAAAGACACCTCAACTTAAAAAAGAGCAAAGAGGGGCACCTGGGTGGCTCGTGGGTTAAAGCCTCCGCCTTCGGCTCAGGTCATGATCTCAGGGTCCTGGGCCCCGCCTGGGGCTCTCTGCTCAGCGTGGAGCCTGCTTCTTCCTCTGTCTCTGCCTGCCTCTCTGCCTACTTGTGATCTCTGTGTCAAATAAACAAATAAAATATTTTTTAAAAATGACTTTTTGAAAAAGAGCAAAGAATCTGAGTAGACATTTCTACAAAGAGGACAAACCAGTGGCTAATAAGCGCATGAAAAGATGCCGTATATCATAGCCACCAGGAAAATGCAAATCAAAATTACCATAAGATGCCATTTCACACTCACTAGGATGGCTATAATAAAAAAAAGATAATGGCAAATATTGGTCAAGAGGTAGAGAAATTGAAAGCCTTACACCAGCTGGTAGGAAAAACGGTGCAGCCACTATGGAGAACAGTCTGGCAATTCCTCAAATGTTTAAACATCTACCATATAGTCCAACAATTCCACTCCTACGTGTATACCCAAGAGAACTAAAAACATATGCCTACAAAAATCTTGTACATGAATGTTCATATTCATAGAAGAATTATTCATTATGGCCAAAAAGTGGAAATAATCAAAATGTCTATCAGCTGATAAGTGGGTAAACAAAGAGTGATACATCTATGCAATGGAAAATTATTCAGCCATAAGAAGAAATGAAGTATGGATACTTGCTACAACACGGATAAACCTTGAACACTCCCTACTCAGTGAAAGAAGTTAGACATAAAAGCCCACTTATTGCATGATTCCACTTATATGAATTGTTCAGAAAAGGCAAATCTGTAGAAATAGGACCTAGATTAGTTGCTGCCTATGGCTAGATTTGAGTGGAGAGAGAGGATTGGGGGAGTGACTGCTACAGGTACAGGTTTCTTTTTAGTGTGGTAAAAATGTTCTAAAATTGATTGTGGTAATGGTTACAAAACTCTGTGAATATACTAAAAATCATTGCATTTAACAGTGAATGAGTGTTTTTTGAGTGAATTTAATGGTATGTAAAATATATTGCAATAAAGCTGTTATAAAAACATGGCTGCAATAACTTATGATGCCTACAAAATAATCTCTTATATGTATATGATAAACTATAATAAGTTTAACCATTACTCTCTTTTTTATTCTTTATATTTTTATTAACATAAAATGTATTATTAGCCCCAGGGGTAGAGGTCTGTGATTTCTCACCAGGTTTACACACTTCACAGAACTCACCATAGCACATACCTTCCCCCACGTCCATAGCCCCACCACACTCTCCCTACCCCCACTTCTCCTGGCAACCCTCAGTTTGTTTTGTGAGATTAAGAGTCTCTTATGGTTTGTCTCCCTCCTGATCCCATCTTGTTTCATTTATTCTTTTCCTACCCCCCAAACACCCCAAACCCCCCACGTTGCCTCTGAACTTCCTCATATCAGGGAGAGCATATGATAATTTTCTTTCTCTGATTGACTTATTTCACTAAGCATAATACCCTCTAGTTCCATCCACATCATCAAAAACAACAAAATTTTGTTTCTTTTGATGGCTGCATAGTATTCCATTATGCAGTATTGCATTATTGTATTGCAGTATTGCAGAATAGTATTCCATTATATATATATATATATATATATATATATATATATATATATATATCTCACATCTTCTTTATCCATTCATCTGCTGATGGACATCTAGGCTCTTTCCATAGTTTGGCTATTGTGGACATTGCTGCTCTAAACATTCAGGTGCACGTGCCCCTTCGGATCACTACATTTGTATCTTTAGGGTAAATACCCAGTATTGTGATTCCTGGGTCATAGGGTAGCTCTATTTTCAACTTGTTGAGGAACCTCCATGCTGTTTTCCAGAGTGACTGCCCCAGCTTGCATTCCCACCAACAGTGTAGGAGGGCTCCCCTTTCTCCGCATCCTCGCCAGCATCTGTCATTTCCTGACTTGTTAATTTTAGCCATTCTGACTGGTGTGAGGTGGTATTTCATTGTGGTTTTGATTTGTATTTCCCTGATACCAAGTGATGTAGAGCACTTTTTCATGTGTCTGTTGGCCATCTGGATGTCTTCTTTGCAGAAATGTCTGTTCATGTCCTCTGCCCATTTCTTGATTGGATTCTTTGTTCTTTGGGTGTTGAGTTTGATAAGTTCTTTATAGATATTAGATTCTAGCCCTTTATCTGATACGTCATTTGCAAACATCTTCTCCCATTCTGTCAGTTGTCTTTTGGTTTTGTTAACTGTTTCCTTATTGTGCAAAAGCTTTTGATCTGATGAAGTCCCAATAGTTCATTTTTGCCCTTGCTTCCCTTGCCTTTGACAATGTTCCTAGTAAGAAGTTGCTGCAGCTGAGGGTGAGGAGGTTGCTGCCTGTGTTCTCCTCAAGGATTTTTATGGATTCCTTTCTAACATTGAGGTCCTTCATCCATTTTGAGTCTATTTTCATATGTGGTGTAAATAAATGGTCCAGTTTCATTTTTCTGCATGTGGCTATCCAATTTTCCCAACACCGTTTGTTGAAGAGACTGTCTTTTTTCTATTGGACATTCTTTCCTGCTTTGTCAAAGATTAGTTGACCATAGAGTTGAGGGTCTATTTCTGGGTTCTCTATTCTGTTCCATTGATCTATGTGTCTGTTTTTGTGCCAGTACCATATTGTCTTGATGATGACAGCTTTGTAATAGAGCTTGAAGTCTGGAATTGTGATGCCACCAACTTTGGCTTTCTTTTTCAATATTCGTCTGGCTATTCAAGGTCTTTTCTGGTTCCATATAAATTTTAGGATTATTTTTTCCATTTCTTTGGAAAAAAATGGGTGGTATTTTGATAGGAATTGCATTAAATATGTAGATTGCTTTAGGTAGCACATTTTCACAATATTTGTTCTTCCAATCCATGAGCATGGAATATTTTTTCATTTCTTTGTGTCTTCCTCAATTTCTTTCATGAGTACTTTATAGTTTTCTGAGTATAGATTCTTAGCCTCTTTGGTTAGGTTTATTCCTAGGTATCTTGTAGTTTTTAGTGCAATTGTAAATGGGATTGACTCCTTAATTTCTCTTTCTTCTGTCCTATTGTTGGTGTATAGAAATGCAACTAATTTCTGTGCATTGATTTTATATCCTGACATTTTCCTAAATTCCTGTACAAGTTCTAGCAGATTTGGAGTGGAGTCTTTGGGTTTTCCACATATAGTATCATATCATCTGCAAAGAGTGATAGTTTGACTTCTTCTTTGCCAATTTGGAGGCCTTTAATTTCTTTTTGTTGTCTGATTGCTGAGGCTAGGACTTCTAGTACTATGTTGAATAGCAGTGGTGATAATGAACATCCCTGCCATGTTCCTGACCTTAGCAGAAAAGCTCTCAGTTTTTCTCTATTGAGAATGATATTCACAGTGGATTTTTCATAGATGGCTTTGATGATATTGAGGTATGTACTCTCTATCCCTACACTTTGAAGAGTTTTGATCAGGAAAGGAAGCTGTACTTTGTCAAATGCATCTATTGAGAGTATCATGTGGTTCTTGTTCTTTCTTTTATTAATGTATTGTATCACATTGATTGATTTGCGGATGTTGAACCAACCTTACAGCCCTGGATTAAATCCCACTTGGTCGTGGTGAATAATCCTTTTAATGTACTGTTGGATCCTACTGGCTAGTATTTTGGTGCGAATTTTTGCATCTGTGTTCATCAAGGATATTGGTCTGTAATTCTCTTTTTTGATGGGATTTTTGTCTGGTTTGGGGATCAAGTTAATGCTGGTCTCGTGAAATGAGTTTGGAAGTTTTCCTTCCATTTCTATTTTTTGGAACAGTTTCAGGAGAATGTGAATTAATTCTTTAAATGATTGGTGGAATTCCCCTGGGAAGCCATCTGGCCCTGGGCTCTTGTTTGTTTGGAGATTTTTGATGACTGCTTCAATCTCCTTACCGGTTATGGGTCTGTTCAGGTTTTCTATTTCTTCCTGGTTCAGTTGTGGTAGTTTATATGTCTCTAGGAATGCATCCATTTCTTCCTGATTGTCAAATTTTGCTGGCATATAGGTGCTCATAATATGTTCTTGTGATTGTTTATATTTCTTTGGTGTTGGTTGTGATCTCTCCTCTTTCATTCATGATTTTATTTATTTGGGTCCTTTCTTTTTTCTTTTTGATAAGTCTGGCCAGGGTTTTATCAATCTTATCAATTCTTTCAAA
Organism: Neogale vison; assembly: GCF_020171115.1. Lineage (NCBI taxonomy): Eukaryota > Metazoa > Chordata > Mammalia > Carnivora > Mustelidae > Neogale > Neogale vison. The sequence goes on from NC_058094.1 coordinate 69,501,739, forward strand.
GAACTAGCTCCTAGTTTTGTTGATTTGTTCTATTGGTTTTTTGGTTTCTATTTCATTGATTTCTGCTCTGATCTTTATTATTTCTCTTCTCCTGCTGGGTTTACTTTTTTGTTGTTGTTCTTTCTCCAGCTCCTTTAGGTGTAGGGTTAGGTTATGTATTTGAGACCTTTCTTGTTTCTTGAGAAAGGCTTGTATTGTTATACATTTTCCTCTCAGGACTGCCTTTGCTGTGTCCCACAGATTTTGAAATGTTGTGTTTTCATTATCATTTATTTCCATGAATTTTTTCAGTTCTTCTTTAATTTCCTGGTTGACCCATTCATTCTTTAGAAGGGTGCTCTTTAGTCTCCATGTATTTGGGTTCTTTCCAAATTTCCTCTTGTGACTGAGTTCTAGCTTCAGACATTGTGGTCTGAAAATATATACACAAAATAAGGGTAAACACAATGAAGGAATGGAATATGACTATAAAGATGAAAAATTTTTTAAAAAATTTCTAAAAAAGGAGTTGATAAGATAAGTTGGTTGGGAGAATAAAGAAAAAGAAAGTGGAGAGAATGTGCTCAGGCTGGAGACTAGAACAAAGCCCTGTGCTAGATTTAGGGTATTTTCAGATCTATTAGAAGAAGTTGTATCCCAAAAAAATTTTTTTTAAGATTTTATTTATTTATTTGAGAGAGAGACAGTGAGAGAGAGCATGAGCAAGGAGAAGGTCAGAGAGCGAAGCAGACTCCCCATGGAGCTGGGAGCCCGATGTGGGACTCGATCCCAGGACTCCGGGATCATGACCTGAGCTGAAGGCAGTCGTCCAACCAACTGAGCCACCCAGGCGTCCCATGTATCCCAAAATTTTTTAGAAGAAAAAACCCTATGCGTATACAAAAAATAAAGTTGGATACAATGAAGGATAAAATATGACTATAATAGTGAAGTTTCAAAAAATATTTTTTATGAAAGGTATTGTTAAGATAAACTAGTTAAGAAATGTTGAAAGAGGAAAGAGTAAAAGTTAAAAAAAATTCTAGCATAAGAAAAAAAAATTAAAAGTTAATTAACTTTGCAAGACTAAAGAATCAGGGGGAGAAAGCCATGGATTCCATGCTTTGCTTTCTCCTCCTCTGGAATTCCGCTGTTCTCCTTGGTAAGTGAACTTGATCTTGGCTGGATATCTTGCTGATTTTCTGGGGGGAGAAGTCTGTTGTAGTGATTCTCAAGTGTCTTTGCCTGAGGTGGAATTGCACTGCCCTTACCAGGAGCCAGGCAGAGTAATCCACTCAGGTTTGCTTTCAAGAGCTTTTGTTCCCTGAACTCTTTCCACAGAGTTCTGGAGGATGAGAATAAAAATGGTGGCCTCTCAATCTCTGGCCCGGAGGACCCGAGAGCCCGGGGCCCCACTCCTTAGTGCGCCCTTGAAGAAAAGCACTCATCACTCCCATCTCCCTGGCCTCTGGCCACGCTCCAAGCTCAGCCAGCCTATAACCAAGCATCTCTGTCTCTGGCACACAGGTCTACCTGGAGTCTCCAAACCCAGCAGATCCCTGCACTCTTCCAGGGGGGGTCTCCCTGGATCTTGTGGGGTCCCTGCTCACAGAGCAGTGGCTTGACTGTGCCATGGATCACAGTTTAAGGTAACCTGAGATGAGAGCTCACTCCTCAGCTCTGTCTCTGTAGCTGGCTTCCCTGCTCTAATACCTGTGAGCTCTGCAACACTCAGACACCCCAGATCCTTCTCTGACCCCGTGGGACCTGAGATCATGCTGTCTGAGATCATCATGAGCCACCTGGGTGGCTCAGTGGGTTAAAGCCTCTGCCTTCAGCTCAGGTCATGATCCAGTGTCCTGGGATGGAGCCCCACATCAAGCTCTCTGTTCAGCAGGGAGCCTGCTTCCTCCTCTCTCTCTGCCTGCCTCTCTGCCTACTTGTGATCTCAGTCTGTCAAATAATAAATAAAATCTTTATAAACTCAAAATGGATAAAAGACCTCAACGTGAGACAGGAATCCATCAGAATCCTAGAGGAGAACATAGGCAGTAATCTCTTCGATATCAGCCACAGCAACTTCTTTCAAGATACGTCTCCAAAGGCAAAGGAAACAAAAGCGAAAATAAACTTTTGGGACTTCATCAAAATAAAAAGCTTCTGCACAGCAAAGGAAACAGTCAAAAAAACAAAGAGGCAACCCACGGAATGGGAGAAGATATTTGCAAATGACAGTACAGATAAAAGGTTGATATCCAGGATCTATAATGAACTCCTCAAACTCAACACACATGAAACAGGCAAACACGTCCAAAAATGGGCAGAAGATATGAACAGACACTTCTCCAATGAAGACATACAAATGGCTATCAGACACATGAAAAAATGTTCATCATCATTAGCCCTCAGGGAGATTCAAATTAAAACCACATTGAGATATCACCTTACACCAGTTAGAATGGCCAAAATTAACAAAACAGGAAACAACATGTGTTGGAGAGGATGTGGAGAAAGGGGAACCCTCTTACACTGTTGGTGGGAATGCAGGTTGGTGCAGCCTCTTTGGAGAACAGTGTGGAGATTCCTCAAGAAATTAAAAATAGAGCTTCCCTATGACCCTGCAATTGCACTCCTGGGTATTTACCCCAAAGACACAGATGTCGTGAAAAGAAGGGCCATCTGTACCCCAATGTTTATAGCAGCAATGGCCACGGTCGCCAAACTATGGAAAGAACCAAGATGCCCTTCAACAGATGAATGGATAAGGAAGATGTGGTCCATATACACTATGGAGTATTATGCCTCCATCAGAAAGGATGAATACCCAACTTTTGTAGCAACATGGACGGGACTGGAAGAGATTATGCTGAGTGAAATAAGTCAAGCAGAGAGAGTCAATTATCATATGGTTTCACTTATTTGTGGAGCATAACAAATAGCATGGAGGACAAGGGGCGTTAGAGAGGAGAAGGGAATTTGGGTAAATTGGAAGGGGAGGTGAACCATGAGAGACTATGGACTCTGAAAAACAACTGAGGGGTTTGAAGTGGCAGGGGGGTGGGAGGTTGGGGTACCAGGTGGTGGGTATTATAGAGGGCACGGTTTGCATGGAGCACTGGGTGTGGTGAAAAAATAATGAATAAGGTTTTTCTGAAAAATAAATAAATAAATAAATAAAATCTTAAAAAAAAAAAAAATGGGGCGCCTGGGTGGCTCAGTGGATTAAGCCGCTGCCTTCGGCTCAGGTCATGATCTCAGGGTCCTGGAATCGAGTCCCACATCAGGCTCTCTGCTCGGCAGGGAGCCTGCTTCCCTTCCTCTCTCTCTCTGCCTGCTTCTCTGTCTACTTGTGATCTCTCTCTGTCAAATAAATAAATAAAAATCTTTAAAAAAAAAAAAAAAAGGTGAAGGTAGGCTTCACCTCGGCTTAGCCTCTGGAGCAATGTCCCTCCATGGAGCAGACTTCTATAAGTTCTGATTTTGTGTTCTGTTTCACCTCTGCTTGCCGGGAGCCGGCCCCTCCCCCCATGGTCTATCTTCCCATTGCTTTGGATTCACTTCATCTCAGGTCCTACCTTTCATAAAGTGGTCGATTTTCTGTTTCTAGAATTGCTGCTCTTCTTGTCTTCGCTCTCCTGTTGGATTTGTAGGTGTTTGGAATGTTTGATAAACTATCTAGCTGATCTCCTGCTACGTGATGTCATCTCAGCATGCTACTCCTCCACCATCTTGACTCCAACCATTACTCTCTTTTGAACAATTGTTTTTAGGTTTAAATATGATTTTAAAAATGTTATAATAAACATACTTATACATAAATTGCATTATCTCTAATGATTTCCTCAGTATAAGTATTTCTTTCCATAGATAAAAATCTGGAGAGGAAACATTTTATAATATTAACAATTCTTATCTCTGAATAAGGGAATTATGGATGATTTTGATTTTTTTACTTTTCTCCATTTTCTATTCTGTATTACTTTTTAATCAGAAGGAAATTAATATGATAGTCTTTATATTATTTACGTTTACATGAAGTTGGACATAATTAGCTTAATACAATGTATATCTAGATATAAATAATACTGATAAATATTTATATGTTTAATTATTAATATTAATTAAAAGTCTATCTTCCTCCAGAGACCATTAAGCATATAGAAACTGCAAATAAAAAGAAATCCATGATGACTAAGTTCCTGCTATGATGCTAACCATGTGCTAAGTTTTGTAAGACATGTGAATGTCTGATAAAAGAGTCCATATCTGGAACGACTCATTTATTTCAGTAATTTATGTCTGAAGTGTGAAAAAAGAATAAGAAAAAGAAATATATAAAACCACTTCAAATGACATATGGTTAGATTATATATTGTCTGAAATCTTGGACTATACTAGACACTTCTTTTTGTCTCCCATAGCATTTAGGAATGCTTAGTCATATTTGTTCTTTTTTTCCAAGTGCTCAATAGAATATAGGTCCAAAATCTTCTATCAATGTAAGACTATACAGCACTTTCATGAAAAGAGACTTTAACATCATTCATTATATTATACATTCATTCATTATAACGTACTTCTATAAATGTATCCCTATGCATTAACTATTTAATTATCCCATTACATGTTAGTCTCTGGTAACAAAATGAGAAATTGCCCCACATTCCAAGGAATACTTTATTAGCATGCAAACACTCCTCTGTAAATGTTTCTCTAGATTTTAGCTTGGACTTCTGAACCTTCCAGAAGCAATCAGCAGAGGTATGTGTGATCAAGGACCCATTTACAGAAAGATCAGTTGCCCAGTAAGCATCAGTATAGCAGTTGCCTGTGAGAGACCACACCAACTCAGGGTCACGGGATAGTTGGAGCAGCAGTAAGGTTAGAGAAATTGTTTAGGACTCTCAGTGCTAGGATTTATGAGAGATTCCAGAAAAGGGAAACATTGAGAACTGTTCATTTGGTGGATGGGAGTTATTAATCCCGAGGACTTAACAGATAAACAATTAATTTTGAAAAAGAGAAACAAAGCTGGAGGTTTCACACAATTCCGGACTTCAAGTTATATTAAAAAGGTGTAGTAATCAAAACAATATGGTACCTGTACAAAAATAGACATAGATCAGTGGAACGGAATAGAAAAACCAGAAATAAACCCATGATTATATGGTCAAACAAGTATTTGACAAAGCAGGAAAGAATGTCCAATGGGGAAAAGACAGTCTTTTCAAAAAATGGTGTTGGGAAAACTGGACAGCAACATACACAAAAATGAAACTGGACCACTTTCTTATACCTACACAAAAATAAACTCAAAGTGGATTAAAGACCTAAATGTGACACCTGAAACCACTAAAATCCTTGAAGAGAGCACAAACAGTAATGTCTTTGACACTGACCTTAGCAAAATTTTTCTAGATATGTCTCCTAAAGCAAGGGAAATAAAAGCAAAAATCAACAATTAGGACTACATCAAAATAAAAAGCTTTTTCACAGCAAAGGAAACAATAAACAACACTAAAGCAACCCACTGAATGGGAGAAGATATTTATGAATGGAATCTATCATAAATGGTTAATATGAAAAATATGCAAAGAACTTACACAACTCAAAACCCAAAAATCAAGTAATCCAATTTAAAAATAGGCAGAAGACATGAACAGACACTTTTCCAAAGAAGACATCCAGATGGCCAAGAGACACATAAAAAGATGCTCAACATCACTCATCAGGGAAATGCAATCAAAACTCAGTGAGATACTTCATACCTGTTAGAAGGGCTAAGATCAAAAACACAAGAAACAACAAGTGTTGGTGAGGATATGGAGAAAAAGAAACACTCATGACTATTGGTGTGAATGGAAACTGGTGCATACACTCTGGAAAACAGTTTGGAAGTTCCTCAAAACATTAAATTAAAACTACATTACACTCCAGTAATCACGCTCCTGGGAGTTTATCCAGAAACACACAAAATCATTAATTCAGAGGCATACATGAACCCCTATGTTTACTGAAACATTATTTACAACAGCCAAATTGTGGAAGCAGCCCAAGTGTCCTCTGATAAGTGAATGGATAAAGAAGGTGTGTGTGTGTGGGGTGTGTGTGTGTGTGTGTGTGTGTGTGTGTGAAATGGAATATTACTCAACCATAAAGAATGAAGTCTTGCCATTTACAATGACATGGATGGAGCTATAAAGTATAATCCAAAGTAAATAAGTCAGTCAGAGAAAGACAAATACAATATGATTTCACTCATATGTGGAATTTAAGAAACAAAGCAAATGAGCAAAAGGGAAAAGAAGAGAGAGAAACCAAAGAACAGACTCCTAACTCAGAGAATAAACTGATGGTTACCAGAAGTGCAGTGGGTGGGGCAATGGGCGAAATAGATGATGTACATGTCATGATGAGCACTAAGTGATATATAAAATTATTGAATCACTATATTGTACAAAACCAATTTAATACTGTATTTGACTCTACTGGAATTAAAATTTTAAAAGGAGAGAGAGATAAACTGTTAATTTGACCTGTCTTAGGATCTATACCCTGGTGGGTTCTAGAGATCTGATAAATGTTAACCCCTCAGCCTGTCATATAAGACCCTTTAAACAGACTCCCAACTTTCTCATTGATTCTATCACCCAGTGCTAATCAACTCTGGTAGTCATATTTCTCACAGAAGTGCAGACTAGTGTGTTCAGAAAGAACATGCTCTGTGGAGTTACACTGCATGAGTCTCAATCCCTGTGCTGTCACTCCCTAGCTAAGGGACCTTGGGGAAGTCACTAACCCTCTCTATGCCTCAGTGTCCTCATATATGTAATTAGGAACATGATCATAATCACTGTATCTGTCTCAGGAATAATGTGAGAATTAGATGAGTTTATTAGTTAAGCAACAAGAATAGTCAGCCATTATTATTCTCCTTAATAGTTCTTTCACATCTCACCCTTTTTTAGTTGTATTTGTTCTGTCTAGAATTCTCTCCACCTTGGTCCTTCCCTTCTATTTCCCTTCTTTGACAGCTAAAGACAGTCAGCCTTTAAATTTCAACCAAAGATTCACCTCTCAAACCCTCTTCCATTCTACCAAAGTATTCATTCCTCTTCTGGACCTCCAAAGCATTTATTCATTACTTTTGCCCTCTTTGCATAAAAAAAGAACAGCTATAGTACAGCTGTGATAGAGAAATAAGGGCTCAAAAGAGAGAGAGGTTCAAAGAGCTTCTATCAGCATATTGCAAAAGAGCACACATTATGCTTAAACTGTTAGTTGAAGCAACTAAAGATGGAGAGGATAAAAGTTTTCTGCAATGCGGCAGAAAAGACCTGATTACTTCCTTCTTAAAGACATTTCCAATGCCTTCTTCTCATATGGAGAACAAGAAACAGAAACTTACAGTTCATCTTTGAATCTAGGAAACATCTGTAACCCCAAACCACATTATACTAGGAGGGAAATCAGATAGAGAAATGATAAATGACTTAGCAGAACACAAGGAGGTCACATCTAAGTGTCTGCAGAGGTGATACAGGCCGGAAACAAGCCAATTGATTTGCAGTATCCCTGTGGCTCAGAATGTAGAGACACCAGCACCTGAAAAGCAATGATGAGTAGTATTAATAAGATCACTAAAAAGTCTGTAAAAAAGATCACATCTTCATTCCCAACTCTCTCAGCCTGGTGACCATTCCTCTAGAAAAATTTGAACCAGAAGCTACTAACAAGGAAGGGTGAGGTCAAGCACAAGAGTAAAAAGAGAATTTTAAGCAAAAGTCTGCAAGAGCCTACCAGCTCCCACCCTTTGCCCAGTCTAAATATGAGTATCAAGGCATATACCTGCTAGTAGGGGAAAATTCTTCTCTGGAGAAACTGACCACATACACTAGAGAAATACCTTTAGCTATTAATTTATGGAGTCTAAAAGGAAAGAGGAGGCTGGCCAAGCCCAGGGTTTCTTAATTTAAGCACTATTGACATTTTGGGCCAGATAATGCTTTGTTAGGGGTAGGGGTGGGGGCCGTTGTGCTTGTGCATTTTACGATATTTAGCAGCATCCTTGGCTTCTACCCACTAGACATTAGAAGTATCATTTGCCTAATCAAAAATATCTTGAGAGCTTGCTTCAGCAGCACATGTAAAAAATGTCTTCACACACAGTCAAGTGTCTGTCAGTAGTAGAGTGTGGGGGTGAGAAATCACCTCTGATAGAGAACCACTGACCTACAATGAAGCTCATCAGTTTGCAAGCCCCTCCCTACAGTTTCTCATTTGCTTTCTAGTGTATCAACAGCCCTTTGAGTGAGCATAGCCCCAGACACAAAAGGCAAAAACCAAAGCAAAAAATAAACTGTAATTAATAACCCCAGAGTGATAAGAGATGCTTCTTATTAAAACAAGAACAGTATGTTATGTAATAGGAACAGAAAACAACAAAGAACTCTTAAAAATGAAAATATTATCAAAACAAAAAATAGAAAATATTATCAAAATAATTTTTAAATTTTGATATAAGGGTTAGCTAGCAAAATGGAACAAATGTCACCAAAAATAAAATAAGAAGACAAAGACTGGACATAGACAGAAGGATAGGAGAGTCCCAGTCCAGAATATGGACATCTAATAAGTGTTCCTGGAGGGAAAAAAAAAAAGCTAAAAGTTACCAAATAATTTAAGAAAATTGTTGGAGAGGTTTGGAGAATGCAGACAAAATAGGTGAAGGGGATTAATGGGTATAAATCTCCTTATAAAAAAATAAGTCACGGGCATGTAATGTATAGCATGAGAAATATAGTCAATAATATTGTAATAACTTTGTATGGTAACATGGGCTATTTAGATCTATATGGGGATTATTTCATAATGTATAAAAATATTAAATTGCTGTGGTGTACACCTGAAAATAGTAGGATATTTTATGTCAAGTATACTTTAATAAAGGAAAGAGGAAAAAAATTGTCCAAAACTTAAGGACAAAAATTTCCAGATATTAGTGGCTGAATGCCTAGTAAAATAGATATTAAGAAAATACCCATATCAACTTCAACATATTGAACTGTAGGGAAAAAAGATCCTAAAAGCTTCCATACGGGGGGAAATAGATACATACAAAAGATTAGGTATCACAATGACATCAAACTTTTCCATAGCAAGCTTAGAAGCAAAAAAACAATGGATCAATGTATTCAAAAATCTTTTGAGGAATAATTTATATCCATAAATTTTATACCCTGTCAAATTATCAACTGAGATGTTTATGATAGGTATGGAACAGTAGGATGTAGTCAAAGCTTCTAAGAAAACTAAGAAAATTAAGGAAACTCAATTATTACCTGCAGAAAAAATAGGAAAGAAAAGGTAATCATAGTACTTTCTTTTTGTTGTTAGGCATTGAATATTTCCATAATCAAAGCAGGAAATCAATGAATATAGAATAAGCAGGAAAAAATGAAATAAACTTAAAACCCCTGATAAACAATATCAAGAGGATGGAGAGAGGAGAGGAAAGGGTCCTAAGGGAGAGAAAAAGTCTTGTATTCCTCAGCAGAAAATAAAAGAGGACCTCCATTTCTAACAATATAGTGGTTATAAGCTGAAAACAATCGAAAGTTCTGGATAAAAGTTAAAACATCATCTTCTTCAAAGCATTATTGAGCAGATAAGGAAGAAAAGAATTCTCAGGCCAAGTCTTGAGGAGAGGCTGGAACTGAGAGAGGTTAAGTGAAGGAGCTGACTTTTACTAAATTTGGCAAACTTGTTTTTAAGCTTTTTTGAGGAAAAAGAGACAAAGCCCAGGTCCTAGTCAAGGTGAATGTAATTGATGTTCTTCTACTGGGACCTCAAAAGATTACACACCCTCAGAGTATGGGTGAACTATAGATAAGCCTGCACACTTTTCCTTCCAGTGACTTTGAGATTCATCTGTTTCAAGTTTTGATACATGCAGAATGGGCATGGGTCTCAGATCCCAGCAGAAAACTGCACAATTCAACTGAGTATTTGAAGAGGGTTAATAATTGGTCTACTTATAAAGGTGTAGGCAGGGCTTAGGGAAACCAGCAAAAGATGGGGAAGAACCCTGGTGCTAGCAACTGCAGGGAGCTGTTACCACCTCTAGGTGGGAGAGGTATGGTTGCAGATCTCAGAGAAAGCAACTATTTGAGGAGGGTTGCCAGAGAACACAGCCAGTCTACAGGCACATCGCAAAGAGTGAACCAGGGACTTCACTTTCATTCCTACCTGGTGATTCCTTTCCTGGTACCTCTTGATTCAGTTCTGAGATCTTACTGTGAGCAATTTTTAAGGCAAGCTGTGACCTTCAGTGAAGCAGGGATCTTTATGCACTGCTCTGAGCCCCTTCCCAACACTTTCTTGAGGACAGCAGTAAAGCCCATAGAGAAGGCTTTCGTCAGAGTCTACTATCTCCCAGGACCAGCATCAGATTCAGTACACACTTTAATGTCAAATCTTAAGGTTCCTTTTGGGAAGTTCCTATCTGAGACATGCTTCAAACATGCAGCTCTTTTGTAGAGAAGAGATCACTGACATCTTGAAATTAAAAATTGATCAGCCCTGGTTTTCAGATTTGTCCTTTTACCTAGAATGTCTTTGATTACTTGCCACCAGATAAGTATCTCTTACAAAATAGTCATTAGTTGTAATCATAACTTCCTTTACCTGATGTCTTTGTTCGGGTTGCTATAAACAAGATGCTATAGGCTGGGTGGCTTAAACATCAGAAATTTATTTCTCACAGTTGGAGACTGGGAAGTCCAAGATCAGGGAGAGGACTCTCTTGCTGGTTTGCAGGTGACCGTTGTCCTGCTGTGTCCTCACATGGAGGATAGCAGAGAGGAAGTAAGCTCTCTCATGTCTCTTCTTAAAAGGGCCCCAATTCCATCACCAGGGCTCACTCACATGATCTAATTACTTCTCAAATGCCCTATTTCCAAGTGCCATTACATTGGAGATTAGGGTTTCAGCACTTGAATTTTGGAGGGACACATTCTGTCCTTACTTCCTGACCTCTCTACAACCTGGACAGCTGAGTGGCTTAACTAAATGTAATGTGTACCTGTAACAAATGCTCCACTAACCATCCAACAGGCGAGGCAATTTGAAATTCCACATATGCAAAAATGAAGTTCCATTTTGATCATATACAAATGAATTGCAAATAAATTAAATGCACAGATAGAATAACTTTAGAATGCTGAGATAGGCGAGACATTTTGAATAAGGAAAAAAAACGTGCTTTTCGTTATGTGCCACCTTAATTTTATCCACTAGATATTACTGCTAAGCATCTATGGTTAATGACACTTTGAGGGACTCCAATATGTTTCAGACATGGAAAGAAAAATAATACTGGCTCCAAGATTTTCAGACATCCAATCAAATGCTTACAAAATATAGTATGTTAACTGGTTAACTGTAACTCGACTCAATGTCCATATATAATTATATATATAAATATAATGCAATTTATATCATGACAACAAAAATAATTTATACTTCATAAAGCTGGAAAACTATAAAAAATTAGTTTTGCTGGGGCGCCTGGGTGGCTCAGTGGGTTAAAACCTCTGCCTTCAGCTTGGGTCATGATCCCAGCATCCTGGGATAGAGCCCCGCATCGGGCTCTCTGCTCAGCAGAGAGCCTGCTTTCCCTCTCTCTGCCTGCCTCTCTGCCTACTTGTGATCTCTGTCTGTTAAAAAAAAAAAAAAAATGCTTAAAAAAATTAGTTTTGCTTTTGAAAGCTTATAAGAGAGTGTACTTTCTGTGGGAGGTGGGAACAGTTTAAGTAGGCTGATAGGATGCAGGGAAGAAGATGGGTCTTGGTTTGGTCCCAGGCAACTCCATTTACTCCCAGATGCCATTGTTGTCTGTTGCCCAAACTCAGCTCCATTGGGCCATCATCCATGTTCCCCTCAGAAGACATTACACGTGAGTGGTATTAATATGAGAAATACAGAACATTATCTTAAAATGTGAAGATATTTTCCATCTCTGGACTTACATTCCTCTTCCTAGAATTGCACTGACCTCAAAGTAAACCTTCTAGAAATTGAACAATACTGTGCAGTTTTATGCATAATGCATGCTCAGTGAAAGACAGTAAAGCCCAAATAAAATAAGCTTCATTTTCTCTATTCTGATGCTATTTCCCCCTAATAAGCTTTTAGGGAAGCAGTATCTGATTTTGTAAAATTCCTTTGCCAATTATCTTAATGATTCTACATACCAGCAATTTATCAAGATCTGTAACTGACAGTACCAATTATTCATAATTGTAACTTTTTATAACCACATTTACATTTACGTCACCTCTATTTTGCAGTGAGAAAAAAAAGAGGAAAAATTAAAAAGAACTAGTTTCTCTTTTGCTTCTCCCCCTGTAAGTACAAGAAAGCAGATAAAAGATATTTTTAAATCCTGCAAGAACTAGTTGTAGATTTTTTACACTTAGTTAGACTTTATATATCTAAGCAGTTATTTGAGTGTTTCGGGCATAGTATATCAAAATGAAAATCCTTAATTCCATGCTTCTATTATAGCATTTCTCACATTGAATTGCAATTACTTTTTCTGCAATCATTTCTGATTGTAAGTTCTGTAAAAAATTCTTATCTATCTCTATGTCCCTAGAAATAGCATGTTCTTAGCTCCTGGAAGATGCTTAATATGTTTTTGACTAATTAATTGTACAATTGCATTAAGTTTATATAGAAATGATTAAAATATATTGTAATTTATCCTCAAATAAAAAACTTCCATTTATAATGCATTTCAAGGCTACTGGAATCCATCTCCTGGAATTCTCTTCTCTGTATACTATACCAGTTTTCTATTTCTATTGCATTATCTCCATCGGTATACTGACACATTCTAGTTTTCTCTTTTCTTGAAAAAATTATCTTGCTCTCTCTTCAGCCATTTTCTCTCTTCAGCCATCACCCAAAATTTCTGCCCTCCTTTACAGAGAATCCCTCTGTTTTCTGTATTACTGTCTCCAACCCTACTAGAGGAGTCAATGTCTTGACTGGTTAATCAAGTCCTAGAAGCAGCAAAAGTGGAATATTAGGGACAAGGAGTTCTGGGAAAGATACATGTGGATGGATTTCTGGTAGTAGGCAAAGAGAGAGCTTTATGTTTTGCCATCAGAAAACACCCACTGCAGAAGAAACCCCCACCAACCAGGTAAACTGAGTAACTCTTCTCAGCTGGCCAAGAACTTCCACAATGCGCCCACATGCAGAGTAGCATGGCAGCAAGGTTAGAAGTTATACACGGGGACAACATCACAGGTTCTCTCTAACCATAGCTTCTGCTGCTGAATACAGAACTGGGAAGCCGCAGAGACCAACGCTGTGTTCTCAGTACAATACCCGCTGGGAAGGCTAGTTAGCCTCCTGGATAAACTGATTCTTTTGGATCCTTTCAATTCAAGAGGGGCAGTAATTAGTCTTTGACACTTTGAATGAGGATGTGAATTCCCTGCCTATCGTACTTTTTTCTCTTTGTTAATTTTTTAATTTGACTATAATTTACACGCAATATGACATTAGTTTCAGATATACAAAGTAGTGATTTGCAAGTTTATACATCATGCTCTAATCACCACAATGGTAGCTACCATCTGTCCTGATACATCACTATTAAAATATCATTGACTGTATTGCTTATTTTGTGACTTTTATTCCCATAACTTATTCATTCCATAACTGGAAGCCTTTAACTCCCATTTCGCATCACTCGTTTTGCCTATTCTCTGACCCACTTCCCTCTGGAAAACATCAGTTTGTTCTCTATATTTATTGGTCTCATTCTGCTTTTTGTTTGTCCACAATATGTTGTCTGCAAAGGATGACAGTTTAACTTTTTCTTTACCAGTATGGATGTCTCTTTTTTCTTTTTCTTTTTCTGATTACTGTGACTGGGATTCTAGTACAATGTTGAATAAAAGTGGTGAGAATGGAATCCTTGTCTTGTTCCTGACCTTAGGGGGAAAACTATCAGTTTTTCACCATTGAGTATGGTGTTCGCTATGGGTTTTTTATATGTCTCCTCTAACCACACTTTGCTGAGAGTTTTTATCATGAATGGATGTTGAATCTGGTTAAATGCTTTTTCTGCATCTATTGAGGTGATCATATGATTTGTATCTTCATTTTGTTGATGTGGTGTATTATATCAATTGATTTGCAAATGTTGAACCTTTCTTTCATCCCAGGAGTAAATCCCACTCGATCATGGTGAATGATCTTTTTAATGTATTGTTGTATGCAGTTTGCTAATATTTTATTGAGGATTTTTGCATCTAAGTTTATCAGGGATACTGGCTTGGAGTTTTCTTTTTTTGTGGTGTCTTCGTCTGATTTTGGTATCAGGGTAATCCTGGCTTCATAGAAAGTATTTGGAAGCTTTCCTTCCTTTTCTGTTTTTTGGAATAGTTTGAAGAGAATAGATATTAACACTTCTTTAAATGTCCAGTAGAATTTACCTGTGAATTCATCTGTTCCTGGACTTTTATCTTTGGGTATTTTGGGATTACCGATTCAATTTCATTACTTATAATAGGTCTATTCAGATTTCCTATTTCTTCCTGGTTCAATTTTAGAAGAGTGTGTGTTTCTAGGAATTTATCCATTTCTTCTAGGTTCTCTAGTTTGTTGGCATATAATTGTTCATAGTGGTCTCTTATAATCCTCTCTATCTTTGTGGTGTCAGTTGTTACTTCTCATCTCTCATTTCTGATTTTACTTATTTGGGTCGTTTCTCCTTTTTTCTTGATGAGTCTCTGCCACCAGTACTTTTGACAGTATCACTCTCTAAGGGCTTTATAGAAGGTGCTTTACCAACATGAGATTCTGTGAAACACTGCCACAGACCAAAGAAACCATTTCATAGCAAAGGGGTGTATGATGATGGGCATATGGCCAAGGGACACGCTAGTTCTCTGTATACCACATTTCCCAGAGTGTAAGCCTGTTAGATCTTTGGAATGGTTCAGTTAAGGTGCCAGCTTGGAGACATCATCCCACAGGGTTGTTGCAGAGTCCTTCCAGATGTGATATGCACATTCAACAAATGCATGCTATACGGTGCCTGCTCCTCACAAGTGTACTACACAGGTCTAGAAACCAGCAATGGACTCCTTTCACCATCTCTTTCATAGGCCCATGTGCAGAATTTGTTTCCTAACCCTGCAACTCTAAATTAGATGTCCTGGCTCCCAAAGAGAAGAGAATGCATTCACCAGACACACAGTAATATTTTACTGTACCCAGAACAACTCATGCCTGGGCACTTAGGACTTCTCATGTTCTTGAGTCAACAGGCAGAGAAAGGAGTTATTCTATGGCTGCAATAACTGGGATTACAAGGTTGCTGCTACTCTGATGGTCAGGAAAGAGCTTGCAACTTGAAGAACTCTTTGGAAATCCCTTAGTGTTTCCATTCCCAGTGAATAAAAATAAACAAATACAGTAACCATGGGCTGATGGACTAAAACAATCAAAGCCACAGTACCCCCAGAGATGAAGGTGTAGGTGATTTCACCAGGTAGAGAATCCAGAGAGGCTGAAATAATGGCCAAAGGTAAGAAAATATTAAATGGATTGTAGAGGAGAAAGATGAAAAATGTAACTTATGGTCTTGGGAACAGGTGTAGTAGCAGGACCAATGGCTTGTTTCATCAACCCTCCCCATTGTAAGTCTATTTTTTTTTTTAAAGAGATGATGTGCAAACCCACCTTGAAGTGTTGATTGTCAGTAGAGCATATCTCAGTGGTGCAAGGTTAGACTGCAGTAGGCATTTAGGGTACCTTGCACACATGCTCTCTGTTCATCTGATATAAATGTAGCTAAGATAGGGCACTTGTACTCGGTATTACCTCAACTTCTACCCCAGTTTTTCTATGATTTCTACTTAATGAGATACCAATTTTATTAAAATAACAAATTTTGTTTGTTTTTGAATGATTCAACTGCCAGTGAAGGTGTTGTGAGATCAGATCAATGTTCAGGAGCTCAGTTAAAAGATGATGTCCCTGGTTCAAGTAACAACAGTAACAAAAAATTAAATTAGACACTATCCACACTAAAGTTTTTGTGCTTCAAAGGACACCATCAATAAAGTGAAAATGGAAGAAAATTTTTTCAAATCATGTATCTGATAAGAGACTTATATCTGGAATATATTAAGAACTCTTACAATTCAATAATAAAAGGCAAATAACTCAATTTAAAAATAAGCAAAGGATTTAAATAGACATAGCCCCAAAGAAGATATACATGTGGTCAACAAAGCACAGGAAAAGATGCTCAGTGTCATTAGTCATAAGGGTAATGCAAATCAAAACCACAATGAGCTCCCAGTTAACACCCTATAATCAGAAGAATGACTATAATAAGAAAAAAGAGAGAGATAATAATCCCTTGTACACTGCTTGTGGAAATGTAAAGAGCATAGCCACTTTGGAAAACAGTCTGCAAGTTCTCCAAAACACAAAACATAAACCTAGCAATCCCACTTACAGGTATATACTGAAGACAAATGAAAACATATGCTCTTCCAAAACTAGCACACAAATGTTCGTAGCCGCATTACCCATCATAGACAAAAAATGAGTGACTCAAATGTCCATTAATTAATAAATAGATTTTTTTAAATCTGGCATATCTATACAATGGAATATTACTCAGCAATAAAAAGAAGTAAAATACTAATACTTGGTAAAAGATGAATGAATTCAGAAAACAGTGCTCAGGGAAAAGTGCCGGTCACAAAGGACCACATAATGGATGATTCCAAGTGTGTGAAATGTCCAGTATAGGCAAATGCATAGAGACAGAAAATAGACTAGTAGTTGCCTAGGATGGGAGGAAAATAAGGAATTATTACTAGTAGGTATAGGTTTTTTGCGGGGGGGGAATCAAAATGTTCTAAAATTGATTGTAATGATAGTTGCACAACTCTGTGAATACACTAAAAGTAGTTGGATTGTATACTTTAAATAGGTGAATGATACTGTATGTGAATTATATCTCAATAAAATTGTTACTAAAAGTAATAGGATAAAATAAGGATTAGGGAAATTAGAAACTCTCTGTTCTATGTTCCCAATTTTTCTATAAATTAAAACTATTCTAAAATAAAATATTTGTTTAAAAAATAATTGTATCAGCAATCCAAAATGTTGCTTAAAATGATGAAAGCCCAGTTTGGAGTGATCTGTGATAAACTGACAGAGGATTATTGGTTTCAATATATCAGTCAGAATTCAATCATAGAGACAGTACCACTAGAATATATTGCTATATATAAGAGAATTGGGTATAGCAGTGTGACATCATGTAATTGTGAAGCTTAATACATCTCTATAAGGCTGTTGTTTCTGCTTTTAATACTGAAGCTTGAAGTCTACAGGGCAGGCAAATGGGAAGGGAAAGTTGATATAAGTTTGGGGAAAGCAATTACAAGCTACTAGAGTTTACAAACATGATCTGGAGCCACTGCAAATGTACTGAAATTTGTGTCAGTTGTTGCTTCTGACCATTAGAATATGGGTGTCCTGTAGAAGCCAATGAGAAGCTGAGGAAGCACACATGCCTTGCACATAATCAATATCCAATAAATATTTGTTGAATAAATCAATGGATTTCATGTCTGTGAAAATATTTTTTGTAAACTCTAAAATATTATATAAGTGTTATTTCTATTACCATTATTAATACTCTGATTAAGATTTATTGAATAAAATTTATTAATTTATTTATTAAAAATAATTTAAAATTATTCATTAAAATGTATTTTCATGATGTTTATAATAAATAATTCCAATTTCATTTTCTCAGTAGCTTTTGAAACAGTTTACTCCCCTCTTTCTTCCTTCCAAAATCTTATTTTTCCTGGTATTCAGAGAATTGATGAGATTCTGGCATACCCCCTTCAGTTGTCTCAGCATCATTTGTTGAAAAGGCTGTTACTCCCCATTGAATTATCTTGGCACCCTTATTGAAAATTAATTAACAATAAATGTCGGGGTTTATTTCTGGACTCTCAGTCTATTCCATTGAAATCCTATGCCTCATGTTTCTTAAATTGTTTTGATGATGGAAGCAAAATTTATAACAGCATCTGATGTGGGGCTCAATGTATTGCAACACATAAGACAATTATATTTAAAAAGTGGAGAAGGTAAAGAAGTCTTAAATAGAAGTAAGTTTTCTATACTTTGCTTGAAGTGGGAAAACATAGATACCAGTAGATTATGATAAATTACATGTGTATATTGTGATACATAGAGCAATAACTAATCACTATGTAAAGTAATAAACTGAAAAAGACAATAATAAATCAAGAAGAAATCCTAAAAACACTCAAGTAACACATAGGAGGGTAAAAATAGAAACAGTGGAATGAGAAACAGGAAATAAATAGAAAACAAGTAATAAAATGGTAAACTTAAACCCTAACATAGCAATAATTCCTTCAAATGTAAATCATCCAATCATACCACTAAAGAGACAGGGATTGACAAAATGGATTTAAAACATGATCCAACAATATGCTATCTATAAGAAAGACATCTCAAATACAACTGTGTTAGTAGGTTAAAGATAAAAAGATGGAAAAAGATATATCATGCGAGCACTAATTTTTAAAAAACATCAGAAATGTCTATATTACAGATAAAGTAGACATCAGAGAAAAGAAAATTACTGAGACAGAGAGACATGTTACAATGATGAGAAGGTCAGTCTACTGGGAAAACAAAATGATTATAAATGTAATGTCTAATTCATATGTGGAATTTAAGAAACAGAATAGACAAACATATTAAAAAAGAGAAAGAGAGAGAGGGAGAGACAAACCAAGAAACAGACTATTGACTATAGAGAACAAACTGGTGGAGAGGACGTGGGTGGGGAGATGGGTTAAATGGATAATGGGTTAAGGAGGGCACTAGTAGTGATGAGCGTGGGGTGTTGTATGTTAGTGATGAATCACTAAATTCTACACCTGAAATTAATATTATAGTATGTTAACCAACTAGAATTTAAATAAAAACTTGAAGGAAAAAAAAAATAAATGTAATGGCTTCAAACAATAGAGCACCAAAGACACAAAACAAAGCTATCCCAGTTGCCCTGTCTGCACCCCAGGAAGAGGATTTGCTGGTAGGCTAGAACAACTTATGCAGATACAGTAGGTTTGAGACATAGGCTTACATGCCTTGTCACTGCTGTTCTACAATACCCAGAGAATAAGAAAAATACCATACTCAAAAGAAAACTCAAAGGACAGCGCCGAAGTCACAGATCTAGTGTAGTGACCCCAAAAAGGAAGGCCTTCGAGGAGAATGAAGTCAAGGACTCAGAGAACTGAGAATATAGAGCACAGAGTTATAGGTTGAACACTTAAGCAGCAGCATGAATACCAAGGCAGAACGGGGGATTTCTTGCTACAGTTGGACAAGTGGTAGGTCCAGATAGCATGTTCCATGAAATCCATAAATCCTTTTACTATTTTATTTTTTTTAATTTGTTGTTTTAATTCCAATTGACTAACATACAGTATAATATTGGATTCAGGTGTACAATATAATTCTTTTTTTCCCTCAGTTCTAGGATTAGGGTTCAGTTTAGGGCCAGAATAATGGTTAAGTACTAGGGTTAGGGACAGTGTGAGGGTATGTGCCTAATACCCTATAGTTTAGAGATCTCTCCAGAGGGATAACTTTAGGGTTATGGTTAGGGATAGAGTTAGGGTTTAGGGTTAGGAATTAGTGGTTAGTGGTTAGGGGTTAATGTTAGTGTTAGAATTATGGTTAAGATTAGGGAGAGGATATATGTCTAGTATCCTATGGTTCCCTGAATCCTTTTAAAAGGCCTAGGACACTATTAGAATTTACAGGTGAGTGCATTATGACCCAATCTTTTTTCTCTAATAAAGAATATCACTAACATTGACTGAACACTTACTATTTTTCAGGAAATAGTAACACATGTGCATCCTATCATTATATTCATAATAGCTCTATTATAGTAGTTTTCTAATTGCTGCTGTAATAAGTTACCATTTATTGCTTAAAGAAACAGACTTTTGTTATCCTACTCTTTTGTAGGTCAGAAGTCTGACATTGGTTTCACTGGGGTAAAATTAAGGTAATGGTAGGGTTGTGTTCCCTCTCATACACTGTTGGTAGGATCTGTTTCCCTGATATTCTCCTTCTAGAGACTGCCTGCATTCTTTGGCTTGTGGACTCCTTCATCCATCTTCAAAGCTAGCAAAGAAAACCCAAGTCCCTCTCACACGGTACTGCTCTGACCTCTTCTGCCTCATCTTTTCACTTTAAAGGATCCTTGTAGATTACATTAGGTACACCCAGATAATCCAGAATAATCTTCCTCTTTTTAAGGTCAGTTTATTAGCAATCTTAATTCTGTCTGCAACCTTAATCCCCCTTTGCCATTAAGGTTAGATATTTATAGGTTCTAATCACTAGAATGTGGACATCTTCAGTGGAATGAAGTGGGCGCTATAATCCATAACTTAACATCAAAACAGTGGGTCTTAAACCATAAGAGACTTAATCTCACAAACAAACTGAGGGTTGCTGGGGGAAGGGGGTAGGGAGGGGGTAGTGGGATTATGGACATTGGGGAAGGTATGTGTTATGGTGAGTGCTGTGAAGTGTGTAAACCTGGCGAGTCACAGACCTGTACCCCTGGGGCTAATAATACATTATATGTTAATTTTAAAAATTTTTTAAAAATTTTAAAAGGCTTACGAACAGCTAAAAAGAAAAAATCAGTGAGTCTTAACTAGGGGTGATTTACTCTAGTAAAAAGAGCAATGCCTGAGACATTTTTGATTGTCATGACTAGGGGGAACTGCTACTGGCATCTAGTGGGTAGAGATGCCAAACATTCTACAGGTTATTTCCCCACAACAAAGAATTACCAAAATATCAATAGTGCCACTGTTGAGAAACCAAGGTCTAAGGAAATGGAGGCTTGGAGAAGTTAAGCATCTTGGCTACCATCATAACAATACGTTTCAGAACCATACTCTGAGCCCAGGTCCACCTGCCTTTGGGTCCTGAACACTTTTCAGCTTTGCCATACTGCAGCACTATGCCATGAATTGCTGGTGACAGCCAAAGGTAAATGTCTTCCTCCATGGGTATATTCACACACAATAAAATGAAGACTTTTTTAGTATCATTATTCTAAACATACATATGTCCAGCTCTAAGGGTCTTGGAGATTTGAACAAAGCAGTCTTGTTCAAGAGTTAAAATAGATGTAGTTGTTTTGTGGAAGGTTTCCTTGAATATAATCACTGAGGCTTTAAGTATAATAAGCATGCTACCAGTAGTAAAGGAATGGGGCCTGAGAGGTGAGATGTCATGTCAATCTTTTGCTTCTTTACCCATATCCCTAGTTTCTGTTGCCCCACTTACAAGTATGTCAGTTACTGATAGTATTCAGAAATATGTGTTGTCTATGAGGACAGATAAATTCCAGTCTGTGTATTCTGAGTTCACTCTAAGCACGAGCCTTGGAAAGTCTTATTCTGGCATATTCATATAGATGATGAGAGATGGTGAACCAGGTAGGAAAGCAACACATGATATTTATCATACACATGAAAAAAAGACTTTAGCATAATATATTATGCTTTAGCAGATACAGCAGAAAGTAGATTGCCAGTCACAGATTTTTTTTAATTTTTTTTTATAAACATATAATGTATTTTTGTCCCCAGGGGTACAGGTCTGTGATTTGCCAGGTTTACACACTTCACAGCACTCACCATAGCACATACCCTCCCCAATGTCCACAACCCCACCCCACCCCCCAAACCCCCTCCCCCCAGCAACCCTCAGTTTGTTTTGTGAGATTAAGAGTCACTTATGGTTTGTCTCCCTCCCAATCCCATCTTGTTTCATTCATTCTTCTTCCCCCTTAACTCCCCATGTTGCATCTCCACTTCCTCATATCAGGGAGATCATATGATAGTTGTCTTTCTCTGATTGCCAGTCACAGATTTTTAATGATAATGTAGTTTACTGTTTTCAACAATCACATCATTAACACACCAGTGCATCTGAACATTACCATTGCATAAACCATTACATCATTTAATACACACCGAAAATAATTATAGCAACACTATTATTTTCTATAGCCACATGTTCCCCGAAGCACCAAGAATTATTTGAACATAATTATGATCTCAACTGTACAAATATCAGCATGAATTTAAAAGAGTTTAATTAGAGAACACCTTTAGCTTCCATTGGGTAAACAGTTACATTCTGACATCAATAACAGCAATTCATGTAATTACATATTTGTGTGCAGGGTTGACTTGTTCTAAATTATTTAACAGTCTAAATCAATTTTAATGCCTTGTAGAGTTTCACAGTCAGTCTATCATAGTGCCACCAAATAAAGAAAACAATGTCAGCTGAGTGGGACATGACATATACATGAAGAAAGTTAAACATCTTTTAGAAGTGGCCATTGATAGGGGTACCTGTGTGGCTTGGTCAGTTGAGCTTCTGACTCTTGATTTAGACTCAGATCGTGATCTGAGTCATGAGTTCAAGCCCTGCATTGGGCTCGGTGTTGGCTATGGAGCCTGCTTAAGATTCTTTCTCTCTCCCTCCTCCCCACTCCTGTGCCCCTCCCCTGCTTGCTCTCTTTAAAAAAAAAAAAAAAAAGTGGTCATTGATGATCTAAGGCCCCATAAAAATCAATCACCATGCTGCCCCACCCTGAGTTTTACTGATTAGAAAATTAATCCCTTCTCCAAGAAGTCTAAGAAGCTAGTAGCTCTCTCAGTATCTCGTCCAGTTCTGAAAACAGCACTAAGACCAGCTCTCAGGTCTCCAAACTCTGAGCTCTGTGAGATGAGAGAGATCACTTCCTCATTCCTACTCCACTCTTAGGGTCTTACATAGTGTCAGGAAGAATAAGTTGTCTGCTGAATTGGTTTTTCAGCTAATACTCTATTTACTTACCAAATGTCTTGTTTTATATTCAGAACTGAGATTCAATTGAATTCCCATGCTATCTGCCCCTCCCCCACAATCACTGGACCAGTACATGATCCTGGAAGTAAAGGGAGCCCTCCTAGTCCCTACTGCAGAGTCACAGTGTCGATTCTGATTACTGGAAGTCCTTGCCATAGCTGCTGTTAAAGGCTGTGAACATCACCCTGGCTTATATCTAACAAACTTCAAACTGGATTTTGAATAAATTACCTAACCTCCCACTATCACCTAAAACTGAGAGGGAAATTAATGACTATTCATGGAATTGTGAAGATTATATGAAATCATTTGCATAAGGTTCCCAGCATAGTGCCTGGCATATGATAAGCTCTTACTAGAAGTTAGCTATTATTATTATTTTGCTAGAATGTAAGTTCCCAAGGGCAGAGACTGAGTCTGTTTGTTATACAGAATAGAATAGAAATCACTTTAAAAGGGCCAAGGAGGAGAGAATCAGGCTTTGAAGAGTTAAATTTGGACACTAGTAATTAAAATTTATCTTAATGTCTTGGCAACCATGGCAAAAGTTGGAAGCATCTTGCGTAACATGGTCTATGTTTTCTGACAGAAAAAAAAGCAAACACATTTGTCTGCAAACACATACTTTCTCCTGGGAACAAGTAGTACCAGAAAAATTGCCAAAATTCTTCTGGTTTAAGTGTGAATCTCTTAGGGTTGACTCATCATCTTATGGGCAAGAGGTCAGGTGAGGAATTTAGATCCTTTCTGTCTAGTTAGCATTCCTGTCACAGTCGAATGAAAATCTGGCTGTCTTTGCCTTGTTGACTTTTGCCCTTCTTTAACTAAAACCACAAGGTGGGCTAAAGTTAGGATCCGCTATTAAAATAGAAGAAAATACATTACAATAATTTAACACTTACAAATTCATTATCATCAACATCATTGAAACATCATTGAAATACAAGATAAATTTCAAGCATCAGAGTATTAATAACGATGATAGCAATAACATAAAACTTTACAAAACTATTTTCACAGATATTATTGAAATCCATTGATTTATTCAACAAATATTTATTAGATATTGATTATGTGCAAGGTATGTGTGCTAGGAGACAGTAGTATAAAATATGATACGGTTCTTGCCTTCTTGGAATTCAGTTTAGTGGAGCAAGGTAAGAAGAAATAATTAACCAGATAATTAATAAATTACACTATGATAAGTGCCTTGATGGAGAAGCACGGGGAATTTTGAGTGGGGCAACAGGGGAGTTTGACATAGACTAGGGGGTTAGGGAAAGTTTCTCTGAGGAGGTGAAATTAAAGGTGAGACCTGAAGAAGGAATGAATAAACATTAGCCAAGCAAAGAGGAGAGTGTGCATTAGAAGTCAAGGAAACAGCCTGTGCAAAGGGCCTGAGTTGGGAACGGGCACAGCCTATTCTAGGAGGTGATAAGAGAATGCCACGGTGGCTGGGCACCCAGAACCAAGAGCCAAGTCACGTAAGAGGAGAGAGAATAGGCAGGGAGGCCAAGGGTCACATCATGCTGAGCCTTGGACACTTTTCTGAAGATTTAATCATAAGACCTCAGTATTGGGCAAAGATTTAATCATAAGACCTCAGTATTGGGCAAAGCCCACCATAATGACAGCTGGGTTCCACAGGGTTTCATTTAGT
The DNA here is from genome assembly GCF_020171115.1 of Neogale vison. Taxonomy (NCBI): domain Eukaryota; kingdom Metazoa; phylum Chordata; class Mammalia; order Carnivora; family Mustelidae; genus Neogale; species Neogale vison. The sequence goes on from NC_058094.1 coordinate 69,526,439, forward strand.
CATGTTAGGGAAGGTGGAATGCCCCAAACTTCAATCCAGCTGACTCCAAACTACTACAGCCAACAGGTGTAAAAGAGTTACCTTGGCTTTCTAAGCATCTTAACCAACTTTAGAGACTAGACTGTCAGAGTATTAGCAGTTAACAGTTAAGCCTTTTCACCTTCACTCTGATTCTGACTCACTGCACACAAACCTTGAAGTCCTCTAAGCTTCAGTTTTCTAATTTACAGAATGGAGATGATGTTTGCCTAACCTGGTTCTTATGAGAACTAACAAAGAAAACACTTTGCTACGATAAAATAGATCTCAATGTCGATAGTTATACAATTCTAAATCGTGCTTTCTGGGACACCTGGGTGGCTCAGTCTCTTAAGCATCTGCCTTACGCTCAAGTCGTGATCCCAGAGTCCTGGGATCGTGTCCAGCATAGGGCTCTTTGCTCAGCAGCAAGCCTGCTTCCCCCTCTGCCTGCCACTTCCCCCTGCTTGTGCTTGCATGCCCTCCCCCCCCCACACAAATAAATAATATCTTTAAAAAAATAAATCATGCTTTCCTTAGTGAAATCCTTAAGTAACATTTTATTCTTGAAGGTTTTAGGATGCCTCCTCTCATATGCTCAAAAGGCAGCTTGGTGTAATAGAAAAAGCTTTGAAATTGGAAACACTTGAAGTCAAATGCTGGTCCTGGCACTTCCTAGCTGGGTGGCAATGGTACCTCCTTCTCTGGCAGCTCACTTCCTTGCTTCCTCCTGTCCCGGGACAGTGGTGGGTCTCCCCAAGATCAATTCTCAGCCATCTCCTCCTTTTCCCCAGCCCTCCCTCAGAAATCTTGTCCACCTTTATGGTAGCTGTGATGCTGTGAAAATCCAAGATGTAGCTAAGACCTGTCCTCAGCTCCAGTCCCCTAGCTTCAATTGCCTGCTGACATTTCATTTCAGATGTCTGGCAATCAGAGATATCCATAATTGAAACCATTAATCTAATCCCGAAGTGCTTCCACCTCCAGACTTCCTGTCTATGTTATGGTATCGGCAATCTCCCCATACCTTGTCCGAAGCTGTGCTCCCACAGCTGATCAGCCACAAACTGTGATTGATTCTTTCACTTCAAGACCTGTAAAATCTCTGCCACCTTCTGCACTCCCTCCTCTCACATTCCAGTCTAGGCCCTTTACTAGGACTGTTGCAATAGTCTTCTGCATGGACTTAGCTCCAGTGTCTGTCTCCCATGAGCTTTTCTTGTGTACCATTTTACTTTATTTTTGTTGATCTTCTATTTAGAAACCTTTCATTCCTCCCTTTTTCCTTGAAAATACTCTTTAAACTGGCATGCTGAGGTTTTGACAATCTGGTCCCAACTTATTTTTTTCCAGACTTATTTTCTAGGTCTCCCTTTAAGTTATAACTTACTTTAGTAAAATACATAACCTCTCAGGTAACTGACTCAAAATCTTGTCCCAGGTCCAAGAAGTGAGAGTTCTTTTGTTTTAATTAATTGATTCATTACTTTTTAATTTGACAGAGAGAGAGCAGGACAGAGAGAGCACTAGAAGGGGAAGTGGCAGGCAGAGGCAGGGGGAGAAGCAGGCTCCCCCTTAAGCAGGGAGCCTGATGCAGGACCTGATCCCAGAACCCGGGAATCATGACTCTAGCCACCCAGTTGCCCCCAAGAAGTGAGAGTTTTAAGAGAAGAAAGTATTATAAGCTTATTTCTAATCAAAGGCCCAACTCTGGTCCAGTTGTCCATCATCTGGGGGTCATGGTCATGTTCAGGTTTGCCTTCTCTGGTTATGAATAGGGAAATTTTCTACAGAGAAAGAAGAAGCAAGGAAAAAATTATGTCTAGTAGTAAGAAAATGCTAAGTCAGCACCAGCACCAAGAAAGGGGTGGTAGAGAGGCTTTAACATCCTTCCCCTGACACACCCTAATTAACCTCCATATTTCTTTAATGCACGTGGACACAATAGTTACTTGACGTTTCCTTCGTCTTATGCAAATATAGTTTCTGATCTCCTCCCCCTTCTAGACAGGCTGCAGTTCATGAACCCTCTGCCTTCTGAGATATCCCTGAGCAGCTGCTGAAGGTCTCTATAGAGATGGTACATTTGTTGGGTATTTGCCATAACTAAAATGATGGCTGATTTGTTTATTTGCATATCTGCTTTTGAGGCTACCAAATGTAGTGATTATACTAAAAATACTGAAAATGGAAATCTGATATCCCATACATAAGGGATTAATCCAATATTTTGTTTTCTTGAATCTCTTATTAATAGGATGAATAATAAACTCTACGGTGTATATAAAGCCAGAAAGACAATGGTTATGACAACTGTTTACTCACTTTTTATCCTCTTTACCAAGATATTTTGGATTCTGTATTGTGCTAACTAAAAGCTGACGTTCATGTCACAGAATAAATAGTCAACTTTGGCATAAATATGAAGAACAATTTTAAGAGATTGGGAGATATGTAGTAGATTGAATAAGCAGTTTAAGAACTTGTTATTGAAATGAATTTATCAACAGAAATAAGAAAAGTGTGTGGAAATGTTTTCACATTGGTTGAGAAAGAAATTCTGTAATCTAAAGAGACTATGGAGAAAAAGTAAGTTAGACATCTTTATTTTTAGTATTGAGATATACTACATATATGATAAAATTCACCCATTTAAAGTTTACAGTTCAGGGCACCTGGGTGGCTCAGTCAGGTAAGCATCTGACTCTTGATCTCAGCTCAAGTCTTGATCTCAGGATCAGGAGTTCACACCCAGCCAGGAGCCTACTTTAAATAGTCAATAAATCGTACAATTAAAACAAATAGTAAAATTAGTAAATAAATAAAATAAACTTTACAGTTCAGTGAGTTTTAGTAATTTCAGAGTTGGGCACCCAGCCAGAATCTAATTATAGAATATTTTCAGGCTAACAGTAGTCTGATAACCTAGCCCCTGGAAACCATTAAACCACTTTCAGTCTCTAATGATTTGCCTATTCTGGACATTTCATAAACACAGAATCACATGCTAAGTGGTCTTTTGTGACTTGTTTCTTTCATTTAGCATAATGCTTTAACGTTTCACCCATGTTGTCTCATCTATCAGTACTGAATTCCTTTTTAAGGCTGAATAATACTCCATTGTATGATATACCACATTCTGTTTATTCATCAGTTGATGGATATTTGGGTTGTTTCCACTTCCTGGCAATAATTAGTAATGCTGGGGCGCCTGGGTGGCTCAGTGGGTTAAGCCACTGCCTTCGGCTCAGGTCATGATCTCAGGGTCCTGGGATGGAGTCCCACATCGGGCTCTCTGCTCAGCAGGGAGCCTGCTTCCTCCTCTCTCTCTGCCTGCCTCTCTGCCTACTTGTGATCTCTCTCTCTCAAATAAATAAATAAAATCTTTAAAAATAATAGTAATAATAATAATTAGTAATGCTGGGGTTGTTTCTACTTCCTGGCAATAATTAATAATGCTGGGGCACCTGGGAGGCTCAGTGGGTTAAAGCCTCTGCCTTAGGCTTGGGTCATGATCCCAGGGTCCTGGCATGGAGCCCTGAGTGGAGCCTGCTTCCTCCTCTCTCTCTCTGCCTGCCTCTCTGCCTACTTGTGATCTCCGTCTGTCAAATAAATAAATAAAATCTTAAAAAATAATAATAATTAATAATGTTGTCAAGAATATTTGTTTTGGTGTGGAGAAAGTTTTTATTTCTCGCAAATATACCTAGATCTAGAGTTGCTGGGCCACCTAGTAACTCTACGTTTAGTATTTTGAGGAACTACCAAACTGTTTCCCAAGGGATTACACCATTTGGCATTCCCATCATCAATGTGCTAGGGTTCTAATTTCTCCACACCTTTAGCAGCACTTGTTATTGTTTATATTTTTAAATTTCAACCTTCCTAGTGGATGTAAAATAATATCTCATTCTGGTTTTGAATTATTCTTATTTTTGAAGATAGGACACTGAAGCGTTTGAGACCCATGTTCTGTGCTGCGGCTCTGTGTTGTTTGCACTGGCAAAATATGATCTAAAAACTATGTTGTCTTAGAGAAAGATGTGGGAGAAGACCTAATGAATGGATACTCTTGGTTACTAGAAGGTAGGAGTTTGGAAAGGAGGCAGGGAGAGACTGTTAGCATTTTTCTTTACGTTCATTCATTGTTAAAATGAGCATTGTATGTATCCATACTGATTTAACAATTAGAACAAAGATACCGAAAAACAAAATGAAAAAAATCCATGTCTTCTGATTTCCAGTTCTTTGGTTAATTCTTTAGAGGTTTACATTAAAATCTTTTTGTGCATTAAGATCACGTATATACATATATAGGTTTGCATGATATTGATATTACATAATACATATATAATGTTATACATATATAAAAGCTTCCTTAAAATATTAGCAAGGTCAAACGTGGCTAGATAGAATCTAAGTGTTCTATGGCAGGTGTTATACATGGCTCATGATTTGCTGGAATGTTTGAATAAAAGTGTTACACTATCAGTGTTTTCAGATTATGAAGTGTTTAACTGGAAGAAATTTGTTTTTTGTGATTAAAATGCAATAGAGATATGGTAGGTCATATTCTCCTTGCACTCCTTGAACTTAGTTTAATAAACAGAAAAGACTTATGACTTGATAAGCTCAAGTGAGCACCAGGTTACCACATTTGATAGATTTACTGCCTTGCTTCTGGGGACTGATTATTTGGACCTCGTGTAACAATCTACAAAAAATCATTCATTCTGTGTTAGCAGTTCGCAAACCTCTACAGAGTCATTCTTCCAACACAAACAAAACAATAGATTTAAGTAATTTCAAATACTTAATATCAATAAAACCAACATGTGATTAAATATAGTTCTTCAAGTAGATGAAATTAATGAAATTTAAAAAAAAATAAAGCCCGATGCATCCTCTAAATATCCTCTCAAAAGTCTTTTGATATAATTTTTATATACCCATGTTGTAGTAGGATATGCAGAAAACATGAAAGATACAGTTTGATTTTCTAAGGACTGTGTTGTGCTCCTTTACAGTTTTGGCAAAACTGTCTAGTAGTTCTTTAGCAGAGCTCAAGTAAAAGAGAGGAGGGGAAAGACAGAAGCAGACAGAGCAGGATCCTAGTGGTCTCTCAATCCAGTTAATTATTACCTATCAAATATGTACCTGCTATAAGATTTTTTAAAATTTTTTTGAAGATTTTATTTACTTATTCGACAGAGAGAGACCACAAGTAGGCAGAGAGGAGGCAGATAGAGATGGGGAGGGAAGCAGGCTCCCTGCTGGGCAGAGAGCCCAATGCGGGGCTGATCCCAGGATGCTGAGATCATAACCTGAGCTGAAGGCAGAGGTTAACCCACTGAGCCACCTAGGTGCCCTGGCTATAAGATTTTTTAAATTTATTTATTTTTTTATTTAAATTTTAGGTAGGAGTACCTGGGTGGCTCAGCCCGAGTGACCAGTTCAGTCAGCTCAGAGTCTGCTCCAGATTCAATCTCCCTGCCCTTCTGCCCCTTGCCTCACTACCACATGAGCATGCGTGTGTGCACACTCTCCCTCATTCTCTCTCTACCCTTCTGTCAATAAATAAATAACATTTTTTAAAAATATAAAAAATTAATTTTAGGTAGTGAACATACAATGCAATATTGACTTCTGGAGTAGGGTTCAGTGATTCAGTACTTAATATACAACACCCAGTGCTTATCCTAACAAATGCCCTCCTTAATACCCCTCATCCATCTAGGCCATCCCCCACCAACCTCCCTCCATCATTCCTGTTTGTTCTCTATCATTTAGAGTTGCTAATAGCTTGTTTCCCTCTCTCCTTTCATACTTTTCTCCCTTCCCATATGTTTGTTTCTTTCTTAAATTCCACGTACGAATGAGATCATATGGTATTTGCCTTTCTCTGATTGACTTATTTCATTTAGCATAATACACTCTAGCTTCATCTATGTCATTGCAAATGGAAAGATTTCTTTCTTTGATGGCTAAGTAATGGTCCATTGATATTGGAGTAATGGAGTAATATTCCATTCCATTCCATGTGGGTTTTCTCCATTGTTTGACTGTTTTTGATAATGCTGCTATAAACATCGGGGTGCATGTATCCCTTTAAATCTGTATTCGTGGAGCCTTTGGGTAAATACCTAGTAGTTCAACTGCTGAACCACAGGGTAATTCTACTTTTAACTTCCTGAGGAACCTCCATACTGTTCTCCAGAGTGGCTGTACTGGTGTGCTTTCCCACCAACAGTGAAAGTGAATTCCTTTTTCTCTACGTCTTTGCCAACACCTGTTGTTTTTTGTGTTGTTAATTTCAGCCATTCTGACAGGTGTGAGGCGGTATCTCATCATGGTTTTGATGTGTCTTTCCCTGATGATAAGTGGTGTTAAGCAACTTTTCATATGTCTATTAGCCATCTGAATGTCCTCTGTGGAAAAGCATCTATTCATGTCTTCTGCCCATCTCTTAACTGGGTCATTCATTGTTGAGTTTGTTAAGTTCTTTGTAGATTGTGAATATGAGCCCTTTATCAAATACGTCATTTCCAAATATCTTCTCGCATTCTGTAGGTTGCCTTTTAGTTTTGTTGATTGTTTCCTTTGCTGTGCAGAAGATTTTTATCTTGATGAAGTCCCAATAGTTCATCTCTGCTTTGGTTTGCCTTGCATATGGTGACATGTCTAGTAAGAAGTAGCTGGGGCCAAGGTCACAGAGGTTTTTGCCCGTGTTCTACTCTAGGATTTTGATGGTTTCCTGTTTCACATTTAAGTCTTTCAAACATTTTGGATTTATTTTTCTGTATGGTGTAAGAGAGCAGTCCATTTTTATTCTTCTGTGTGTTGTTGCCCAGTTTTCCCAACACCATTTGATGAAGAGGCTGTCTTTTTTCCATTGGATATTTTTACTTGCTTTGTCGAAGAGCAGTTGACCATATAGTTGTGGATACATTTCTGGGTTCTCTATTCTGTTCCATTGATCTATGTGTCTGTTTTTGCACCAGTATCATACTGTCTTGCTATTTACAGCTTTGTAATAGAGCTTAAAATCCAGAATTGTGATGCCTCCGATTTTGTTTTTCTTTTTCAGAATTGCTTTGGATATCTGGGGCCTTTTGTAGTTTCACACAAATTTTAGGGTTGTTTGTTTTGGCTCTATAAAAAATGCTGGTGGTATTTTGATTGGGATTGCTGGCTATATGATTTATATCAGAAAATGAAAAACTGGTCATAAGTACTCCAGAGAAACAGGGCCTAATTCAAGAATAAAAAGATTAATATTCAAGCAGTAGTGGAAGTAGAAGACAGCTTCTGCATAATTTTCCTGCAGTATCAATACCCATCGGTATGAAAGTCAAGCCATAGGAAACCAACGAGAATAAAGAGCACTTTTTGAGGATTTTGTGTATGTGTTTGGGGTAGATGGGATCAGAAACTCCCCAATCTGCAAAGGATAACAAAGAACACAACTTCCAGGGACAAGACTATACCACAAACAATGTGCTTTTGCTTGACCTAGAACTTCAGATCTTTTTAATGAAGAGTATGTATTAACCAGTCATCATAAGAAGAATTTATAGATGCAGCACCAAGAAAAATGGTCCTAGGATACTGTCACAACCTATTGTTTGACATGTTCCTGGCACATGTTACACTTCCTAAGGAACCGAATTTGTAAATACACTCGAGTTGAAATGTAGACTACCCTGGACAGAGCCCTGGATAAGTGGGTATAGAGGACAATTCACTTCAGTAATTCATTGAGTATCTTATTATATATGTTTTGGGGTTGTGCAGTTTAGAGAAAAACTCTCTAATATTAGCGGAAGAATCCATAAAAATAATCTAGGTGGCAAAAAAGCCCACCTCAAAACACTGCCTAAGAAATGTTTAACATTGGGGTGCCTGGGTAGCTCAGTGGGTTAAGCCTCTGCCTTCAGCTCAGGTCATGATCTCAGTCTCCTGGGATCGAGCCCCACATGGCGCTCTCTGCCTAGCAGGGAACCTGCTTCCTGCCTCTCTCTGTCTGCCTCTCTGCCTACTTGTGATCTCTCTCTGTCAAATGAATAAATAAAATCTTAAAAAAAAAAAAAAAAGAAATGTTTAAGATTATTTTCCTCCAGTGCTCAACAGCTAGTAAGATATTTTGGGATGGGAGACAGGAAGTGAATAAATGCAATAAATGCAGTAAAAATTAAGATATATAACCAATTCACATTCTTTCACTTAAGTAATCTCATTTAAACATATGCTCATTATATCCACGGAGAGAAAATGTTATTGTTTAAAAAAAGTATACTTCCTGCTTCTTGCCTAGCCTACAGTACCTTGACTATTTTTACCTATTCTTATTAGTTTCATTTCTTATTTAACTAGCTCATTATGTCAGATGCCACGGATCAGCTTTGCTTAGCTCATCTCATCTCATTCAGAGGCATACACAGGTTTCATACAGACAGAAGTTTATATAATTTGGGGGCCTATTTATTTTTAAAATTTTAAATCTTTTTTAACTGAAGTATAATTAACATCCAGTGTTGTATTAGTTTCAGGTGTACAATATAGTGATTCAACAATTCTATACATTTCTCAGTGCTCATCATTCATGAAACAATGCTATTACAATATTATTGGCTATATTCCCGATGTTGTACTTTCCATTTCTGTAACTTATTTAGTTCATAACTGGAGTTTTGTAACTCTTAATCTCCTTTATCTATTTCTTGCATCTCCCTGCCCAACTCCTCTCTGGTAATCACCAGTTTATTCTTTGTGAAAGTCTAGGTTTTTTTTTTAATTTGTTTCTTTCTTCTTCTTCTTCTTCTTTTTTTTTTTTTTTGGTTGATTTGTTGTTTTTTTTTTTTAGATTCCAAAGTGAATAAGTGAAATCATATGTATTTGTTCTTTCTCAGTCTGATTATTTTACTTAACATCATGCCCTCTGGGTCTAACCACGTTGCTGCAAACGGCCAGATCTCGTTCTTTTTTATGGCTGAGTAATACTCCATTGTGTAAACATATGTTTATACCACATCTTCTTTAGCCATTCATCAATTGATGGATATTAGTTATTTCCATATCCTCGGTATTGTAAATACTGTTGTAATAAACATAGGGGTGCATATGTCTTTTCAAATTAGTGTTTTCATTTTCTTTGGATAAATACCCCATAGTAGAATGATGGGTTCATATGGTAATTCCATTTTAAAATTTTTGAGGAACCTCTATGTTGATTTCCACAGTAGCCATAACAATTTATATTCCTACCAACAGTGCACAAGGGTTACTCATTCTCCACATCCTTGCCAACACTTGTTATTTCTTACCTTTTTTATTCTTATTCTAGTCATTCTGACGGATGTGAGGTGATATCTCATTGTGGTTTTGCTCTACATTTCCTGATCATTAGTGAGGCTGAGCATCTTTTCATGTATCTATTTGCCATCTGTATGTCTTCTTTAGGAAAATGTCTATTTATTAACCCCTTACAGATAGGTCATTTGCAAATATCTTCTCCCATTCAGTCTGTTGTCTTTTCATTTTATTGATGGTTTCCTTCACTGTACAAAAGTTTTTAATTGAGAGGAAGTCTTTTTAAAGAAAAATATGAAATTACATATATCAAGTTAGGTAAAAAATTAGAATGATAATAGAATTCTCAATAAGTTCAAAATTTTTTAAATGCAGACAAATACCTTATATGATACAAACTCCAGGAAAATTGTGTAATACTTTTATTTATTAACTGCCTGACATGCCATTATAATACTCCCACAATTTTTGGTTTAGTTTCCTTTGGTAGCTTCTTCATATAACAGCTATTTTTTAATAGCCTCTCCTATAAAGAATATAGAAAAATAATTCAGTCTTTCTTGCAGTATAGTTGATCAAAATTTTTTTCATACTGCGGTTTGAGATGCATAAATCATTGTTTTTAATACAGCTCATTGTTTTTAATACAGCTACAGGTTTGTGCCCTAAAATCAAAAGAATTTTAAGCAATTCTATTTCACACAACTCCCATCACAAAGGAAAAAATATATATGGTATGTTGATAATTGTATAACCATCATATATGATATATGAATGAATATATGACTATGATATATGAATATAACCATCATATATATAGTCCAACTGGAAAGCTACAGCTATGCCTAAGTTTTGATGCAAACTGAATCCTCTGCTTACCATTTTGTACTTGTGATGTTTGGAAGAATTCTCCGTAGACTAGCTTGGGACATTTTAGACACATTGCTCCACTACTTACCTACACTGTCCTGGTGAGAGATGCAATAGAACCCCTGTGTGTTCTATAAACCTTGGTTCTGCACCTTTAGGTCATGATGCTGGATAGGTCAACATGTGGGAGGTAGAAGTGTTCCCAGAAGTTATTTTATTCACCAGGACACCTAGCAATAACTTAATCACAGAAATGACTGCAAACCACAGAAATAAATCCTATGAAACCTAAACTAAAACTGTAACCAATCAAACTTCCCCTTACTAGGATCCTCTAATACCCACAGCCACTCCAACATCCCTAACACAAGGACAAGTGTTGTGGAGGTAAAGTCAAAGGGACAAGAGAGCACTGTTGACTGAGGGTGGCTAAAATGTCTTTATTTCGCAAAACATACAACATGTGAATACATTGCTAAGGCCTTTCCCAAAGCCTTGGAAAGACCAGTGCAGGAGAAAAGGGACTTGGTGTATGTCAGCATCCCTGGAGTCCATCTTGTATCACTGACTGCTCATCGCGTGAGCCACTCATGGAGAAGCATTTTCAAGGCTAAGAAATAAAATCTTTCTCCACTAAGAAATAAAATCCTGTGATTTAAAAGGACTTAGTCTACTTCTCCAAAAGAAAAAGAAAAAAAAAAGCAAACTTTTGTATTGGAACCATATTCCTCCGGAATCCTTCAGGAATCTTCAATAGAGTTGTCTAGGGACAATGAAAGAAAATTACCTACTTTCAAGAACAAGGAACTAATACTATGGAAATGAAATCCAGGCTCCGTCAGCAAAAAATGTCCCAAGTTCCAGCTCAAACAGCCCACCTTGAATGCTTGCCCAGGGCTGTTATCTCAAGTGTGTGGCAGGCAGGGCAGTAGGTGGGGCCTGGAAGAAAAGAGGTCCCAATAGCGGAAATGGGTGACATAAAAGGCAGACCGTGCCATTTCAACAGTTTATGCCTGGGACATAAGCTTACTGCACATCCTAAAATAAATCTATATGTAGGATCTGAGGCTGGCTCAGCAGGTTGGATTTACACAACCGGAAATAAAATAGGCAGTATTTAAAAAGTGTTTCAGCTCCCTACATAAAATCTGCCCTTCCAGATTAGATCAAGACTTACTTGTAGCTGAAGGCGGGAGTGATTAGATAACTTCTTAAGGCATTCATCACCAATCTATGATGTGAAACAAGAGGCAAATGAAGATTATTCTCAGAGAAAGATGAATGACAAATTTGTAGATTTGAGGATTATTCTTCTAATGGTCTGCATAAATCATAAAGGATATTTAAAGTCTTTCAGTATTTACGATATTATAATTCTCCCTCTTGAGAAAATAAAAAGAAGCACAGAGACCATTTTAAATGTGCCTTGAAAACAACCACAGGAAAATCACCAAAACATTATTCCCTAATGTATTTTTCTATAGGTCTTCTTACATAATTTTCCATTTTTTTTTTCTAGGATTTTATTTATTTATTTGAGAGAGAGACCAGAGCAAGAGTGAGAACGAGTGGGGGTTGGGGAAAGGGCAAGAGGAGAGGAAGGAGCAGGCTCCCCACTGAGCAGGGAGATAACTCAAGGCTTAATCCCAGAACCCTGGGATCCTGACCTGAACTGAAGGCAGACACATAACTGACTGAGCCACCTGGGCACCCTGTAATTTTCCACTTCTATTTTAATAGGAATATAATAGATTTTGCAAGTATGCCTAAGTAATATATAAAATCTAAATTCATAATAGGCAATTAAGCTAGAAAAATCAACACTCCTTTAGCAGCAGTCTCTCTAGGCAACAATTAGAATGATCCTTAGAACACTAAATTGAAAATCGTGAAAGTTCAACTGTACTTAGTACTTTTTATTCCTAGGAGATTTGACCTCCTGGCAAGTTAAAGCTTTTCTTTCCTTTTTATTTCTCCTTTGTAAATAGATGCTCCAGACAATTTTCTCAGATGCAATGGCTTGCTGATGTCACTTATTCCATGGCAACACTTAGCCCATCTATCGTAAATAAGCTAAGCAATTCTTGGCTGCTTTTTTTCTTCTTTTACAAAAATTTTTGTATGGAGTAATTGAATCACTGTACTGCACACCTGAAACTAATATAACACTGCATGTTAACTATGCTGGAATTAACTTTTTTTAAAGAAAGAAAGGAAGGAAGGAAGAAAAGAAAAGAAAAGGTAAGAATTTTGTAGCAAAATAAATTGTTGTATAGTTCTTTAAGATGTCAGATATATCTATTTAATTTCCCACAAAATTGAATAAAATGTTGAGGGTGGGATACCTTAAAACCTAAGCGTAAAATGAAATTTAGGTAAAAGAACATGCTAGAGACTTTAGTAATTGATACCAAGATTATGTAATGACAAAGCTCCCCTTTCTACCCCTTCACACTTGTTTATGAACACAGGCTTAGTAAAAGCAAGCTGTGGTGGTAAATAGCAGCAGGGACTTTTGAAAAAAGAACTTTGAAACAATGTTATTATTTCAAGAAAGAGGATCTGAAATTGCAACTACATAAAAATATATTTACCTATCAACAGGACTGGAAAATAACACGCAAAAATGAAAATAAGTGGAGTACTTCAGGGACGACTGAGTAATTTTTTTTTTTTTTAAGTTTTTAATCTCTTTCCCTCAGCATCTCCATAACAATGGTTTGCAAATGGGCATGTCAGCCACTCTGGAAAGAGAGTGATACAGTCTGACTTTGTGGGCAGGGGATATGCTGTAAATGTGACCTCTCTTCTTGTGTTCTCAAAAAACAAACTCTGGGAATTTGCTTCAAAGCCACACTATGAGGGAAGCGGTAACAGAAATAATTTTATAAGTATAACCCTTCTCAAGGCAGAGGACTAGAGAATAAACAGCTCAGTCCTCTCCCTCAACTTGCCCCCAGAGGTTTCTTTTCACTTTCCAGCTCTGAAAGAGAGAGACCAAGTCCATTCCCAGTGAGGCTGTCTAGGACAGAGGCTATGCGGGCCTTAATTCCAAAGTCTAATGTCATCTGCAAACTCCAGGGTCTTGCAAGACTTTGGCAAAATAATAAATGATCAGTTTCGTCCTTTGAAGTTTAGAAAAGAGAGGACAGCACCAAAGAAGTAAAAATAGTATTGTTCCGCCTTAATGAAATGTCAGATTCTGAATTTAAGGAACAGCTCTAGGGTTATTTCATCTAAATTGTGTTAATCAAGAGTTATGGCTTGGGGGCTCCTGGATGGCTCAGTTGTTAAGCATCTGCCTTTGGCTCAGGTCATGATATCAAGATACTGGGATTGAGCCCTGCATCAGACTCCTTGCTCCCTCCGCCTGCTGCTCTCCCTGCTTGTGCTCTCTCTCTTTCTCTCTCTGACAAATAAATAAAATCTTTTTTTTGTAAAGACTTATTTACTTATTTATTTGACTGAGAGAGATCACAAGTAGACAGAGAGGCAGGCAGAGAGAGAGAGAGAGAGAGAGAGAAGCAGGCTCTCTGCTGAGCAGAGAGACCGATGTGGAACTCCATCCCAGGACCCTGAGATCATGACCTGAGCCGAAGGCAGCGGCTTAACTCACTGAGCCACCCAGGCACCCCAATAAGATCTTAAAAAAAAAAGAGTTATGACTTGAAACAGCAGAATGATATCTGAATTTAAAACACACTTCACGATTGCTAGAACTTTGACATCACAAAAGATTCAGAATGGTTTGTAGTGGGCCTCCCAAGTCTTGTTTCTGAATCACCTTCTTAACATGATACATTTAGAGGAGCTCTGCTTTTGACTTGAAAGAGAATTTCTTTCTCTTATTCTTCCTTTCTGTCCTCCTGTCTTCCTTTTTTTCTATTTCTCTATTACAGCTCTTTTCCAAGGGACCAGAAAATTGGGTTAATGCTGCAGTTAGGTTAGCAATTAAAGTCTGTTACTGGGAGAGACTGTGATTAAAGCTGGGACTTGTCAGATCTGACTTTACCCTGTATTGACTCTTTTTTTTTTTATTGAGGTATAATTAACATATAACGTTATATCAGTTTCAGGTGTACAATATAATAATTTAATATTTGCATATATTGCGAAATGATCACCGCAATAATCTAGATAACAACTGTTATTGTACATAGTTACAAAATTGTTTTTCTTGTGAGGAGAACTTTTAAGATTTACTCTTTAGCAACTTTCAGATGTATTATACATACTATGTATGTATGTATATTATTATGTACATTATACATAGCATGACCAGACTATGTAGCATATACAGCATGTAACTCTAGTCGTCATGCTAGCACTATTTAATGCACTATTGCATTCACTGGACTTACTCGTTTTATAACTGGAAATTTTTACTTCCTGATCTCCTTCACTCATTTCTCACACCCCCAGACCCTTACCTCTGGAAACCACCATTCTGGTCTCTAGTTTTTGTTTGTTTTTGATCCCACTATAAGGAAGATCATAACTTAATTGTCTTTCTTCATCTGACCTGTTTCTCTTAGCATAATGCACTCAAGGACCATCCGTTTGGTCACAAATTCTTTTTATGACTTAATAATTTCCCATTATCTATGTATACCCTGCATTTTCCTTATGCATTTATCTGTGGATGGGCACCTAGGTAGTTTCGGTGTCTTGGCTACTGTGAAGAAGGGTGCCATGAACATGGCCATGCATATATCTTTTCAAATTCATGTTTTCTTTGGACAAGGACCCGGAAGAAGAATTGCTGGATCATATGGCAGTTTTATTTTTAATTTTTTGAGGGAACTCTGTCCTGTTTTCCACAGTGGTTGCATGTATTAACTCTTGTCGAGATGAGCTCTCCCGAAGATCTTCTAAGGCAAGATGCTAGGCCACATACAACCCAAAATAAAGGCAAATATGTAAAAAAGTTTTGAGTTCCATATGAGAAAAAGAAGCACATAAATCAAAAATTAGAATTTCTTTTAATTTAGCAGCCTTTGATATTCAGTTCCAGTCTAAGCCATCCATCTATTTCCTTTCTCCTTTATTTTAATAAGTAACAAAATAAAAAGTAAATATTTCAAATATGCCAACCTATGATGTACCCCCAACCAAACATTGTTTATCATTATTCTGTACACTCTAATTTTTTAGTTAAGGAGATAAGTTGGTAAGAAAAAGTATGAGACACTTTTGATATTGATAAATAGAAATGTGGAAGAAAAGTTGAGGGAGGGACTGTAAGAAAGAGCCTTGGGAAAAGAAAAAAAAAAAAAAACAGAGAAGAAGTAAGCAAGCAAGTAAATCACCTACAAGCCAGGGAAAATGAAAGTTACTGAAGGAGAGAAATTAGAAGATAGTGACAAAACAATTGAGGACTGATCGGCCCCATGGAAAAGGACCTTAAATAAGAAGTTGCTGTGGCATGATCCTGGAAAAGCAATATCCGTGCACATAATAGTCAACAGATTCTCTTTCATGGAATTATCCCGCTGTAACTTGAAATATCCTAACTTTTGTGAGCAACAATGTGCTTTCCCTTGAGATAATAACCTCTTTGAGGCTGCTTAACAGATGGGACAATTCGGTGGCTTTGTATTTTCTGCTAAAATAATTAAATTTTTGGCATCCAATTCTATTTCAAAAGCAACATGCTCAAATTATTCAAATACTGTTTCCAAGGCATAATAATTTTTAAATGACAGTTCTGTGAAAAAATATCTTAACTGGTCAAGACGTAAATGAAATCTGGAAAGTAAAACTCATAAAATCATAACAAAGTGTATTCTTGAAGTACAGAACAGAAACTCTTCCAGTTTCCCCCCCAAAACAAAACAAAACCCTCTTTGGGAAAAATTTTAGGTTGAAGACCACCAAAACATGTGTCTGGCAAATCAGCAATTGGAATGAATTCCCAAGGGTGGAACTTATTCTCAAGAATTTTGCTGTGACATTTCTAGAAGGTTCCATTTTGAAAGACAGTGTCTAAAGTCTAGCAATCCCCATTGCTTTACTGGAATTTAGAGTTAAAGGTAGTCTGATGAAAGCAAACACCATGATCTGCCGTGGTAATCTTCATGATGATTATCAGCAAATACTGCAACTCTTTCCTTGAAGCAAAAGGGAAGCCAGTTTAGTTTATAATTGCAGATCTTATGAATATCTTTTGGACAGAATTGGACAGTGCAAAGTCAAAACATGATAAGCAGACATGTGTTTCTAAGCAGCCTAGCTTAGAAAGATGGCCAGTATTGTTAGAGTCTTCTATGTCTAATTTAGATAATGTTGGAGAAAATAGCCCTGCCTGGTCTTGGGCAATTCAGTGAACCCCTTTGAGGCTGTTCTCTCATGTGTAAATTGTAAATAAAAATACTTACCTCATTCAGTGGTTGTGAGAAATAAGTTAGATAATGTTTACAAAGCCCTTAACGAAGCACCCCACACATAGAAATGACTTCAGTAAATGGTAACTGTTTTATCTACAACTGTAATCAGGTTTGACCTATTCTGCCTCACAGAGACTATTCTCTGAGAATAGTTTTTGAGTAGATGACTGCTCTAAGTCAAGAAGGGAGGTTGAGAGAGCAGACCGAGGATTTTGCTGGGAAGGTGGAAGATCTGATCCAAGTAACTTAGTAGGGGCAGCAATCCTTAGCCAGGAACAAGAAAAAGATGGAAAGGAAAAATTATAATGAGTATTCTCAGAACCTCTAACTACTTCTTGCTGAAGGATGCCAGATACACTCCGGATTTTGATTAGAGATTTTAGGGAATACTATACAAAATTACTAAACAAAATACAAAAATTCTAAATAAAGAATTTGGCATAATTTAAATTCACAAATATAAGCAATTTTATAGAAAAGGTGCTAAAAAATCTTGGGTCCTCTTAATATTTCAAATTAACTTCCAATATTTGTCAACTTACAAAATGCATTTGTTAGGTTATGTGTTTACACGCTATTTAATATTATTTAGTACTTTTCATACCCTGTTACATTAAAATCCACTGGACTATCTTGAACTCTGAACAGATCATTTTATCATTTTATAAATCGTGCATTATTCATTTAGAAAATATTGGTTCATTTTGTATGCAGATTTTCCAAATGTAGGCACATTTCATTACATAATATAAGAAATATATCCATTAATAACACTGCCTATTATCATTAGAAAAGTCTTTGAGGATTAGCTCATGGTGGTGGATGAGTTGTAATATTCACTTGAAAATTTGAAAGGGGTCATTGACAACGAGTGCTCTCAGTTGTTTTCCTTACGTCATTTAAACAAAATGTCACGGCGTCTGGGTGGCTCAGTTGGTTGGGCGACTGCCTTCAGCTCAAGTCATGATCCTGGAGTCCCCGATCGAGACCCCAGCTCAGCAAGGAGTCTGCTTCTCTGCCTGACTCTCGTCCCGTCATGCTTTCTCTCATTCTCTCTCTTTCAAATAAATAATTAAAATCTTAAAAAATAGAAAGAAAGAAAGAAAGAAAGAAAGAAAGAAAGAAAGAAAATGTCTGTCAAATAACCAAGTCATGACGAGTATAGTATGTCAATCAGTCATGCTTTGAAGTAAAAGGATGTTTCCTGACAAAACCAGCTACTTTATTTCGCAGTGCAAACTTTGGCAGACAAGCAACATTCTTCAGCATGCAACAGAGGATGGAGTGCCTTATGCACACTTCCCATTTTATCACACAGAGTATGAAGAAGATGGGACCCCAGAGGTTGAGATAGCAGAAAAATAATTTTTATGCTGGAGACATACATAAGCTAAAATCGGCAAATTTTAAAGTGAGTGCATAGCAGTCAAGAATGCGATGACTAGTCGTGTAGTTTGCTCTGTGCCGACGCATTAGAGGTTTTATTGACCATTTCTTTTCACACCATCATGGCGCTTGTCAACCCAGCGAAAAACACAAATGTCATCTTTGTATTCCTACCAAAATGGTTTTGAGCTTTCAGATCTCCCCCAAGAGGGTCTTCAGGACACCTGGGGTCTGTGGACCACACGCTGAGGATCCCCGCCCTACTCTGTATTAGTGATGACAGCACGGATCTCGTTTCCGCTATTTATGTGTTTGATTCAGGCATCCTTCAAATTCTTCAAGATGTACTTCTTCTCGTTTCTTATTAATCAGTTGGTTCAACAAATATTTTGTGTGTGCTGGTTACAGGATGAACCTGGGAAAGGACTTCAGCTCATAAGTAGCATAGAATCTTCTAGAAAAGACAAAATTTTAAAGAGGCCATCAGAAATTTGATAAATCTGAAAATTTTAAAGGTGCTGTGGAGTAGTTTAAACTTAAAAACTTGACAATGAAGTAGATATAAAAAGGTAGTTAGGGGGTGCCTGGGTGGCTCAGTGGGTTAAGCCTTTGCCTTCAACTCAGGTCATGATTTCAGGGTCCTGGAATCGAGTCCCACATTGGGCTATCTGCTCAGCAGGGAGCCTGCTTCCCCCCTCTCTCTGCCTGCCTCTCTGCCTACTTGTGATCTCTCTCTCTCTCTGTCAAATAAATAAATAAATCCTTTTTTAATAAAAGGTAATTAGAAATGCTTTCAATAAGAGAAGTGAGAAATTAAGTGAAGTGCAGTACAGCTGAGGAAAAAGACTGATGGTTTTATTGCTAACTATCTAGTGCATTCAATGGAAATTTGATGTGAAAAAAATGTATAAAGTGGAGTTGCTTAGACTCCGAAATGAAACAATACTATAAAGGTTTATGGTTAAGTGCGGAACTGTAGGTATATGCTTCAAGAACAGAATTTGTTTTTTTTGTTTTTTTTTTCCCCAATTTATTTATTTTCAGAAAAACAGTATTCATTATTTTTTCACCACACCCAGTGCTCCATGCAAGCTGTGCCCTCTATAATACCCACCACCTGGTACCCCAACCTCCCACCCCCCCGCCACTTCAAACCCCTCAGATTGTTTTTCAGAGTCCATAGTCTCTCATGTTTCATCTCCCCTTCCAATTTACCCAAAAGCACATACCCTCCCCAGTGTCCATAACCCTACCCCCCTTCTCCCAACCCCCCTCCCCCCAGCAACCCACAGTTTGTTTCGTGAGATTAAGAGTCACTTATGGTTTGTCTCCCTCCCTATCCCATCTTGTTTCATGGATTCTTCTCCTACCCACTTAAGCCCCCATGTTGCATCACCACTCCCTCATATCAGGGAGATCATATGATAGTTGTCTTTCTCCGCTTGACTTATTTCGCTAAGCATGATACGCTCTAGTTCCATCCATGTTGTCGCAAATGGCAAGATTTCGTTTCTTTTGATGGCTGCATAGTATTCCATTGTGTATATATACCACATCTTCTTGATCCATTCATCTGTTGATGGACATCTAGGTTCTTTCCATAGTTTGGCTATTGTGGACATTGCTGCTATAAACATTCGGGTGCACGTGCCCCTTTGGATCACTACGTTTGTATCTTTAGGGTAAATTCCCAGTAGTGCAATTGCTGGGTCATAGGGCAGTTCTATTTTCAACATTTTGAGGAACCTCCATGCTGTTTTCCAGAGTGGTTGCACCAGCTTGCATTCCCACCAACAGTGTAGGAGGGTTCCCCTTTCTCCACATCCTCGCCAGCATCTGTCATTTCCTGACTTGTTGATTTTAGCCATTCTGACTGGTGTGAGGTGATATCTCATTGTGGTTTTGATTTGTATTTCCCTGATGCCGAGTGATATGGAGCACTTTTTCATGTGTCTGTTGGCCATCTGGATGTCTTCTTTGCAGAAACGTCTGTTCATGTCCTCTGCCCATTTTCAAGAACAGAATTTGAATGTCTTATTAGCTTCAAGTGCCTTTATAATTGTATTAAGAGCTATAGTGGAAAAACGCTGCAAGAATGTAGTAAAAAGCGAGCAAAATGATGTTCATAAAGCAGTGTGGCTTCTTTGCTTTAAAAAGGACACCATTCAAGGCTCTTGTGTGGCTCAGTCAGTTAGATGTCTGCCTTCAGCTCAGGTCATGATCTGAGGGTCCTGGAATGGAGTCTCACAACGGGCTCCCTGCTGTCTGCTTCTCCCTCTGCCCCATCCCCCTGCTTGTGCATGTGCCCTCTCTCTCCCTCTTTCAAAATAAATAAAAATTTTCAATAAAGGACACCATTCATTCTTTTGTTTGAAAAATATTTATGAAACTTATTGAAAATCTGAATAATTTAAAGTGGCATGGAGCCATTTACACAAGAAACTTTGAATCAAGATACATATGATAAAGTAATTATGAAAGAATGTTCTCAACTAGAAGTGTAAAGTGCTTTTTCTAGGAACTGCAATGGATACAAAAAGTGAACCAGACATGAATTCTGCCTTCATGTAGAAAAGTTAGGACATGGCCACAGGATAAGACCACTGGACATGGTAGTAGACATTTGGTGCTTTATTCTGCTGCCTAGTATCTGTACCTTATAAATATAGGGGCTCCCATTAAATGAGTCTTTGGGAGGAGCAGAATTTTGCCACATCTTATGAAAGACAAAGAGTCAGGTATCCTGTGTGCTCAAACCTTCTGGGTACATGACCTAGGATTAGCCAAGTGTATGTGCCCACATAAGACTCCGAATCTTGACATGTGCTGAAGGATGAAGGGTGGTGAGAAGAGATTGTATTGGCCTCTAGATCCATCCTCAGTGAGGTATGGTGACAGTAAAGGTGGTTGCCAGCTGCTTCTGACTAGCTTACAGATTAGATGACCTTGCCTGTTTTTCAGTCTCCCAACCATTCTGTGAATCTCTCCCACATCATTCAACAGACTGTTTTTGTTGCTCTTTTTCTTTAAAATAATCAAGGTTGACTACTGTTGTTTGCAGCCAAGAATTCTGAGTAATTCAGAAACCTGAAATTTGCCTTTTTAGGAAAAGTTCATGAAGGGTAAAGCAATTGAGTTGTACCTTCAAGAATAATATAGATATTGGCAACATGGTACAAGAATATCCCTGAATAAGGGAATCACATGAGGGGCACCTAGGTGGCTCCGGTGGTTAAGCATCTGCCTTCAGTTCAGGTCATAATTGCAGGGTCCTGGGATCAAGGCCTACAACAGGCTCCTAGCTCATCGGGGAAACTGCTTCTCCCTCTCCCCCTGTCATTCCCCCTGCTTGTGCTCTCTGTCTCTTTCTATCTCTCTTTCAAATAAATAAATAAATAAAATCTTTTAAAAATAAAAAATAAAGAGAATGGCACAAGCAAAAGCACTGGCTTGGGAAACATTCATTTCTCTAATATGTACTTATGATTTACAATGATGTACAGTATATAATGTACAGTGATGTACAATATGATTTTACACTTTGGGTACCCAAAGTATCTAGAAGATACTGTGGTTAATAGTGGTGGACAAGATAAGAGTGTAGTTAGAAGCTGGAAGAAAGGGAAATGGGGTGAGAAGAAAGGATTGAAATGACAACTGTATTACAGAAATGAAATTGGCAGGACTTTGTAACTGACCAGTTATGGGCAGAGAGGTTGGGTGAGGGATTTTGCACCCAAGTGACCAGAGAGGCAGAGCATCATGAACGAAGGGAGAAGGGGCAGAAGAAGAGGAAGAGAAAATCTCAGGCCGACTCGCAGCTGAGCACAGAGCCTGATACGGGTCTTGGGGCTTGATCCCAGGACCCTAAGATCACAACCTGAAAACTGAAATCTAGAGTCGGACGCTTTACCAACCCAGCCACCCAGGCAGTCTCTTCATTGTTGACTTTTATTCATACATGTGTAAACATTTTTATTTCTATTTCGTTGTGACTTTCCATCATCGCTGCCTTTATTATAAACCTAACAGCCTCTGTGACTTCACTCAAACATGATGCAGTAAGGGAGGAAAGGTCGTCTGAGGATTATTTGGCAAATGAAACTCTCCACAGATTAAGAAAAACATTTCTGCCAGTTATCTCTTTCATGTGACTAAACTTTGACTAAAGTAAAAGGAACCTGTTTCTTGCGGCTTTGTTCCAGAGTTTCTTTAGACAATTTGATTGCTTCTTGTTGTTGGTTTGGGGTTTTTTGTGTGTGTGTTTTTTGTTTGTTTTGTGGTTTTTTGTTGTTTTGGTTTGGTTTCGTTTTTTGTTTGTTTGATTGTTTTTGGTAAAACATTGCTTTAGTTTCAATATTGTATTAATATTTGTGTTTGCTCTATAAGAGACTCTTAGTGTCACAAAACAAACTGAGGGTGGCCAGGGGTAGAGGGGTAGGAAGAGGGTGGTGGGGTTATGGACATTGGGGAGGGTGTGTGCTATGGAGAGTGCTGTGAAGTGTGTAAACCTGGTGATTCATAGACCTGTACCTCTGGGGCTTATAATACATTATATGTTTATTAAAAAAAAAAAGTAAGACAAAAAAAATATTTGTGTTTGCTTTACAACTTTTCTGTTCCCTTGTCTTCTCATGTGCATACTACGATGTGACTTGTGGTATTGACCTGCAGGCTGTGTGGTTTGTCACAACTGCCAGCAGGTACATCACATTTACAGTATTTTGCCTGCTGTGCTTGCGTAGATTGCTCAAACCAGGACACATACACAAGGGCTGAGTTGTCAAGGCATGTTTTTGCCAACAAAGTCTTTAGACACTATTGACAACATTCACGTCACCTACAACTGGCCCAATCTGAATTTTAAAATCAACATATGGAAAGTATTAAGGAAAATCATGATACGTGTGCAAACTTCAAAACTTCAACTCCGAGAATGACTCAGTCTTTCTTGGTCAACTGTGAGAAGATTTGAAATGAAAAGAGAAAGGAGGTGTCATAGAATACCTTACAAGTTTTTTCAAGGCTTTCCAGAAAAACAGTGGAGGAAGAAAATACATAATGGGAACTCTATTGAGATAGTTCACAGGCTCTTGTACATGTATCGAAGGGAGGCCATAGCCATGCTCTGTCAAACCCATCTCTGAGACTGGAACCACTCTGTATATGTAGGAGCTTGAGCCTTTGGAACAAAAGTGGTGATTTGGCCCCATAAGGAATGTGTTCCAGAGCTCAAAAACCAGTTGACTAAGGTGATGAACCATCATAGCACATCCTTTTGTTCCTTCCTATTGTGCTAAAATATGCCTAACATAAATTTACCATTTTAGCCTTTTTAAGTGTACAATCCAGTGGTATTAAGTATCATCACAATGTTGTGCAACCACCACCACTATTTCTAGAACATTTTCATCATATCAAACAGGACCTCTGCACTCCTTAAATAATAACTCCTCATTCCTTCCTTTCCCTGGTTCCTAATAGCCACTAATCTATTTTCTGTCTATGAATTTTACTATGTAAGATACGTCATAGAAATGGAATCTATTGTCCCTTTATGTTTGGTTTACTTCACTTGACACAATGTCTTCAAGGTTCATCCACATTATAGAGTGTGTCAGAATTTCATTCCTTTTTAAAGAGGAATAATATTCCATTGAGTATGCGTGCCACAGTTTGCATATTTATTCATCCGTCAGTGGACATTTAGGTTGGTTCCACTTTTTAGCTGTTGTGAATAATGCTGCTACACAGATCGGTGTACAAGCATCTGTCTGAGTTCCTGCTTTCCATTATTTTGAGTACGTACCTTGGAGTGAAGCTGCTGGATCCTATAGTAATTCTGTATTTCATTTACTGAGGAACCACCTAACTGTTTTCCACAGTGGCTGCACCATTTACATGTCCACCAACAGTGCACAATGGTTCAAATGGCTCCACATTCTCACCAATACCTGTTTTCCGATTGGTTGATACTTGTCGTCTTAATGGGTGTGGTATCTTAATGTGTGGTGGTATCTTGCCGTACTTCTGATTTGCGTTACCTTGATCACTAATGATGTTGAGCATCTTTTGATGTGCTTATTGGCCACATGTATGTCTTATTTGGAGTAATGTCTGTTCAAATCTTTTGCCCGTTTTTGAATCAGGCTGTTTGTCCTTGGAAAATTTTTTCAATCTTTGACTTTGGATACGTAATCACTGCACTTTAAGTGAATGACTGCTATTACTAGTTGTGTTCACTTATTACCAAATGAACAAATTTCACTTTTTAAAAAAGATTTTATTTATTTATTTGACAGAGAGATACAGAGAGTGTACAAGCAGGCAGAGAGATAGGCAGAGAGAGAGGGAGAAACAGGCTCTCCACTGAGCAGGGAGCCCAATGTGGGGCTCCATCCCAGAACCCCAGGATCATTACATGAGCTGAAGGCAGATGCTTGACAACTGAGCCACCCAGGTGCCCCCAAATTTCACTAAATTTTGGATACCAATTGTTTCCACTCTAAGAATTGTGAAATTTCACTAATTCTTAGATAATTTTGAGATTCCTATATACTGTAAGTAGAACTATTTTAGTTGCATTTAAAGAATTGATTTGATACTGCTAATATATATATAACTTATTTTACTATACCTCATAAAATTTAAATTATGTAAGTTGTTCGGGATGCCTGGGTGGCTCAGTTGGTTAAGCAGCTGCCTTCGGCCCAGGTCATGATCCCAGCGTCCTGGGATGGAGTCCCACATCGGGCTCCTTGCTCGGCGGGGAGCCTGCTTCTGCCTCTGCCTGCCATTCTGTCTGCCTGTGCTCGCTCGCTCTCCCTCTCTCTCTCTGACAAATAAATAAAAAATCTTTAAAAAAAAAATTATGTAAGTTGTTTACCTAAAAAAATTAATCCTGAGATCCTTCAAAGGTAATTTCATTTTTATCCTTTAACTTTAGAGTTATTTTAAGTTTCTGAGCTGTGAATAAGATGTTCAAATAGATATCACTGGCATATTCAGAAACTCCTTACTAGTTTCTAATTTAAAGTGGTTGAGGAGATGTGGAAGAATCCCATGAACCCCTAATTTTGTTTTCTGTTTTTTAAAGATTTTATTTATTTATTTGACAGAGAGAAATCACAAGTAGATGGAGAGGCAGGCAGAGAGAGAGAGGGAAGCAGGCTCCCTGCTGAGCAGAGAGCCCGATGCGGGACTCGATCCCAGGACCCTGAGATCATGACCTGAGCCGAAGGCAGCAGCTTAACCCACTGAGCCACCCAGGCGCCCCGAACCCCTAATTTTGATCTTGAAAAGGGAATGACATTTATAGGCTTAGATGGTTATATGTAAATTTGTTCTGTATAAATTTGCATAATGGCACCTCCAAAGACCCTCAAAGGCACCACCATCTCCCTTCAGGCTATTTGAAAGTTTTCAACTGATTCCTTTGCCTCCATTCTTCACCTAGAAAGCATTGTCAACAGAGGAACTGGAGAGATCTTTAAAACACTTAAATTGGATAATATCATTTCTCTGATTAAACAAAAGAAGCAACAAAACAAAACAAAGACATTCCAGTGGCTTCCCCATCACACTTAGAATAAAATCCAAAACCTTAGGAGGTGCACCAGGGCCTACATCTGGTCTCACCTCCTTTCTGTGTTTCCCAATTGATTAATTCCCTCTGCATTGACTGTGTTCATGCACTAAGCATTTGTCTGGGTTCCCTTTATCAAGAAAGTTCTTCCCTACCCCTAATCCTTGCCTAGCTTACTTCCTCCCTTACCTTGTTCAGGTCTCTGCTCACATGTCATCTTCTCAAAGAGGACCTCCCTGAACCCTGTGACGCACTTTCTAATACATTTCCCTGTTTTATTTTTCTTCATAGCACCTGACATAGCTTATGTTGTATTGTTACATTATGTTACTTTATGTTACCTTACATTATATATCTGGTTTTTGCTATTCTCCTCCATTAGAATTTTCACTTCATTAAGTCAAGGGCCTTTCTCTGCCTTACAAGATTGCTACACAGGTAGTAGTTACTCAACAAATATTTAGTGGATAAACAAATGAATGAAAAGACTGGAGTTGAACAATCTTTAAAGGTATCAGAATTTTGGTAAAATCCCTACATATTTATTTCCTTGGGCTGCTTTACAAATTCCAAGATTGGGTGGCTAATGGTAAAATTTCACATTATGCTGTTTAAAGTTGGTGGTTTAAAACAAGACATGTGGGGCACCTGGGTGGCTTAGTCAGTTAAGTGGCTGCCTTCAGCTTGGGTAGTGATCCCAGGGTCCTGGAATTGAGTCCCACTTCTGGCTCCTTGCTCAGTGGGGAACATTTCTCCCCTGCCTGCTGCTCCCCCTGCTTGTGCTTGCTTTCTCTTTCTCTCTGTGTCAAATAAATAAATAAAATCTTTAAAACAAAAGGAAATGTTTTCTCTCACAGTTCTGGAGTCCAGAAGTCTAATATCAAGGTGTCTGCAGGGTCGGTTCCTTCTGAGTGGTCTGGGGAACAATCTGTTCTATGTCTCTTAGTTTCTGTAGACAGCTGACAATCCTTGGCATTCCTTGTCTTGTCAATGCGTCAATCCAGTGCCCTCCTCCATCTTCACATGGCATCCTCCCTGTGCCTCTGCATTCACATGGCTGTTTTCTGTAAGGACACCAGTCATGATGGATTAGATGCTCATCATAGCTCAGTATGACCTCATCTTAATTTAGCTAATTATGCCTGCAATGACTCTATTTCTAAATAAGTTCACGTTCTGAGGGACTGGAAGTTACGATCTCGACATTATACATATATATTTGGTATCAGGGGAATAGACACAATTAACCTGTAACAACAATCTGTAACCAACTGCTTTAAGATCTTAATATCTCATTACTTGAACTATTTTTTTAAGATTTTATTTATTTATTTGAGAGAGAGAGAGAGTGCGCACGCATGCACAAGCAGGGGGGAGAGGCAGAGGGAGAAGCAGACTTCCAGCTGAGCAGCAAGCCCAATGTGGGACTCCATCCCAGGACCCTGAGATCATGACCTGAGCCAGAGGCAGACATTGAACCGATTAAGCCACCCAGGTGCTCTCTCATTACTTGAACTATTTTAAAGAAGGGTCCCAAGACAAGGCACTGGAATCAAAAGTAAAGGAAATGTAAATAATGCAGGTGTTTTCTTTATATCTGTTATTATTTCATATAACAATGATAATTAACAAGTTCAGAGATAATTTTTAGCTGAAAAAATGTTTAGTAGTCAATTTTTAGGTATGTTATAAAAATTTTGCTTTTCTGAGTAACGTTCATTCTGTTCAACATTTTACACCGTTATTAAGTATAAAGGAAAGGGGCCCTTGTTCTTTGTAACTATTCTACTTCAGAGATAGCAGGAAAGAATAGTATTTTTAAAAACAGAAAGTAAACCTCAGATAGGCATACACTTAAATATTTATAACCAGAGACCAAAATTGGTGTTTCACATTTGCCAGTCTTCCCACATCCCTTAATTGAACAGATGGGTTTTATACTGTGCCCCAAACAAAAGAGCTAACTTGATTAGTTTTTGTTTTTGTTTTTGTTTTTGTTTTTTTCAAACCTCAAGTGTGGAAATGAACTTAGAAGAATTGAACCTCTGTGAAACAGCTCCTGCTCCACTTCAGATATACAGAAATTGAGGAAAATGGTTGTATTAGCTGCTTTGGGCTGCTATATCAAATTACTATGAACTGGGCAGCTTGAAACAATAGAAGCATATTCTTTCACAGTTCTGGAGGCTAGAAGCTCAAAATCAAGGTATTGGCAATGGCATGCTCCCTCAGAAGGCTCTGAGAGAAAATTTTTTCATGCTTCTTTTCTTGCCTCTGGTAGTTACTGGCAGTCTTTGGCATTCTGGGCTTGTAGAGTATCACTCCAGTCTGGGTCTCTGCCTTCACATGGCTCTCTTTCTTATGTGTATGTGTGCCTCCAAATCTCCCTTTTTGTGTAACACCAGTTATAACGGATGGGGCCCACTCTAATCTCATATGGCTTTTTCTTAACTTGATTACATCTGCAAAGATCCTGTTTTCAAATAAGGTCATAGGTACCGGGCATTAGGACTTAACTTTTCTTTTGGGTTCAATTCAATCCACTACAATGATTTTAATTTTTTAAACAAGAAACATAATACATACACATAGTTTTTAGAGTTCAGTAGTCCTGCCATGTTATAGTAAACCTAGCAGCCTCTCATTCATCTCAATACTCTACCATTTCCTGCTCTACTGACACAAGAGGTTCACTGTTTTTAGCTGTTTCTTAAAATATTTCACTCCATATTATTAACTCACATTTGATTTTTTGCTATTATCTATTAATGTTTTACTGTAGAAGATGAAAATTTAGCTTTGTAGTATCACCCAAAGAAACACACACTTTTCATCTTCTTCTACTTCTTAGTATGGTTAGTTATAACTCTATATTTTTGTTAAATCAATATTCACTGCTTATATTATTGTGATTATGTAACTATTATTTATAGAAGGACCATATAATACCAATGATAAAATTTATTTTCTTTTACCACTTTTGTATTCTTGGTAGTATCAATTAAATCTCTTTTTCCCCCTGTAATATTCTATGTCATAGTAGTAAATTGATTCCCAAACTCTGACAGAATTTCACACTCTATGTCAGTCTCTTCAGGTCGTCTGTTAGTTTCACTTCCATCACAGAGACCCTATAATCCTTCTCCCACATGACGTGGTTTCTAAGTATTTTCTGTGGCTGAGACCTGAGGACTATCATTCTGGGCCTTTCTTTCCCTCTCTCCCATGTTGAAGCTCCTGGTGGGTGGATCCCAGTATCTCTCTTTCTGGGTTTCCTCCCTCTTCTTGCCAGAGCACATCCTATAATAATCACTCCATGAGAAAAGGCATGATAGGAGTGAAACACTTGGGTTCCTCAATTTCTGAAAAATATCTCTATTTTACTATTAAACTAAATTGATAGTATGGCCTGGCATGCAGATTCCTAGGTGGGGAATTCTAACTCCTTCCCAATTCTGAAGGTTTTGTATTACTGTCTCCTAGCTCTTAATTTATTTTTGAGATGGCACTTTTGATTCTGATCCATGGACCTTTGTACATGAGCTGTTTTTATTTTTACTCCCTGGAAGATTTTAAGTTCTTATTTTTATTCCCATCACACTGAAATTTCACAATATGTCTTGGTGTAGGCCTTTTCTCTCTTTGTTATCCTAGGTACAAACTTGACTGTTTCCATGTGGAAATGTGTGCCCTTTAGTTCCGCTGAATTTTCTTGAACTTTCATCACTACAATTTTCTCAATTATTTCCTTCTGAAACCATCCTTATTTAGATGTTAGACCCCCAGAACTGGGACTTCAATTTCAATATCTTTTCTCACATTATCTTTATCTTTTTCATTTTACTTTTGGGAAGATATCTTCAACTTTATTTTCTAACCCATCTAATATATATTTAATTTTTATACCATAGTTTTTAATTTTAAAGAACTATCTTATTTTTTCTCTTTCTATCATCCTGTTCTTATATAACTTTTCATTTCTCACAGGATATTATTGATCTTTCATTTCTCTGTATTTTTCTGTTTCCCCTTGTTTGTTTGTTTGCTTTTCTATTTGTTTCTATTTGTTTCTATTGTCTCTCATGCAGTGGGATTTATTCAAATCTGGTAATGTTTGATTTAATGTTTAATGTTTAAACCTTATTTTTTTTTAAAGATTTTATGTATTTATTTGACAGAGAGAAATCACAAGTAGATGAAGAGGCAGGCAGAGAGAGAGAGGGAAGCAGGCTCCCTGCTGAGCAGAGAGCCTGATGCGGGACTCGATCCCAGGACCCTGAGATCATGACCTGAGCCGAAGGCAGCGGCTTAACCCACTGAGCCACCCAGGCGCCCCTAAACCTTATGTTTAAACTAATGTTTAAATTTAATGTTTAAAATTTAATGTTTAATTTGAAGTTTAATGTTCTGTCATTTAATAATGAAATATTGATAATGCTATTTTAAAATTCCATGTACATTAATGAGACTTATCTTAGAATTCTATGTGGACCCATTTCTTTGGTTGGAGGACTCTAAGCAGATAGTACCTATAAAACTTTTGCCTGAGGTGGGTCTACTTTTCTAAAAGAGGAATCTTCTAGCCTCTTGCCCCTAGGATAAAAACTTGGCAGTCAACAAGTAGACAGATTCTCTTTTATCCTGCCACTTTTCATGTGATACTCTAACCCCATCCTCACCTCTGTCAGGTTAACCCAAGTCCAGAACATGTTTGGTTGAATCCATCCAATCGTTTGCTGAGGTAAAGGAGAGAGAGTTGGCTGTCTGTGGTTCTAACCACTCTTTCAAAGAACTTCAATTAATCCTTCTCTTTTTCTTGCATCCTTGCACTTGCATCCTTGCCTTCCAAAACAGCTAGGGCCTGAAATTTCTGAGATTATCCTGGGTCTTTGCAGCAGGTATTGTCCAGATGGAGTCCTCCCCATTTGTAAGCTTTTGGCTCAGCTTTCTGTTCTGCTAAGACCAGAACAACATGCCCATCCACCTTCAGTTTCTAAAAGGTGGACTTGTCAGTTTGCATTTCCCCTCTTTTACTTTTTGCCCTTCTGGGTTTTGGACTTACTTCTTCTTTCAGTGTCTTTTAGTAGGGCTTGGGGAGGAGACACTTATGAATGCATGTATGTAATCTGCTGTGTTTAGCCAGAAGTTCTCTGATTGATTATTTATTAGTGTATCATCATGAAAGGTGCTTGTCAATTAATGTCAAGTTCCTAAGTAGTCTAGAGCAACCAAACCTCAGGTGAACTTTTCCTTCACTGCCCTTTATTTTATTAAACATTCATTATTGCATTATAAACATTTTATTTTTATTCATAGTTTATATAATTAACAAATAATTTTATTATAAAATTATGTTTATCTTTGAAAATTTGGCCAATAGAATTGATCAAGAAAACATTTTAAAAGAAAATGAAAAACCCCAATCTCACCACTTTGAACATTTTGGGGTATAATTTGGGAAATATTTGGGGGGAATATATTGAGCTTATTTTATGAATTTATTAAGTAAAGAAATTGAATTAACAATTTATAATCTTCCACAAAGAAAAGGCCAGGTTCAGGGACACCTGGGTGGCTCAGTTGGTTAAACATCTGGCTTTGGCTCAGGTCATGATCCTAGGGTCCTGGGATGGAGCCCCTCATTGGGTTTCTTGCTCAGTGGGGAGCCTGCTTCTTCCTCTGACTGCTCTGCTTGCTCTGCCTGCCACTTGCCTTGCTTGTGCTCTCTCTCTTTCACTCTGACAAATAAATAAATAAAATCTTTTAAAAGAAAGAAAGGAAGGAAGGAAGGAAGGATGGATGGATGTTTGGTCAGTCCAGGTTTAGAGAGTTTCATTGGTAAATCCTATCAGATATTTATGGAAGAAATAATACCACTTGTATGCAAACTCTTTCAGAAAATAAAACTTATTTTAAATAAATAAATAAATAAAACTTATTTTATTAGACCAGTATTACTCTAACATGAAAGCTAAACAAAGAAAGTACCAAAAAAAAATGCTATAGGTCAGAGGGAGCAAAGCAGATTTTATTTTCAAAATTTTAACCTACCAGAAGATGCCTGAAGGACTGGTCTCTGTTTTGTCTAACTTGGATCTCAAGCAAGAAGAACAAGTGGACACTGCTCAGAAAAAATTGTAGGGAGACTGGCCAACAGAAACCTGGTGTAAGAGATAATGGGTGGAAGGCCTGAGGGGGGACACTCTGGGATATTAAGACATTTGAAAACAGCATGTATACAGAAAATTCAAAAACATACACATACAGGCCCAGGCAAGATGCATGTTCAAACAATAACCTAAGAAGACCTTAAGATTTCCTCTTGGACTGATCACAAAGCTTAGAACCAAAGTTCAGCTAATTAGTGAGAATGTTCACTAGCACAGAAACAGTCCACAAAGACTGGGAAAGGTGGCTGTCTTTTCAAATGCCCAGTGTTCAATAATAATGACAAAAAACTCACGAGACATACAAAGAAACAGGAAAACATGATACATTCATAGGGAGAAAATGAGGTGGCAAAAGGCAGCCCTGAAGAAACATAAACATCATACATGATAGATAAAGACTTTAAAACAGCTGTTTTAAATATGCTCAAATAGCTAAGGAACAACACTAGTAAATAATTAGAAGGAAATCAGGAAACCAATATATGAACAAAATGAAAATATCAACAAAGAGATAAAATTGTAAAATGGAATCAAGTAGAAAGTTTGAAGCTGAAAAATACAATGCAATTGAAAAAAAGAAATCCCTAGAGGGGTTCAATAGCAAAGTTGAGCAGGCAAAACAAAGTCAGCAAACTTAGAGAAAGGATATTTGAACTTATGGGACTCTATCAAATGGACCAATACATGCATTACAGAAGTCCCAGAAAGAGAAGAGAGAGTCAGAGAAGTTATTCGAAGAAATAATGGCAGACGTTTCCAAGTTTGTGGAAATCATGAATCTACAAATCCAAGATAAGCAGACCCCAATAGAATAAACCCAAAGAGACCCACAGGGAGACACATTATAGTCAAACTGTTGAAAGACAAAGACAAAGAGAAAATTTTGAAAGCAACAGGAGAAAAATGACTCTTCTTCTACAATAAATCCTCTATTAGATGATCTGCCAGTTCCTCAGAAGAAACTTATAAGTCCAGAAAGGAGTGGGATGGTATATTTAAGGTACAAAAAGGGGGAAAAAATTGTCAACCAAGAATTCTATATTTGACAAAATTTTTCTTCAAGAATGAAGAGGTAATTAAGACATTCCTAAATAAATAAAAGCAAAGGGAGTTCATTCTATTAGACTTCTCCTATAAGAAATGCTAAAAGCAGTTCTTCAAGTTGAAATGAAATGTTGCCAGATAACAACTCAAAGTCATATGAAGATATAAAGATCTCCAAGAAAGGTAAACACATAAGCAAATACAAAAAACAGTATTATAACTTTTGTTTGTAACTCCAGCTTTCATTTTCTACAAGACTTAAAAGATAAATGCCTAAAAAATAATTATTAATTTATGTTAATACTTACACAATACATAAAAATGTAATTTGTGACATCCATAGCACAAAGTGGAGGAAGAGTTGTAAAAGAATAGAATTTCTGTATGTGATTGTCACTAGGTTAGTATCAATTTTAAAAAGGCTGTTTTAGGGGCACCTGGGTGGCTCAGTAGGTTAAGCCTCTGCCTTCGGCTGAGGTCATGATCTCAGGGTCCTGGAATCAAGCCCCGCATTGGGCTCTCTGCTCAGTGGGGAGCCTGCTTCCGCCTCTCTCTCTGCCTGCCTCTCTGCCTACTTGTGATCTCTCCCTCTGTCAAATAAATAAATAAAATCTTTAAAAAAATTTTTTTTCTAAAAAAAAAGAAAAGGCTGTTATAATTTCAGGATGTAATTTAATGTACTGAGCAACAATATGGATGAACTGAACCTAACAGATATACATAGCATACAGAATAGTCCAGCCAACAAGAGTAGAATACACATTTTTCTCAAGTGTACATTAAACATTCTCAAGCATAGACCAAATGCTAGACCACTACACAAGCTTAATAAATGTAAAAGACTGACATTATACAAAGAAACTTCTTCAGCTTCAGTGAAATGAAACTATAAATCAACAGCAGAAGGAAAATTGGGAAATTTCCAAACATGTGGAAATTAAATGACACATTCTTAAATGATCAAATGTCAAAGAAGAATTCACAAAGGACATTGGAAAATATCTCAAAACAAATGAACGCAAAAACACAACATATCAAAATTTATGGGAAGCAACAAAAACACTGCTAAGAGAGAAATTTTTAGATACAACATATTTGACAAAAGTGATCTCAAGTCAGTAATGTAAATTTACACTTTAAGGAACTAGAGAAAAAACAATAAGATGAACCTAAAACTACTAAAAGAAAGAAATAATAAAGACAAGAGCAGAGATAAATAAAACAGAGAATAGAAAAAACAACAGAGAAAATAAACTAAACCAAAATTTGGTATTTTGAATACAAAATTAATAAATCATTATGGGCACCTGGGTGGCTCGGTCAGTTGGGCATCTGCCTTTGGCTCAGGTCATGATCCCAGGGTCCTGGGATTGAGCCCCACATCTGGCTTCCTGCTCTATGGGGAGCCTGCTTCTCCCTCTCCCTCTGCCTGCTGCTCTGACTGCTTGTATTCTCTCTCTGTCAAATAAATAAAATCTTTAAAACAAACAAACAATTAGCTGGAATGACAAAAAAAAGAAGGCTCAGATTACTAAAATCAGAAATGAAAATGAACACATTAACACCGATTCTATAAAAATAAAGAGGATTATAAAAGCATACTGTGAAAAACTGTACACCAACAAATTGGATAACATGGATGAAATGGA
The DNA here is from genome assembly GCF_020171115.1 of Neogale vison. Taxonomy (NCBI): domain Eukaryota; kingdom Metazoa; phylum Chordata; class Mammalia; order Carnivora; family Mustelidae; genus Neogale; species Neogale vison. Next base: position 69,560,856 of record NC_058094.1, read on the forward strand.
GGAATTTCTCACCTACCAAGATTAAATCACAAAGAAATATAAAATCTAAAATGACCTAAAACAAGTAAGGAGATTGAATTAATAATCAAAACCTCCCAATAAAGAAAAGTCCTAAAGCAGCTGGCTTCACTAGTGAATTATACCAAAAATTTAAAACAGAAATAACATCAATTTTTCTCAGACTTCCAAAAAATAGAAGAGGAGAAAACACTCCCAAGCACATTCTATGAGGTCAGTATTATTCTGATACCAAAGCCAGACAAAAACATTACTAGGACAGAAAACTATAGAGAAATATTCCTTATGAATATCAATGAAATAATTCTCAATAAAATAATAGCAAACTGAATTCAGTAGCATATTAAGGTTAAATGCTATGACTAAATAGGATCATTCCTGGAATGCAAGGATGGTTCAACATTTAAAAATCAATCAATGTAATATACATTTACAGAATGAAGAAAAAAAAAGCACACAATCATCTCAATTGATACAGAAAGAAGATTTGATAGAATTCAACATTCTTTCACGGTAAAAACAACTAACAAACTAGGAATAGAAGGCAACTAGCTGAATGTAATTGACACTATATATGAAAAACCAACAACAAACATCATACTCAATGGTGAAAGACTAAATGCTTTTTCTTTAAGACCAGAAACAAGATAAGGATATCCTCTTTTGTCCCTTTTATTTAACATGGTATTAGAAGTTCTAGTCAGAGCAATTAAGCAATAAAAAGAAATAGAAGCCATCCAAATTGGAAAGGAAGAAGTAAAATTATCTATTTGCAGATGACATGATTTTTTTTAAAAGATTTTATTTATTTATTTGACAGACAGAAATTACAAGTAGGCAGAGAGAGAGGGAGAAGCAGGCTCCCCATTAAGCAGAGAGCCGAAGGTGGGGCTCGATCCCAGGACCCTGAGAGCATGACCTGAGCTGAAGGCAGATGCTTAACCCGCTGAGCCATCCAGGCACCCCATGATGACATGATTTTATGTTTAAAAAACCATAAAGATTTCATATGCACACAAAAAACCCTGATAGATTTAATAAATGAATTCAGCAAAGTTGCAGATTCAAAATCAATTCATAAAAACCAGTGGCTTTTCTGTAACTAATAATGAACAATTCAAAAAAGAAATTAAGAAAATAGTTTTGTTTATGCTAGCCCAGAAAAGAACAAAATACTTGGGAATTCACTTCACCAAGAAGATGAAAACCTTGTACATTAAAAAGTATAAAACACTAGGGGGTGCCTAGGTGGCTCAGTAGGTTTAGTGTACAACTCTTGGTTAAGTATAAACTCTTGGTTGCTTCTTAGGTCATGATGTTGCACTTGGGGAATCGAGCTCTGTGTCAGGATCTGCTCTCAGCACAGAGTCTACTTCAGATTCCTTCTCCCTCTCCCTCTGCCCCTCCCATTGCTCTCATGTGTGTGAGCTCTCCCAAATAAATAAATACATAAACAAAAAATCTTAGAAAAGGTAGAAAACACTGCTGAAAAAAAAAACTAAAAGGAGGCATAAAAAGTAAAAGAAGACATAAATAAATGAAAAGACCTCATATTCATTATTGAAAGATATGGTATTGTTAAGATTTTAATACTACCCAAAGTGATATACAGATTTACTACAATCCTTATCAGAATTCCAAAGACATTTCTTTCTTGCAGAAATAGGAAAATATATCCTAAAGCTCTTACGGAATCCCAAGAGACCCTGAATAGCCAAAACAATCTTGAAAAAGAAGAAGTTTGAAGGAATCACACTTTCTGCTTCTAAAACTTAAATGAAGCTGTGGTAATTTAAAAAGCATGCTGTCGGCATAAAGACATATACACCAATGGGATAGAATAACTATCCCAGAAATAAGCCTCACATGCATGATTAAATGGTTTTTGACAAGAGTGCCAAGACCATTCAGTGAGGAAAGAACAGTCTTCTCAACAAGTGGTGCTTGGAAAACTAGATATCCACATGCAAATGAATACGGTTGGACTCTTTCTTACACCATACATAAAAATTAACTCAAAATGGTTCAAAGACCTAAATGTAATTATAAAAAACTTAGAACAAAACATAGGGGAGAAGTTTCATAACTTTGGATTTGGCTATGATTTCTTGCATGTAACACCAAAAGCACAAGCAGCAAAAATAAGAAAAGATAAACTAGATCTCTTCAAAATTCACTACTTTGGGACATCAGATATTATCAAAACGGAATGAAAAGATCACCCAAAGATTGAAAGGAACTATTTTAAAATCGCATATTTGATAAGCAATTAATATACAGAGCATACAAAGAACTCCTAAAATGCAGCAACAAATAATTCAAAAATAGAGAAAGAATTTGAATAGACTCTTCCCCAATGAAAATATAAAAATGGCTAATAAGCACATGAAAAAAATGCTTAACATCCCTAATCATTAGGGAAATGCAAATCAAGATCACAAAAAAATACCCCTTTTTATCCATTAAGATGGCTATTATTGAAAAACAGAATACATGTGTTGGATATGATGTGAAGAAGTTCTAACTTTGTGCATTCCTGATGGAATTATAAAATGGTACAGCTGATGTGGAAAACAGTATGCCTATTTTCCTGTAACCCCCAAACTTAAAAATAGAATTTCCATATGATCCAGCAATTGCACTTCTGGATATACATCTAAAAGAATTGAAAGCAGGAACTCACACAGATATTTATACGCTCATGTTCACGGTAGCACTATTCACAGTACCCAAAAAGTAGAAACAACCCAAATGTCTATTGACAGATGTATAAGGTGCATGTATAAATACACACACACACACACACACACACACACACACACACTGAAATATTACTCAGTCTTAAAAAGGAATGAAATTAAAAAAAAATTTAAAAAAAAGGAATGAAATTCTGTTACATGCTACAATATGGATAAACCTTGCAGACATTACGTTAAGTGAAATAAGGCAGACATAATGGGACAAATATTGTATGATTCTACTTATATAAGGTACTTATATAAGGTACCTAGAGTAGTCAAATTCATAGAGATGAAAAGTGAAATAGTGGTTAAGGGCCTGGTGGAGGAGAAAGTGGTGAATTGTTGTTTAGCGGTGCAGGTGCAAAAATTCCCAAAATTTCATCATTTTGGGAATTATGGAAATCTCTGGAGGTGAGTAGTGATGATGGTTGCACAATGTGAATGTAGTTAATGTCCCTGACTTAAAAATGGTTAAAATTATAAATAAATTTTATCTTGTATATGTCTAACCACAATAAAAAAAAAATGAGAGTGGGTGGGACTCAAGACGAGAGAGGTCTATGTAAGGAATCCATACTGCCTTATTAGCTTCTCTGTCACTTGGGCCATATGACGCAGCAGGTATGGTACTGAAGTGTTTGTGATAAGTTCGTGATACCATATGAAGCTTTTAATAACCCTCTATAATTAAGTCTTATGCAAGCTTTTAGGATTGGGGAGCAAAGTTATGTCACCTTCTTTATATAACTATTGGCTTTTTGGGAAATTGTTTTACTATTGGGCCCTAGCAGAAACTAAAAGCTTGACCATGAGTGATCAAATTACCTTGTCACCTGAGCAGCCTATAATATACTAAATGTATTTTGAAACACCAAGCCATAAAGTCAGTTGTGTCCAGCAGTACTCCATCATTAAGCAGTGGTACACATGAGATCAGGCTCAAGCAACCTCAAGTAAACTGTATGAACAAGTGGCCCAGTTGTCCATCATCTCCGCTATTATTACATTTCCTCCTCCCTCTCAACTTTCATCCAAGGCATCGTGGTGAGCCCCCTGTGTCTCCTGTTGAGTAACAGAAGAGAAATATTTGGGATTGATTTGCAGATAGTTCTGTATTCTATGGTGTGGAAGTAGATAGCTACGGCACCATGGCCACTTTTGGGGGGTGGTCCTGAAGGTGATGAAGAGAAATACTACACTTGGGAGAGCTTGGAGCAGTACACCTGGGTGTTCATTTTGTCTGAAAAGAGAGATCGCTAGGTGTATGGGTCATTCTAATTCACGGCGAGTATCTGACTGGCTGGCTGGTCTGGAACTTGGAAGGAACATGATTGGAAAATTGATGACAAAGAGGTTGGGAAAGGGGTATATGTAGATAGATTGAATGGGCAGAGTGTGAAGATGTTTATGGCTCATGTGATCCCAAAGAGCAATCTCAATAGAGGATGATCATAATAATCAGGTAGATGAGTGATACATTGTGTATGTCTCAGCCTTTACCCCCATTTATCCCTGGTCCTGCTCAACGGACTCATGAACAAAGTGGTCATGATGCCATGATACAAGTTATATGTGGGCTCAGCAGCATGGATTTCCACTTAACAAGGCCAGTCTGACAACAGCTATTGCTAAATGCCCAAATTGCTAAGAGCGGAGTCTAAGATCAAGCTTCCGTTTCCTAGGTGTCAGCCATCCATGAGTTGTATTGAATCTGGCTACTTTCATTATGAAAGGGACAGACCTTTTTTCTCACTGAATAAATAGATACTTCTTTTGGAAATGAATTTCCTTCCCCACTTGCAATGCTTCTATCAAAGCCACCATGTACAAACTTAGGAAATGTCTTAGTCACAATTGTGTTATTCTACACAGCACTGCTATTTTTTTTTAAGATTTTATTTATTTATTTGACAGAAATCACAAGTAGGCAGAGAGGCAGGCAGAGAGAGGGAGAAGCAGGCTCCCTCCTGAGCAGAGATCCCAATGGGGGCCTTGATCCCAGGACCCTGAGACCATGACCTGAGCCAAGGGCAGAGGCTTTAACCCACTGAGCCACCCAGGCACCCCCTACACAGCATTATTTTTAACAAAGAAACTCATTTTACAACAAATAAAGACAGCAGTGGGTTCATGCTCATATAATTCACTGGTCATATGTTGCCTATTACCCTGAAGTCGTGGCTTAATAGGATGATTGGCCGGCCTTTTTCTTTTTTTTTTTCTGATAAAATTTTACTTTTAACCATTAATAAGTCTACAGTTCGGTGGCATTAAGACGTTTACAATGTTTTGTAGCCATCATCACTATCTAGTTCCAAAACATTTTCATCACCCCAAAAGGAAATCCTGTACCTATTAAGCAGTCACTCCTCATTCCTTCCTCTCCCCAGTCCCTGGTAACTACTAATTGGCTTTCTGTCTCTATGGTTTGCCTTTTCTGGATAATTTATATGAACGAAATCATACAATATGTAGACTTTTGTATCTGGCTTCTTCACTGAGAATGTTTTCAAGGTTTGTCCCTGTTGCAGAGTTGAAATAGCCTTTGACAGACTCAAAATAATCCCTCGATCTAAATTGTGATAACTTTTGTAGATAGGATAATGTCCTCCAAGTTTTGGCTTGTGTTCTAAATCTAATATATATCTATGGTCCAGGAATCAAGAGATGGGAGTAGAAGTGGATCTTTTACCCCTAGTGAGTCACATGCAGACTTTTGCTTCCAATTCCTGCAACTTCGGGTTTTGCTTCTCCAGAGGTCTTAGTTCTCAAAGAGTGTTTCTACCAGGGTACACAGCAAGAGCTCAATCTGTAGACTGAGATTGCCATTTGGCCATTTGGGGCTCCTCATGCTATTTAACCAATATGCAAAAAAGGGGGTTACTCTACTGCCTGGAGTGATTGATCCTGTTAAACTGATCTTTGGGAATATGCCTGGAATGCAGGAGATTCTTTGGGGTATTTCTTAGTATTCCCATACTCTGTAATATGAATTAATGAAAAAGCACAACAACCCATCCAAAGTAGAACCTCTAATGGTCTAGATATTTCAGGAATAAAAATTTGGGTTACCCCATAAATGAAGGTACTATTATCAGCTGAGATGCTTATTGAAGGCGAAGGGATATTTTAAAAGGTAATGGGGAAAAAAGGAAATAGTCATAAATAGTAATTATGATTATGTTGCCAGTTGCAGTTACAAGGACTATAATAGTTGTGAGCATTTCCCCTCATTTTGATATGAATATATTTGTGTATATTTTAACTAATTCCCCCCCCCATTTCCCTAGGATGTGTTGATAGTGGGTAATTTTACATCTTAGTATTTAAGTAACAGGGGTATTTAAGTAAAAGGGGTAATATGACTCATCAAGAAGAGAGATGAACATCATTCAAAGATTCTATCCTCTTTTAGGGAGGGAGGGAGCTATTTTGGGTTATATGAGAGATAGTATCATATGGACATAAGTATCATATGGACATAAGTATGATTTTACTATGGTCCTTATTTGATAATTAAATGTGATTAAAAGAAGTGTGTATGGATGTCAAATTGACAAGAGTTCAGACTGGGTTAGTTTGCCCTAGCAACTTAGCTAAATTGGAACTACATTTCCCTGAATTCTCTCATTTTTAGGGTTTTGGTTGGCCACAACAGAAATTTGCAAGAGATTTGGGAAGTGGAAGTGAAGCACCAGCCATTACATTTGGTAGGTCCATGCGGGTTCCCAAGCACTGCAGTTTGCACATGACATGCAGTTTTGCAATATGTGTGTGTGTGTGTGTGTGTGTGTGTACATATATATACGTATACATACATACATACATATATATATATATATATATATATATTCTCTTATTGGTTTTGTGTTTCTGGATAACACTGACTGTATGCTCCCCAGTACAGTAAACAACACCGAGAACAACTGACATTGTGGTCTTGAGATACTGTATCGTGTGGTGGAAATGCATGGTTCTGAAATCACACAGAACAGAGTTCGATGGCACAGATTACGTATGTGGCTATTGTGTGGGTTAAAGTTAAACGTTTTATGTAGAATACCTGTCATGGCTCACAGTGGGTGCATAATGCTAGCTCCCCACTCTGCTGAAGAGAGAAGCATTGTTTAGTTAGTGCCCTGAGTCTTATCAAATGATTTAATGGAACTGAGTCTCCTAGATGTTACTAAGTGTGATAGTTACTTGAAGCCTATACGGTTTGATGTAACCCTAATACCACCTTCTGGGTGCTTACATGTACACAGAATTCAAACATTACTTAATTCTGCCGTTGATCTGTGTAAGATCTAGGGCAAGTTATGTTTCCCTAAGCCCAGTTTCAGTTTAGATTCTATTATCTCGTAGGGTTTTTGTCAGAATAAGAGTGTTTAGCTTAATCCTAAGCATACAGCAGATGCTCAATATATCTACTAGATGTTGTGGGAGTAATGAAGGTTTCAAAGATTAGTGGGTCAGTGTTGCATTAGAGAGCTTACCATCTAATGAAGACAACATCCGTGAAACCATAGTGGAAGTTATATTTCTTTTAATAGTAGAGAACAGACAAATAGACAACCATTGAAGAGGTAGAATGTTTTAAGTGATGTAAAAGAAACAGATGCCGTGGAAAGATTACAAAAGGTCTTGCAGACTTTTGATTTACAGAATCATGAGAATTTCATATCTGATGTCATCAGTAATGTCTATGCAGTACTTTCAAAGATCTACCACCTTGCCAATGGCTAGTCAGAGCAAATAAGTGGAAGGGTGGGTGCCCTGAGAGCAGAGCCGAATCTTTCTGCCAGCAGGAAAAAGCTTGTTCAGGCTGACATCCCGGGGGCTGGAATGCATTTGAAACAATGGGCCAAAACTGAAAAGCTTTGATAGTTTGGGGAGAAATGTGACAAAATGAACCTGCAAATGACATATTCAGTTTACAAACCAGGTCAAGACCCCTTTATCCGCTTTTTAAAAATCAAAGCTAACAAAGAAAAACACTTTTGGTAAAAGGTCATGCAGGCTTTTCCCTTTGTCTTCTCAGTTATCACCCTTTCTCTCTCATTTTTTCCAGTGCATACTCTCACTTCTTCTTTCTCAGTCTCGGTGTTTCCCCTCCACCCTTTCACCCCCTACTCACTCCCGTATTCTCCGCACCCCTCTTCTTCCCTCGGCCCCGGGGCAGCCCTGGGGCCCGCACCTGCCTGGGGAGAGCCCCAGCCTGGCCCCGCCAAGGGACGGACAGTGACGTAGCGTGGAGGCCGGGGGCCCGCGCGGCCCGCTGACGTCACTGCCGCAGCGGTCCCCAGCGAAGCCCAAGAATGGGAATTCAAGGAGGGAAGCACAGCGGTGACCCCGCGATTAAGGCTGAGCGCTGCAAGTGCGCATGCTTTAGGTTTCTCGGGTCAGAAGGCCCGAGTATCTCTTGTAGCGCAGGCTGAGTCCACTTCACACCCTCAGCGCACTCGAAAACAAGAGTTTCTCGATAAGGGGAATGTCCCCACACCGTGGGGCCTCGTGCGCACGCGCCTTGGGTGGAGGACAGATAGAGGAGAGCTAGGGGGAGCTGGCGGTTGATTTTGTTGGGGGAGGAGGGAGGGCGGCGTGTGGCGGGAGAGGACAGCGACCGAGCTTAACGTGCAGAACTGGAGAAAGGCAGTTTACCCCCTCCGCCGCTAGTCCGTCTCCCTGGGCGCTGCGGTGGCGCGGGGCCTGCGGCGCGGCGTCGTGACGTCACGGTGGCGGCGGCCGTGGTTGGCGCACGGTCCGCGGCTGCAAAGTGTGAATTACGCCGGGCTCGCGCCGGCGGCGGAGTGAAGTCAGGCTCCGGGGGAGGGGAGGGGCTGGACGGTGGTGGCGGCCCGAGCTGGTGGCTGGTCCCAAGCCCCGCGCGCCTTGGGTCTCGCCGCTGGCTCCGGCAGTCTTTTCTTGCACCGCTTTCTTCTGTCCTTGCTCCGCTCCTGCTCTGCCTTCCCCGGACCCGCTCCTCCCGGCCGAGGAGCCCCTGGGCGGCAGGGTTCCCCTCCGACTTTGCCTGTGCTGACCCCGCTTGCACCCCGGAGCCGGGCGCGCGCCGGTCCTCGTAACTGTCGCCGCGGCCGCCGCAGCGTCTTCCCGCCGGCGGCCCGGGCGGAGTGTTGGGGTGGGGAAGGCGTGAGTGCGGCTTCCCGGCCCGGGGTCGGCGGTCGCCGGCCCTGCCCCCGCCTCGGCCCGGCGCCCCCGAGCCGCGGCCCCTTCCCAGCGCAGGGGCCGGCAGCCGCGGCTGGGCGGGCGCCGCGCGGGGGCAGGGAGGGCGTATTCAATGGAAGTATGTTACCAGCTGCCGGTGCTGCCCCTGGACAGGCCGGTCCCCCAGCACGTCCTCAGCCGCCGAGGAGCCATCAGCTTCAGCTCCAGCTCCGCGCTCTTCGGCTGCCCCAATCCCCGGCAACTCTCACAGGTAATTGCCGCCGCCGCCGCAGGGGACCCACACATGGGGGCTTCTCTCTTTTGTTTCCCTCTTCCCACCCAGCTTCACCTTCGCGACACCCCCAGTCTCCTAGCCATTTACCTCAGACCCAACATTGTCCATTGTTGCGGATTTCTAGGCTGGCCTCTTGGTTCGAGAGCCTTCTCTTTTATCCTCGAGCTTTGCACACTAAGTCCCCCGGCCTTCTCTGATTTCCTCCCTGCGCCCAACCCGGGTGGGCTTTGAAAGCCCTTCAGACCTTCTCCAGGTCCGCCCCCTCCGTGGTCAGCGGTTTAAGCTTCGGGAATGACCGTTTTCCTCCCTTTCTCGAAGTCTGGATCTTGAAGTCTGGCCTCTCTAACCTTAGTTGTGCCCGCGGGCACACCTGTCCCCCTTCCCCCATGCACACACCTGTGCAGCGTTTGCGCCTCGCCTCCCCGCTGCTCCCGCGCGCCCCGTGGCGTTCGGATGGTCCTGCGGTTCTCTGAACAATAGGCCAATTCCTCGTCGCTGTTCCCCAGCCCCTTCTATTCTGTGGATGGACATGAAGTGCTAGCAAAGAAACAAGAATCGGGAGTGCTTCCCCGAAGAGCTTCGGTTTCTGCAAAGTTGATAAACAGGCATCAGTTTTGTTTTTAATTTGATAAGGAGATTTTAGGAGAGAAACTACTAATGAGCACTCACAGGGAGACTTTATTTTGAATGGTCCAATACCAGTCGCTCCTGAGAATTTCGGTTTTCTCCTTTGGTGATGCCGTTGGCCCAACTCCTTAGTTCTGGGTGATTTTGATTGCCAGGTTTAAAATAGGCAAAAACAATTTCTTTACATTTGAATCAAGTACCCTGCATTTCTGCTGCCAGAATGTTACCTGTTCATGATCAATTTTTAATTCGAGTATATTTGTTTTTCCTCTTGGTTAGTATCTTTTATGAAGCGTATTTTCTCTCCACTTGTAATTATCTTGAGCCGGGTCTATGTATGTATATATATGTTTAAACCCGTAGTGTGGATAGCACCTGGTAGAGATTTTGCGTGGGATAGGTGAGTCCAGTAAATATTTGTCATTTGCTTCTTTGCCTGAATGGTAGAGAAAGCAAGAGAGCATCTGGATTTCTCTGTAAATTGTTTTTATTTGAAATGAGACTTATTTCACAGGACAAGATGGTATGCTAATGAGGTCAGAGCCAAATTTGTGATTACTATAGTAGTTTAAATAATACTACATTGTTATTTTGAAAGTTGGGTCCATGCTCTGCCTTTATAGTATTTAAGCTTAAAGCATTTTTAGGTTTCAAAATTAATGTTGAAGAAATGTTAATGCATTGCTGGAAAAGGATTTTAATGTAATTTTTTTCACTTCACAATATTATTTTACCTTCTCAGATCACAGGCACATAACTAATACCCATTTCCAGATCAGTATAAATAATAAGGATGATCAGTAGTTCTTGATAAAATAATAAAATACCAATAAAGTTACTTGTGCTCCCTGAGGAGAAAATGAATGAGAAAGGAGATTCCAAGAGCATTAAAACAAGCCTCATACCAGGGTTTTACCTGTTGTCATAATTAATCCTCAGAGACCAATTTGAAGCCCTGCTCCTTCTTGACTCATTTCCTAGCCTTGGGTTTAAATGGATAATGGAATTTTAAAACTATGGTTGTGGCAGATAAAGCAAATATTGTAGATTTACACCATATTTTACTAATTCCTAAAGCTTAAAAAAATAAAAAAACTAAACCTCAAAGTGAAATATATAGGAATTTACGAAAATTTGGACAGAAGGTTTCTTGAATTATAACATTTTTTCTAAACATTGTTGCCTAACATTAAAATGATGTTAAACTTACCATGCACTGAAATGGGTGTGTTTATCATTACCAAGACTTAGACTGTTTATCATTACCAAGACTCATGTTGCTAGTGATTTATCTAGGGCTAGATGGGAATGTGTAATAGAAAAAAAAAAAGAAAATTTGGGAATCTTTTTCAGAGCTTTATACAATAAATGTTTGATTAAATCAAAACCCTTGCATTTTCAGTTTTAAGTCTAAAGGTACAAAATTTTTAAAAAGCTGAGGTGGTTTGGTAGTTTCATTTAATACTTAAAAAAAAACCAAAAAAAACAAAAAACCTCTCCAAACCTGGCTTTCTTTCTTTCTTTTCTTCTTTTTTTTTTAAGGTGCTACGAAATTATTTTTCTGAATCCATTTTAGAATATGTTCAAAACTAGCAATCTTTTCAGTTCTTCAGTTTCACCTACCACAGGAGACTATCTCCTAGTAGGTACTTAATACTTATTGGATGAGTGAATAAGTAATGAAGTTACCTCTGACTGTGCATCAGTTTTAAATATGAAAACAATGCAAGGACTTTTATCAAGGTATAGCACTCCTTTATCCTGAACCTGGTTTGGAACTTGTAACTGCAGACTTCAAAAAGATTCAGGAAATAAGCAGAAGACTGAGCAACCAAAGTATAGATTTGATGATCCTCTCAAAGCCCATGTGTTTTAGGTAAAGCTCTGACAAACTTGTGTTGCAAGCAGTGCAAATTTAAAGGGGTTGGAGGCTGCTAGAATCAGTTTCTCACTGATACTGGCAAAAGTTGACAACCGACACACCAAAGCTGGAGATCAGAAGAAAAACTCTTCAAAGCCAGCAACTTTTAAAAGGGAACCCTGGGGACATATACTTTAGGAGCTTGAGTGTTATACAACCCAATAATTATTAGTCAAAATAATACTTAATTGAATCTGCTTTTAAAAATGGAAAGATTCCCACTTAAAAAAATCTCCATGCCAAACCAGTGTTGGTGCTTAAATGGGTAAGGGTGAGTTGTCTGAAAAATTCCTTTCTGTGGAATACCAACTAACTGTCCCAAGAATGCCAAGTAAATGAGGCATTAACTTTTTGTTTTAAACCAGGTCAGGTATTACTTTCTCAAATGGTTAATATGAATTCTTTGAATTATTTGAAAAATTCAGAATAATAAGAGAAGCTTGTTTTTGCCATTTTAGGGTATCTTGTTGATAACTGATATTAAAGTTATCCAAGATTTTTTATCCAAGATTTTATCCAAGGTTTTTTCTTGGAGAATAAAGTTCTTACTTAGGTAAAATATTGTGAGAGCAGAACTTGTCTTGCTTGGGGTGCCTGGGTAGCTCAGTCGGTTAAGCATCTGCCTTGGACTAGACTAGGTCATGATCTCAGGGTCCTGGGATCAAGTCCCAGGCTCTCTGCTCAACAGGGAGTCTGCTTCTCCCTCTCACTCTACTTCTCTCTCTCTCTCAAATAAATTTTAAAAACTTTAAAAAAAGAAGAAGAAATTGTCTGGTTCACTACTATGTCCATAGTGCTTTGCATAGGTAAGTACTTAGTAAGTGTGGAAGCTGAATTAGTGTATTGATGACATGCCAAAGCACTGTGCCTGTGATTATTTTAGTCAGATTTTCTTTTTTTTTTTTTTTTAAAGATTTTATTTATCTATTTGATAGATAGAGATCACAAGTAGGCAGAGAGGCAGGGCAGAGAGAGAGAGAGAAGAGGAAGCAGGCTCCCTGCAGAGCAGACAGCCTGATGTGGGGCTCGATCCCAGGACCCTGGGATCATGACCCAAGCCGAAGGCAGTGGCTTAACCCACTGAGCCACCCAGGCGCCTCTTAGTCAGATTTTCTATGCACTGGAGAGAAATATTATTTGGGTTAGAAATTTGTGATCTAATTTTTTAAATTTATCATAAATTGATGGTATGTATTATTGAACAAAATATTAGGGTCTCTTTCCTGAAGACATTATCTTTTTAGAGCAGTTTTAAGTTCACAGCACAATCGAGTGCAAGGTAAAGAGATCTCCCATACACTTTCTGGCCTGGTACATGCATAGCCTCCCCCATTATTAGCATCCCCCATCAGAGTAATACATTTGTTACAATTGCTGAACCTACATTGCCTCATCATTACCACCCTGAGTCCATAGTTTATATTAGGGTTCCTTCTTGGTGTCTTTTTCTCCTTTTTTTAAAATACAGAAACTATTCCATAAATATTTACTAAACACCTTCTGAGAATGAGATTCCTTGTATTGAGTACTAAGAAAATGCAAAGAATTAGTAATTGAAAAAAAAAAAATGACTTGTGAGCCTGCCAACCTAACCACATTTTTCTTTGATGCATTATGTTCCTTATACATAAACATTTTTTACTTACAGTATACATCTCTGTTGTCTTTAGCAATGTTCTTAGTATATGACAAATTTTCAAGTTTCTAGATGTGCCAGAACAGTTCAAAGTCCCTTGGATAAAAGTTGGTTCTTAAAGAAGCCTACAGGATTATGTTGGGGGAAAATGGTATGATTATATGTGACATAATTTTTATATTGGAGTTATCAAGGCATAATGAGACTACAGGAAGGTAAACCCAAATTTCCTGAATGAATAGGGGGAAGCCTCACATAGTAGTTGAGGCTTCAGCCAAAGCCTGAAGATTATGTAGATGTTTCTAGATCAGTGGCGGTTAGAGGATGGTCCGGGAAATTGTGTAGGGCAGCACTATCCAACAGAACTTTTTGTGATGATGGAAAATTTCTCTGCAGTATCCATTGTAATAGTCACTATCCATATATACCTAGATAAGCACTTGAAATGCGGCTAGTCTGAGGAACTGAATTGTAAATTTAGTTTTATTTAACTAGCTGCATATGGCTAGTGGTACTATGCTGTCAGAGATCAGCATGGTTTTATGTATATTTAATGATCATTAGTGGTGATGTCATGTTGATCTGTGAGTACCACATTATCTGAATGGTGAACGTTAGAGCTATTTCAGGTCTTGATGTTGTACACAAAACCTTAACACCTTCATACATGTTTGATAAAGTCTTTAGAATGGTATCACTGGGTTGGGTCAAGAAGTAAGAACATTTTTTGGCTTTCTAGAATGCTCTGTCCTTTTACAATACTAAGAAAAATGATTATCACTCTTTCATCACCAATCATAGATTACTAGATTATAATATATAATTAGTAAGAATTTTATGAATGTTTTATAAACATTTATAGAAATGTTCTTCTAGGGGCACCTGGGTGGCTCAGTGGATTAAAGCCTTTGCCTTCAGCTCAGGTCATGATTCCAGGGTCCTGGGATTGAGCCCCGCATCGGGCTCTCTACTCCGCGGGAGACCTGCTTCCTCCTCTCTCTCTCTCTCTGCCTACCTCTCTGCCTACTTGTGCTCTCTGTCAAATAAATAAATAAAATCTTTATTAAAAAAAAAAGAAATGTTCTTCTATGTTAGATGCACTATGGTATGCTGAGTTTGTTTCAACTTAGACTAAGCAATAATATACACTTTCCGAAGTGTTTCTGTGCATTTACATTTCCTCTTTTGTCAGATTTCATTTGCATGTCTTGTGCTTGTTTGAAAGGACTGTTATACATCTAATGTCAGTTTGTAATAGTGCATTACTCCGAATTACTGTTACGATAGTAGTTGCCTCTTCACAAATCTACATTCAGAAGCCAGTACACAGGAAATAATGTGAACAGTCAGTGGGACGTCCTGGAGTGGTTCATTTGCTGAGAACTTCCTCCCTATCTACTCCCAAAACACTTGTGTTGGGATCTTGGTTTCATTTTTCTATTTTCAGAAAATTTTCTTACTTTGATTTAAATTTAATAGTATCATATTTTGGCTTTTACTTCTGAAGTAATATGTATCTATGCTATAATTCAAATATATGTTCAAACATAATATTAATGTAAATTTATAGTGTATTTGGAGTGTTGTTCTGATTGAGGCGTAGGGTGTTCAAATTGCTAGTTTGTAAGTTGTCATCAGGAACACGTTTAGTCTGTGGGATGTGATTGGAAGAGGTTTTAGACCTATGCCCAGGTTTTGTTGCCTTGTTGCTATGCTTAGAGTTTCATCAGCTGTACATACTCTCTATTTAAGAATTCTTTTTTAAAACACAAATGTCCCACAAAAGGTAAAATATTAAGCCTTTTCAGGGAGTTATGAAGAGTAGGGAACTCACTGGATGGAAAGGAGAGGTACCATCCATTCTCTCTAAGGCAATTTGATAAGATGTCTGCTTATACGTTAAGTTTCAACCATTCTTTCCTTCCTTCCTTCCTTTTTTCCCCCCTTTTCTTTTCATGAAGGACCAGAGTAATTTTAGAGAATTAACTTCTTTCTGGTGATGGTTATAGAGACAAGTTTGGGAAGAGAAGAGCTGAAGAAAAAGGAAGTTGATAAAGATTAGCTTAATTCAGATTTTTGCCTGGGACCGTTGATAGCCATTTAGTTGGACTAAAGACACTTAGGAAATTTAGGTGATAAAAGAATTCTCATTGCATGCAGATCTTAAGGAATTTAATTTTCTGTACCAAAGACTGTGTGTTTGTGTTTATATAAAATCTAATTTGTTAGAAGTACCTTGACTAAACATCTTTAAGATCTGGGCATTCTTACATTCCCTTTGGAATTCCCGAAAACGTCAACCATTAATTTTTAATCTTCTGATTTAGAAACAACTTAAAACTTTTTTATTCTACAGATTGTTCATATCTTGTTTAATTTGAATTGAGAGAAAATTGAGTGTTTATTCTTTCCCATATTTAACTAGCCTGTTCTTCCCTAAACTCAATATAGACTTTGTTGATTTTTTATATTATTGTTAAAAATATCTTTCAAAGGTTACTCACAAATAAATGATACTTTCACGTATTTGCATTCAGGTACACTATATGAGGTAGTAGTATATGAGGAAAGGAACGAAAACACTTGCAGATGAGCTTTTGAACCTTGCAGAGCTTCATTTTGGCTGCTGGCAAGTTCCCTTCCTAATGAATCTGTGCCAGTGATCAGAAGTTTCTCCTGCTTGTAATTTTGAGTAGGAATTTTGGATTATTGCTCCATGCCTCCACCTACTGGTAGGGAGGGCTCTTCATTTTCTGAAGATGATGGCAGGAGGAGGAGAGGATGAAAGCAGGACAGGGAGAATTGGGGGAAGAAGATGAATTGTTAATTGGCTAAGTTTCAGCCAAGCCTCTCTGTCATCCGCGTTTCCGGTAGACCAAACTCGAGCTCAGGACCATGTAAAGTACTTTACAAATGGTGCTTAATAAAGGTGTAGTACTCTTGTTTCAGTCATAATTGTTTCTATTTATTGAGTATCTCACATGCCAGATACTGTAATTGATGTATTTAATCTTTACAAAAACTCTATATAAGTGCTGTTACTCCCATTTTTACCTTTTTTTCCCAAGGAGTAAATTGACCTTAGACACAATACATTATTTGCCCAAGGCATCACAAGAACTTTGAGAAATGCCTCTCATGTTTCATACCCTTACTTTGTATCCTAGTCTGCCTCCGTGAAGGTGAGTAGAATGTAGTTAGTCTTTATGTTTAATGATTATAGATTTTTGTTGACTCATAGATGTGGATAAAGAAAACACATTTAATGGTTTGAGGTGATTATTTGAAGTGATAACCTTTATTTTGGTTGTTTCAAATCATATCTGGATTTTGTTCTAGTTGCCACTTTCTAGGAGGACATGACTAAGTTAAATCATATTCTGAAGATATTCACCAAGGTGATGAAGTGATTTCAAAGCACATTGTTTGATATGTGAATGAAGAAATTGGAGACATTAAGTTGGAAAAGGAAAGCCTTAGAATTTGGGTCAAGAACTTGGGGGTGGAGGTGGAAGAGTGGTTGGTAAAAGATGATAGAGCATTGCTCTTTCCAGCATGTGAATTACTACCATGTGAATGAGAAAAAGGAGGAAAGGGTTAAGATTTTGGTTGGTTGTGTGTTCTTGATTGGTACACCCTGTTCCTACTTGGTGAGGGCAGTTGCTAATATATCAGAGAAGATACAAGCTTAAAGTCGTCCCTTGTCCAAGGTAACACAACTAGATAGTAGAAATGGATTAAGCTCTGGGGGCCCTAAAGACTACGTGTTCTCTTCTTCCTTTATGACACGAGTAAAGGATGTTACTGTAGAGAGTAGAATAAGACTAATAGGTTGAAACAATAGGGACGTAGATCTTGTGTTTAATCACACTAATAATTAAAGAAACGCAAACTAAAAGAAAGATAAAATAAGTATATAACATGAAGATTACAAAATGCCAGTAGGATATAAATTGTAAATTTGCTGAAAAGTAATTGAGCAGTTGAATAAAAAAATTAATACATTGCCTTCACTTTTAATACCGATCATCTATAGTTTGTCCCAATTTTGTTTAAGACTTAATAACAAAATGTATACATATCTGTACACCATGCTTACTCACAAAAAAAGAAAAATAAAGGTATAGGTACCCCCAGATGCTAATGGAAGCCATCTCTGGATGTTAAACTATAACTTACTTTTAACTTTTTGTTTAGAATTTTGTGTAATTTTTCCAATGTCCTTCTTTTAGCATGAATCTTCTTTTTAATCACAATAACCCTAGAAAAAGTGAAACAAGTTGTATTTGGGTCCAGATCTCTGACAGAGATGTCCAGAGAGCGAACAGGCTACTTCATGAGATTATAAATTGAGATAGCAGTTTGAAAGATATGGTCAAGGGGATTGACTCTTCTGGTTCCTTCCAATTTCATGATTTTGTAATTTCTTTGGCTAACTCAATTATGCACATTACAGGTAATTTTGCATAGTTCTGACAATTATAAAGTAGTTTCACTCTCCATGGGAGTTGTTGAGAAGTAAATTTAAGTGTAATTATTGTTAGAAAAACAAAGCTAGAGGTATCACAGTTCCAGATTTCAAGTCATACTACAAAGCTGTAGTAGTCAAAACAGTAAGGTACTGGCACAAAAATAGATCACTGGACAGAGAATAAACGCCTGAAATAAACTCTTGATTATATGGTCAACTAATCTATGACAAAGGAGGCAAGAATATGGGGAAAAGACTAAGACTTTTCAATAGATGGTGCTGGGAACACTGGATAACTACATGTAAAAGAATAAAACTGGACTACATTTTAACACTATACATAAAAATAATCAAAATGGATTAAAGACATAAATGTAAGACCTGAAACCATAAAAATCTTAGAAAACAACATAGGCAGTAATCTCTTCAACATCAGTTGTAGTGGCATTTTCCTAGATATGTCTCCTTAGGGCAATGGAAACAAAAGCAAAAATAAACTATTGAGAACACATCAAAATAAGCTGTTGCACAGTGAAGGAAACCATCAGTAAAACAAAAAGGCAACCTACTGAATAGGAGAAGATATTTGCAAATTATATCTGTGATAAGTGGTTAATATTCAAGATATATAAAGGACTTATACAACTCATCTCAAAAAAAAATCTAATTAGGAAATGGGCAGAGGACCTAAATAGACAATTTTCCCAAAGAAGACATGTAGATGGCCAACAGATACATGAAAAGATGCTTAACATTACTTATCATTAGGGAAATGCAAATCAAAACTAATGAGAGATCACCATACACCTGTCAGAAAGGCTAAAATCAAAATGATGAGAAATAAGTGTTGGCAAGGGTGTGGAGAAAAAGTAATTCCTGTGACCTGTTGGTGAAATGTAAATTTAAGTAGCCTCTGTAGAAAACAGTATGGAGGTTCCTTGAAAAATTAAAAATAGAAATGCCATATGATCCGGTAATTCCACTACTTGATATTTACCCAAAGAAAACAAAAGCACTAATTTGAAAAGGTTTATGTTTCTTGTATCATTAGTTACAATAACCAAGATATGGAAGCAGCCTAAGTGTCCACTGATAAGACAAATGGATAAGGAAGATGTGTGCGTGTGTGCATGTGCATGCGCGCACACATACACACACACACACACACACACACACACACACTGGAATATTGCTTAGCCATAAAAAAGGATGATATCATGCCATTTGAGACAACATGGATGGACCTAGAGGATATAATGCTGAGTGAAATAAGTCAGAGAAAGACAAATACTGTATGATTTCACTCAGAAGTGAAATCTTTTTATAAAAAAAGAATAAACAAAAAGTAGAATCAGACTTACAAATACAGAGAACAAATTAGTGGTTGCCACAGGGGAGGTGAGTGAGGGGTTGGGCAAAATGGGCAGTAGGAGTGGGAGATACAGGTTTTCAATTATGTAATGAAGAATTCACAGGAATAAAAGGCATAGCATAAGGAATAGAGTCACTGATAATGTAATAGGGATGTTTGAGAGCAGATGGTAGCTACACTTGTTGTGAGCCCTGCATAATGTATAATCTTGTTAAATCACTATGTTATGCACCTGAAACTAACATTGTGTGTCAACTATACTGAAAACAACAACAACAACAATAACAACAAAACATAGTTACTGTTTTGAAGAGCTATTTGATGATAACCCATGAGGAGACGCTAAACAATGACCGTGGCACAAGGACTAGAAAGTTAGGAGTTAGGACCTAGGAACTGGTTTGAGGGAAGTAATAAAAAAAAAAAAAATTTTTTTTCCTACTTTTTTTAGTCTTGGAGACCAGGTAGATCATGAAGCTAATAACAAAAATACAGATAGGAAGAGGAGACAGGTTTTTTTTTTTGTGGGGGGGGCAGGGGGGAAGAGATAAAACATTTGCTTTGAGTATATTGAGTTCAAGTATCTGGGGATTTTCCAGGTGGGGATATCCAGTAGGCAATATCTTAGGAAGGTTAGGACAAATGATACGTTCTAACTTTCACTATCAGGGTTTTTGCTCATGTACCCCCTTCAAAGAACTGGAAAAACAAACACAAAACTATATACCTTCTCACATATTAAGAATTTTTCCTTTAGGGGTGCCTGGGTGGCTTAGTTAGTTGAGCATCTGAATCTTGATCTTACCCCAGGTCTTGGATCTCAGGTCATGGGTTTAAGCCCCATGTTGGGTTCCATGCTGGGTGTGGAGTCTACTTAAACAAACAAACAAACAAACAAAACAACCTTTCCTCCAAGTTTCAGTATTTGTAAATGATACAATTTTTGGTGTATTACTTAAATCACTATTTAAAATACATCCAGGGAGTTTTTGACAACTTGATACTTTCCACATCTGTTTCAAAAAATATGTGAACAATATCTTAATTTTAACAGTCAGAATTTTTATATTTATTTTTCTCTTGAACTCACTTCTATTTTTCTGTCACTACATATTTTATACTTGGAAACATTGTACCAATCACACTATCATACTTTTCTACAATTAAAGTGAGTAAATTCATAAATTTAGTGAATGGGAATAAAAAATGTTTAGTATTAATTGTCACCCAGTTCTTCTGAGTTCTGTGCAAAAACAATTATAATTAAAAACATTCATACTTTCCTAAGTTTGGGGTGCCTAGGTAGCTAAGTCAGTTAATCATCTGGTTTTGGCTTAGGTCATGATATTAGGGTCCTGGGATTGAGTCCTGCATGCAGGGATTCTTCCTCTCCCTTTGCCCCTTTCCCTGCTCATGCTCTCTGTTTCTCAAATAAGTCAAAACTTAAATTGCTTTTTTACTTTAATAGTGAACCTGTTGAGAAATCTCATGAATAAAAAGTGCTTTATTTTAGCAATATCACCCATTCTTCCAAGTTGACAATGAAGTGATTGGTCAAAATTATTTTCAATACTTTGTCAGGTAGCAACTGCATTTGGTTTAACTTCTGTATTCATGAAAGTCAGAATTGGTGACCCCTTTACTTGGGGGAAAAAAAAAAAAAAAGGATACCCCAGTCTGTAAAGTCATTAACTTTCTCGCCATGGGTATTTTGAACTCTCCTTTTGGCTCTTTAGATGTTGTTAGACAACAGCTCCACAGTAAGTATAGGGAAGTGTTGAGTGTTGCAGGTTCCTTTGTGAGGTGGTAGAGGAGTAGGGATGAAAGGGGAGTGGAGGTAAATAAAAACTGCTTTGCTGGATTAGCAGAATGTTTCTAGAAAATTATATATATGGAAGTTGAGAGCTGAGAAATTAATCTCTTTGAACTCTCCATGCTCTTGTACTTCTAAGGGCTATACGTGCATGCCCCAGTTTGCAGACCACTGGTTTTCCATATTCCACCTTGTTATTATCTTCTGGTTGTATTTTACCATTTTCCACAGGCATATAGAAATAATATTTCATACATCAAATTTTTTCCCATGGTATATGTTTGCTTCTAATCTCGGTCTTCATGCTTAATCACTCTAGGACTTCTTTGGAAATGGAATCAGGATATTAATGCTTGAAAGGAATCCTGGAAGTCATTTTAAAGATTTGATGGTTGAGATTCAGAAAGGTTAAGTGATTTCTCCAAGATCCCACAATTTAGACAGTGGAGAAATTAGAGTTTTAAAATTAGTTCTTCTCAACTCTGTTGCTTCTCTCACTATATCCCCAACTTCCTTGTGAAAGGATTGACCTTTGAATTTCCTTAAATATCAGTCTTTCATTACTGAACATTATTCTTTGAATAGCAACTATGTATAATCCAGTGATTATGTAAACAAATCAGAGTACAAACACATTCAATTTAAAACATATGTGAGTTATTTCTTAAAACATAGTAAGAGATAAAGCCAAACCATTATTAGAAGTGTAATGGGCCAGTTGGGAAGATACCGTTTGATTTGTTGAAATGAGAGTTATATACAACAGGAATAACCTTTTTTAAAGAAAGATGTATTTCACCTATACTTTAAAAATTAAGAATAAAGTTTTTTTCACATTGAGGAATAAAATAATATTCCTGTTATACAAATTGCTCACTCTATAGCCTTTTATATATGAAATGGTGGGTGATGGAGTTTTTTTGATAATTTTTTAACTTTATTTTACTTTTTTCATTGAACTCTTTATAGTGGACATTTTAATAAAATTTTAAGAAAAACAGTGAAGCTATTCCCGATATCAGACCTTTTTTAAAGAGTTAATTTTTTTAGTGCAGTTTTAAGGTCACAGTAAATTTAAGAGGAATTGTACAGAGATTTTCCACATGCCTCTAGCCCCAACACATTTATAGTCTTCTCCAACTTTATCAACACCCTCCACCAGACAGCTACATCTGTAACAATTGATGAATCTACATTGATATAATCATGCAAATCCATACTATACGTTAGGGTTCACTCTCGGTGTTGTACATTCTATGAGTCATATAGTCATATATATCATATATGTCATATAGTTGGATATAGTTGGATTCATATAGTCCCCAGCCTTTTCAGATTGGCTTCTTTCACTTAATAACATGCATTTAAGGTTCTTCCCATTTTTTTTGGTTTTTTTTTTTGTTGTTGTTGTTTTTAATGGCCTGATAGCTAAGTTCTTTTTAGCACTGTTTGTTGTCCGGTTGTACCACAGTCTTTCCATTCACCTACTAAAGGACATCTTGATTGCTTCTAAATTTTGGCACTCAGGAGTAAAACTACTACAAACCACTGTGTGCAGATAACTTACTGGAATTTTGATTGGAATTGCATTGAAACTAGATCAAGTTAGGAAGAACTGACATTTTGACAATGTTAAGTCTTCCCATCCATGAATATGCAGTAACTCTCCATTTATTTAGTTCTTCTTTTATTCATCTGAGTTTTGTTATTTTCTCATAGATTTTGTGCATTTTTTGTTAGATATATGCTTAAGTATTTCATTTTTGGAAGTGATAATGTAAATGGTATTCTGTTTTAAATTTTTAATTTCACTTTTTCATTCTGGTATACAGGAAAGAAGTTGGTTTTGTGTATTAACCTCGTATCCTTTAACCTTGCTATAGCATTCATTTGTTCCAGGTGGATTTTTTTTCCCTATTCTTACAGATTTTTTCTGTAGACAGTCATGTCATCTGTGAACAAAGACAGTTTTATGTCTTCCAATCTCTACCGTGTTCTCTTTTTGTTTTGTCTTACTACATTAGCTAGGATATCCAGTGTGACATTGAAAAGGAGGGGGGAAAGGAAATAACCTTTACCTTGTTCCTAAAGGATTCTTTTAACAGAGCAAGAGCAATAAGATTTACAGGGAAAAAAAAAAAAAAAAACCCTTTAGGAAAATATAAGACTACTCATTAGAAAATTGGTAGAACACTCATCTCCAGGAAGAAATACAAATATAGGAAAACATGTTTAACTTTGGTAGTAATAAAGGAAATGCCGGAAGAAAGAATGAAAGAAAGAAAGAGTATTTTTGGTGGGGGGAATCATATTTTCATATTGACATATTTTCATATTGACAAAGACTGGCAAAACCCAGTCTGTTAGCAGGGTCTGAGAAAAATGGCTTATTCTTCTATAAAGAACTAGGAGCATCATTTGATTCAGCATTTTGGGAAGGCAGCAGATCTTTACAAATCCAAATTTTAAGTGTGAATACTACCCTGTTTGCAGTCATGGAATTTGTCTAAAGGGGTAGTTGCAAAAATTTTGCTAAAATAAATGCACAGAAATTTTTTTGGTAACAATTTGTAACACTGGAATGATGGGTATTTAGATTATTCCAGTGCTCATCAGTGTGGTGGTTGGTTAGAATATGTCATTTTAATTCAGCATAAAATTCTATCCAGTAAAGTGATGCCATATATCCATATTCGTCTTGGAAAGGTATGTATAACGATTTGGGGAAAAGACTACCTGCAGAGTAACATGTGTATTAGCCTGTTTATGTAACTTTCTACATAACATCTGAGTTTTGTAAATAAAAATATGAAGGATATTATATACACCAATGTATGCATACATACAAGTCTGATGGGTTGGTCAGCAAAATGTTAACAGTGGCTATCTTTGGGACTGGGACTTCTGGTGATTTTTACTATCTTTGTACTCGTGAAATTTTTTTAAAAAATTTTTTTATTTATTTAACAGAGAGAGTGAGAGAGGGAACATAAGCAAGGGGAGTGGGAGAGGGAGAAGCAAGCTCCCCACTGAGCAGGGAGCCGGATGTATGACTTGATCCCAGGACTCTGGGATGGTGACCTGAGCTTAAGACAGACTCTTAATGGCAGAGCCACCCAGGTGCCTTGTGAATTTTTTTTAAGAGTAAAAATATATCACTTTTGTAATAGAAATCAGTAAAGCTTTTTTTTTTTTAAACTTACCATTAAGTGACACGTCTGTTATGTAGAAATAATGAAGAAAGGTCTAGCTAGCTAATAATTCAATAAGTATAAATAGATGGTTCAGAAGTGGGTTGTTCACTGGCATATACTAGGTATTCAAAGTGGTTTATTAAAATGGAAGTCTAGTGCTTTGTAGAGGAATACATTGCATTTTTAATGGGAAAATGAAGTAAGTTTGGTGGGAGATAGTTTACAAAAACTATTTTGCCTATTTCAGAACTGAGAAGTTAAGCTTTCTGCTATAGTTTAATTTATTCACATATTTAAGGGTCTCTTTATTAGCATAACATATTTATAAAATGTAAAAAGTCACCAAGAAAATTTATGACCCAGAATCAGAACATTTATGTTAGAAGAGACTATAAAAATGAGTTTCCTCAACATACAGTTAAGTAAACTGAAACCACAGAGGTTTTAAAGGACACACAGACGCAATATAGAAATCTCTTCTTTTGGGTGCCTGGGTGGCTCAGTGGGTTAAAGCCTCTGCCTTCAGCTCAGATGATGATCCCGGGGTCCTGGGATGGAGCCACACATCAGGCTTTCTGCTCAGCAGGGAGCCTGCTTCCCCTGCCACCCCCGCCACCCCCGCACTGCCCCGCCTGCCTCTCTGCCCACTTGTGATCTCTGTCAAATAAATAAATAAAATCTTTTTTTAAAAAAAAAATCTCTTCTGTTGAACATCCATTTTGGCTACTCAGTTTTTGCTTGAACATTTTTGGAATAAGATTACCACTTTATAAGGCAATCCATTGTGGTGTTGAATGGCATGGTGGGTTGAATAGTGTCCACCAGAAATTCATCTCTACTTGGAACCTCAAAATGTAACCTTACTTGGAATAAGGATCTTTGCAGATATAATCAAGTTGAGGTCATATGGGATTAGGACAGGCCCTAAATCCAATGACTAATGTCTTTCTAAAAGGAAAGGATGCACA
This sequence comes from Neogale vison, assembly GCF_020171115.1. NCBI lineage: Eukaryota > Metazoa > Chordata > Mammalia > Carnivora > Mustelidae > Neogale > Neogale vison. The sequence continues at coordinate 69,586,077 of NC_058094.1, forward strand.
GAGACCGAGACACACATAGGAAAGACCATGTGAAGATAGAACAGATTGGAGTGATGTGGTTTATAAGCCAGGAATGCAAAGGATTGCTGTGATACACCAGAAACTCCTAAGAGGCAAAGAAGGATTCTTCCCTAAAGCCTTCAGAGGTAACAAGCCCTTCCTGGCCAACACTTGATTTTGGACTTCAAGCCTGCAGAACTGAGAGAAAATAAGGTTCTTTTGTTTTAAGCCACAAAGTTTGTGTTATTTCAGTAGCCGTAGGAAATGACTACAAATGGCTTTGATTATTTTAAATGTATTTGTTCATCCTTTGAATTGGCAGACATTAATTGAGCACATTTATATGCCAGGTACTCTGCTAGGTATATCAAAGAGAAATAAAACATGTTTCCTGCCTTGGTTCTTGGAGCTTGGTCTAGTAGGAGGAATAGCTATGTAAATCTAAAATTGTAATATACTTTGATGTATGTTCTCATTATGATAGTATGTGAAGTTTAGTAGTGGCACAGTTGAGCTGGGAGAACCAGGGCAGGTTTTAGAAAGAGAAATCTTTGTGCTGGTCTGAAAGAGTTTGAAAGATAGGTCTGAAAATCAGCCTCTAGGGGAATTCTGCACAATTCCACCCCAATTCATGCTATCTATCAGTCCTGCCTAGTTCAGGGCATGTTTGGCCTGCTGTCATAGCATCCTGTCACTAGAATTCTCTCTCCACAAATCTGTCGAAGTAATTTTTCAAATACAGTCAGCTCATGCCACTCTGCCGAAACATCAGTGGGTTCTTACCACAGTGAAAATAAAACCCAAACTCCTTTCCATGCTATGGCCCCATGTAATCTCACACCTGCTAACTTTTCAGTTCCCTCTTCCACAGTGGGCTTTTTGCTGTGAACACGCCAGGTTTGTTCCCATCTTTTTTTTTTTTTTTTTAAAGATTTTATTTATTTATTTGACAGAGAGAGATCACAAGTAGGCAGAGAGGCAGGCAGAGAGAGAAAGAGGAGGAAGCAGGCTCCCCGCCGCGCAGAGAGCCGGATGTGGGACTCGATCCCAGGACCCTGAGATCATGACCTGAGCCGAAGGCAGCGGCCCAACCCACTGAGCCGCCCAGGTGTTCCCATCTTTGACTTCGCTCTTGTTCTCCTCTCAGCCTCAAGATCTTGTCTTGGCTTTTTGTCCTTCCAGTCGCAGCCCATTCTGCAGAGCAGTCTTCTCTGACCACCCTGTTTAAAACATCACCCCATCCTCCAGCTGTCCTCTTACCTTGTTTTGTTTGTTGCACAAACCCCAACTTGATTCGTTTGTCTGTCTCCGCCTCCCACCCCCACCTGACTCCCCACCCCTGCTACCACAGAATGTGTGGTCAGGAAGCAGGGATCTTGTTTACTCTGTTCAGTGCAGTGTCCCTAGTGTGCAACACACAGGAAATGTTCAATACAGAAGACTGAAGAAAAATTTACTCTTTTGCTCTTTTTAGTCTCATGCTATCGTGTCAGATCATATGTCACCATAACTCTTTCTGGGATGAATCCCAAATTGTATTCCTGTAATTTCATTTTATAGTCCCACCTACTCCCTCCCCTTAAAATTCCACCTTCATCTTTATACCCTTTCTGAGCTGCCCACTGTGGTATGAAACTATCTTAATCTCTAAATTTATGTAATCTTATTTAAGAATTCTCTGAAGTTTAGAAAACTTGCCCAAAGTAACACAATGTAAATGGTGTTTCTAGGATTTGAACTTAGATCTGTCGTTGACTAGAGCTCCTCTCTGCTGTGCTGTAGTTGGGGGCTGAATGCTTTTGATGAGGGGGAGGTAAAAAATCAAGGATTAGAATAGGAGCCCTCTCTTACTTGAAATAAAAATAGCAGATACTTACTTGTTTGAGAGGAGCTGAGTGATATTTGTTAAAAGGAATTCTAAAAAGAAACTTGAATTTTGGGAGGATTAAATTTAATACATGCTTATTATTTAAAGAGAATATACAAAAAAGAAAAAAGAAAAAGGAAAGTAAACACAACCTGTAGCCCTACTACCCAGGGATAAACACTGTTAACATTTTAGAAAACTTTCATCCAGTCATTTTCTGTACAGAAATAAAATATTGTGATGTAATTTTCATATATAAATTTTTCTCCAAATTTTGAAATAATTTCCTAATGTAATTGCTAGATCAGAGCATACTGTCAGATTTCCTTTCCAGAAAGGTGATATCAGTTTATATTTCTGTGAGCAGTATGTGAGTGCCTTTTCATACCTTGCTAATATTTTTAGTTTCCTTTTCTTAGATTTTTATTGATATTAAACTTGAAGTAGATGTTTATTACTAATTACCTGCTAGCTATTTTGTTTGACTTGTCTATATCCATTACCTATTTTTCTGGAACTGAAATGTGAAATTGGAGGCAAAAAATTTTATGCTTGGAAAAGTATATTGAAAACAATTGACTTGAGAGCTTCTGAAGGTACTACAGAAGCACTCTCACTGTTAAAACAGCACACAATCTCTCCCTCAAGCAATATTTTAAATTTAGTGATACTACCTCAAATTTTTTACTAGTAAAAAAAAAAAAATCAACATAGAACTCCTTTTACACAGCTTTTCTAAAAATCTCAATTTTTAAAGATAATCTCTATCTTAACATTTAGAAGGGTTTTTAGGGCCTTAAAATATTAACATGAAGGAGGACAAACTGAAGATAAAAGCAAAGTATATATTATCTGACATGTGTAGAACCAACATTTTAAGAATGTTTCCTTTGTTTCAGAGTGAAAATACTCCATTCATTTTCAGAGAAGAACTTTCTGGAAGTGACTTAAAGGATTTTTGTGGTTGACCTTAACTCATCTCCAGTTGAGGTGTAGTTTTAGTAACTGCCGAGGCTTTCCACACATACTTCCCTATCAGTGGTGTTTTTAAATTTCCTTTAGAGTAGGATTCATGTGGGCTATGCAAGATATTGAAGCCATTGAAGATATAAAAATAAAATTTTAGAACTTTTATTAATATTTTTAGCCTTATTGTTTTAGATCCTAATTTTATTCATGCTGCATAGAGTACATAAAAGTAGGTATATACAGTTCACAAAAAAATTACAAGTTTGGAGACCATTACCTCAGAGCATCTGTTGATTGCTATGAATTCTCCCCCCCACCCCCACCCCCTCTCTCTCACACACACGCGCGCGCATGCGTGTCCCAAATGTAACATTTCAAAGGGTTTTTGGAGTCCATTCATCATGATATTCATTTAACCATAACCTTCTTTACCTCCTGAATCCATTTAGCTTCAACATTTTGTCTACTGATTTGACTTTATTAACCATCTCTGATTTTCGTCCTTGAGATTATAGCTCAGGATTAACTGTCAAAACAGCTGGCCTTGTACACTGATCTGTCCTGACTTCAGTTTGATTAGATTATGAGCTTCTTAAGAGTGGACACTGTTTATTTAGCTGTGTTAATCCTAGTGCTTTACATAACGTAGATACTAAGCAAATGTAAAAAGTAAGTCATTCGGACCCTTATGAAGTCCTATCTGTGACTCCTACGAAGTCCAGCTTTCAGCTTTACTCACACTCCCTTCCATCCTTTCCTTCCCACAGTGCCTCCTCACACCCTGCTGTGCAAGTTAGTCATTTCTGCCTTAAATCCTCTTATGCCATCCTAAGGTGGTCACTTTTAACTCTTTGATGGCTGAAGGATTTCTGGAGAGTCTCTTGAAGTGGTATTGGGATTCACATTCTCTCATAGAAAGCTGGTAAGTGAGTTGGTTTGAGTGAGGATTAGCTTTCCAGGCTCTGAAGACTTTATAAAAGGTACCTGGCTTTCTTTTGGGGCCTTGGTTGTGGTAATAGGTTAGATTCCTGTTGTTGAGTAGCCAGATGACTATAGGCAGCCCTTATTTTCAATACCATGCCGGACATAGACCCAGGTCAACATACCCTTTTTGTTTTTAAGATAAGAATATGGAACTAGAGAGTACCAAACCAAAAGAAAATGGTTATAAAATTTTGCTGGTTAGAAATTGGAATGGTTTGCTAAGGTAGAACACCAGGGATAATAGAAATAAAGCATGGCCCCATATGTAATTTGAAGTTTTCCTGGAGCCACATTTTAAACAAGAAAATGAAATAGGTCAAATTAGTTTTAATGTATTTTATTAACCAGCTATATCCAAATATTAACATGTAATCGGTATTAAGAAGATATTAATGACCTATTTTTATCATTATATTTTTGGAGAGCGCATTTCAGTTCTGACAAGCACTATCTCATGTACTCTGGAGCCACAGGTGGCTAGTGACTGATGTTTTGTGGTACGTCTTATTGGAGTCAGGACCGCTTTTTTTTTTTTTTAATAATTAGAGAAATGTGTAGTTATATTTTGTGAGTGCTGTACATTTCCCTTGTTCAAGCCTTAAATTTAATTATTAAGAAGTTTGGACACATTAAAACACTGTATAAGTTAGCTGCATTTTTAGAGAGATTGTATAGTTTCAAATACGAGAGGACAGCGAAGTTTTTAGCAGCTCTGTTTTGCTTTCTTTGGCCTTGGGGTTTTTTGGGGGCTCTAGCTTTAATCTTAAAAGCTATGCTTTTCATAGTGGGACCAGCTTTCATCCTTCTTCAGATATATTTTTAGGTTGATGGAAGCTGCTGGATGAGAAAACATATAAAGCTTTTTGTTGGGTCAGTTTCCAATATATCCCTTTGCATTGAAACTTTGTTTTCTCTTAAGAAATACAGGTATAAAAGATGAAATGAAAAGTCTTTTTTTTTTTAAGTAGAAAAAGTTCACTTAGTTATACAGAGTCAGTCTTATTTGGCTAAGGTTCTAGCTAGTAGTGCCCTTGAGGAACATGAGTAGATAATTTTTCATTTATTAAAGAAAGAACACAGTGGCTGGATTGCAGACCAGGCATCTTGGATTAGAGCATTGGCCAGAAGATCTGTGTTTTCTACAAATAATGAAATTTTATAGGATAAAGATTCCTTAAATCTCTTTTGAAATGTAAAAATGATTTTGAAATATTTAATTAACCAATTTAATTAATTTAAATAATTTCAGTGTTTAAATTATCAAAATAATTTAAACAATATTTTTTAAAGTTTGAAAAGGAATAATTCATAATCCCACCATAACATTGTTATTTTTATGTATTTGCCCTATTTACATACATATTTTAAGGTAGCTGTGATGAATCAGTACATTTAATTTTGTAGCTTTTTGGAATGTATTTCTTTTAAAAGTGTGGTTTTGTAATGTCACTTAGTAATATAACATTTTATTTTGTAAATAGGTACAGGGTGGTGAAGTGATTCCATTTCATGGGGTGACACAGGGATCCATTTGTTGTGGCTGTGAGTTGCTTGCAATCCAAACTTAGGCCTTAGGGCAGGGGAAGAGAAGTGGTTCAGGGCAGTTTACTGGGGCGGGGGAGGAAGTTGTGGTATCTTCTGTTCTTTGTGAGGACTTAGTCACAGGGCTCCACCTAGCTGTGAGGGAGGCACTAAAGGAGAAATAACATTGTAGGAAAATGCTTTATTTCCACAGCTTTCTCCATGATTTTGGGTTATTTCTTTTGGATGGTTTTATGTAACTGGAATTACTGGTCCAAAACAGTATGAATATGTGAATAGATTTTTTATTTCTATGTAACTTTTCAGTACTTGAGAGGTTAACCAGAGGCCAATTGTATGAAACTTTCAAGTATTATGCTGTTGAACTTCAAGTAAGAAAAATGGGAATCTCTGGCATTCTGGCTTGGGACTACTTACTTTCCACCCCACTCTGACCTAGCTTAACTGGCATGGAGGTTCTGCCAGCAAGAAGCAGGGCAGAAAGACCTCAGCTTGAAGAGGGCTCAGTTCTCAGAGTGGTGGGTGATGCCCAGTGGCATCATTTTCAAAGTACAAGGAAGGGCCAGTGGCTCAACACGAATAGCAGGGGCCTACAGTAATATTTGAGGCAAACATTCTTGATTGAGCCTTCACATAAGCACAGAAAAGATCTGGGAAGGCTCAAGGTATTCACATACTTTTGATTGACCCTAAAATTGCGTTCATGCACCAGGAGACTTGAAAAGGCCCTATGGAAAGATAAACCTGGGGCAAACTTGAAAAAAGACTGAACTCAAATGAGCTCCCCTTACCCACACACATATCCATTGGCAGGGGTGGGAGCCTTAGGAGCTTGAGGTGTTCGAGATAAACTCTGTCTAACCACAGATTGACCCCTAAGTAATGCAAAGGGATAACCCCTAGGAAACCAGGCTTAAAAATAAAAACAGTATATTTAAAACTGAGCAGAGATATCAGTGAGTGCATACCTCAGGGAGAAAGATTTTACATATTTATTAGCCTAGACATGATACTAAACAAAATGACAGAAGCAAACAAAAAGAAAGAAGCAACAACACCTGTAAGTGGGTAAAGAATCAGAATCCTGAGTTGCTACATTATATTATATAAAATTCTAAGGTTTAACAACAACAAAATTATAAGCCATGTAAGGAAGCAGTGAAGTATGACTCATGCACGGGGAAAAAAAGAAAAAGAATCTTCTCTTAATGTCCCCAAATGTTAGACTTTAATAAAGACTTAAACTACTAAAAATTTGTTACAAGAACTAAAGGGAACCATGTTTAAATATAGGAAATTATAAGTCAACAAATGAAGTTTCTGGATGAGGGTCTAGAAATAATAAAAACAATAACAACAACAACAAAACCCTGTACCCTTGATATGATGTCATGAGAGAGTACTTCACTTCTGTAGTAGTCTTTTCCAAGACTTATAGCCTGAGGCTGATCTTGAAAAACAAAAAATGAAAAACAGGCAAAATGAAACTTAGGATCACTCTGTAAGAGCACCTGACCAGTACTCTTAAAATCTGTCAAGGTCATGAAAATCAAGGAAAAACTTGAATCTGTTACAAATCAGAGGAGATCAAGGAGACATGATGACTGAATGCAGTAGTCCCGCATTTGGATCCTAGATCAGAAAAAGGAAAGATTAGTGGGGAAACCTATGAAATCTGAACGAAGATTGTAGGTTTGAACCAACGTTAGTTTCTTACTTTTGACATATTGTACCATGTTTATGTAAGATATTAACATTAGGGAAAGCTGGGTGAAGCATATACAGGAACTCTCTGTACTATCTTTGCAACTTTTCTGTAAATCTAAATTATTCCAAAGCAAAAAGTTAAAAAAAAATCAAATGGAAATTCTAGACTTGAAGAATACAATGCCTGAAATGAAAAATTCACTAGAGGGGTTCAATAGTAGTCTCAGGGTGCCAATAAAAATAATTAGTGAATTTAAAGAGACCAAGAGATATGATTCAGTCTGAAAAACCAATGAAGAAAAAGGGACCAGAGCCTCAGAGATTTGGGGAAAACATCAAGCATACAACATGTCTGTGCTGGGACCCCCAAATGGAGAGAGAGAAAGGTGCAGAAAATAGCCTTTTGGAAAATTTTCCAAATTTGAAAATTTTCCAAATTTGATGAAAAACTATACATCCAGAAGTTCATTAAACTTCAGTTGGATAAATATGAAGGACCAGTGCCCAGAAACAGCATAGTCAGTCTGTAAAAAGATAAGACAAAATCTAGAAAATCAAGAGGAAAATTACTTGTTTCATACAGGGGAGCATCAGTATGATTGATCACTGCCTTCTCATCAGAAACACTGGGAGTGACATATACAGGTGCTGAAAGAAAGAAAAAACTGTCTATGAATAGTTCTGTATTTAGCAAAACTGTCCTTCAAAAATAAAGGTGAAACAAATACAGTGATATGCAAAGACCAAGACAATTTGTAGCAAGCAGACTTTTACAAGAAATACTCAAAGAAGGAAATGATACCTCATGGTAACTCAGATCCACAAGAAGAAGGGAAGACACTGGAAACGTAAATATATAGGTTAATATAAAAACTTGAAATACTTCTTTTTCTCATTAATTTTAACAAAAGTAACTTGAATCCCATCTGAAAACAAATTCAGTATCTGTAATATTTTATTACCCCCACCCCACATGTTACAGTTCTTTCATCCCTGTTGTAAACAAATTGTTCACAGCTGTTTGCCTTTTGGTCTGTAGAATGTCAAAATTTTTGGTTTCGGAACTCCTTTCCATTTTAAGAAGTTACTGAAGACTCCAGAGAGTTTTTGCTTAAATGAGCTTTATGTACTGATATTTTTTGTGTTAGGAAATAAAACTGAGAAAAAATTCAAATGCTGTTTATTTACAAATAACCATACCAGTTATGTGTTAACATAAATAACATGTTTTTTAATTAGAAGGTGACTATTCGCAAGCAAAAAAGAAGAATGGTATTGATTTTATACTTTTCAAATCTCTTTATTGTCTGGTTTTAATAGAAAACTGCTGGGTTCTCCTATAGGCTTCTGCATTGAATTTATCAAAATATGTACATTTGGTGGAAGTATATAAAGAAAATCTGGGGCACCTGGGTGGCTCAGTTGAAAGCATCTGCCTTCAGCTCAGGTCATGATCTCAGTGCCTGGGATTAGGCACCGCTTCAGACTCCTTGCTCACCAGGGAGCCTGCTTCTCCTTCTTCCTCTGGGGGTCCCCTTGCTCATGTTCTCTTTCTCTCTGTATCTCATATATATAAATAAAATCTTAGAAAAAAAAGAAAGACAATCTGGCCCCACTCAGATGTAGTTGGAAAAGGGAGGTGTATAATCATAGCCTTTAATTATAGTTATGGATATTTTTCTTTGATATGATGCCAGAATTCAAGAAATGGTAGTTTTGTAAAGGTTAGTTGCAATGTGGAATCTAAAACATAAACCAGTGGATTTTTTTGATTCATTGTTACATTAAGCAGTGTACTTTGGCACATCAGAATCCATCCTTCCTATTTATCTCTAAAGGATAAGGGAAAAAACAAAAGTTTTCTGACTGAAATAATCTGGAAAAAAAACTGTTAGGATAATTGAGTGTTGCATAAGAATGGCTTTTATTAGTCTTTGAGTTTTCTGAATGTAATGGCTTCTGTAAGTTAGGGCTTAATTTAAAACTACTGGAAGCTGGGACCACAGATTTTTATTACTATATACTTAATTTAAATCCTACTTATATATAGATATCATCATCATCATCATTGTAGAAGTTACACCTCCTTGTGGTAAAGCTAAATAACTTAGAAGGGTGTAAAATGTAATTAGAGTAAACCTCACCTTACCAATTCCCAAGACATAAGCAATGTGAATGGTTTCTTGAGTGCTTTTCCTGAAAATATGTTCACATATAGGTATCTTGGTATGTATTATCTGTATATGTCTTATACATATACATATGAAAATCTGTTTAAGCAAATGGAATCATACATATTGTTTTGTTCTGTAAATACATAAATTTTAGATATTTTTATATAAGTATATATGTCATTCTTTTTAATAATTTATTCAGTTCAGAGAGAGAGCACAAGCAGGGGAAGAGGCAGAAGCAGACTCCCCGCTGAACTGGGAGTCCAGTGTGGGACTTGATCCCAGAACCTGGAGATCATGACCTGAGCTGAAGGCAGATGCTTAACCAACTAAGCCACCCAGGCCCCGCATTTCATTCTTTTTTAATGGCTGATGAACATATATTTTACTAGATTGATTATTATGAGAAAAGTTTTAGTAATGAAAATGTTACTTTTAAAGTTAAAAATTTAATTCTTTCAGTTGTTGCTCCTGACCCTTTGTTAACATTTTTATTGGTCAAAAATAAGTCATCACTTGCAAACAAAGCAAAGTCACCTGTAAACTGAAATTGGATGTCTTGGAAAGTGTGCAAGTTTTTATGAAGTTCATGGATATGTTATTAAAAAACTCAGAGCTACTGATAGATAAATGAAACAAAATTCTTAAGGATGATATATGCTTTGAAGGGAGCCTGATTTGATTACAGTGACTTTTGATGTAAGTGATTAAAGAGAGGGGTCCTAGGAAAAATGGCTGAAGCCATTCAGTAATTCTGAAAATAAGATCTTTGCAATCATCTCCAAAGAGAAAAACATGAAAGATGTGGCATATTGTATTATAATGCAATTTTGTTGAAAAGATTATGCTAAAGAATAAAGTCAACACCTAATTCTTTTTTATTCTAAGAAATTTGTGCATAGTTGAAATTATAACAAGTCTTGTCAAATGTAAGATAACTTAAAACTTATTTTTATATTTCTGTTTTATTTTTCAAGTCAAAATCTTGAAAATCCTTTATCATTTTCAATATTTACAATTACATTCTGGTCCTTAGCTTAAATAATTCACTTAAGTGATCTTTTCTCAAAATCTTTCATGTTTAGAAAACTAGGAGCACATTAATTCCATTTGTATGGGTGTACTGTATATCATTTATCAGGTCCCTGCCAATCAAGGGTATTTAGATCAGCAATATTTGTGTGTGTGTGTGTGTGTGTGTGTGTGTGTGTGTGTATGTGTGTCTGTCTTCTGAACAGTGCTGTAGAGAATATCATGTACATAATCTTTACTTTCCCATGTGAGTGTGTCTGTGGATTACATATCTAGAAGGGGAAGAACTTGGGTCAAGAGCTATGACCATTTTCAATTTTGTTATCTCTAAAAGGATTACATGAATTTACAAACTCACTACAAAACTCCGTATATACTTTCAGTGTATTCCTTATTTTCCAAACCTTTCCTTGAATTAGCACAGTGAGAATTTGTAGTGTGAGAGTTTGTACAGTGAGAGATTGGATATTATCCCAGTCTGTTTACTTCCTGAGATTTGGGAAGCTAGAGTAGGGACAGTCCAAATAATAAGGGGTTCATTTGAAAATCTATCCTAATCTGTTTAGCTCCTCCGTTGGATAGTGGGAGTTTGAATAACACAGGGTACCTGTTGTCTCCTCATTGATGCTGATGTATTATCAGGCTTTGTAAGTCCTTGCCAGTGTGTGATAGGTTAAAATAAAAATGTCTCATTACTGTGGACTCAGAAACAAACTGAGGATTTTGAAGGGGAGTCGGGTGGGGTGTTGGGTGAGCCTGGTGGTGGGTATTATGGAGGGCATGTATTGCATGGAGCACTGGGTGTGCATAATCAATGAATTTTGGAACACTGAAAATAAAAGAGTCTCTTATAGGCAGCAAAAAAAAAAAAAAGTCTCATTAGGTTTGTTTTGCTTCTCTTTAATTGTAAGTCACCCTATGCATATTTTAATTTTAATGGCCTTTTTATTTAAGATGTACCTTTCAATTACTTTCTTATTATGAGAGTGATATTTCCAGTATTAGGGAAATAAAGACTTATTACAGTATTACTAATAACCTTATGGTAAATTTTTATGTATTAGTTTTGTATCTATTTAGTGAAATGTCTCATTTTTTCCTCTTATAAGGCTTCTGGTTTTATATTATAGTTAGACTATTATTTTCTGTGCTTCAGGACAATAAATATATTCTTTCTTGTATTCTTCTATAGCCTTTTACACTATTCTCTTGATAATTCTATTTCCACAGTTTATTCCTTATGTTTTGATCTTTGCTCCATGTGGGATTTATTGTTATATAAGAAATAAGGCAGGAATCTAGTGCTTTTTTCCTCCACTCACTATCTAGTTTCTCCTAAATCATTTATTATATAATATATCTTTTCCCCATTTATTTAAAGTGCTACCGCTACCATATGTGAAATTCTTGCATCTGTTTGGTCTATTTCTGGACTCTAATTCTGTTTCATTGATCAGTCTATTCATGTGCTAGCATTAAACTTTTAATTATTACAGCTTAATAACATTTTAATATTTAATAGGACCATTCTTTCCCCTCTTTTTTTCCCTGCCTAATCTTGCATTTGTGTTTATTATTCTAGAAGAACTTATTGGTAGTCAGAAACTCCCCTCTGCCCTCTCACTACCCATAAAATATCCTATTGGTATTTTTACTGGGATTGTTTGATTTTGTAGTTTGGGCAAATTGACATTATGAGAATTAATCCACCTAAAGTGGTTAGAGCAGTGCCTGGCATAGAGTAAACAGCCAGGAGACTAGCTGTTGTGCTAGATATTCTTTGTGCCTCATCAGATATTTTCTTTACTTTCTCTGTCTTGCTCTATGCCCCGGGAGGCTGACCTCTGTGGAATACATCATCCAAGCTCTCCAGCCCTCTGGCTTCTTGTTGGATTTGGCCAGTGGGAGGTCTTGTAGGAGATGATGAGTGCATGGGAGGAAAGAGTGTAGATTTCCCAGCCTCTTACCCTATAGAGTTGTGTTTGTTTACCTACGGCCACACTTTCTGCCAAGGTTGGTTCCTCTCCCATACCGAGAGACCTTACCTAGGGTCTAGTAGTAACAGTGATAACAGCTCCCTGCTATTGCTAGCCCTGTGAATGTGCCATCATTTTCCTGCTGGGAGCCTGACTGTTGAAACTGCTCTTATCTTCCTCTTTCTCCTCCTCCTCATTACTACTAATACTGAATCTCCCTATTCCAGTCTTCTTTGAGATCCTTCAGTAGAGATTAAAATTTCTTTATAATGCCCTTTATCATTTATTGTTTATACAGAGGTTTACTTTTACTCAGCTGCAGTTATAAATGGAATCTTTTCTCTCATTATGTTTTCTACCTAATTGGATATAAGCAAACTATTGATTTTTGTACCCAGGTTTACTTTTACTCAGTTGCAGCTATAAATGGAATCTTTTCTCTCATTATGTTTTCTACCTAATTGGATATAAGCAAACTATTGATTTTTGTAGTTAATTTTATAATAACTGTATATTGAATTTTCATACTGTTTCTAACAGGTTTTCAATACCTTATTTCATGATCATCAGCAAACAGTGTATCACTTTCAAACAGTAATTTTGCTATTTTTTATTCCTTTGGAGTATTTATTTGGGAATGGTTATATTATTCAAATACATTTTTGCGCATCTATTGAGATGCTTAAAATTTTTCACCTTCAGTCTACTAATTTAGTAAATTATCTTAATAGGTAGACTAATATTAACTTACCCTTATATTCCTGGAATAATACTTACTTGGTTGAACTGTATTATTTTTAGGAGTCTACCTGCTAGTGTCGTGGTTAGGATCTTTGCAACAGTATTTCTTACTGAAAATGATCTATAGTTTTCTCTCTCCATCCAGTGTCATGTTGTGGTACCAGTGCTTTGTTTACATCATTCCAGTATTTTTGGAGGCAAGTTAAAAACAGTAAAGCAGCAAAGAAAAGGGATTTTACACACATACGCAAATACCTTTGAAGCAGTGTGGAAGTTAACTTGTTACCAGGGAAACTGGCATCATACCTTGCTGATTGTAAGGCTGACTTTTATCAGTGTGGTACAAAGTACAATTGTTACCAGACTTAAGATGTGTAGGTAGTGCTTTGGTGACGTACAATACCATCTTTCACTTGATCTTTCATCGACTTTTCCTCATCCTGTGAGGAGAAATGGGTAGGTCTTTGCCCCATTTAACAGATAAGGTTTAGATTCAGAGAGATTGCTGCTTGCCAGAGATCACATGTAATCAGGTTTATCTCTAGACCTAGGAAATAAATCTTGTGACACCTGGTCAATGCTCCTTTGCTTCATTACCTTTAGGAGTAGAGTCAGTGAAATCCGATCACGTGTATATTTCAAAATAGGAGAGACCTTGGCTCAGATCTTATTTCCAAAGTGATTGTGTGAACAATGTAGCACTCTTCTTACAATGCAGATTATAATTCAAGCCTACAACTTCTTTTTGAGGTGGTCAGAGAACGTGTATAGCTTAATACTATACATGTCACAATCACCCAATTTAAATACTACGTACAAGGTTTATATAGGCTCTTCCCAGACAAAAATGGAAGAAAAAATAGTGTGTCTTCATTTACTCATGAATAAAAAATACTGAAATTTTTCCTTTTAAAAGAATGAATTACATTTTTTCTTTATTACTAAGTTAATGCATATTTATGAAGGAAAATTTAGGGAAAAATAAAACAGGCAAAAATATCAAAGTCCTCTGTAATCCTACCACCAGAGATAACAGTGTGAACATATTGGTGTTGAGTCCAACAATTCTAGAATCTATCTAAATGTATTCTTTTTCTCTGTCTCTTACTGTGCATAATGTTTTATAATCAGTTTTTTAAACTTATAGTAATTTTTCATATTATGAAATATATCAGTATTTCAAATACTAGAGACTTTTTTCTAAATAAAGTCTTATTAGAAACCCAAATTAATGCAGTGTTTTATTGGTAAAATTTTTATATTGCTAATTTACAACTTTACTATGGGAATAAAAATGATTTGATGAACAAAAAAATTTGAAATAGGGTTGTATCCAGCGGTTTTCTAGAAAACGCTTATTACCTACAACTTGGATGAACCTAGAAAATGTTATGCTAACTGAAATAAGCCAGACACAAAAGATCACTTAGTGTAATGATTCCATTTATATAATAACTATCCAGGGAATACATTTCTATAAGGATAAGATGCCTTGGGATCTCTGAAGGAAAAACCTACCTGATTTGTGGTGCTTGCCGATTTCTGCAGTATATTTACAGTAAGATTGAGTGGTTCCAGATTTGGTTAATTCGGCAGCTCAGCAGCATCATCACTGACCTATGTTAGTTCTTTCTATTTTGCTGTCTTCAGTATGTCAAAGTTGTCCTCATGGCAGATTTTGTCATGGTTGCAAAGTGATACAGTTCCATGTATCCAGACATGACAACTTCCAGGGGAAGAGAGGGCTCTTTCCTTTTGTATCATTTTAAGTGCAAAAAAAAGAAAAACAAAAACAAAAACCCCAAAAAACAACAATAACAACAACAAATTCCATGGGGCTCCTTTAGCAGAGTTTCCATCACACCTGATTGTATCACACTGCCATTTTCAAACTAGCCTCTGGCAAGCAAGATGGAACCATTATGATTTGTTTGGACCAGTCAGGGTCCACTCTTCAGGTCTAAAGCTGCAGCCACACTCCCCTGAAGCACATGGCTGCTAGACATCTGAACAAAATGTTGATCCTTTTAGGGAGAAGAAGAAAGTGGGTACTGGTTGTATAATCAACAGGGTCTGCTGCACTGGTGTTGGGAATGTCACTTCCAGTTGTATTATCAGCTTCAGTATTTATGTTTCTATTCTGGTTGTGTGGTAAGTTTTTCATTTATTCAGAAAAGTTGCAAATGTTTAAAGTATTCTTCCCACCTATTTTTATGAGGCCAATATACCAAAACCCAACAACAACAAAAAAAAAATCACAAGGAGACTAAGACCAATATCTGTTACGAATATGGACACAAAAATCCTAAACAAAATACTAACTGAAAATAGCAACATAAAAGAGAATTATATACCATGACCAAGTAGGAATTCAAGGTTGGCTTAGCATCCAGAAATTATTATAAATCATTGTAATGCACCATGTCAGTAGAATAATAAAAGCCAAATGCTTGTGTAAATAGATACAAAAAAAGCACTTGGCAAAAATCCAACATCCTTTCATAACAAAACACTCAAACCTAGGAGTAGAGGTGCATTTCCTTAACCTGATCAAAAGGCACCTATGAAAAACCCACAGCTAATATCATACATGATGATAAAAGACTGGTTGCTTTTGCTCATAACATCTGGAACAAGACAAGGATATCCACTCATGCTACTTCTGTTCAACATTGTGCTAGAGGTTCTAACTAGATAAATTAGGCAAGAAAAAGAAAAGACATCCAAATTGGAAAAGAAGTAGTAAAATCCTACTCACAGATGACATGATCTATATAGAAAATAATGAAGGAATCTACTAAAGAATTATTAGAACTAATAAATGAGTTCAGCAATGTTGCAGGATACAAGATCAATAGGCAAAATCAGTTATGTGTGTTTGAGGGAAAGAAATCAGTTATGTTTCTTTACACTTGAGATGAGTAACCCAAAAGTGAACTTAGAACAATTCCATTTACAGTAACATTAAAAAGAATGAAATACCTAGGAATAAATTTAACCAAAGCAGTATAAAACTTACTCTTTGAAAACCAGAAAAGATTATTTAAAGAACTTGAAGATCCATGTAAGTGGAAAAGTACCCCATGTTCATAAATTAAAATACCCATTTTTGTTAAGGTGGCAGTACTCCTCAGATTGATCTTCAGATTCAGCACAGTCTTCTTTAGAATTCCCGCTGACTTCTCTGTAGAAGTTGAAAAGCTAATTTGAAAATTTATAAGGTCGCTCAGTTGGTTAAGTGCTTGCCTTTGGCTCAGGTGGTCCTGGGATCAGTTCCCACATGGGGCTCCCAGCTTAGCAGGAGTCTGCTGCTCCCTCTGCTCCCTCTGGCCTCCCCTGCCTCCATTGTTCGCATGCTCCCTCTCTCTCTTCCAAAAATAAATAAAATCTTTAAAAAAGAACATTGATGTGGAATTGCAAGGGACCCCAAAACAATCTCAACGAACAATGTAGAAAGACCCATAGTCTCTGATTTTAAAACTTACTACAAAGCCACAGTGATCCAGACAGTATGACTGGCACTTAGAGTCCTTAACTTAAATACTTACGTTGGAGACCCAGGGATCAGTGAAATAGAATTGAGAGTGAGTGGAGAAATAAACCCATGGTCAACTGATTTTTTTTTTCCCAATTTATTTATTTTCAGAAAAACAGTATTCATTATTTTTTCACCACACCCAGTGCTCCATGCAAGCTGTGCCCTCTATAATACCCACCACCTGGTACCCCAACCTCCCACCCCCCCGCCACTTCAAACCCCTCAGACTGTTTTTCAGAGTCCATAGTCTCTCATGGTTCACCTCCCCTTCCAATTTACCCAAATAACTGATTTTTGAGAAGAGTGCAAGACAATTCCATGGGGAAAGAAATAGCTTTTTCAGTAATTGTGGTAGAACAATTGAGTAGCCACAGGGAAGAGGATGAAGTTGATCCTTATGACTTAAAATGGATCCAGAACTAATTTTAAGAACTAAACTATAAAAGTCTTAGAAGAAAACATAGAGTAAATTTTTATGACCTTGGATTTGGCAAAGGATTTTTAAATATGACACCAAAAGCATGAGCAACAAAAGAAAAAATAGATGTGTTAGGCTTCATCAAAATTAAACACTTGTGCTTTAGAGGACACTATCAAGAAGGTAAAAAGGCCACAAAATGGGAGAAAAATCATTGCAAACATATAATAAGGGACTTACATCTAGAGTGTATAAGGAACTCTTACGTTCAGTAGTAAAAAAGACAACTCAATTTAAAAAATGGGCCAAGGATCTGAATAGGCATTTCTCAAAAAAGATAAATAAATGACTGATAAGCACATGAAGAGATGCTTCCCACATCATTTGCATCAGGGAAATGCAACTCAAAACCACAATGAGAGACAGCTAGAATAAAAAATAATAAGTGCTGGCAAGGATGTGGAGAAATCAGAACCCTCATACACTGCTGTTTGGAATGTAAAATGGTGCAGCCACTTTGGAAAACATTTTGGCAGTTCCTCAAAATGCTAAACATAGAGTTACCAAATGACACAGCAATTTCACTTCTAAGGGAGATGAAAAGAGGTCCACACAAAAACTTACACTTGAGTGTTTATAGGAGTGTTTCTCAAATAGCCAAGAAGTAGAAATAACCCAAATGTCCATCACATGATAAATAAACGAAATGTGGTATATCCATACAGTGGAATGTTATTCAACCATAAAAAGGAATGAATTTCTAATATTTGTTACAACTTGGATGAACCTAGAAACCTTTTTCTAAGTGAAATAAACCAGACACAAAAGGTGACAGTGTATGATTCCATTTATATGAAATATCCAGAATGTCCTTACCGGAATAAGGACAAAAAGCAGATTGGTGTTTGCCAGGGACTGGGGCGGAGGGAGGGGGAATGGAGAATAACTGCTTATGAGTATGAGGTTTCCTTTGGGTTGATGAAATCTTCTAAAATTAACAGTGATGATGTTTGCACCTATCTAAGTAAACTGAAAACCATTGTACTGTGTATTTAAATGGGTGAATTGTATGGTTTGTGCACTGTATCTCAAGAAAGCTGTTTTAAAAAGGTTAATTAGTATTTAAAGCTTCCCTCATGGTTTCAGAATACTTATAAATTAGTGACCCAGAAGTTTGAAGGAAAAAGTCAAAAATTTTAGTTTCACTGTGGAGTCAGTAATAATTATCTAAAATTCCATCCATTTTATTTGTCATGAATATAAAAGTTTGAGAAGTATGCTAAAGTTGCAATAAGCATTTAAAATTATACAGTCCCAATGGTGCTCTTGCATGTTCATCTGTTAGTATAAAACCGCTTTGTTATAGTGAAATATGTGAACAGATGCATGTGAGCTTTGCCTTGCATTTGTTTGAGGAGTTCATTTGCTTTAGCAGAGCATAATTTTACATGAGGAATCACGCAGTCCTAAATGAAAATAGAAGGTCCATTCAGAGACCAACTTTGCTCATGAGTTACACACATATAAAACATTCAGATACATGCGCAGAGATGCCAATGGATGGCCTACTTTAAGATTTGTGTAAAGTATATCTGTATTTATAATTTATACTTTAATATATAACATATGTAACAGTTAAGAATTTTAAATGTTTGAGGGGTGCCTGGGTGGCTCATTCAGTTAAGTGTCTGCCTTTGGCTCAGTTCATGATCCAAGGGCCCTGGGATTGAGCCCCACATCAGGCTCCCTGCTCAGCGGGGAGCCTGCTTCTCCTGGCCTGTGCTGTCTCTCGCTGTCCTCAAATACATAAATAAAATCTTTAAAAATTTTTTTAAAATGTTTGAATATGTACATTTTTTGAGAAATAATTCAAATTATTTAAATAATTCAAATTATATTTGAAACGTACCTTTCAAATTCACTCTTCTAGAATATACAGTGGTTTTTATTCAAAGTTGTGCAATATTGCACACCTTCATTACTATCTAATTTTAGAACACTTTCATCACCTAAAACTACCTGTTAACAATCACTTATCACACTCTCCTTCCCTAGCCCCTGAGAACTAGTCTTCCATTTCTGCCTCTATGAACTTACATATTAAATATGTGCATTACTATTACTACAGATTTTAGATAGTTAAAAGTATCCAAGAGTTATAGGCAGTTTCAAAACAGTTTGAGGATGCATGTTTTCGGCAGTCACTTTAAATGATTTAAATACTCTATATTTCTATTTTTGTAATTAGCTAATCAATCTCTTACTGTCAGATACTTAGAAGTTTCAGTTTTTCATTATAAACAATGCTGTGATGAAAATCTTTGTAGCTAAATCTTCATGCTTATTCATGATAATTTCCTTAAGATTAATTCCTGGAAGAGGTATGGCTGGTTAAAACGTTAGATTTAGTTTCAAATCTTGATATACATTGCCAAATTACTTTCCTGAAAGATTGTATCAATTTACATTCAAATAATAATGTAAGAAAGACTTAAAAAGTTGTAAAGTATAATAATACAATAAAAAATTTTTTATGTATAGAGTGATAGCTATCTACTAGTTAAATGTTCACCTAATTTTGGAAATTGTTTTGTACTTGAAACTTTACAACTTTTCACTGAACAAGAGTCATCATTTAAAAATCAACTGTACTTCAGGGGCACCTGTGTGGCTGAGTCAGTTAAGCATCTGCCTTCCACTCAGGTCATGATCTCAGGGTCCTGGGATCGAGCCCCACATTGGGCTCCGCACTCAGTAGGCAGCCTGCTTCTCTCTCTCCTTCTGCCTGCTGCTACCCCTGCTTGTATACTCTACCTCTCCCTCTCTCAAATAAATAAATAAAATATTAAAAATCAACTGTACTTGAAATATTTGCTCAAATTAATAAAATTCCTATGCTACCAGTCTATATTCTAGGTTCTAAACAAGAGGCTCTTTAAATTTATTTTATTCATTTGTTGTAATTACCTGTATTACACTTAACTGGTTCTTATTGTTCATGGAATGAACTAAAATCTTCAACTGTATCAAATTACCCATTTTAGTTTTTTTTAGTTTTCCAGTAAATCTTGAAATAAGCCATTGTTATAGCCAGAAATGACTGGGTTTCATTTTTGTCTTTCTGCAAATATGTGTTGGAGGTGTTAATAGTGACATGACTTTCCTAATAGGAAATCCAGTCTATATTGAGGAAATGAGCGTACAAGTATGGCAGCAGTAATGTCTAGACTGGGTGTAGGAAATCTTGATGAATTGGTTAGAATTAGGATATGTAGAGGGGGAAATGAGATTGAAAAAAAGGTTAAATTTGTGCCATAAAAGACAAATATTAAGTGGTTTTCTATATCTTCTTGGTAATGCAACATGCTATGAGGTAAGGAAAGATGTATGATAAAGTGCTGTGTGTACGATGAGAGGGTTAGTTATTGTATGCTCTTCAGTGTGTCCCCTTTCAACACTTTTTTTTCTTATATCAGCTTTTTAAAAGAGAGATGATGGTATACTGAATGGGCGTATTTCTTCCAGAAGTGTGTGTCAGAGGTGGGGATATGGGGCAGATTGGGGTGGGGGAGCAGGGTTGTGCATATACATACACACCTTGCCTTATCATCCTCTGGCCAGTGGTTCCCAAATGATAATGGCAAATCCCAGGAAAATCTGGGAATTGAGCAAGGGATTCATGAGTCCACGTGTATTGAAATATTAGTTGAATATGTATTTGAAATAGTTAACTTAAAAATATAAATCCCAAACATATAGTACTAGTGTGTTTCAAATATAAGTAGATACTGTTGTGATTAAGTAAAATTATTTAAACATAACTACTGAACTCCAAATAATGTTTTGTATTTTCTCAATCAGTGGATGTGTTTTACATTCTTTGCTGATAGGTGCAGCCACAAGAAGAGACACAGGAAAGGCTTGAGGAAATACAAAGTTTATTATACTCAGAGGTCCTAGAGACAGGAGACAGAGCACACCCTGCAGGGCCACAGGGAAAGCACAAGGTGATCAGCAGGCAGAAGACAGGAATGAAAGGAGAGCCTTAGAGCCACAGTCTTAGTTGGGGGTTCCCAGGGAAAGGCAGGGCAGAGTGAATGATTTATGGTTGGCAGATTTAAATAACTTTGGTGTGCTTTGGGCTGGAGGGGTCCCAGATGCCTAGTACCTGGCTCTGGGTGATTAAGGCCTTTGGGGAAAAGGATCTGATGGAGAAGGTCTCTGAATTAGTTCGCACATCAAGGGCAAGCTCCTCGCTGGGCCCTTTGCTGTCTCCAAGAATTGGCTAGCTCTGGGACAGGCAGTCTCTTCCCAGCTAGAATGGTTTCTTAAGATTGTCAGACATCATAATATGCAGATTTTAAAAAAATGCAATTCAGGGTATGAGAAGATTAACTTGTATCATGTGGGGGGTATGCAAAGTGTTTGATACTTAAGAAGATTAACCACCACCTATGCCAACCATGTCTCATTTCCTAAAAGAGTAAAATTGTGATCTAGACTGTACACAACTTTGGGCAAATTCCTGACTGGTTTAATATTGTTAAGTGCATGCCTGTTGTTGATAGAGATGACTGTAAATGGACTATTAGCATTGGGTGGCAGCTGGCAAAAAATTGAAAAGGAGAGTATTTATAGTCATTTCTTTTACTTAACAATAAGTTGTTTGTTTTGTTTTTTTTTAATACTCCTGACTTCTTCATATTGTAACTTAGAGAAACTGGCAATTTAGATAAGAGCTGGGTTCAGGGGAGCCTGAGTGTGGGTGTCCAGCTCGTGATTTTGGCTCAGGTCATCATCTCAGGTTCCTGGGATTGAGGCCCACTTCAGGCACTACATTCAGTGGGGAGTCTGCTTGAGTTTCTCTCCCCCGCCCCTCCCCACCACATTCATTCTCTCTCTCTCTCTCTCTTAAATAAATAAATCTTTTTTTAAAAAGTAAGAGCTGGTTGATAAACAGAGAGGGAAAAGCCATTTTAAAGAATTTGAATCGAGTTTCGTATGCCTGAATATTTTATCAAGCACTGCTTAAAGGGTGATAGGTGATTTTTAAAGGTTTGTATATTTTAGTTAATAACTCTTCATATGAAGAAGAGAACTGAATAAAAATCCCTTGGTGTTAAGTTCCTGGATTATCTTCATGCATACTGTAGTTATCTGCTGTAATCCTTACTAAAACTTCGTGTCCAAGTACTTTCCCATTTTCCAGGTGGAGGAAACTGAGGCTTTTAGAATGTAACATGTATCAAGAGTCTGTGGTTAGGAAGGGTAGATTTGAATCTACCTCAGATTTGAGTCTATGATTACATAACCCAAAGCCTCTTCTTTTCTAGTCCAATTTTTAGAGGATACTTATTTACATGAATTTTAGACTTAAGAGAATTCCAAACTTTAGGGAAAATTAAATAAAAATAGTTTTTGTATGTATTTTCTTTTAATCATGCTAAACTGTACCTAACCTAGAATTTGCTATTTAAACCATTTTGGGAAGCACAAGTCAGTTGAATTAAGTATACTCACAGTATTCTACAACCATCACCAGTGTCTGTTTCCCAACTTTTTCATCATGCCACACAAAGACTGTATGCCCATAAAACAGTCATTTGCTCCCCTCTTTCCCCAGCTGTGGTAACCTCTATTCTACTTTATGTCTCTATGAAGAAAAGATTTTTTAGTGAGAGTTTTGTTGATGTTAGGTGATACAAGTTAGACTTTAAATTTCTTTGTGGATGTTGATTATAAATGCGTTTCTTTTGAATAAGTACTGTGTACTTCAATGCAAATGAAAAGTTATTTTTGTCTTTTTAAATCTTTGTCTATTCTATTTTAAACAAAGCATTATAATTATATATGCTAAGTACAGAAGGTTTCCTTTTCTCTTCATTTTATTAAATGTAAACAATTGGTGTTAATTTAAGAGAAAGTAAGTAACTCTTTTCTCTGAACCTCAATAAACTGCTTTTATATGTTCTAGTTAGAGCTTCTTGAGGTAGCATTAGTTAATCTTAACTGCCTTTACAGTCAAGTTCAGAATTGTAGCAAATCCAAAATATGGCAGTCTTTTTGCCAGCCTACATAAATTTGTTATGTTTTCCTAGCGGATGGTGGTTGTCAAACTGCATATGATTTGATTCAAGCTATTTTTTTTTTTTTAATGAACATAGAATGTAATTGTTGCCCATTGTATATTCTGTTAGTTAAAAGTACTCGGACATGCTCTATACTTTGGCCAGACCCTGGACTTTGGTGTTTTTTTGTTCCATATACCCATGCATCTGGGAAAAATCCAAAGCTCAGGTGCACCCCCTCTACCCTCTCCTTTGACCTTGAAATGAAAGCCAGCTTCAGTACTCTGCTTATCTTTGTGCATTCCTGCTTTTAAGTAGATTTGCCTGAGTTTTCCTTATATTCTTACCAGTTCATGGACTCATTTCAGTAGATATTTTCTGCATTTTCCACTATTTTCAGTTTTCAGTGTAGGAGCATTTCTTTGAACTAGTCCACCATTGGAAAAGTGATCTAAGAGACTTTGACAAGAGATTCATTCACTACACCTAGTCAATAATATAATAGGAACATGGGTTTTTGTCTTGGTTAGCCACTATTTATCTCAACAGCTTCTTCCAAATCAGTGTCAGTTACAGAACTGGATGGAAGAAATTTCAATATTATTAGCTGCTGTGCCTTGCTTGCATCTTCTATGAAGATGAAGGAACCTAGATTAGGGAGAGCTGAACCAAAAATTCTTTCTCTAGCCTAAGTCTGTAAGAAACTTTAAACTCTAAAAGGGAATTTGATTTGAGTTTTGTTGAGCTTTCTTCTCACTTGCTTTTTGTTCTTTATCAAAGCTGTTTCTTACTGGCTTTAATGTTACTGAGGTATAGAGGGAATATTATTTGCATATATGTGTGAAAGGGGGGTAAAAAAAAAAATAGAATGGGGAGGAAGTGCTGTTTAATCTGAATGTAACCATTTGTAAATTTTGGCCTTTTGCCTTCGCAGGCCTCCCCTGCTTGAGAGCCTTAAGATTTGGTTTTAACCATCTTGTCTTCTCTCATTTGGTAATTTTACTCAATGGTATAGATTAATAGAGGTTTGCTACCAAATCGCTCTCTTATGCTCACTTCTCTTTCAAGGCCTTTATGAAACCCTTGATACACCTTGAATTTGCATCTTTCACAAATCCCAGAGATAAATTCATTCTCCGTGGGCACCACAGGTTTTGTATTAGTTTCCTAGGGCTGCTATCACAGAGTATCACAAAGTGTGTGGTTTAAGATGATTGAAAATGATTATCTCACAGTTCTGGAAGCTAGAAATCTGAGGTTAAGGTGTTGGCACGACCAAGCTGTCTCTAGGGCTTTAGGGGAGAATATCTTCCCCACCTAACTTCTGATATTGCCGGCAGTCCTTGGCATTCCTTGTCTTGTAGATGCATTACTCTAGTCTCCACATTTGTATGGTTTTCTCCTCTGTGTGGTTGTGTGTCTGTGTCCAAATTTCTCTCTTTTTTTTTTTTAATATTTTATTTATTTATTTGACAGAGATCGTAAGTAGGCAGAGAGGCAGGCAGAGGGCGGGGTGGGGTGGGGAAGCAGGCTCCCTGCTGAGCAGAGAGCCCCATGCAGGGCTCGATCCCAGGACCCTGAGATCATGACCAGAGCCGAAGGCAGAGGCTTAACCCACTGATCCACCCAGGCATCCCTAAATTTCTCTCTTCTTATAAGAACACCAGTTATACTGGATTCAGAACTTATTCTAACTCATTATGCCCTCATCTTAATTACATGTGCAGAGAACCTATTTCCAAATAAAGTCACAGGTATCCAGGGTTAGGAGTTCAGCATATCTCTTGTGGGAACACAGTTCACTCCTGTAACAACATAGTATATTTCTCCATTTATCTAGTTCTTTAATTTCTCTCAAAAATGTTTTACAGTTTTCACTGTACAGATTTTGTTGCATGCATTCTGTTACGTTTTTCCCTTAGTAGTTCACGTTTGTGGATGCTATTGGAAATAATATTTTTTAAATTTCATGTTCTAAACATTTTTCATTAATATATGGAAATACAATTGATTTTGTATATTGGTCTTGTGACCTTGGTAAATACTAGTTATAGTAGTTTTTTTGTAGAGTCTTAAGGATTTTCTGCATAAATAAGCTGTCCTGCAAATAAAGATAGATTTTCTTCTTCCTTTCCAATTTGTATGCCTTATGTTTCTTTCTCTTGCCTTAATGCATTGGTTTTTAATACTGTGCTAAAGTAGTAAAACAGACATCCTTGCCTTGTTCATGATGTTAGAGCAAAAACATTGTTTTCTGTTGCTAAGTATGAGAATGGCTATAGATTTTTCATAGATATTCTTTATTGGGTGAGAAAGTTTTCATTTATTCCTACTTTAGTAAGTGTTTATCATAATTGGCATTGAATTTTGTTAAATGTTTCTTCTTTGTCAGTTGAAATAATTTATGTTTTTAATTCTATTAATATGTTAGATTACATTTATTGTGTTTTTGGTATCAGTTGATTTTCAGCAACTTTATTATCATGTATCTTGTGGTTTTGTGTTTTTCTTATTTGAAGTTCATTGAGCTTTGACATCTGGATTAATAGTTCTCTATCAAATTTGGAAGATGTTTGTAATTCCCACTGATCTCTTTTTCTACAGTGTTTACTCTGCTGTTAAGGTCAACTGTGAATTTTGCAATTTGGATACTGTATTTATCAGTTATAAGTAATCCATTTTTTAAAATAAGTTTTAGTTTCTTTTTTCATTGTGTGTATGTTTTCCTTTAAATCTTTGGATATATTAAAATAGGATTTTAGAAGTTCTTTTCTACTAATTCCATCATCTTGATCATTTCCAGGTTTGTTTTTATTGACTGTTTTTACCCCTTGGATCAGGTTACCTTTTCTTGTTTATTCTCTTAATTTGTAATTTTTTTTGTCGTTCTTAAAAGAGTGTTAAATTTTGATCTGGCAGGTAATTTAGTTACTTTCTGATCAGCCTGATCCTTTTTTGGCATATTATGAACTTTGTTAGTATGGCTTTAGACCAGTATTGTTTAAAAGAATTTTCTGCATTGATGGGCTAGTTTTGCCCTTCTCCTAAGGTATGGCATTTCTGGGGTCTCTCTGGAATGTCCCAGGTATTTCGTGAGTGCTTTTTATAGTGCATGTTTGGGTGGGACTCCTGTCTCCTAGCTCCCCTGTAGTAGTTCTTACCCTGGTATTCTTCTGGCCTCATGGAATCTCATACTATACATAACTAAGTTAATATTTAGCCAAAGACTAAAGGAGACACACTTTCAGCCTTTTGGAGCCCATTTTCTTCACACTTTTTTTCTCTGGTACTCTACCCTACAAATTTCAAGTGCCTTAGCCTCCCTGAATTCCAGTCTCTGTTTCAGTTAGAGTACTGTGGAATTTTGGAATTGGCAGAGAACTTGAAGGTTGGTTGTTCCCGCCTGTCCCACAGCCTCCCTGACAGAGGCATTTGAAGCACCATTTTTCAATTTACATAGCTTAAGTTGTAGAAAGTTCTTAGATAGTAATATTGAGTCAAGATCTATTTTCTGCAAACTTACTGCCCGTTGGTCTTATTTCACCTTCTATAATTTTGCAGAGTAAAGCTAAACCCCTTTAGATTATTTTATCTTATTTTATCTCATAGCTCTTTAACACCTGTCTGTCTCTTTATTTCTCTGCCTGAAGCATCTCAGTTCATAATACTATTATTCCTTGTGTATATTATTCTCTCTTTTTTTAAGATTTTATTTATTTATTTGACAGAAAAAGATCACAAGTAGGCAGAGAGGCAGGCAGGGAGAGAGGGGGAAGCAGGCTCCCCGCTAAGCAGAGAGCCCGATGCGGGGCTCTATCCCAGGACCCTGGGACCATGACCAAAGGCAGAGGCTTAACCTACTGAGCCATCCAGGCGCCCCTGTATATTATTCTTATCTGTATTTTAAAATGCCATCTATATATGCATCTTCCAGTGTGTTTTCAGAATTGAACTGAGTCTTTAAAATGTGTCCTGTATTGAGAATAGTGGAACATCCTTGATCTGGATACTTAGCTGACTTTCAGTGCCTTTAATTACTGTCTCTTATTAATTTAGAGATTAAATATCCTGACCTTTTTTTAAGTTATTTGTAATTAAGCATGCTGGTTTATCCTTTGCATTTTATATGCAGATTTGATATGCATTTGTCTGATCTGCACCCCATCCCAGTGAATAAACTGTGGAACAAGATAAGTTCAGATGCAGAGTTCTGTTAGTTACCTCTAGAATTCTTCCACTTGTTTGATATCAAGCACTTAATTTCTGGGTATGTTCGTTTAGCCAGCTTGTAGTCTGCCTAACTGTAGTATGGGACTCACATTGTTCTGTTTTGTTTAAGGTTGCCACCAGAGACTTTGTGTGCAACTTTGCTAAAATTAAGGTGTCCCATCTTTGTGACATTCTCCTGGTCTAATAACATACTAGTAGCCTTACACTTACAGCATGCACACTGAGTGCTCCTTTTTTAAGTTCCCATTCTGCAGATCTACACTACTGTTTTTTCCATCTAAAAATTGTGACTACTTCCATTTTTCTGTAATTTTTAATATATTAAGAACAGTTGTTCAATAAGCAAATCTCTAAGTTCTTTTAATGTCCTGAGGTAGTTGTTATAACAGACTATCTAACAGACTATTGTTAGACTTAACAAGTCTAAACAGACTTGAAGCTTTGTAAAGTATCAAAGTATTTTTACTCTTTCTTTCATGCCAGGACTAACAATATGCCTGCTGTCATCAGCTACTATGATACTATGTAACAAAAAACTTAATTCATAGCTCTAAATCAGTATGACAGAAAGGTATTGATCGACAGGTAAAATTCCCATGTTACCATAGTTTTAAAATATTTGTTGTTATCAAAGTCTATTTTTTTGTCAGTTCCATATCTCTTGAAACTCATACTATTTGAAGAATAAGAAGCCCTGATATGTGGATTTTAATGAAAGAAATGAACCAAAAACCCTGCTTTGCTTTTTATAGCTTGATATTAAAATTGGCTGGAATTCAAAATGATAAAAGTACAATTGGAGGGCTTTAACTATAGTGTTCACGTTTTTCTATTATAAAATTGGTTATAGTTTTCCACAGACACAACATTTGTATAACGAACTCTGGGATAGGCTATTTCTGTCCATGAGAATCCAAAATTATAGACACTGATGTCAATGCAGATGAGGTTAGCCTAATTTGGTCAAGGGAAGGACATGCTGAGTCTCTATATGGATAGCTAAAGGCTATTGCCAAGATTGACAGGTGTCCTGTGGGTGGCAGAGAGCCCCAGGAATAAGATTTGCACTTGGATTACTTCTCTAAAACACAGTGATCAAAGTCATGTCTTTTCTTTTTATTGATCACAGTTTTAAAATAGTGAGGTCTTCTTTTAATACTTTCATTTTTCAGAGACTAGTTTTATTAGACCCAGAAAGGTAAAAAGTCTTGTGCTTTTTTTTCTTAAAGTATTGAATTCTGGTTTTGAAGCTTAGTTGTATCCTGTGCACTAATTTTTCTAGTATAGTTTTTATTTTATTTTATTTTATTTTTTTTGTTACTCTGCCATGTTTCAATAAGGCGGGGTGAGAAAAGTTAATGTAAAAGGATATATTTGTTATTAGTGTGAGAGACACAGCTATTTCTCTATGGAATAATAAGTTACATGATTCAATCTGGGAGGATTAATTTTTAGGAGAATTTTCTATGAAGTGAACATAATGCAAAGAAGTATTCACACTAGCTTGATAACAGCTTTTGCTTTTATTTCATCTTATCGACATATTTTTATTATTAAAGGAAGTCGTTGTAACCGATACACATAAATTAGTGGTAAATATTTCATATCTTAAAATAAGGAAAACATTTAAAGCTATTAGATCCATGCCATTAAGAAAGTTAAGTGTACTGTGTTAAGAAAAGAATTGCATAGGGGCGCCTGGGTGGCGCAGTGGGTTGGGCCACTGCCCTCGGCTTGGGTAATGATCTCAGGGTCCTGGGATCGAGCCCCGCATCGGACTCTCTGCTAAGCAGGGAGCCTGCTCCCCCTTCTCTCTCTGCCTGCCTCTCTGCCTACTTGTGATCTCTCTCTCTCTCTCTGTAAAATAAATAAATAAAATCTTTAAAAAAAAAAAAAAAGAATTGCATTGCCTGAGATTTTTGTAAGATTTAGTGATGTGTATGGATCATTAGCAATGATCTATGGGGTTTTTAAGCATAAATTCAATAGCTCTTTCTATTCAAACAGAGAATTTTCTAACCTGGGAGGATCGTGTCTTGATTATCTCTGTATTTCACTGTCAGACACAGAGTACAAATTTAAGAAGATGTTGGTGAAACCACTTTAGGGAGCCAACCTGTTCCTAGTGTGAAAAATGAAAGCTAAGACCCTCACTCTCCTAAGACTCAGAAAAATGTTTCTGAGGGCCCTAGGAAGCATGTGCAGGTTCCCTTCATGGACCAGTGTGATTTCAGTTCAGTCTGTTGTTAGGTTGAAGCTGGAGTGATTTGTTCAGTATCATTCTTAAGTCTTAAGTGTTTAATTCTCATTTGGCTAAAATTATTGAGAGCCTACTATGAGCAAGGTATTCTTGTACAGATGTTATCTAAGTCCTGTGAAGGTGAGGAAAATAAGGCCCGGCAAAGTGATAACTTACCCAGTGTCACTCAGCTCTTGGCATTAAAGCCTGGAAAGAAACCCAGGCTCTTGTCTCTAAACCCAGGAGAGTTTTGAGGTGGTGGAAATAAACTTGACAGAAATTCACTTAAGTGACAAAACTTCTGGGATTGCTTTTCTTACAGCCTTTTTTCCCCACTTAATTTTTGTCTCAATTCTGATTCTTTCCTTTTTTTCCTGATCGATCCTTTTTAGACTACATGAAAGTGCAGATTCTTGAGCTCACCTTTAATCAAAAAGACTTTTATAAAAATATTAAAGTACTGTACCCAAAACAGCAATCTTGTATTTGCTTCTCAAAATTTGACTCCTGATTGAAAGCTGATTGGAAAGGAAGTGTGAAACTGAGAAGTCCTCCTGGGCTGAGCGTCATGGTGATGGGCTAATTCGGAGTGTGCAGTTAGGGATAGAGCAGCAAATAGCGACCTCAAGCCCGTGTTAGCCCTGGCCCAGGCTGCACAGCCCCTCACCCATGGCCACCAGCCTTGCTCCTGAGACAGGCTAATACGCATTCTGCAGCCCGATCCTTTTCCTGGGCATCCTTTCAGTTTTGTTGCTGGAGTCCTACTAGAATACAGAGAATAATGAAAGACTCTGCCAATCTCATCTCACACCTAGTTTCCTGACAAAAAATTCTCCGTTTGTGCAAGGATTGCATTACAGCTTGTTGCTTCGGTAGCAGGAAGAGACATACATAATGTATAAGGTAGAGTGAGAAATGTATGACCATGTGTTCTGAACGGTTTCAATTTAGGAAAATTTTGATTTAGATCTGCTAATTTAATTTATGCTTCTTCTTGACAGGTCTCAAATTAACTTTTCTTTTAAATAAACTTCTTTGTACTGAGGATTGGATCGTGAAAATAGCATTACGTTAGTATTTGACCCGATAGGGCTCTTTCAAATACTTCAGAACCATTCTTTATGGACTGTTGCCTTGCAGACACCTCTGTCTTGTCACAGACTACAGTCTGTGACAGTTCTGTCATGTCCTGAGTATTTCTCCAGCCAGCCACTCCCTTCCCCTCCACTTCACCTCTAGCACCCAGCTCAGGCTCTTGGCCCCTCTCCTGGACCTCTACAGTGGCCCTGCCCATCCAGCTCCCCCCACACAGCTGTCCTTGACCAGAACCTGCAAAAGTTTTTTAGGTTGGGATTAGGCATTAGGATGAAGGTAAAACACTTGCGCTTGGCTTCACTTGACTCGCCCTGCTTTCCAGCCTCCCCTGGTCTTCCTGTCTCTTTTTACCTTGCTCTGTTTTCAGAGCTGCTTGGCTGTCATGTGTCGTCGCGCCTGCCCCGATCATTCTGCCTGTCCTCTTTATGTGCTTGCCCCTTCGTTCCAGGAACTGTGAGGACGCCCCACTCCTCTGAATTAGGTCAGATCCAGACTGTGTTCGCAGTTCTTCTCCCCACTTCACTATACTTGCTACACTTGCAATTTTATATTTACGTTTGAGACTTTGATTAAAGTAGACTCTGACTGAACCATAAGCTTCACAAGGGCAGGGGCCATTTCTGTTTTTACTGAAGGATTGTGGCCCTGGCATCGAGCACAGGGCCTGGTACATAGTAGAAAGTTAACAAATATTTGCAGAATACTTGAATGGGAGTTTCATGACAGACTTTCTCAGCGGTACTACTTGCAGCCTGCTGGCTGCTGTGAGGTCAGGAAGGTGGAGGCGTACAGGCCCACCTGGCTGCGAGAGAGTTCACTCACCAGCCAAGGGAAGGTGACATGTACCCAAAATATGGTAATGTAAGCTAGATGGCAGCGAAGACTTAGAGATAATATACTTTTAATTAGAAATTGCATGTGAGATTGGCCTTTGCCAGTAAATCTAAAATGAATGAATCACAGTGTTAAATAGGGCAGACAGCATTTATAAATGATTCTAACATTCATAAAATAGTCCTAGCCTTAAAAGAAATAAAAAGTTGAACAAATTCAGTGTTAAAATTTGAAAAGATAGAATAAAATGCATTAATATTTTCAAGTGCTGGAACATCGTACCTGTGAAGCTTGTCTGTGTGTTTGGGGCTAGCGTGAGACCTCTCTTGTTTATATCTTGTGAGACTGTTAGGTCAGCCCTCACTAAGGTTTTCTTTCCTTTCCTCTTCCAACATTACTCAAGCTGTTCCACCCCAACCCTGGGGTTGTGGCATTAAGCACGCGCTGAGGGAAGGCTGGCTGGCAGCGCATTCTCAGAGAAGTCAGGTGATCGTTGTTTGAAGGCAGCTGCTTGAGGTTCAAGGCAGTCAGTGTCCCCTCTCTTCTGCCTCGGGACAGCTGGTGATTATCAAACTTGTAACAAGTCTTCCTTGCTTATTGCCTGCTGGAAGAGGAGGGAGATTATGCAGTGGGCTTTTGATTGATCCAATGGGAATTACATTGATCTGGTGTCTGGCTGTGGTTGTTCTCAAGTGGATCGCCTCTAAGGTAGGCCATCTTTATTTTTAGGAATGTGACATTAATCATTAGTTTATGTATTTGGTTGGAATGGAATTGCTAGGAGTTTCTTCTTTTGCTTCGGCTTTTACTTCTCTGATTAAAAGAGCTATGAGTTTTATCTGTCAGCTGAAAAGGTTAATTGTAATTAAGTGTGGACTTATTTCTTTTCCCACCTTATTCCTCCTTTCACGGGCTTTTTAAGGGTATCATTCCTTGATATCGAGTAGTTTCCCTCAGTTTCATTCTCTTAAAGAAGTTTATGATTAAAGATATACTTCTAAGATTAATTCTTAATTTATACTTTTGGTGTACATATTTTAAATATTCTCTTTGGAAGTAAAGAATTTACTAATATGTTAAGTGTGTAGTTGTTGTGAATTTCTAAGCAGTTATGAACTTTTTTAAAACTAAATACTCCCCTCTATCATGTTCTCTATTAAAGTCTTGCTTCTACTAAAATGTATACCATACTTCTAATATGTTGGGAAAAAAATGTAAGATTATTATGTATCTGTTGTTTTTGAAATTTAATTCTGAGTATCAGGCTAGCTAAAAAGCTAGCCATTTGCCATCTGGACAAAAGTCTAACACTAATGTAGGAAATATTTAAGATGATACTATGTGAAATTATTTTTCTATACTTGTATAAAAGTGATTATATCTTTAGTCCAACATGCAGCTTTTTTTCTTCCTGCATTAATTTTTTTTCTTCCTGCCTTAAGAAATTGAAGAATATTAACTTAAAATTTATTAAGTCCTCAGTATTTGCTAAGTAATGTAAAGGTTCAATAAGATTTAAGTTTCTTTTTCAAGCAAAGTTTTAATCATTGGTGCATAATTTTTCACATAATGTTTTAAACATAATGGTCTTTTATTGAAGTAATCTTGATTTCTTAGTGAATATGATTGAAGAAATCTCTTAAAGAAAAACAGTGTGCTCAAATTTTTTAAATCCTTGTGTTTTGTAAGTTAAGAATTTTGTTGCACTGACAGCTATTTACTCATTGTTTTTAAAGGATTAGCTCACCAGCTTATTGAATGAAGGTCAAGTTAATATTAATAATTTATTGAGTTGTGAATGTTTTCAGAGAGTTCTTACTTTTTTTTCTAACGAGCAAAAAAATTTTTTTTTTTTTTTTTTTTATGACAGTGAGAGAGCAAGAGCAGCATGAAGGGAGGACATGGTGGTGGGTAGGGCAAAGGGAAAGATTCAGTCTTAAGCAGGCTCCATGCCCAATGCAGAGCCTGATAGGGGGCTTCTTTTCAAAGCCCTGAGACCATGACCTGAGCCAAAATTAAAAGTTGGATGCTTAACTGACTGAGCCACCCAGGTGCCCCCCCAAATTAAGCTTTTAAGCAAAAAGAATGTAGATATTTTCAGTTTGTGATATTTTTGAAAAACATATTGTTTGCATAGACAGGAAGAATGGATGGATACTATTGAGTAGATTTATGCAGTGTTTTAATAGACAAACATCAGCATGTTTTTCTAGCATGTGTAAGATGGGTATATTTTGAAAAAGCTCATTTAACTACATCAGTGAAAACTGCTTTTAAAACTGCACTTCCATCTTTCATATTCTGTTATTCTTGTTTGGTAATGTTACCAAAAAATTTATTTAGTGCTACTGTGGTTAAGCCCTTTGATCATCAGTTTACTTATCCACCAGATGGGGCCAACAAAGCCTATCTTATAAAGGTCTTGTCTGGTTAAGTGAGATTTTATATGAAAGCACCTGAAACATTTTCTGACACAAAGCAGGAGTTCAGCAAGTGTTAGTTAATAATATTAGTACTTTTCCCATGTTAAGGGAAATAAACATGCTTTTGCACAGTAGATCATTTTAGTGGAAAACTTGAACAAGATAAAAACAGAGGCACTTAAAATATATTTGCTCAGTTTTTTTTTCCAATTTATTTATTTTCAGAAAAACAGTATTCATTATTTTTTCACCACACCCAGTGCTCCATGCAAGCCGTGCCCTCCACAATACCCACCACCTGGTACCCCAACCTCCCACCCCCCCGCCACTTCAAACCCCTCAGATTGTTTTTCAGAGTCCATAGTCTCTCATGGTTCCTCTCCCCTTCCAATTTACCCAAAAGCACCTACCCTCCCCAATGTCCATAACCCTACCCCCCTTCTCCCAACCCCCCTCCCCCCAGCAACCCACAGTTTGTTTCGTGAGATTAAGAGTCACTTATGGTTTGTCTCCCTCCCTATCCCATTTTGTTTGCTCAGTTTTTTAAAATGTTTGTCTTTAAAAGGGTCGTTATTAACTAATATCAGAACACCATTTACACCTTCTGTCATTCACTTTGTAAGTGAGATCTTTTGTGGAAGAATGATTCATCCTGATTGACGGTTAGTGAGTGTCTTACCAGGGCACTCAGAAGTCTATTAGCGTGGCTGTGGATCCTTGGAACCTTACAGTTGAACTTGTTTATGCTGCTGCTGTCAGTTTCTGATTAGCTTAGCCTCGCCCATGTTTTGACCTATACCAGTTTGCTTTACAAGCTGTTCCCAGGATGGCTAAATTAGAAGAGTCACGAGTAGAAGCGTCTCAGTTATTTCCACTCACTGGTGAGGTGAGGTGGGAATGTTGATAATAGTACAGAGTGTTTTGTGACTGACTGCAGCACAGGATTGATATTAAATTTGTTTTACTAGTTTATTAAAAATGGGATTTTACCGGTATATGGCTTTGAAATGTTGTATGTTAGGTTTGTGATGCAGTGTTGGTGTATAAAGCACATATGACCTTTGTATAAAGTAACTAATTCTAACATTTAAATCAGATTTTTACAATTCATAATTTATAGTGTATTTTAACAAATTGAGTTACTTTATTCTACCACGATTGTTTAGTAAGAGAATTTAATATTCATTTTAATCTTGGTCGGTGAGATGAATGAATGAAGTATCATTCGGGATGTATTTGCTGATGGATTTAAATCTATTTTAAAGTCTATCTTTTAAAAAAAATTGTCTTATTTGGATTTATTTTATAAGACTTATGTCTTGTTTAATATAGCTTTTGACCAGACTTACTTAAATTAGTAATGAACAAAATATCTTGAAAAAGTTGTACTTCACTAATTTGTTAATCTATTTAAAATTAAATTCTAGTCTTTTGCCAGGTTTTTATTATGATTAATACAGATCCTATCATTTTTTATCTAAATTAATGCTTCTATAAATAAGTCTGAAAGGATTACCTTAAAATATTTTTAGTATGTCATAGTTATAATGTAGATTATGTTCACTAATAAGTTTTTGGCTTACACTATTTTATTTAACAGAAAGCTGATACTAGTCTTTCTCAGTCCTTAATATGTGAAGTGATAAATGAGATTTTTACATTCCTCATTAGTGACTCTTTTAGTAAATAGTCATTGTACATTAAAAAAAATGTCAATCACTCTCTTAAAGAGGGCCAGTTAGTGATGGCAAGTCACAATTCGTTTTCACAACCTATTTATCCAAGTTGTTACTGGATAGCAGGTAGATAGGTATTGACCATGACAAGCTATTACATAGTGATACCTTAGCTTCATTCATATATCTTGGCTGAGAGAAATATTTATTTCCACATACATGCTCTCCAGGCTGTTAGGTTTTCTTCTAATATAGTAGTATTTAAGGGGAGGCCAGTCATCTAATAAGCTAAATATCTTAGAGGGGATCAAACAGCAGGTCCAAGAGGTGCCTTTTAATACCAAGTGATTATAGTGGCTGTTGGCTCCAAAATAAATAGTTTACCCTGAAACTGTTTTAGTTTACACTGCAGTCGGCTTCCTTACGAGAGATATTCTATTGGTAGAAGACACCTTAAGCGTGATGCTGCCGGAAATGTATTCTATGTGATATGGTGCCTTGGGATTTGACATAAATTGTGCTTTTCTTTATATTTCTTTGTAGTAGATTCTTATTTTACTTTTTAATTTTAATTTGGTTTATTTTGAGAGTAGATAATAACTACACATACGACAAAATCCAATGGATAAGCACTGAAAAGTCCTCCTTCTACTTCTGTGTCCCTCAGGCTCCCTAGAGACAACCAGTGTTGAAAACTAGAATTTTATTTCTCTTTGAAACTTCTGTTCCTTTTACATTTCCTGAACTGTTGTTTTTCATTTTTGTAAGGATACATGAAATTATGTAAGAGTGTAACTGACATTTTTCTCTTACACAATAAGGATTAAGGAGATTATAACAGTGATTGGGGAGTTACTTTGCAAACTACATTCCAATAAGGGTTTTAAATAAAGCAAATTTCCTTTGGTGAGTGCTGTGAAGTGTGTAAACCTGGTGATTCAC
This sequence comes from Neogale vison, assembly GCF_020171115.1. Lineage (NCBI taxonomy): Eukaryota > Metazoa > Chordata > Mammalia > Carnivora > Mustelidae > Neogale > Neogale vison. Next base: position 69,622,532 of record NC_058094.1, read on the forward strand.
AGACCTGTACCCCTGGGGATAAAAATACATGTTTTTAAAAAATTATTAAAAAAAATAATAAAAAAATTATTTAAAAAAATAAAGCAAATTTCTTTATAGTGATAGTGAAAAAAAAAGATTATTTTTCCTTGAGATTTCTAGGTGTGTGTTGAGGAATTACAAATCTCATGCCGGAGTTTCATGAGGGAAGAAGATCATTAATCTGATATATAAAAATATCTTACTGTCTTAATGTTTATTTCTTTTGTTAATGAAGTTGAGCTTCTTGTCTTGTGTTTATGGGCTTATTGTTTCTTTCCCTGTGAATAGTACGTTTATGTCCTACCTGTTTTTCTGCACTGTTATTCAGCATTTTCTAATTGATTTGTAAGGCACTTCTCATTCCTTTCATTTTTAGATAGAATGGGGGGGAATTTGCCCATTGTCATTCATATCTGTTGCACTCATTTTGATCCGTCTTTCATGATTTCTAGACATGTTTTATAGAATGGTTAGAAAGGCTTTTCTAATAGGAGGTTTGGTCAGTTTCATCTTCTAGATTTTTAAATCTGTCTTTGTGAATTCTGTTACTCATGTGTTTATTCATCGACTTAATAAACTATTCACTATTTGCAGTAAATCCACTCAATCGCTCATTTATGATACTTATTTAGAATCTACTAAAAGCCACTGTTTTAGGGGCCGGGGCTATGGCAGTGAATAAAGCACACAGTTCCTGCTCCTCTCTGTTTTCGGACAAGCAAACGGGATAATCGCAGCTAAGTGCCAGTGCCATAGCAGGGCGGGAAGATGAGGCTGTGGGAGAGGCTGGCTCTCAGGTGTCCTTAGATTCCATAGCCTTGGAATGCCTCTCTGAAGAGATGATGTTTCATCTAGAACTGGAGAGCTAAGAAGGGAACAGTGGTGCTGTGATCCTGGACCGGGGAACAACGAATATAAAGGTTGAAACTATGATGTACCTGAGGGACAGCAAGGGGACAGTACAGGGGCCCTGTGGCGGTGAGGAGGGGGTGGGGGGCCACATCATGGCGGCCTTTGGAAATCAGAGTTTGCTGTTGGGCCTTATTCCAAGTGTGTGAAAAGCCTTTTGGAGGCTTTTGAGCAGTAGCCGAGTTGTTCACTGTTGCTTCTATGTGAAGAGCGCACCGGGGGCCACATGATGCAGCAGGAAGCAGTCAGCAGCCCGGTTAGAGGTGGTGGTGCCCGAGACCGAAGGAAGAAGTGGAGCTAGAGAACGGGAGAGATGTGCGCAGGGAGAGGTGGCAGAGCTTGTCGGGGGTATTGCAGCGCTTCCGGTTTATTTTGTTTTGGGATGTACATTTTAAACTTGTAGTATTTGTTATTCTTTATAATAGCTTTATTGAACTACACAATTCACAGGCCACACAATTTACCCATTTAAAGTACACAATTCAGTAGTTTTTAGTCGTATGCACGGAATTGTGCAGTCCTTGCCATAGATAATTTGAGAACCCTTTCAGCCCTGTAGGTAGAAACATGGTACTATTGGCACCCACTCCCCATTTCTCGCCAGCTCTCCTCACTTTAGACAACCACCAGTCGACTTCCTGCTTCTGTGGATTTGCCTGTATGGGACATTTCATACAAATGGAACTATACACTCTGTGGTCCTTTGTGACTGGCTCTTGTCACTCAACACGTTGTTCTTGCGGGTTGGCCATGTTGTAGCATCCAAGTACTTCCTGCCTGTATGTGTCTGAATAATGCCTCTTTGTATGGATATACTGCATTTTTATTCATCCGTTTATTCCTTGCTGGATATTCAGGCTGTTTTTAGTTTGGGGCTATTATGAATAATGTTGCAAAGATGCATTTTTGTATCTGTTTACTTTTTTTTTTTTTTTAAGTTTTTTAAGACTTTATTTGAGAGAGGTAAAGAGAGAGCACAAGTAGGCAGAGCACCAGGCAGAGGGAGAGGGAGAAGCAGGCTCCCTGCTGAGCAGAGAGCCGGATGCGTGGCTCGATTCCAGAACCCTGAGATCATGTCCTGAGCTGAAGGCAGATGCTTAACCGACTGAGCCACCCTGGTGCCCCTGTATCTGTTTACTTTTAAACACAAAATATATTTTAAAACTTCTGTTTCAATGGTACCCTGTTTTTTTGTTTTACAGATTCAGTGTCTTCTCAAATCTCTTTGCGTATATTAATTATTTTTTAAAAATTCTCTTATTTCTTGCCAGCCTCTGGTCCATTTGGTTTTTCATTTTGTTCCATTTATTTCCAGCCTGATGGGTTTCTTCAAATGATGATTCTTTTTTGCTTATTCATTCATGTTTAAATTAAGGGAATGGTAGATAGTTGAATCATATCTCCTCTTCATTTCTGTCTACCTCTGCAAAAGGTCTCTCCCCAAGTGAGCTAGTCTGACTGACATTAGCTTTCTATGTATTGCATGTTCCTTGCTCTGTATCCACTCTGTGGTATTGCTTAATCAAATTAAAATTGTCTTCTTCACAACTAGAGATTTTAAGAGCAAATGTCATATCTAATTTCATTTTGTATGTTCAGCTTCTTTTGTACTGTGCTTTACAAAGAATAAATAATAAATGTTGGTTAAATTTCATATCCCATGTAATTGCCATGCATTAAAAATGTGTGTATTTTTTTTTCTAGAGGCGTGGAGCTATTTCCTATGACAGTTCTGACCAGACTGCGTTGTACATTCGTATGCTAGGTAAGCAGTATTTATTTTGTACCCATGTCCATTAACTTTATTATTGTGTAGATTACTTTAGATTAAGATAATTTTCATTCCGTTGCTTTTCATCACTATTTGCAATAGGAATAATTTATTATTTTGATGTTTAAAAGTCTTAAAACCAGTCTTGAATGTTATGTGAATAAAGAGGCATTTTAGAGTAATTAAGAAGTCTCTGATTTAATAACTGGGTCTCTATCATTAGTACACAATTATATTTTTTTTATTAAGATTTTATTTATTTATTTGACAGAGAGATATAAAGAGAGCACAAATGGACAGAGCAGCAGGAAGAGGGAGAGGGAGAAGCAGGCTCTCTGCCAAGCAGGGAGCCTGAAGTGGGGCTCTCTCCCGGGATCCTGGGATCCTGACCTGAGCTGAAGGCAGATGCTTAATGACTAAGCCACCCAGGTGTCCCAGGAACCAATTTTAAATTGAACTCTGAGTATTCTTCATAAAAAAGGGTCTGGACTTGTAGAGTGATGAACTCCTAAAAAGATGTGCATGTTAACGTGGACAAAGATGAGGCTGTAAAGTACCTGAACAGATAGTCCTGTCGCTGTGTGCATTCTCCTCTTGCTCGGCTTGTGAGGAACACCGTGTGGTTTCTTCCAGTCTCAGCTCTTAAATTTTTTGTGTATCACTCAAGTCCATAATGTAAAATGAATTTAGATTGTATATATATGTATCCGTTTTTTCTCTTCTCCCTCTTTGCCAGATTTCTCTCATCACACACTCCTTGATCCCTTGTACTTAATGTACAGTTAAGATTCCAGTAGGCATATTTACTTCTCTTTTCTTAAAGGAGTCTTCTGTGACTCCTCTCCTCATGCTCAGAATTCCTTCCTCAACTTCTAAGATATTGAGCAATCCATATTCTCCACGTTCCTCTGGGTTTTTTATTTGTTTTTGCCTCTTTGACTAATTCTTTCTCATCCTCTTAAGCCTAACTGTTCTCCAGTGCCCTGTTTTTGCTTTTCTTCCCTTTTTTCCCTCTTTAATTTACCTTGTGTGTCTGCCTTAACTCCATTCTACTGTAGTATGAATTGTTTCCTCACTAGTGTGTGGTATATTCCTCTTTACTGTCTCTGTCTCTCTCTGCAAACATGTTTGGGATTCTGTTCTCCTGAAAACAACTTTAGATTCATATTTATTTTTTTAACTCTGTAGAACATCTCCACATGGGTGTATTGTGGGTACCTCACATTTAATCAAGCAGAAGCACATAGGTAGAGAGGCAGGGAGACTAGCTAAGGAGCAAAGTGCAAGAACAAAACATTTGTGTTCCCAAGTCTCTTCATTTTTCAGTCTTTTGGCATCTCAGAGCATTAACTCCATTCTTCTGGTGTCAGGTCAGAAACCTTAGAGTCATTTTTGACTATTTCTTATCCACTTCATGTCTACTTCATCAGCAAATTCTCTTGGCTGAGACCTTCAGACTATATTCAGAATTTCACCACCCTGATGCTGTTATCATCACGATCTAAGCCATAGTTATTTTTTTAATAGTTAATTATAGGCACACTGTTGTACGTTAGATCTATGGAACTTAACCTGTATAACTGACATGTGGTTCCCCTTGAATAGCATCTCCCCATAGCGACCCCTCACCAAGCCATAGATTGCATTTCTTGCACTCATGCCTTAGCTAATCTGCCTGCCTCTACCTATGTGCCTCTGCTTGATTCTTGTCTTTGTGGCCAAAGTGAACCTTTTGAGACCTAAGTTAAATCTGTCTCACTCCTCCATTCAGAATCTTCTGATGGTTTTCTTAGACAAACAGCCAGAGCTGCTATTATGGCTCATGAAGGTCCAACATGAACTGGCCCTACCACTTCTGTGATCTTATTTCTCTCTCACCTCACTCCAGCCATGCTGGCTTCTTTGCTTAACCTTGAACATGTCAAGCATGCCACCCATTTCAGGGTATATTATTCTTTCTTATGCCCGGAAGGTCACTGCCTCACTTCTTTTAGGCCTCTGCTCAAATATGGTTTTTTTTTCAGCCAGGGCTTCTCTGACCACACTAGTGAGTCCATTCTCCCATACTTTCCCCTCCACACCCCCACCATTCTTCTTTCCTTGCTTTAGTTTTTTCCAGGTTGCTTATTAACATCTTCCGTAGAATGAAATTCTTGTTTGTTACAATATTTATCTCCGTGAAAGGATAAGCTTCATGAAGACAGGGACTTTATGTGTTTTGCTCACTGCTGTATTTGCAGTGCCTGACGTGTGGTGGGTGTTCCGTAAGAATTTGTTGCAGGTTGCAGGAATCCCCACAAGAAAGAGTTGATTCATCATTGGGGGATGACATGAACCTTGACAGAAATTGTGGCCTTACTTAGAGAAATAACGAGTGAACAGGAAGGCCTTCTAGGCAAGCAGAATTCAAGGGCACAGGGCCAAGGACTGAAGACCTAAAGGTTATAGATCCATCCCAAAATGAATTTGGAAGCTGTGGAAGTGTAGTAGGGAAAGTGCTGTCTTTGGAGTCCACAGAGCTAGGTTTGTATCCTGACTCACCCTTTACTAGCTTAGTGGCATGGACAGGCTACTTAACTTCTCAAAGTCTCAGTTTCTTCATCTGTAAAATGGAGACTAAGATTCCTACCTCCCGGAGTTGCTTAGAGAATCACAGAAAATAGTGCCTGTAAGGCACAAAAATAGTGTCTGGTACCTGCCTCGCATGGTTATTTTCCTGTGTAGAAGTAGATCTGAAAGTCATGAATACAGGTAGAAACAATATTGAACTTATAAAGGCCAAAGTTTAAGACCCAGCTAAAGGCCTTGGGTATATCCGCTATCAATGAGAAAAGAGAAGATTGGCCAAATTAAACATGTAAGGCAAAATCTTTAACATTTTATTTTTCTGTACATTCATAAAATTGTAAGGTGCTTGAGAATGGTTCATCTATTTTCTTTCATATCTCTTATAATCTGGTATGGTCCTGGGCATGGGGTAGACAATATTTTTCTGTCTGGAGGTTCAGTTGCTACATACTTGTCATGTTTCTGAATGCTAACTTTAAATTTTAGATTGTTATTATTATTATTACTATTATTGAGGTATAGTTAAAAAAAAAAAAGTCTATCTAGCCCTACAATTCAATATTGTGTTGTAATTGAATTTGTAAATCCCTTTAAATAGATAAACTCTTAACTCCTTACTCCATATATTTATCATTAGTGAGTCAGTACTTTTGAGTATTATACCACATAAACCCTTGTTACATATGGGAGCTCCTTCCCAAAATGGCAGCCTTCTAAGCTTATGTTTTCTTGATTTTGTCCAGGAGATGTACGTGTAAGGAGTCGAGCAGGATTTGAATCAGAAAGAAGAGGTTCTCATCCATATATTGATTTTCGTATTTTTCATGGTAAGTGTTGGATATACAGTATTTCTCTTAGGCTTTCAGCAAACTTCAGATTTCCATAAAATAATATAATTTTTCAAAGGAAAAAGAAAGCTATATTTGGAATGTTTTAAAAACACTGGGTCATGATAAATGACACTTTATTTCTAGATAGTATTAGTAAATGCTTAGAAGCAATTAGAATTGTAAAGTATAAAATATGAAAGCTGATACAGTTTTTCTTCTCCTTTTCAATTTAAATGTGAAATTACTTTTTTTCTGATATATATATATATACACATATATATGTATATATATATACACAAACACACAAAATGTTTAAAGTTGTTTTATTCCGTGTTTTGTCTTTACTACTCTATAAAAAATGTTTTTGTGCAAATGACATTTCATGAGGTATTTTCATAGTTAGGTATATCCTGGTTCATTTGAAAATACACTGCCAACTTTAAAGATGTTCCATAGGATGCATATCTTGAAAACAAACATTATGTGGGTCTGGCTCATAATGGAGAAAATGGAAAAAACAGAATTTATAAAACCCTTTAATAGTAAACAATATTATCTGCTTTTGGAGAAGCTCCACTTTTGGTAATGTTGGATAAATTATTTAGATTAACACTCCAGTTTAAAAAACTAGAAAAACTGGACAAATACATGGAAGACCTGTATTGAATATATCAGAATGCTGTTAAGGCGGAGATGAACCTGGCATTAGGGCTACTTTCGCCTTAGTAGCATCTGGCAATTCTGGGAAAGGTCGTCAAGAAGCTGAGCAGAGTTTCTGATGGATACTTAAGGCTGAAAAAACAAAAACAGCTGTTGATATACCACCAGGGTTGGGGCATTGATCCTGGTAAGCCCTCTACTCGAGTTGGAACCCCAAAGTACTATACCTTAGAAATAAATCCCAGCTATGAAATATCTGAGTCAGTGATTAGATCAAGGTGATCTGTGACTTCAGTACCTCTAGCCACCTACTTGAAGTAAAATGTTAATCCTCTTTGAAGGAAGGTAACATTACCCTAAGTCTCATATTACCTCTAAATTTTTCATGTACAGTGTCAAGCACTGAATTAAAAATAAAGGCAAAAGGAGGTTAGACAGTGTGACCAAAAATGGAAAGGAAACAACAGTAGAAACATCCACAGGAAATTCCAATGTTGGAATTATTTTACCTGAACTTCAAAATAACTAAACATGATTTGCTAATGGGAAAAAAGACCTGCTTGAGAATATCAGTAGAGGACTGCAAATTGTGAAGAAAAAAAACACAATGAATCAAATGGAAATTTAAGACTGAAAAAATAACATACCTTAAATAAGAACTCATTGGAGGTGGTTTTAACAGCCAATAAGACCAAAGTGCAGAGAGAATTAACGGTTTGGAATATTAGGTCAGAAGGAAATAATTTAGAATGAAATACAAATAAGAAGTAGAAAATAAATAAAATGGAGTATGATCTACTTATCGATTGCTCTGTATCTGTCAGGAATCGTGACAAATCTAAGATTCTACTTTATAAGTTAACAAATAAGTTACTGCTTCCTGGATGCTAGTGGAAGAAACAAGACTCCTAGGTCCGAGACAAAGAACTTTACTATTCATGGCACAGCAAGCAGCGTGAACATTCTATTATGTCAGTTCTTCTAGCCCCAGCACATCCTGCAGTGACAACACAGAAGGTTTTATGTGGATATTGTACACACAGTGAATTTGCATTGCCTCCATGAATTTAGGGAATATACCCCCTTTTAGAATCATACTGATCTTTGTCCCAGAAAAAGATGTTCCTTGTCCCTCAAGGTTGCTAGCTGCAAACGCAAGAAATGGCCTGGATAGGGATCTGGTCAGGGCTTGGGGTTCTTGGCACACCCAGGAAGAACAGGCAGAGGCACTCAGGAGAATACTCTGTGAATACTCTGTGGAGGATTACCGCTCCCAATAGTATGACTCCTAAATTACTGGCATAAAACAACAGCTTTTTTTTTTTTTTTTTTTTTATGTTCATGATTCTGAGGGTCAGGAATGTAGTCTGCTTATCAGGTTGGATTTGTCTTTGTTCCACAGTGTTTTGATCTTCAGCTGGGATAGTTCAAACAGCTAGAGGTGGCTGGGATGGCTCCACGAGGTCCATATGTCTAGGGCCTTGCTTTTTCTGCACATGTCCTCTGCTGGGGCTAGAACATCTCAGATGACTTCTGCACTCTTATATCTGGTGCCAGGGTAGGGTGGCTGGAATTTCTGGGGCTGGCCAGCATTTCTTTCCATAAATGGCCATCTCAGGGGAGTTGGACCTCTTCCATGGCAGCTGTTGCCTTCCCCCAGAGCAAGCATTCCGAGAGGGAGGAAGTATGGGAACACCTGGTGTCTGAAGATGTGGGCATGGACAGGGGCACAGCTTCACATTTTCCTATTCTATTGATCAGCTGTGTCACACAGCTTGCCCTGATTCATGCACAGGGGACATGGACCCCACTTGTCAAAGGGAGTGAGGTCAAAAAAATTGTTAGTCTTCTAACCTTAATTTGGCACAAAATGTGTTGAATAGGTCATCAGGTCCTAGGAAAGGTATGGGAAATTAGAGTAGAAGTGGTCTTTGAAAAGATGATGACCAAGATATCTCCAAAGCTTGAAAAAAGCACATTAAGGTACAGATTCAAGAAACATTATGAATTTTAAGTACAGTACCATTAAAAGAAAATCACAGTATATTAGCATAGTATAACTGAAAACCAAAATCATAGAGAAATACTTTCACTCATCTGTGGAATTCAAGAAACAGAACAAAAGAACAAAGTGGGGGGAAGAGGGAGCAAACCAAGAAACAGACTCTTAACTATAGAGAACAAGTTGATGGTTACTGGAGGGGAAGTGGGTGCAGGATGGGGGGATGGGTGAAATAGAAGATGGGGATTAAGGAGGGCCGTGATGAGCACCGGGTGATGTATGGAAGTGTTGAATCACCATATGGTACATCTGAAACTAATACTACACTGTATGTTAGCTAACACATTTAAATAAAAACTTTAAAAATATATATGGGGTATTTTAAGCCTGAGAATAAACTCTTTTCCAAAATGGAAAGGTAAAAGAAATAAATAAATTTTAAAAATATAAAGTAGTGAGAAGAAAAAAAATGTAGTGAGAGAGAAAAAAAATGATTACCTCCAAAGGAGCAGCTATGAGATTGCCAGAAACAGATTCTGTTTCATTTTCAACAGAAGGAAAGATAGCTTCAAAGTGATGGAAAAAAATAAATGTCAAACTAAGATTTCACCCACAAACTCTTCTAGAGAATAAGAGGAAAAGGACATACTTCACAACTTATTATGTAAAGCCAGCTTAATCTTGATACGAAAACCTGACAAGGATATGACAAGAATAGAAAATCATAGCCACTATCACTCACGAATATAGATGAGACATTCTAAGTAACATACTATCAAATTAAATCTGTAATTTATAGGAAAAAATATATTTTGGCCCAATTTGTGTTTTCCCAGAAATAGAAGGTTGGCTTTAACATTCAAAAACCAGTCATTGTAATTCATCATATTAGTAGAATAAAGGAAAAAAGTCACAGAAAGACCAATATATAAAGGTATCACTTATCACCTTTCTATTCAGTATTGTTTTGGTGTATCTAGCCAGTACGATAATTCAAGGGAAAGAAATAGAAGATACAAGGATTAGGAAAGAAGAAGTGTAAGTGTCATTATTTATGGATGACATGATTCTATACTTAGAAAACTATTGGGGGTAATAAGTGAATTTAGCAAGTTTTCTTGGTAAGAAGACAGTATGTAGTTGTATTTTTATAAAGCAGCATTGACAAAAATTGAAATAACAAATTAACAAAAGGTCAAATATGTAGGGATCACTCTTAACAAAAGATGTGCATGACTCATCATAGAAAACTGCATAGAAAAAAGATGCTACAGAAGAAACAGAAGACCTGAATAAATGGAAATACATACTATTGTTCATGGATTGGAAGATATTCCGTATTTTGAAGATGTTGGTTTTTCTTGAATTGACCTGTAGGTTTAGTGAAACTGTAGTAAAAATCCCAGTAGGTTTTTTTTCCCCTTTGGTCGAATTGACACACTGATTTTAAAACCTATTGAAAAAGCCTAGGGGAGCCTGGCTGGCTTAGTCAGTGGAGCATGTGACCCTTGATCTCAGGGTTGTGAGTTTGAGCCTTGGTTTGGGTTTAGAGATCACTTTAAAAAACAAACAAACAAGAAAAACCTAAATAAAATCTTAAGAAAAGAGAGGAAGGAGGGAAAGAAGAAGAGGAAAGGAAGGAGGAAGGAAGGGCAAGCCCAAATTTTAGTCAAGACAATCAGAAAAATAATAAGAACCATGTTGCAAAATTTGCTCCTCCCAGGGGTGCCCCGGGTGGCTCAGTCAATTAAATGTCTGACTCTTGATCTCAGCTCAGGTCTTAATCCCAGGGTCACGAGTTCAAGCTGCACACTGAGCATAGAGCCTACTTAAAAAAAATAAAAATAAAAGAGTTACTCCTCCCAGATATAAAGTCTTATTATAAACTATAGTTATAATTTTAAACTAGGGTGATGTTGGTTCAAAGCCTGACAAATAGGATAATAAAACACTGTAAAATAAAGTTCAGAAACAGATTCACACATATTGTGGGTGTTTGATTGGTGACAAATATGGTAATGCAGCGTGGAAAAGATTATCTTTTAAATAAATGGTGCTGAATCAACTGGCTACCCATGTGGGGGAAAAAAATGAATCTTAACCCATTATTCACACAGTATGTGAAAAAAATCAAATTTGGATGTATTTAGTTTTCCATCTTGTACTGGTAAGTCAGATAATATGAGGAGTAAGAATTGATTTAGTGATACGGAAGTGGTGGTGGAGGAAACCTTATGATTAAATGAATTTAAGAGAACAAGAAGATAGATGTAGCCAGTATAGACAATCCTTTAGAGACTTGCGCTGCAAAGAAAAGAAAAGAGAGTGAGGCAGCTGACAGGGGAAGTGGGATCACTAAAGCTGGAAATTAATAGCCAAGGCTGGAAAACACCTGGAAATTTGTAAGTTCTGAATAAATACTTCTTGAGTCAAAGAGGAGATGGAAACTGACTTTGCAGACTTTTTAAAAAGTGATGAAGACTACATATAAAAACCTGTGAAAATTCAGGCAAAATTCAGTTATAAAGCAGTGCTTACAGGAAAATTCATAGCTTTAAAAATATTTACATTAATAAATGAGAAAGTGAAACAAATGCATTAAATAGTCAAGTTCAAGAAGTTAGAACAAGAAAGTACACCTAAAAAGAGATGAAGAGAGCAATTAGTAAAGATTAAAACCAGAAATTAATGAGTTAAGAAACTAAAATAAAAATAAACTAAGAACTGGTTCTTTACAACAAAGTAGATAAACTGCTGGCTGACTTAATGAATTAAATAAAGCGAATATGAATACTTAAAAACTAAGCAGACGCAGGGAGGAATCCTTATATATATAGGATTGTATATAGATACAAGGGAAATTAAAGAATAAAAATAGACCACTGTGCTTACTCTTATTAATTTGTGTTTAGGAGAATACTATTTTCAAGTAAAAATGTTGTTTATGTTAACATGGGTTTATTGTGTCTTTTTTAAAAAAAAATTTTTTTAGAGACTTTTTAGGTTGAAAGCAAATTTGAGAGGAAGTACAGAGATTTCCCACATATCCTCACACCACGAATGCATAGTCTCCTCTACTGTCAACATCACAAGACTGTGATGTTTGTTATAATTGACGAACGTACATTGACACATCATAATCACCCAAAGTCCATAGATTACATTAGGATTCATTCCAGGTGGTGTATGTTCAATGGACTTGGACAAATATATAATAACACGTATCCATTGTTACAGCATATAGAGTATTTTCACTTCCCTAAAAATCCTTTATGCTCCACTTATTCATCCCCCCTTTCCCAGCCATTGGCAACTACTGATCTTTTTACTTTATCCATGGCTTTGCCTTTTCCAGAATGTCATATAGTTGGAATCATACTGTTAGTGGCCTTCTCTGATTGGCTTTTTTCACATGGATAATATGCTATTTAGGTTACATGTAATCTTTTCATGACTTGATAGCTTATTTCTTTTTAACACTGAACAATGTTCCATTGTCTGGATGTACCACAGCTTATTTATCCTTTCACCTACTGAAAGACATCTTGGTTGCTTCCAGGTTTTGTCACTTATGAATAAAGCTGCTACAAACATCCATGTGTGGGGTTTTGTGTGGATGTGACTTCTGTGGGTGAATACCAAGGAGTGTGATTGCTGGATTATATGGCAAAAACTGCGAAATTGTCTTCCAGAGTGGCTATATACCTTTTTGTATTCCTACCAGTAATGAATGGGAATTTCTGTTGCTCCGTATTCACATCAGTATTTGGTGGTGTGTTCTGGATTTTAGCCATTCTAATAAGTACATAGTGGTATCTCATTTTAATTCAAAATTCCCTGTGGGTGATCTTTTCATATGATTGTTTGCCATCTGTGTATCTTCTTTGATGAGGTGTCTGTTCAGGTGTTGGCTCATTTTTAAAAAATCATTGTTTTTCTTATAGAATTTTGAGTTCTTTGTGCACTTTGAATATCGGTCCTTTATCAGATGTGACTTTTGCAAATATCTTCTTCCATTCTGTGGCTTGTCTTCTTATTCTCTTGGCACTGTCTTCTGCAGAGCAGAAGTTTTTAATTTTAATGAAGTCCATCTAAAACCAATTTTCTTTCATGGATCATGCATGTCTTTGATATTGGTTCTAAAAAGGCATTTCAGTACCCAAGGTTGTCGAGATTTTCTCCTGTGTTATCTTCTTAGGAGTTCTTTAGTTTTGTCTTTTATACATATACATACAGGTCTGTGATCCATTTTGAATTAGTTTTTGTGAAGGGTGTAAGGTCTGTGTTTAGATTCATTTTTTTGCATGTGGATGTCCAGTTGTTCCAGCACCTTTTGTTTGAAGAGACTGTGTTTGCTAGTGTATTGCTTTTACTCCTTTGTCAAAGATTAGTTGGCTGTATTTAGATGGGTTTATTTCTGGGCTTTTTACTTTGTTCTACAATCTGTTTGTCTCTTCTTTTGCCAATACCACACTCTTGATCATTGTAGCTTTATAGTAAGTCTGGAAGTCGGGTCAATTCAGTCTTCTAGCTTAGTTTTTCTCCTTCAGTAATGAGTCGTCTAGTCTGGGTCTTTTGCCACTTTTTATAAATTTTAGAATTAATTTGTTGGTATTCATAAGATAACTTACTGGGATTTTGATTGGGATTGCATTGAAACTATGGATCAAGTTGAGAAGAACTGACATGTTGATAGTAATGAGTCTTCCTATCCATGAACATGGAATATCTCCATTTATTTACTTTTTTTTTTTTAAGATTTAATTTATTTATTTGACAGAGAGAGATCACAAGTAGACAGAGAGGCAGGCAGAGAGAGAGAGAGGGAAGCGGGCTCCCTGCTGAGCAGAGAGCCTGATGCAGGCCTCGATCCCAGGACTCTGAGATCATGACCTGAGCCGAAGGCAGCGGCTTAACCCACTGAACCACACAGGCACCCTATTTACTTCTTTCTTGATTTCTTTCATCCCAGTTTTGTAGTTTTCCTCATGTAGGTCTTATGCATATTTTATTAGATTTATATCTAAGTATTTCACTTTGGGGGGATGCTAATGTAAATAGTATTGTGTTTTTAATTTCAAATATCATTTGTTTATTGTTGGTATATAAGAAAGCAATGGACTTTTCTTTATTAACCTGTATCCTGCAATCTTGCTATAATTGTTTATTAGTTTCAAGAGGTTTCTTTGTTTATTCTTTCAGATTTTCTGTATAGACAGTCATGTCATCTGTGAGCAAAAGTTTTTGTTTCTTCCTTCCCCATCTGCCTATGTCTTTCTTTCTTTCTTTTCTTACTGCATTAGCTAGGATTTCTAATATGATTTTAAAAAGAATGGTTAGAGGGGATATTCTTACCTTCTACCTAATCTTAGTGGGAAACTTTCAAATTTCTCACCATTAATTCTCACCAAAATACCACAATGTTTTTTCGTTGTAGGGTTTTTGTAGACATTTTGTAGACATTTTGAGGACATTCCCTATATTCCTAGTTTTCTAAGAGTTTTTAATCAAGAACGAGTGTTGGATTTTGTCAAGTGCTTTTTCTGCATTTATTGGTATTATCATGTGTTTTTTTCTAAGTCTGTTGACTTGTTGGATTACTTTAATTGATTTTTTAATATTGAACCAGGCCTGCATGCTTGAGTTAAATTCCACATGGTTATAGTGTATAATTCTTTTAATACTTTTTTGGATTCGATTTGCTAATATTTTGTTGAGGACTTTTGCACCTGTACACATGAAATACTGGTCTGTAGTTTTCTTTTTCTTAGAACACCCATGCCTGGTTTTAGTAGTGGAGTAATGCTGGCTAATAGATTGAATTAGAAGTATTCCTTCCCTCTCTTTCAGTTTTCTGAAAGGGATTGTGGAGAATTGGTATAACTTCTTCCTTAAGGGCTCACCAGATTTTTACCAGTGAATCCATCTGGGCCTGATGTTTTCTGTTTTGGAAGGTTACTAATTATTGATTCCATTTCTTAAATACAGGCCTATTCAGATTGTCTATTTATTCTTGTGTGAGTTTTGGCAGACATTTACCGTGAGAACTTAGACCACTGGAAGTAAATCTCACAAAATGTTGGGCCTCCCATGACTGGATTTCAGCGTTGTCTGCACCAGGCTTTCAGAAATTCATCAGTATAGTTCAGATTTCCCTACCCTGGCATTAGTTCCCAACCAGATTTCTGTGTCTGTGCTCTAGTAAATTGTTACTGTCTCTAATCATCTGTTGGTCTCTCCATTCTTGAGGGCAGTGGTTTTTCCTGTGCCCTCCACCTCTCGTGAATACTAGAAGAGTTGTTGATTTTTCAATCTTGCACTTTTTACTATCGTTAAAACAGAGCAAAAGCTTCCAAGTTTTTTTTATGTGGTTACAGAAACTTAAAGTCCTATTATTGTATTTTAAAGCAAAATGACAAATAAGTATTTGCAAATTTTGTTTTAATTTCTATCATGGTAAATATCAGTAGCTGTAACTCAAATAAGTTAAAACTCTTTGATGCAGTCAGTAATTTTAAAGAGTGTGAAGGAGTTGGGAAAAGTAGCACGTTTGAGAAAGTTGCAGAACAGTTACCTCTCTAAAATCATGAGGTGTAAAGATTTTTCAGGCATATTCTTTTGGGATCTTTAAAAGACTGATGATTGTTTGTAAGAAGCAAGTATACTCTTACTATAAATGTCTATAAAAATATTCAAAAAATATTAACAAAAAGGAGTCCAACAGCATGAAAAGAACAATCGTCCAGCCTTAGTGAGTTAGTTTCAGGGAGGAGCACAAGCATGATTTAATATCTAGGTTTTGTGGAGGTTTTTTTGGATAACATTCATTGTTTCTAGGAGGAAATGGGTGGCTTGGGAAGATGAAAGAAAAAGATTTTTTTGTTGTAGACTCTTTTGAATATTGATTCATGTGAATGTATTATTGAAAAGCTTAAATAAAATTACTTATAAATATTGTAATATACAAAGATTGGCTATGAATAGGGATATCAGTAAAAAGGTTAAGTCTAAATATTGACAGTATTATATAGAAAGGTACAGTTGTCTTGGGAGTCACTAGTATAACCCCTTGCCTTTCACTGAATTTAATGAAATAGAGAATTTGAAAAATATAATTGTTATAAAGTGTCGATTTAAATGAGGGACATAGTGGGACATGATGTTGGGAGAGGGAAGTTACAAATGACGAAATTGTTGGAAGTACTTTCTAGTGGAATTAAAATAGGATGGGTACCTTCTAAATCATAACAAAACCAGGAGCAAGTAATACAACATCTGAAGGACAAAATGAGAGCAGACCAAAGATACTGATGATAGTAATAAAGGTAAAGGGATGAGATATTCCTTCTAAGAGATGAAGATGCTCAGACTAGGTAAAAAATGAAACCTAATGACATAAAATGGTTGAAAACAGTATGAAGCAGTACCAGGCTTGAAGGTGTTAAATTGGATTTGGGGACTTACACTTGGATCCTGATCTGGTGATTTAGATCCATTGTAGGAACCATGTGGTATGGTATCTTATAACTCTTGACCTCATTACACTGATTGTTTACAGAAAGTGACAAAAGTCTAAGAGTTTGGGTTGTAGTTGGAAAATTGTCTCACTTTAGAATTGGTTCTATAGTTACTGCAAAACAGTGTCTCTAAGCTAAGACGATAATAAAATTTGGAGGGTTTTTTTTTTTAATAGAAAAAAATGAATCATTTTTTCCTACTGGTAGTGTGGGTACTGTTTATCGCAGAGCTCAGAATTCTTAAAAGAAAAAACCTTAATCTAGTATGTTTTGTGAAATGTGATCTAATCTGAGTGAGCACATGCTGCTGCTATGACTAAAACCTATGAGCCATCTCCAGGAGCCTTCTCTTCTGCAGACTTGGTGGAAGGCACCTACCTACCCTTAAGTAACTTTCCAGGATAAGTTTAAACCTTCAGAGGGACTGAAGCACTTGAAAGACTTTAGTAATGTGTCTTCTCCCATATATATAGTTAAAAATAACATCTTATTTTTCGCAATGGCACAAAACATTGCAAGCTCAAGTTAAAATAGTTTTTAGATGTTCGGATTGCAAACTTCTAGATATGTGTATTAAATTGATTAAAGTTAGAATTTTCTCTATATAGAGCTCCTTAATACCTCTTCTGTGCATCTCTGTGGTTGTAACTTGAAGTCACTCTTAATTTCCCTGTTGTAAAATTCCTGTTTCTTTCTGCTCTTCTGTTGCTTATATTCAGTCTGTATTAAATTCCATGTAATCTCTAGCCGGAAATAACTGCCATACTTCTTTCCTCTCTGTCCTCTTTTATCTCTTCTCCTGCTTCATTCAGACCTTCATCACCCCTGTCTAGGATTATTCTGGCATTATCTTAAACATTAAGATTTCTCTCCTGAAATCTGTCCTGTACTCTGTACCCAAAGTTGGGTCTTTCTATAGAGAGGGAAAGCTTAAGAAATAGGGGAAAACGCATCACAATTGGTAAAGAGATGTAGTATGCTATTAGCATATTAAGTGATACTATTTTTTTGTCAGTAATTTTGTGTTCTCTGTGTTTTATCTGTGAGGTGCTAATATTTAAATGCTGGAATATACCTGGGAATTAGACATCTACATTGCAATATTGAGCTTTTCTATTAATGTTTTTTTATAATACAGTTTATAATAAAGTGTTTAGGTTTACAATATCAATGTGACTTCTCTTTCTCTCTGTCTCTCTTTTTTCTTTTCTTTTCTTTCTTTTTTTTGGTGCCGAAACCCGGGATCAAACTCAAGGTGACTTTTCAAGAGAGATGCCTAGTTAGGGAAAATTCTGTAGATATTACAGGTTTTTCTCCCTTGAGTTTTTGTTGTTTGGATTGTCTTTTGTCATAAATACATCTTCTATTAAGGCTCGTAAATTTATTTTCACAATAGGCTTTTGAGTCTTTCTGAAAGAGTGTAAAGAAACAACAGAAGAAAATCAGTTCAACACAGAATTACCTTAAATGCAGAAAGAATGCTCAGCCTTACTTCTAAACAGACAAATTCCTGTCAAATTTAGGAGGTTTAACTGTCTGTTTCAGTGCTGGTGATAGTAACATTGTGATGGGCTCTAGGGGGCAGTTCCTCAGTCTGCATCAAGAGTTTTAAACAGATTTTTCCTTTGATTTCACCACTAGAAATGTATGCAAAGGGAATAATCACATATAAATGTTTTAAGATTTTATTTATTTATTTGACAGAAATCACAAGTAGACGGAGAGGCAGGCAGAGAGAGAGAGAGAGAGAGAGAGAGAGAGAGAGCGCGCAGGAAGCAGGCTCCCCGCTGAGCGGAGAGCCTGATGCGGGGCTTGATCCCAGAACTCTGGGATCATGACCTGAGTTGAAGGCAGAGGCTTTAACCCGCTGAGCCACCCAGGCGCCCCACATATAAATGTTAATGTATGTCCAAAGATACTCACTTTGGCTTTGTTTATATGGGAAATGCATTAAATTGTGGTATTATTGACTGAAATATTTAGAAGTAAAAAGCCAGAATGTTTATAACCTGCTCTCAGATGTTCAGAAGGAGAATAGTATACACACACACACACACACACACACACGCTGTGCAGATGTTAAAGTACTGTAATAAAATGTTAACAATGACAAATCTGAATAAAGGGTATTTTTTGTACTATTTAGTTTGCAACTTTTTGTATTTTAGATCTGTATTTTGAAATTATTTCTAAATAGAAAGTTTGATAATCATGTGCTTATTAAAAAGGATGGGTTTTTATTCAGATTATGTATTCATTAAATAACTGGTAGTAGACCAGTTCTGTGGTTGTGCCTACAGAACTGAGAGAGTCCAAACTTTGGGAGGATGATTTGAAACTTACTTATATTCATCGCTACAGAGGATGGAGGGATTTCGATGATCATGAATCCTCTTTGCCAAGAAGTATTTCCCCAAAATCTGGAATAAATCTGGAGTCAGGGTTATTAGTCTGGCATCTTTGTTGCAATGATTCTGCTTTAATCAATAAATTCTGCTGTATCTTTAAGTTTTTCCTGAAATGGATATATTGCACAGAAGCTTTTATTCTTAACCAGATTTTACTTTTTCTCTTTTGTCTCTGATGCTTTAGTGGGCAGCTCATGCTAACTTCTGTGTGCATTTATTAGGTGTTATTGTGGTTCTGTGGGACAAGAAGTCAAAAATTTTTCCCAGGTATCATTTCTCACTGAAGGGAATTTCTGAAGCATTCTTTTACCTTTGTTTTTTGTTCTTATTAACTTTTACATTATAGAACAAGAGGTAATATGTATCATATATATGAAAATGTTGATATTAACACTTTCTTGAGACCCAGTGAGAAACTTGAGCTTTCATCCCATTTTTAAAAGATCCCTGGAGTGCCTGGGTGACTCAGTTGGTCAAGAGTCTACCTTCAACTCAGGTCATGATCCCAGCATCCTGGGATCGAGCCCTCCATCGGGCTCCCTGCTCATCAGGGAGTCAGCCACTTCTTCTGCTTGTGCGCGCGCTCTCTCTCTTTCTCTCTGTCAAAAAAATAAAGAAATAATTTTTAAAAATAGGTAAAAAGATCCCTAATGCTCAGACCTGCTGTGTCTGGGAATTATATTCACGAAGGTACAAATTTCTGGTCCTCCAGCTTTTAAAAACTGCTTCTGGATGTCCTTCATTTAATTAAGTTTAACCTATGTAGTCTCCTGATTTTATGTTGTGAAAAGTCTACGTTTGAGGCACCTAGTGACACTAAGTGATATATAGCATTAACACACTGGGAGGAAAAGCTGAAGTGGGGGGGAGAAAAATTATTTGATTAGATAGAGTGAGGGGCTGATGGAGACATGAGCCCCACAGGAGAGTAGTTTACATGGCAAGGTGCCCAGAGCTGTGTCTCCCTACCCTGGGCTCCTGTGCTCTTGAGCGTCCTTTCTCAATGTGGCCTCTCTTCCCCAGGCTCTCTCAAGTTTATTGCTTTCACTCAACTCTAGAGACCACCAGAAGCCTCCTCATTTCACTTTCTTCCTTTTGAGTACGGTGGCTTACTTTCAGCAGGCTGGATTAACAGCCCCAAATATTCCTACAGATATTCTTCTAATACCTGGTCTGTTGAATATTTTGAGGCTTCAGTTTACGAGACCTGATGAAATGAATTCTCTGTTGACATTCTGTCACACTTTATCTCGTGTTTGCTTCTAAAACTCTATGTCCCTGAATTTAATGAATCATTCTTTTAGTTACACATGATTTTTAGCTTATATAATACCAATACTAGTGTCTTTAAAATGTACAGGAACTGCTATAACTCTCTGTGTGCACTTAGAAAATCTGATGAGGTTTGGTTTTTTGGGTTTGTTTGGGGGTTTTTTGCTTTGTTTTTTGAAAGATTTCTGGCATCATTATTAAATAGTAACAGAAGCTTCCAGCTTGACAGTTACTTCTTTTCATGGAATTCACTAGAGCTTACTGACGTCATCCAGACTGGAAGGCATGTTCTCTCTGCCAATATCAGGCAAGATGTAATACAAGGAATATGCTCTTTATACAGGTTTTTTTTTTTTTTTTCATGTCCACGTAAATGCAGTTCTTTCCATTTTCTTTTCCTTCTGGCACATGGTAATGTTCCAGTCCATGTGTGTTTTACCCATTATCTAGAGATTTGTGTTCGTTTTAGCACTTTACTCTCCTCTTGCTAGGGCAGCAAGGGAACTTGTCAGGATACTTAAATTGTAGCCTAAAAGCTTTTAGGTTTTCTAGGCTTTTAGTCTTATTCATCTCTTTGTTTCTAGCCTCTGGCAGGGTCTGGCTCCTTGGCATCAAGTTATCTAAAACTATCTTCCACTGGTAGGTTTTATAGGGTCCCACTTCTCGTTCCCTAAATATAATCTGAAACTATGAACCAAATTCAGGCTGGTTGCTGCCGTTCTGCTGAAACAAATGTCTTCTGTTGTCTTTATTGTAACAACTCACTATGAAAACCTACAAACTCCTTAAATTTGTTCTTAGATCCTCATGTGTGTTTGATTTGGGGTTGTTTCCTGTCTTCCTAACAGGGCTGTGTCGGACTTCAGTACTTGTTTTATACTGTTACATGATCAGAAAGAACGTCTGTTTTTATGTGTATTTTGAGTTTAAAAGTCTGTGTCTTACTGATTTTATTGTCTTAGATTACCTGAGTCTTTAATGTATAACAACTTGCACACAAGAGTAGATGCTATGCTTTTTTGGTAGCTTTTCCCACATCTTCCCTTTAGGCTTAAAAGTTGTTGCTCGGTGTTTCACTCAGCCATGACTTTTTCTTTGTTGCAGTCTTTTTCCTATTATCACCTGGCCAGTACTTTTACTTTTTACAACCATATTTTCTTCAGCCATTATTTGTTTGATCTGCTAACATAGCTATTCACCACTTGTAATTTGGTCTTATTACAAATATAGCATCCCAGCCTCTACTTAAATTGTGGTATTGTAGACTAAGGTCACATTTTGTCTGGGGTTTCTGTTAAATTTTAGTTGGTTCCCAGTCATCCATTTGTCTTGAGATCATGTCTATGGTATGTAATGTAAACAACATATCTATAATAGTTCTCAATAGTACACAATAGTGTACTACTGTATCACTACTGTATTATTGTGATACAGTAGTATCACAGTTATACAATAGTATCACAGTTCTCTGTGATATCACAGAGATATCACAGGAAACGATTATCTTAGGTCTTTTTTTTTCCCTGCCTTTTTGTCATGAATGATTCTGCTTCCTGTAAGAATCCCCTTATGAACCAGTGCGTGTAGAGAGGAGCACAGCTGTGTTGAATTGAATTAGGAAACAGAGCACTCTGCCCCATGTTTGTGTATTTTTAAAATTTTACCTAGTTTCAGGCACCTGGGTGGCTCAGTGGGTTAAAGCCTCTGCCTTCGGCTCAAGTCATGTTCCTGGAATACTGCGATCGAGTCCCACATCGGGCTCTCTGCTTAGCAGGGAGCCTGCTTCCTCCCCTCTCTCTCTCTGCCTGCCTCTCTGCCTACTTGTGATCTGTCTGTTAAATAAATAAGTAAAATCTTATAAAAAAAATTTACCTAGTTTCCAGGTGCTTGTGAAATGTCTACATTTGAAAACCACTGATTTTTGTTGTTTCTTTGTCCCAAACTGATAGAATATTCTGACCTCTAGCTATCTTCTTGAACTTCATAGCACAAATTAGGGAACTAATGTGGAATGGACCTTAATACAGTTTAATGGTATTTTAATTCTAATTGTGCTTGGAAGACTGGGGGAATAGAAGATTTAACTTTAGGCTTTATTTTGTATGTTACACTTTAAAATTTTTTGTACTTTCTTTTCTTTCTCAGTTCACTAAGAAGGTAATTAAAAATGTAATCAATAAGGAGCTATGTTCAAGTCCTTAGTTTAAACATAAGAGAGATCCAACATATCACATATCCTACTATGGAAATGCCTAATTCAGAACAATAATAAGAATAATCTTTAAAAGAGTTTCATATTAATTATTATATCAAATCCTGTCAAAGTGAACTTTGTATTCCATAAACTGTAAGAATTCACTAAGGGAAAGAATATTGATTTTACAGCTTAACATTGATCTGATTTTAGATTATGAGTAGCATTTTTATTTCTTTTATTTGTATTGAAGCCTGGGCTTCAATATACTCATTTTAAATATTTTTTTTTAAGATTTTATTTATTTATTTGACAGAGAGAGATCACAAGTAGGCAGAGAGGCAGACAGAGAGAGAGAGAGGAGGAAGCAGGCTCCCTGCTGAGCAGAGAGCCCGATGTGGGACTCGATCCCAGGACCCTGAGATCATGACCTGAGCCAAAGGCAGCGGCTTAACCCACTGAGCCACCCAGGCGCCCCAATATACTCATTTTAAAATAAGGAAATTGGGGCGCCTGGGTGGCTCAGTTTGTTGAGCATCTGACCCTTGATCTTGGCTCAAGTCTTGATCTCATGGTTGTGAGTTAGAGCCCTACATTGGGCTCTGCGCTGGGCATGGAGCCTACTTAAATACATACATTCAGACACACATGGTTACATACACAAATAAAGTAATAAAATTGTATGTATATTGAAATCTTTTAAATATGAGCATTTATTTTGATAGTATATAAAAGTATACAGTGGTCTTCAGGATGAAGTTATGCTGTCACAAAGAATAAGTTTGGTTTTGTTAAAATAAGTAGTCTGAAGTCCTGTGTTTAAAAATATCCGAACTTGAAAATAATGTTACAGACCAGTTATACCTCCAGTAAAAAAATATTTGATATGTATGATAATTGTAGCCATTAATGTTGAAGTGTTTATTCTTTCCCAGAAAGACATATTTCATGTATTATATCATTTAATTTTCACAACAGTCCTATGAAGCCTATTTTACAGTGAGGAAAGTGTTAAGACCTTAATAATTTTCCTAATGTCACAAAACTAATAAAAGTGGCTGAGCTGGGATTCGAACTCAGGTGTGTGACTCCCAAGCCCATGTGTTTTACCCACTCGGCTGTATTGTTTACTACAAGACTTCACTGTGGCTTTATGCACTTTGCTCTTCTCCATGTGTCCACACATGCTCAATGTAAATATTCTTCCAAGCAGTTTCCCCATAGATATTGATAAATGCAATTATTCAATATTAATACTAGGTTTTCAGATACGGTTCTGTGTGTGTGTGTTTAGGAAAATTAAAGGGAGATTAGAATATAGAATTTCTTCAGGTTTTTTTTTTTTTAAGATATTTTATTTATTTATTTGACAGAGATTACAAGCAGGAGAGAGGCAGGCAGAGAGAGAGGAAGGGAAGCAGGCTCCCCGCTGAGCGGAGAGCCTGATGCAGGGCTTGATCCCAGGACCTTGGGATCATGACCTGAGCCAAAGGCAAAGGCTTTATTTAATCCACTGAGCAAAACAGGCGCCCCCAGGTTTTTTATTCCATTACCATTCAGCATGACATTGCCCTAGGCTTGAGTTGGAACTGAATTTAAAAAACATTTTTTAAATAATCTCCAAGGATAATTTGTGATTACATGCATGCATCTAAGTTGATTTTTACGACTTTAAGGTGGAGATACAGTGACTACAGGGCTCCCTCTTGTGGACCATTACAGCAAGTAGTGATCAAGTCTCAAGATCCCAAGACTTTCTGTTAAAAACATTTTTGTCTAATAACTAAGTATCAGTGACATCCTTTGTCATGCAACTTGGATGATAGAGAAGAGAGTCTGGGACTGTCGGGAGTAATACTGCTCAACGTGTGTGATTCTCCAGCCCTTTTGTTTCCTTGACCTATTGCTTGTATTTCCTATCTACTTTCTAGTATTAGGGGGAAAAAAATTGCTTCTAAATGTGCTTCCTATCCCACATTTCAGGTTTTTGGCCCAGAGACTCTAAGAGTGGATGCCTGGAAGTAACTCCCATGAACATTTATTAACAACACTCACTAAGTTTTTGGAGGCTGATTAGTTTGTTCATGGTCACATAGTGAGGTAATGTGATATTTTAGAAGAGAACCAGCAGAGCTAACAGCTCTTTAATAGTAACTTGATTAATTCAGTGAGCCTTGTTGGCTTTCTAAGCTGGTTTGGAATGTAGGTAACCATGTAAACTAGAACAAGCCTGGGACTTAAAATAAATAGTCCTAGCCTGGTGGAAGCTGGGCTTTAATAAAGACGGTTTTAATCTATTGTGTGTTTTGCCGTGAAATAAATAGTGCCTGCCTCAAGTTACAGAACAAGCTCAGGACGGTATTGGTAGTAGGGTCAGATTTTATGTGGTATGGTCAGAGGGTGAGCTTTTTAGTTAATTGTCTGAGTGAAGAGTACTAATCAAATTCTCACAGTCACTCATTCTTGTTTCTAGTTCCCCATGTAACCTTTTTTATATATTCCTAAATGATAACTATTTGTAGTTATCATTTAGTTAACTTGATATTCTTTTTTTTTCTCCCCTGCAGTGCTTTTTTCTTGTTTCAGTATAAGAATTTTATGTCTGATCATTATGGGGAATCCATTTGTGTGTGTGTATGTGTGTGCGCAAGGGAGAAGAATGGGAGGAGAGCAAACCTGATGAAACTAAAAATTTCCATCTTAAAATGACATCATCATGCTTCATCCTTGATTTATAGTCACTGATGCCTTTTCTTAGATCACATTTTGGAAGCTATCCTAGGACAGTTCTGGAAGCCTCTCTAATTTTCTTTTAGAAAACTTATTCTCCAGTTTGGCAGTGTGTTTTAGAAGCCATTGAAATGTGCTCTTTTGTGCTTGTTCTACTTCTGAGGGTTTTTTCCAAACCAGGATTTGTGCAAAGATTTAGTTCTATGAATGTTTATCACAGAGCGGCACCTGGGTGGCTTAGTTGGTTAAACATCTGCCTTCAGCTCAGGTCATGATCCCAGGGTCCTGGGATCAGGTCCTGTGTTGGGCTCCCTGCTTGGTAGGGAGCCTGCTTCTTCCTCTCCCTCCCCTGCCACTCCCCCTGCTTGTGTGCTTTCTCTCTTTCTCTCTGTCAAATAAATAAGTATTTTTTTTAAAGAATGTTTATTACAGAATTGTAAGAAAAATAAAAGTTAGAAACAGCCAAAAAGCAAAAAGATTAATTATGATAGTTTCATACTTTAGAATAATTTTATAATATATAACTAGTAAAAAGGTAATGATGGTACTTTTTTTTTTTTTAAGATTTTATTTATTTATTTAACAGACAGAGATCACAGGTAGGCAGAGAGGCAGGCAGAGAGAGAGACGGGAGGAAGCAGGGTCCCTACAGAGCAGAGAGCCCAATGTGGGGCTCGATCCCAGGACCCTGGGATCATGACCTGAGCCGAAGGCAGAGGCTTTAACCCACTGAGCCACCCAGGCACCCTAATGATGGTACTTATGTTACTTATTGAAAAGATGTTCATGAATTTGTAAGTAAAAAAATTACTATGAATTGTCTTGGATAAAAGAAAAACTATACATACACATGCATATAGAAAATGATTCATAGAAAAAAATCCGGAGTGCCAGACTGTTAACATTGGTTGTTTCTATACAGATAAGTCTTCCCATGCAAATTCTCCCCCCGCTTTCAAACTTTGGTTGAGCAGAAGAGATGGTTTAGGGCAGCTGCTCCCAGAAAGGACCAAGAAAAACACATCTTGTTAAAAGAAAGGGGCAGATCTCACTCAAAATGACAGGGTAGGAAGATCGAGGGGTTTATCTCTCTACCAAAGCAACCACTAAACTGGAGAAAAAGACCAGAGTCTACTATTTCGGTCTCTGGATCCTGTTTGGACACTTAAAAGAACCTTGGGAGTACTTGATGAAGGAAGAAGCTGCTATTTGGCAGTTTATGCACAAACCAGTGATCATTCCCCATTCCTCAGCCCTTTATCCTTTGGGGACAGTGCACTATATTCCTGGAGGGGCTTGCTGAAACCAGGGTAGGCACTGGGGACTTTGTTCTCCAAAACTTTGGAGTTTTATGTTTAAGTCAGTCTGTCAGATCCCTGAGTGCTAAGCACAGATATTTGCCCTCATTTCAGCCTTTCAGCTGCAGAGATTTCACCCAGCAGTGTCTACTGGAAGATTTAAAGAATCTGTTCCTCCCCTCCACTCCTCCTTTTGGAGCCACACATTTAAGGAAATCTGTGTTGGGTCACTGTGTTGGCAATGACTGCAGAGATAATGGATCAGGAACTTCAGTGACCACACACAACAAGAAACACACAAAGGCAAATAGATATGCAAAAGTGAAAATAGTTTGAAAATGTCAAAACAGATGGCTTCAGCCCACAACAAGCAAAAGTAAGCAGTACTGGAGGAGTAAGAGAATAGATTTCCAGTATAATAGTCAAACTATCGTCTTCTCAAAAAAAAAACTATAAAATATACAAAGAAACCAGAGAGTATGGCCCATACATACAACGGGAGAATTTCACAGAAGCCACCCCTGAGGAAACCCATACTTAAGAATTGCTAGTCAAAGATGTTAAATCAACTATCTTAAATGCTTAAAGCAAACCATGGACAAAGAACTAAAGGAATTTGGGAAAACATTGTCTGAACAAAACCAGAATCTCAGTAGATAGTTATTACAAAAAGGAGCCAAACAAATTCTGGGGCTAAAAAGCATAATGACTGAAATGAAAAATTCACTAGAGGGATTCAACAACGGATTTGAGTAGACAGAGGAGGATCAGTGAACTTAAAGACCATTGAAATGATTCAAACTGAGAAGCAGAAAAATGAACAGAGCCCAATAAACTGGTGGGAGATCATCATATGTACCAATGTATGAACCTAGGAATCCCAGTAGCAGGAAGAAGAAAGGAGCAGAAAAGGAATTTGAAGGAAAAAAAAAGAAAAGATGGAAAACTTCCAAATCTGAAAACATGAAATATAGACATCTAAGCTTAGTGAACTCCAAGCAGGAGAAACTCAGAGATCCACACTGAGACATAATATAGTCAAATTGTTGAAACCCAAAGACAGAATTATGAAAGCAGCAAAAGAGAAGCAATTTGTCATAACAGGGGATCCTTAGTAAAATTAACAACTGGGATGCCTGGGTGGCTCAGTTGGTTAAGCAGCTGTCTTTGGCTCAGGTCATGATCCCAGCGTCCTGGGATCGAGTCCCACATCGGGCTCCTTGCTCTGCAGGGAGCCTGCTTCTCCCTCTGCCTCTGCCTGCCTCTCTGTCTGCTTGTGCTCGCTCTCTCTCCCTCTCTCTCTGACAAATAAATAAATAAAATCTTGAAAAATAAAATAAAATTAACAACTGATTTCTCATTATAGAAATGTTAGAAGCCAGAAGGGGTAGGTAAGATGACATATTTAGAATCCTGAAGGAGGAGGGGGCTAGCCATCAAGAATTTTCTGGCAAAACTATACTTCATGAATGCAGAAGAGATACATTTCCAGACAAAAGTTGAGGGAGTTCATGTACAGTAAACATGTGCTATAAGAAATGCTGGAGGCAGTCCTTCAGGATGAGCTGAAAGGACCTTAGAGAATAACCTGAAACCATAAAAAGAAGTAAAGAATACCGGCTAGGGTAGCTATATAGGTAAATATAAAAGTAGTATTACACATCTGGTTTGTTACTATTTTATAAATCTGTGTGTGCTTACACAGTAAAGATGCAGTCTATGACAATAGCAAGGTAAAAGGGAACAGTTGGAGAATTTCGGAGTGGGGAGTGTTTGTATAATAAGTTGGTACTGTGCAAACTAGGTTATTGTAACTTGAAGACATTAATTGTAATGCCCAAGATAATACTATGGAACTAAAAAGTATACAGAGAAGGAAAGAAGGAATCAAAATGGTACACTACAAAATACCAGCTAAATGAAAAAAAAGAGGCAATAGTTGATGAATTAAGGAACAAAAACATACAAAACATACCCAAAATAATATCAAAATGCCAGAAGTAAATCCTTCTTTATCAATAAGCACCTCAAATGTAAATAGATTAAATTCTACTTAAAAGTGGAGATTGGCAAACTAAATTAAAAAAACTCCCACAGAGTCCATCTATATGCTGTATAGAAGGGACTGACGTTAGGTATGAAGAAACAAAGAGGTTCAAAGTAAAAGGATGGGAGTGATACTCCATCTAAATAGTAACCAAAAGAGAGCTGTGTGGCTTTATTATTGTCACACAAAGTAGATTTGAAATAAAAAAAAAATTACAAGAGATAGAGGACATTATACATTGATAAGTATATAAGAAGATACAAATTATAAATTCATAAATATAAACATATATACATTTAAACACAGAACCCCAAAATATATGAACACAAACTGACAGAATTGAAGGGAGAAATTTTATGGTAATGGAGACTTTAATAAACATTTTCCATAATGAGTAGAATGATGAGACAGAAGATCAGTAAGGAATTAGAGGACCTAAACAGCACTATAATCCAGTCAGACCCATCAGATGTATACAGAACTCTCCGCCCAAAAGCAGAATACATGTTCTTTTCACATGCACATGAACATTATCCAGAATAGACCATAAGCCACAAAAGAAGTCTTAATAAACTTCTCTTAGGGGCTCACCGGAAAGTGTAAGGTTGAATATTTTACTTGCCTCATCTGGTCTGTGATCTGGGTTGAGCAGAGTTAGGTGCACTCCCCCGGGTTCTATTACAGAAAGAGCAGAGATATGTTTGTAAGAAGCAGTCTGTCTCTTTGGCAGAAAAGGAGAGATCCATTTGAGTAAGGAAGCTGAGAGGGCTCCTTTGCCCTCTCTTAAGACTTTACTTCTATCCCTATTAAGAGTGTGGTGTAGGGGGCGCCTGGGTGGCTCAGTGGGTTAAGCCGCTGCCTTCGGCTCAGGTCCTGGGATCAAGTCCCGCATCGGGCTCCCTCCTCTCTCTCTCTGCCTGCCTCTCTGCCTATTTGTGATCTCTCTGTGTCAAATAAATAAATAAATAAATATATTTTTAAAAAAACAAAAAAAGTGTGGTGTAGGGGCACCTGGCTGGCTCAGTTGGAAGAACGTGGGACTCTCCATCTCAGGATTGTGAGTTTGAGACCCTTGTTGGGTGTAGAGATTACTTAAAATCTTTAAAAAAAAAAAAAATTGGTGTAGAGTGTTAGTTCACAAAAATTTAGCGCATTCAGTGATGATTCTTGTAAAAAAGAAACTGGCCCATCGGGTCATTGAATTATGCAGAGCAGTAGAAGAGAATAGCAGAACTTAGTTAGCGATGATTAAAGAACAGCTCACAGGAAGATGCTGCCTTTAAGCCAATGAAAGCTGTGACTGTATTTTCTGCTGCTCTAAAAATTAAATGGAGCAGTAGCTTTACTGTAAAGCACAAATTGAAGAACTCGGGGACTAGATGATAAATAAGGCAAGACAACGAAAGTAGCTGAAACCTGTACATTCAGAATCAAGAAGTAGTTGAAAAAAAGTTGAATAGAGGGGGCCTGGGTGGCTCAGTGGGTTGAGCCTCTGCCGTCTTGATTTAGGTCATGATCTCAGGGTCCTGGGATCAAGTCCTACATCGGGCTCTCTGCTCAGCGGGGAGCCTGCTTCTCCCTCACCTCCCTGCTCATGCTTTCTCTCGCTATTTCTGTCTCTCTCAAATAAATAAAATCTTCAACAACAACAAAAAAAAGCGCTTGGTCAGTGAGCATCTGTCTTCTGCTCTGGTCGCGGCCCCAGGGTCATGGGATTGAGCTTGCATCTAGCTCCCTGCTCGGTGGGAGGCCTGCTTCTCCCTCTTTCATTCCCTCTGTGTTCCCTCTCACTGTGTCTCCCTGAGAAATGAATAAATAAAATCTTTAAAGGAAAAAAGAAGCAGCAAATGTTTAAATAGATCACAGAAGTGAAGGCACTTGGTAGGAGCACAAAGTTTAAAATACGCACTAACCAAGGTAATGGGCACAGGTAGAAATGAGAACAGCAGTCCACAGCCATCCTACCCTACAGGTGAGATCAGTCTCATCTGATCACAGAAGCTGGGCAGGGTTGGGCAGGGTTAGTACTTGGATGGGAAAAATGAGAAAGCAAACAAATAAAAAATTAAAAAGAATGGAGAGGAATTGAGATACAGATGATAGGTAAAGGCATTTCGACAGAACAGTCCAGTCTCAGAATAATAAAGCTAAAATAGTGGAACACAAGTATTTAGAGACATAATTCAAGGAAACTCTTCAGAAGTAACAGAAGAGTTAAATTTACATATAAAAGGAGCACCCCTTGTATCTGGGGAAAATGACCCAGAATGATTAACAGTGGGGTATATCCTTGCAAAGTCACTGGACTTTAAGATCAAGAGAGATTGGATGCCCGTGCCAAAAAACCGTATCACTTATAAATAAAGATTCGTTTGCTCAGACTTTGCAGATCTCAGTGCCAGAAAGTAATGAATCAAAACCTTCATTTTCCTGTCTTCACTCAAAGAAGGAAAATGAGAGCCAAGATTTTATATCCAGTCTAGCTGTCTGTCAAATACAAAGACTACCAAAAGAAGTTGTTTATGAGGGGCGCCTGGGTGGCTCAGTGGGTTAAAGCCTCTGCCTTCGGCTCAGGTCATGATCCCAGGGTCCTGGGATCGAGCCCCACATTGGGCTCTCTGCTCTGTAGGGACCCTGCTTCCTCCCGTCTCTCTCTTTGCCTGCCTCTCTGCCTACTTGTGATCTTTGTCTGTCAAATAAATAAATAAAATCTTAAAAAAAAAAAAAAGAAGTTGTTTATGAGCTCCATAGTTTTCATGAGCCCTGAAGAAACTGCTAAAGGATGAACCAAAGCAAACAAAAGATTACAGTGAGAATTGGAATGAAAGGAAAAGTCTATACTCTGCTAACTAACAAACATTGGGAAAGGAAAAAGGAGGGAAGGTAGAGTATAGAGTGGTGTCCTCATGTGTGATAAAATATTAAAGGACAATGCCCTAAGCTGACAGATCAAGAAGTGGAAATATAAGCATATTTCACAAAATGAAGGTATTTTTGAAGATTTAAAAATTGTAGCAATGCTGTTCAGTAAAGGTTCAATAGATTATGGTCCATCCATATTATGGAATACTTTACAACCTTGTGAAAGAATGAGGAAGGTCTCTGTGTACCGGTAGGGACGGAACTCTAAGAAAAATGAAAAAGCAAGGTGCAGAACATACAATGGAATATGCTACCATTTATGTAAAAGAAGTAGAAAAATAGTATGGAATGTTTCTTACATTTGACCAAACTCAGGAAAGGTACACAGAATACTTTAAGAAAAAGATTATCACTTTGGGGGAGGGCTTAGGACATAGTTGCATGGATGACTGGGTAGGGTTAGGTTTTTCACTGTGTTCCCTTTTGCCTTCTCTCCCTCCGTCCCTCCTCCTCATATTCTTTCCCTGCTTTTCTTCATCCCATCTTGCTTCCTCTTCCATTTTTTTAGACATGTGAATGCATGACATATTCAATAACTAGCCTAATAGAAAAATCAAATGTTCTCTTCCCTTCTCCCCCAAATTCTGGTTCGACATAAAGTCTTGGGCAAAGCTTAGGGGTAGTTTTAGCTGCTGTCTCTAAAGGATCTTATGGGATTTTCAGTCTTCCACAATGTAATCTTCTTAAGTAATCTTCCCCAGGCCTTCTAGGTGAAGAAAACACTATGGGTGATTTGCTGTTTCATCTGGACAGGTTCTCCCCTTTCTTACGTTGTCTGTGAAATACTCAGTACTTGTTAAGTCTGGTTCTATGGTTAAATGAAGCTCTGTTTCTGATCCTTTGTATAGGTTATTTATGGGATTAGTCTTGCTGGATGGTGCTAGGCTCTTGTGAGAGAGCATTTGCCCTTGAGTTAGTGTCTAATATTCATTCTCAACTCAGTATAGTCAAACCAGAATTCCGGATAATGTGTACCAACTTCAGGACTCTGGGAAACAGGAAGACATGAATTATGTTTAGTTGTTTGTTTTGGTTTGTTTTGGTTTGTTTCAGTTAAGGAAAATGGGGCAACAAGAGGTTGTGACTTGTCAGAAATTACCCAGAAGGGACGCCTGGGTGGCTCAGTTGGTTAAGCAGCTGCCTTCGGCTCAGGTCATGATCCCAGCGTCCTGGGATCGAGTCCCACATCAGGCTCCTTGCTCAGCGGGGAGCCTGCTTCTCCCTCTGCCTCTGCCTGCCTGTGCTTGCTTTCTCGCCCTCCCTCTGACAAATAAATAAATAAAATCTTTAAAAAAAAAAAAAAAAGAAATTACCCAGAAAATAGGAGTAAAGCAGGCGCATACAGCTATGATCTTGTGAATAGGGCTCTGGCTACCAGGCTGCTAGATGTCTTAACCATTGACACTGAGAATCCTGCTGTGTTGATAGGAGGACTCAGCTTAGTGTGTTGAGTCATTAGGGTTTTCCCCTGAAATGAAGCTCATTAATTTTTTGGTCCTTATGCAGCTCTCCTCCCAAAGAGATTCTCACATTTATTTCTGGGGTGCATGAGTTTGGATATAGAATTTGAAAGCAGCGATGCTACTGTTACTTCTGTATACATGCCTGGAAACACACGCACACTGGGATGCAGTGTAATTGCCAGTGATGAAATTGTTACCTTTTGTGTGTGATTTAAGATAAATTGAAGGGAATGCTCATGAAGGCATGCTCATGACCTTGAACTCTTTTAGGTTACCTTTCCATAATGGATAGAATACATGTATTCTGCAACTTTTTCTAGAATTTTCTAAGGGCTTTAGCTCCCACAGATGAATTGTATTGCATTTCTACTTTGGTTTCTAAGGTTGTAACTATAAAATGGGGTGATAATCTTGTCATCTTCATATTATTCTGATTACTGAATGGGATAGCTGATGTGAATGCACTTTTGTAAAACTGTAGGGTGCCTTATGAACACAGAGATGGTAGTACTAGTATCGTATTAATTAGATCTCATCTGCTCCCCATATATTCGTACCATTCAACTCTGTCCCTTCCAGATTCGCTCTTTTCTAAGAATAGGACTAGAAGGATCATATCAGGCATAAATTCTTATACAATAGCATTTTTCCCCTCTGTTTCTTTTTCTGCATGCTTTCGTCTAAGTAAACACAGTTTTGAATAATTTTATACACAAAATTTTTACAATTAATAATCAATAAATAATACTGTAGAGATATAAAAACTTAGGAGTCATAATGTGGACAAAGGCTTTATAAGCAAACCGTTCTGTGTTTTAAAATCCACTTGCATCCTGTATTGGCTGTGTGACCTTGGGCGAGTTACTTAATCTCTTGTTGATTCAGTGTTTTCATGTGTAAAGTGAAGGATAATATTTGTCTTTTGAGATTACTAAGGACTAAATGAGGAACTTTTTGCAAAGCACTTGGGAACATTGTTTTCACAAATTTAGTCTACCTTCATTTCCTCAAACTTGCTAATTCTACTTGGACATTATCACTTGATATTAATAGTTTTACCATTTTGGTTCCAGTCCTTTTACTGTAAGTTACATTGATAAAGACCAGGAATTTGATTCCACAGTTGTTGTAGGTACTTTCTATTTTAGATTTGGTGGAATGAAAAATGAATACATTGTGAAATATGTACTTATGAGCGTATATTATTTTATTTCTGGCTTATGTGAGTATATGGGAATCTGAAAACTCATCAGGTATTTCAAAAATAGGATGCATTTATTCAGTATATTTTTCACATATCTACCTGGTGCTATTATTAGGCTTTGGAATAAAGAGCTGAAGATAGTTCTTGCCTACATTGGAGGTCATCATTTATTGGAAACAGGTAAATAAGCAGTTATAATCAAATCTGAGTCAAATCTGAAGAGATTTGGAGCATGAATGAAACCTTTTCTTCCAGAATAAGGAGATGGAGTTTATTTTAAGATGATGAGGAATTGGTGGATACTTATATTTAGAGCAACATGAATAGACTGGGAACTTAGGATAATTACCTGGAAGCATACAGTGGCTTCAACATCAATTTTTATCATCTTCTACACTGCAGCCATTTACTTAAAACCTATTACATATCTACCTCATGTATACATTATCTCATTTAATCTAGCACCATTTGAATTAGATATTCTTGCTATTATTTTATAGATAGGAAAACAGAGGTACTAGAGGTTAATAGAGGAGTTAGGTAGTGACTGGACACACAAGGGAGAGTATGTTTGATTACCTACCATTCTACATGGTGATTTTAATCTAATAGAAGTTAAGATGAGAGGTGATGAGTTGTTGATCATTAGTCTCCATTTTCATGTGTTTTATTTTATGAACATTTCACTGAATTTAGTTTGATTCTGGAGTTTGAAGATAACGTGTGTTCCCTGGGAGGTGGCTTTTAACCCAAGTCCATTACTTCATCTGGTTAAGGAAATACTCTGGTTTGTTCTAAAATTAGAGGGGAAAAAATGGTTGTGTTAGACTTGCTCCTTCTTGAGCTTTTCTATCTTACAGGATTTTGGTCCCTATTCTGTAGAACTCTTATAGACTAGAAATTACTTATTTCTCCAGCCCATCTCCTTTTCCTCTAAGTAAAATTATCTTAGTATTTGAAATGAGACCTCATTAGGATTAAACTTGGGACCTGGCTCCTCACTATGAAGGATAGATAAACAAGGTTTTATCTTTCTGCTCCATAAAGTTTATATAGTATACTCAAGCAATGGAATGAGAGGTTAATAATTCTTCAGAGTTAAAAAAACAAACAAATCTAATTATTAATCCAGTCACACTCATTATTAGCTTTCGAAGTACTGTCAAAATTGACCATTTACCCCTTCATTCCTAGTTCTTTAGTTGAAAATATAAAGTATTTCTTCTCTCCTAGAAATGTGGTATAATGAGTTATTTTTATTTATATATAACTAGAAAGGGGTGATACAAAGATAGTGTATGCACAGTTTTGACTTGCTTTACTCACCTTTTACTTCTTTTATTTCAGCTCAATCTGAAATCGAAGTTTCTGTGTCTGCAAGGAATATCAGAAGGTTACTAAGTTTCCAACGGTATCTTAGATCTTCACGCTTTTTTCGTGGTACTACTGTTTCAAATTCTCTCAACATTTTAGATGATGATTATAATGGACAAGCCAAGGTGTGTATTGCTTTTTCAAGAAAACATTAATTTTTGATAAGTTTAATGAAGCCTTCCCCCACCATGTGGTATTGAATTATTAGAACCTCTCTCTGTATGCAAAAATCACTTAAGCCCAGTTTTCAGGTTTTTTCCTTTAGAGCACATGTTCATTTTGTAAGTAGGTATTACAGAGCAAGGGAAATTTCTGTAAGTTACTAAAATAGTGAAAATGTTTTCATTTATTATAACATTAACAAGTAGCTCAGTAGGACATTAAACTATGCAATCACACAGATTCTTAACTCTGAGAAGAATATTATAGCTGTTCTAGAAATTAGACTAAATTAAACTATTCTGTAGGCAAGGACTCTGTGGCCTAAAGAGCATCAGAGACCAGTCTGAGGTTGCCTCCTGGCTCGAGGTATACCCAGGCCTCACGACTTCCAGTCAAATTACTTTTCAGAGTCTCTTCTATCACTGAGCTATTTGAGGATTTGTACATTTTGGTTTTTTCTTTTCTTTTCTCTTTTTAATCTTATTCCTATTTTATTTTATTAAGAAAATTCTTTTTTTATTATCATGTTCAGTTATCCAGCATATAGTACATCATTAGCAATTCATTAGTTGTGTGTAACACCCAGTGCTCATCTCCACATGTGCCCTCCCTAATACCCATCACCCGGTTACCCCATCCCTCTACCCTCCGCCCTTCTGTAACCCTTGGTTTGGTTCCCAGAGTCCAGAGTCTCTTGTGGTTTGTCTCCCTTTCTGATTTCTTCCCATTCAGTTTTCCCTCCCTGCCCCTGTGGTCCTCTGTGCTATTCCTTAGGTTTTCTAATTAAACCCAGTGATTATAAGCATTATTTTCTATTTCCACAGTTTAAAAGAAATGTTTTAATGAAGGTGAAGCTCAGAGCAACTTGGTTTTGACCAAATGAGGGTTTTTTAATAATCTTATGTTTCTAGTGTTTTTAAAATCATTTTTTGATTTAATATTTATAGGCCAGATTTTCCAAGTGTGTATATCTACATAGGGCGAAGGCATCTTCTTTATGATTACATTAAAGCAAAAAGATTGCTTCCCAGTTTGATGAAGGAAATTAATAGAAAGTGTTCATGCTTTCTTTAAATTTGAAAAATTTACATGTTCTGCTTTTTAAAATGAGAATATTGATCTGTGTATGATTGTATGATATGTAAATAGTCTCTACTGGTAATATATTAGTATTATTTATGTCAGTTTATTCATAAATATATACAACGGTGAACTTTCCATAAAAGTTTCAGGTTACAAATATATGGTTTAAAAAATTCAATCAATTTCACTTTGGGGTTGTTATGGGATTTATTTGTTTAAGTGAAATACACATCACCTTAAAAATAAATGTAGTAAATACTATTACTTATTGTAAAAAGGATAGTTAAAGAATATAAATGAGTGCCTGCAAGTTGGGAGTGTTTTTTAAGAAAATGACTAACCAATAATTTAAGCATAGTGTAAAATAGATGTCAGGTGCCTCATTTTCAGAGTTAGACCACCTGATTTTCAATCGCAGCTCTGTTACTTTCTAGCTGCTCAAGGCAGTTACTTTTAGCTTGTTTCTCCATCTGTAAATGAATATGGAAAACAGTGCCATCTTCACAGTGTTGATACGAATATTAAAAGAGAACTAGCACTTTTAACAGCATGGAATATATTAAGTACTCAGCTATTGTAACTTATTTTTACTAGACTTTTAAAATATCGTTCCTAGACCCATGCAGTGTATGAACCACACTTCCATGGTATTAAATTAGAATTCTTGAAAAGTTCATGGGAGTGAGTTGAAAAAAGCATTAAGCTTACCTGTACATTCATTACTTGGAAAGCAAAATAATATTTGGTTTTCCAAATGAAGCATACATTTGGATAGTTTTTGGAGTCAGCTGGAAATGTCATGATTAAAAAGAAAATGATACTTAGCATTTCTCAGATCACTTTCCATTTTCACTAACTGCTCTATGGGCTATCTACAAGAGACAGACTGTTACTGAAATTAAATTACAGTAGGAATGTTTGGTTTTCATTTCAGTGTATGCTGGAAAAAGTTGGAAATTGGAATTTTGATATCTTTCTATTTGATAGACTAACAAATGGTAAGTGAAGAATTTGACTCAAATTACTGTGTACTCTAGACTGCTGCCTTGATGGTATAGGCCCTGGCGGGTCGTTGCTTTTGTTTCTTTAGGTCGTGAGCCCTCTGCTGGCAGAAGAACACCATTTTGTCCCTTGTCTTAGTTACTGATCTCTATCTAAGCCAGAGAATCGCTGTCATAGTTTTATTTTTTCATTCCTCTTAGCAGTAATCAAAAGTTATAATCATCACCCTAATTCATGTTACTATTATGGATAACCCAAAGTGAAACTATTACCTCATTATGTTCTTTATTTTTCTGTTTTGGTTTCTTTTGGATTGTGGCTATTTACAGTGAATCTTCTGATGCTGTATTCCAGCTTTGATAGCCACAGATATGTGGTAGATTAATGACATTTTGAAAGATATCCTTTCTTCTGACTTTGTGGTCCTTGGACTTTTCTTTCTGTTAACACTTGAGAGAGAGAGGATTTATTCTAATCAGTGGTTCCCCTTCTCCATGGTTGAATGGGGATGAGCTTGTAGCTTCTTTGGAGTCTTATCAGAATCTATGGAATATGAGTGATCTGAAAACACTAGGTGATTCTAATTTGTTTACCCCCTCCTGTGTTTTGTTTTGTTTTAGGGGTAGGTGTCCTATTTCCTTATTCTCTCTGGGAACAGGAAAAGGATTCCCTTTGGGAATCATTTTTATTTAGGATAAAATTTTTGGCATAAAAAATGGTACATGTTGTTCAACTGGACTTTGTCCCTGTCTAAGCATCTTTTTAGTAAGTGAAGCAGAGTGGAAAGTGCACTGAGAGAAAGTCACTTCTGAGTGTTTAGGATGAAGTAACGGCTCTGTAGTTCACTACAATATACTTCAACATCACCATTTTTTTTTTCTTAATTTACTTTGGAATGAAGTTCATTTCATAAGGAAGACATGGAAAATGGTCAAGGAGATACAATTTTATTCATCTTGAGAATCAAAGAGGATCTAGTTTTTTAGAATTACTATGTTATTCCCTATAATATGTATGGCCATGTAAGGTGAAAATAGCTTTGTAATCACCTTCTGTTTGTACGCTTTTGACAGAAAATAAATTTGACTGTTCTGGGTAAAACTATAAAGACCATGAACTCTGTCTTATCTTCTTACCTCTTTCCTGCTTCCCTGCCCCACCCCCCTTTTTCCTTTACTATTCTGTTTCTCTTCCACCTCCCTTTTGCCCTTTGGTGACTCTTCTGTTCCTCTCCCTGCCCCCACTTTGGTATGTCCACACAGAAAATTCTCTAGTATCTTTCACACAGTTGTACTTCTTTTTTTAAATATTATGTGCAATAAAGTATCAGTGGACTTATCTTCTAAGATACAGGAAATTCCTTTTTTTCTAACTTAATATGAATATTATTTCAGTTGTTATCTCAAGATAAATGTAAATAAAATACTGCCACCCTTAGCACCTTCAAAATTTAGCCTTATATAAACTGTAATAGCTATTATTAGTCTATTATTAGTCTACTGGGACACTTGTCACTCATTGAAATAAATGGTGGTTCTCTAAATTTTATTTCTGAAAAGCACATATCCTGCTTGTTAGGGATCTTGGTGATAAAAGTAGAGTGAGGTTGACAGTGTGTGGGATGGGCAGAATAGCCACTAGCTACATTAGTTAATTTAATACTTTGCTTTCACTTTAATCATCTCATTACTTTTTGTGGAGTTGGCCAGATGGTTTCTTCTTAAGATTGATTGTTAGGAGTTAGCTACCCACCTATGATTTTACAGATGGTGATATTCCTATTCAGTTAAATACAGCCACCGAAAAGTTATAGGAATCTCTCCATGAAGAGAGATTATTGAGAAGCAAATGGGCCGAGGAAGAGTTTTTTTAATCTTCATAATTTAATTGGAAGTGCTTTGCTTTTAAAACCGCTTAGCCTGAAATGAATTCTGGATGATATATGTATATGGTATCCAAGTATATAGTTTTCCTGTCTTGTTTATTGATCCAGTGCTTTCTGTGTTCCTTACTCTGGGCATTTCACCAGAGGACATTGTGGGGAGGTCGGGGAAGAGGCAAAACTCAGTGATTCCCGCCAAGACAAATGGCCCCAGCTTGCCCACAGCAACCAATAAAGTACTTGCCATCTGGTAGAGTACATTCCTTTTATAGGAATGAGAGATTATGTGTGAAATAGCAAGATATGATTTGTCACCCCTGAAATCTGTCTGGTATGTGAGGGACCTTTGTTGCCAAGCCCGTGTTATGGCCTTATTCTTTCACAACCTAGATGCCTTTATTTCTTTTTCTTGTCTGGTTGCTGTGATCCCTACTTCCAGCACGGTACTGAATGAAAGTGGCAAGTGTGGGGATTCTTTTTTTGTTGTTCCTGATCTTACAGGGAAAGCTTTCAGCTTTTCACCATTGACTGTGATGTTACTTGTGGGTTTGTCGTGTTTGGTCTTTTTTATATTGAGGTATGAGTTATCATAAATGGATGTTGAATTTTTCTAATGGTTTCCGTGCATCTATTGAGAGGATAATGTGATTTTTATCCTTCATTTTGTTAATGTGAGGTATCATGTTGATTCATTTGCAATGTTGAACCATCCTTACATTCTGGAATAAAACACACTTGATCGTAGTATGTAATGCTTTTAATATATTGTTGAGTTCGGTTTGGTAGTATTTGGTTGAGTGTTTTGCATATATGTTCATCAAGAATATTAGACTGTAGTTTTCTTTTTTTGGAGTGTCTGTCTGATTTTGGTGTCAGGGTAATGCTGGCCTGGTACAGAAACATTCCTTCCTCTTAATTTTTTTGAAATAGTTTGAGAAGGATAGGTACTTCCTTTTCTCTGAATGCTTGGTGGAATTCTCCTGTGAAGCCATCTATCTGGTCGTGGACTCGTTAGTTGGGGGTTTTTTGATTCCCAATTCATTTTATTGCTAATAATTAGACTGTTCAGATTTCCTGTTTCTTTGTGATTTAGTCTTAGAAGACTAAATGTGTCTAGGAATTTATCCATTTCTTCTAGGTTGTCCAGTTTTTTGGCATATGCTTGTTTTATTAGTTTCCTAAAATCTGTATTGTGGTGGTGTCTATTGTATCTTCTTCTCTTTCATTTCTGATAGTACTTACTTGAGTCCTGTCTTTTTTTTTCTTGATGAACCTGGCCAGAGTTTTATCAACTTCATTTATCATTTCAAAGAATCAACTCTCAGGTTTATTGATGTTTTCTATTATTTTTAAAGTCCCATTTCATTTATTTCCACTATGATCTTTATTATCTCCTTCGTTTTACTAACTTTGGGCTTTGTTTTTTCCTTTTTCTTGTTCCTTTAACTGTAAGCTTAGATTGTTTCCTTGATAATTTTCTTAGTGCTTTTGGTATGTTTTATCACTATAATCTTCCCTCTTAGTACTGCTTTTGCTGTGTCTCATATTTTGAAACATTATATTTTCATTTTCATTTGACTCAAGGTATGTTCAAGGTATGAATTTCTCTTGATGTTTTTGATTCAAGGTATGAATTTCTCTTGATGTTTTTCTTTTACCCCTTGGCTGTTTTTTAACATGTTGCTTAGCCTCCACATGTTTGTTTTTTTCCCCAGGTTTTGTTTTGTTTTTGTTTTTTTTGTAATCTAGTTTCGTACTGCTGTGATTGGAAAAGATACCTGATATGATGTCAGTGTTCTTACATTTACTGAGACTTGTTTTGTGGCCTGACATGTGATCTGTCCTGGAGAATACAATGTGTTCACCTCAGAAGAGGTGTATTCTGCTGTTTTTAGATGGAATGTTCTGTGTATATATATATATATATATATACATTAAGTCCATCTGGTCTAAGGTGTCATTTAAGATCACTGTTTCCTTATTGATTTCTGTCTGGATGACCCATCTACTGATATTAAGTGGGAGGGGGGTATTAAAGTCCCCTACTAATATTGTATTACTGTTAATTTCTCCCTTGATGTCTGTTTATATTTGCTTTGTATATTTAGGTCCTTCTTTGTTGGGTGCATAGATATTTACCATTTCTTTTTATCCTTTTGTTGGATTGATCCCTTCATCATTATGTCTCTTTTTTCTTATTCTTCATTCCTTTCTTGTCACTTGTTAGAGTTTTCTTTTTAAGTCTCTTTTGTCTGATACAAGTATTGCTACCCAAGCATTTTTTCATTTGTGTTTTCATGGAATATTTTTTCTATCTCTCTCTCTCTTTTTTTTTTTTCCTTGTGTATTTTTTCTATCTCTTGACTTCCAGTCTATATATGTCTTCAGGTCTTAAATGAGCCTCTTGCAGGCTGTTTATAGGTTGGTCTTGATTTTTTATCCATTCAGTCACCCTGTGTCATTTGATTGGAACATTTGGTCCATCCACATTTGAAGTAATTGTTAATAGGTATATATTGCCATTTTGTTGTTTTCTTGTTGTTTTATAGTTCTCAGTTTTCTGTTGCTGTCTTCCCTTTGGTTTGATTACTTTCTTTAGTGTTGTGTTTTTATTCCTTTTTATTTTCTATGTATCTCTTAGAGGTTTTTGGCTCATGGTTACCATATATAACACCTCATGTATACAGCAGTCTGTTTTAAGATGACAGTCACTTAAGTTTGAACACATTCTAAAAGAACTACATTTCTACTCCCCCCATGACATTTTGTTTCTTTAATGTCATAGTGTATATATTTCCTAAGTAAATATTGTGGATATAGTTGATTTTTACTATTTTTGATTTTTAACCTTAATATAAGCTTTATATGTGGCAGGTCCACTACCTTTGCCATGTTTGCTTTTACTAGTAAGACTTTTTTCCTTCATAATTTTCTTCTATTTTTTACCTTTTCTTTCTGTTCAAAGAAATCCTGTTAACATTTCTTACAAGGCCTGTTTAGTGGTGATGAACTTCTTTAACTTTTGTTTGGGAAACTTTATCTCTCCCTCAATTCTGAATGATGTCCTTGCTGGGTAGAGTATTCTTCTTTATAGGTTTTTTCCTCTCAGTACTTTGAATATATCATGCCATTCTGTTCTGGCCTGCAAAGTTTCTGCTGAAAAATCAGTTTTATGGGGTTCCATTTGTTCATAACTAGTTGCTGTTCTCTTGCTGTTTTTAAGATTCTTTCTTCATCTTTAATTTTTGACATTTTAATTATTTGTCATGATGTGGGACTTCCTTGGGCTCATCTTGTTTGGGACTCTCTGTGCATCCTGGACCTAGATGTCCATTTTCTTCCCCCAAGTTAGGGAAGTTTTCAACTGTTATTTTTTCAAATAAGTTTTCTGCCCCTTCCCTTTCTGTTTTCTCCTTCTGGGACCCTTCTAATATGAATATTAGTATGCTTGATATTGTCCCAGAGGTCCCTGAAACCTTTCTCATTTTTAATTTTTTTTTCATTATTGCTGTTCAGTTTAAATGGTGTCTTACTACCCTGAATTCCACATCACTGATCTGTTCTTCTGTTTCATCCAATCTGCTATTGATTCCCTCTACTGAATTTTTCATTTTAATGTATCTTCAGCTCTGATACGTTCTTTTTTATATTTTCTGTCTCTGTTGAAATTGTCACTGAGTTCATTCACTTTTCTCTCAAGTTTGGTGAGCATCTTTATGACCATTACTTTGAAGTCTTCATGAGGTAGACTGCTTAATTCCATTTCATTTAGAATTTTTTTTTAAGGTTTTGTCTTGTTCTGTCATTTGAAACATGTTGCTCTCTTCCTTTTCCTGTTTTTGCTTGTATATATTAGATAAATCAGCTGTGTCTCCTGGTCTTGAACATGTGGCCTTATGTAGAAGGCATCTTGTGGGGCCCATTAGTGCATTACCTGCAGATCACTGTAAGCAGGAGCTCCAGGGTTTTCCCCTGTGTGGGCTACATGTGCCTTCTTTTGTGGCTGGACCCTGGGACTAGTTGGGGAGCAGGGCTAGCCCCCAGTGTGGCTGGCTGTGACTGTAGGGGAGGGACCACTTTGGTGGGATGCCAGTCCCAGCTGAGGCCATTCACTGAGTGTGGCAGGACAGTAGTCACTTTGTGAGGGACAGATACCAATCCCAGTTAAGGCTGCCTACTATGTACAACAGGATGGGAGCCACATTGGAGGGGTGTTCGCTGTGCTGGGTAGGTTGAACCGGACAGGTACACAGGGAAACACCTGGCCAGGGTGAGCAGTGTTAGCAAGGTATATCATAGTGTCAGAACTGGTGTCCACCAGCATCAGGCTGGCTAGACAGGAGGAGGGCAAGAAAAATAGTACCTTTCAGTGCTTTCATTCCTGGAGAAAGTACCCGCAGATCCCTGACCCTACTGCATAATGTATGGCCCAAGCACTCAAGTGAGTTTGTGTGCAGGCCCTTTAAGAGTGGAATCTTGGCTTCAGATAGCCCTGCAGCTCTCCTGGAGTTAAGCTTTGTTGATTTTCAAAGCTTTGGGACCTACAACCTGCTGTAGAGCCAGACGTTGTGGAGGACTGTCTTCCTGGTGGAGATCTCCAGGGCAGGGGGTGCCTGATGTGGTGCTTGAACCCTTCACTTCTCAGGGAGGATCTCTATACCTATGATATTCCTCCTGCTTGTGGGTCACCAAGCTGGAGGTGTGGGTTCTGACCAGCCCACATCTCTGCTTCTCCTACCTCTCACGATGTGGCTTTTTCTTTGTATCTTTAGCTGTGGAAAAGCTATTCTGCTAGTCTTCAGGTCGTTCTCAGAGGCTTGCTCTGTGTGGACTTGCTTTTGGTGTATTCTTTGTAAGAGGTGATCTCAGGATTCTACTACTCCGCCATTTTTAGAAACTCCTGCCCATTTTTTAAATTGACATACAACTGACATACATAACATTATATTAGCTTGATGTATACAGTGTAATGCTTTAATATATGTATATATTTAAAACAATTATAGAAAGTCTTTAACATCTATCACTTTTTGTTACAGTTTTTTTTCTTGTGATAACTTTTAAGGTCTCCTCTCTTAGCAACTTCCAAATATGTAATACAGTATCTTTATTTTATTGTTTTAAGTAAGCTCCATACCCAGCTTGGAGGCCAACACAGAGCTTGAAGTCATAACCCTGTGATCAAGA
Source organism: Neogale vison (assembly GCF_020171115.1). Classification (NCBI taxonomy): domain Eukaryota; kingdom Metazoa; phylum Chordata; class Mammalia; order Carnivora; family Mustelidae; genus Neogale; species Neogale vison. The sequence goes on from NC_058094.1 coordinate 69,667,038, forward strand.
CTTGAACTGAGATCAAGAGTCAGACACTTAACTGACTGAGGCACCAAGGCACCCCTGCAATACAGTATCATTAATTATAGTCACCATGCTGTACATAGCATCCCCCAGACTTATTTTCTAGCTGGAGATTTGTACCTTTTGACCCCTTCACTCACTTTCTCAACATTACCAACCCTTGACTCCAACAACCACCAATTTATTCTCTGTATCTATGAGCTTGGTTTTTTGTTTAAGATTGCATATACAAGTTAGATCATGTGGCGTTTGTCTTTCTCTGTCTGACTTACTTCACTTAGCTTAATGTCCATAAAATTAATCCATGTTGTTGCAACTGGCAAGATTTCCTTCATTTTCATGACTGAATAATATTCCTTTATATATGTATACCACATTGTCTTCATCCGTTCATCTGTCTGTGGACTCTTAGGTTGCTTCCATAACTTGTTGTTGTAAATAATGCTGCACTGAACATAGGGATGCATATATCTTTTTGAATTAGTGTTTCCTTTTCTTGGGATGAATACCCAGAAGTGGAATTGGTAATATGTTAGTTCTCTCTGTAATTCTTTGAGGATCCTCTTACTGTTCTCCAGAGTGGCTGCCCCAATTTATCTTCCCATCAACAGAGCAAGAGGGTTTCCTTTTCTCCACATCCTTACTGACACTTTTTATTTCTTGTCTTTTTGATAACTTTTCTGCCGGGTGTAATGTGACATCTCATTATGGTTTTGATTTGCATTCCCTGATGATTAGTGATAATTGAGCATCTTTTCATCCAACTCTTGGCCACCTATAGGTCTTCTTTGGAAAAATATCTATTCATACCTTCTGTCTATTTTTTTAACTGGATTATTTGCTTGAACATACATTGTGAAGTATCAAGGCAAAGTTGGTTCTTACAGCCATAACAACAGAAATATAGCTCACTTCTTCACAGATGGTTCCAAACCGTCAATAGAGTGTTACCAGGATTTGAATGCATTTTAACATTTAGTTTTTTAAAAGATTTGAAAGACATATCATTTAAAGGTGGTATGTCAGGTTTTCTAAAAAGAGTATCTTTTGGTCAGCTGCATCTTTTCCAGGGTTTCTCATTCAGATACTTTTTCAGTTGATTTCTATTTTCCTCAGCCATGGCTTCTGTTGACAGTTGTTTAGGCAGTTTTGGGTAATGAGGTTAGCCCAGTGGTCCTTTCTAATTCTTCATAAGTATTATTACTGTGCAATGTGGGAGTACTTAAGTGCTCTGTAGATTTTTGTAAGAAACATGGATTTCTTAGAGAACACTAAGATCATGGTAATGTTATTCTTACTGTCTAAATGCCGGCAATAACTTTTAAGCTCATAACTCTTTAAAACTTACATTTTTTAAAATTAAGCCACAACATATTTGTCCTTCTAGAGGAAATCTACAAAACTCTGAGAAATACAATAAAAGGTATCAAAAATGGAGAGTCACATCTTGGAAGGGAAACTAACCGTTACAACAATAGTAGTTTTTCCAAATGTAATTTCTATATAAGTGTTGACTCCGCTGTCATGACAAATGAGTGGAAGTTGAGGATGAGGTAGTCCCCACTGCATCAGAAAATTTAGCTGTGTAGGGGAATAGAGAAGGTGTCACTGGAGGGAGCCAAGAGAGTCAAATATAATTTATTATTTGAAAGATAAGAAAATCTAGAGCATGTCCAAGTGCTCACGCTTATTGAACAACATAGGGAGCAACTGAGGAGGGATATTTTGATTTGCTGGGATGGAGGACGAGGCATGTGGGGTGTGTTGGTAGTATATCCAAGCAAGGTTTCTGAGAAACTCTATGGGGGGTGGAGAGATTGGCTTTGAAAAGGAAAGGAAAATTGTACATTTTCTGTGAAGTCTGAGCCTGTTGAGAATGAGGTGGTGAATGGGAAGTATGTTAGAAGTTTGAGAAGAGAGGAGCTCATGTCAGGATCCCAAGACCCTGGGATCAAGCCCTGCATCAGGCTCCCTGCTCAGCAGAGAGCCTGCCTCTCCCTCTATCTTTGCCTGCTGCTTTGCTTACTTCTGCTCTCTATCTCTGTGTCAAATAAATAAACACTTAAAAAAAAATGTTTGAGAAGAGTAGAAGAGCCTTGAAAATAGGCATTTGAGGAGGTAAATTAACCATTTTGCTAGAAAAACATAGTAAGACTGCTGTGTAGTATTGGCCATGAACTTAAGAGTGATAGAATAGAATTCTGCTTAGTTTCGTGACCACTGCCCGCCCACCCCCTTGGTGCTATTCAGATTTCTTGCTACAAGTGTGGGGGAGTCAAGTGGTCAGGTGCAAAGTTTTGATCTTGAGACCATTGATCCCTCCTCCTAGCTCTGTATCTTGAAGATTAAACACAACCTCCACCTAACACACAGTGCAGCTAAGGCAGTTGACTTTGGATGTCCTCATTCAGTTAAATGTCCTCATTCAGTGGAGGGATGGGTCGCTGAAGGGAGTGCAGCCTTGTTTTGGGTGCTTTGGGAAGCTACATTCAGCTTAGTGTGGGATAGTTTTCAAAGTTTCTATTGATTGTAATTATTTCGGTGTCTTTCAAAAAATTGATCGGTTTGAAAATGCTTATCTTATTTGGTTGTAGAAAAATGAAACAAAGCCATTTTTTCCCTTAGAATGGAAAAAAAGAGATGTGAGATTTAAAGTTCATAGCTGGTAAAATAAAAGGATGTAAATTTTAGATGGACAAAAAGTGGGAAGTTGTACTCCCCATGTTTTATATTCAAAACCCATATTTGGAAGCACAGTGCAATGATGCAAACCTGTATTTCTTACTAATATCTCTTCTTCTTTCATTTTAGGAAATAGTCTAGTAAGTTTAACCTTTCATTTATTTAGTCTTCATGGATTAATTGAGTACTTCCATTTAGATATGATGAAACTTCGTAGATTTTTAGGTAAGTGATTCTAACCTGCTTAACAGTAGTAAGATTTAAACAAGAACCTGTTTAAATAAATTTTCATCACTTCTGTCCATTAGCTATTGCTCTAAAACAAGCTACTCCAAATTTAGTGGCTTGAGATGACATGCATTCGTTTAGCTCCTGAGTCTGTGGGGTCACTGAATGCTTCCTGTGGTCTGGCTGAGCTCAGTTATGGGCCCGCAGCTGACCATAGGCCAGCTGCTCCTTGGGCCTTGCCTGGACCTCACCTGAGACCTCAGCTGGGGGACGCTGGGCTTCCTGGGGCTTAGCTGTCCATGGTCTCCCATTAAATTAAAAGGAGGCAGAGGAGTTTGGCACCTTAATAAATTCACATTAAAAACAGAAAAGAGGAGCACCTGGGTGGCTCAGTGGGTTAAAGCCTCTGCCTTTGGCTCAGGTCATGATCCCGGGGTCCTGGGATCGAGCCCCGCATTGAGCTTTCTGCTCAGTGTGGGGGAGGCCTGCTTCCTCCTCTCTCTCTGCCCGCTGCTCTGCCTACTTGTGATAACTGTCTGTCAAATAAATAAAATCTTTAAAAAAAAATTTAAAAATAAAAACAAAAAAGAAGGAAATATTTATTTATTTGACAACAAGCCGAACTTATTCAAGGATTAGTGGCCAGTGTTCATGAGAGAGCTGGTGTCCCCACGCCCCCCCGCACGCCGCCGGTCTCGGCACTGGCTCTCCATCACTTCCACCACATCCTGTTGGCCAAAGCACATCAGATAGGGATGAGCAGCACCTCTCTGCCAGGAAGCTTTGAAGGTTCAAAGCCATGGCTGGAGGGCAAAGGGAAGAAGGTGGGACAGTTCTGCAGTCGGTTTCTTACACTGACCACTGCTTTATTACAAAGATGACACTGTTTCTGTCCTTTTTAAAAAGTTTGAAAGCTGAGACTTCAAAAAATCAAGTACATTGTATTTAGGTGTTCTCTTTTTCTGATCCCAGAAATCTCTTTACAGTAAATTTTAAAGATTATTTTTAACATGTTTAAACAAGTAGGGTGATATTTGCTTAGGACTGCTGTGCTAGGAAAAAAGTTGAAGTTTTTCACCAACTATGTTAAAAGAAGCGTGAGGATTATTTCTTACTCTTTTAAAGAAGAAGATAATATTTTCTTTCCTCTTAAATACCAAAGGAAGATAAATTCATTACCTAGGCCTTTGAGAAACTTCTCATGTATATTTATTTATAGTTTATATGCCTGTAATACTATACTTATATATTGTATAAATTATAAAACACATAGAAAAATAGATACTAAGAAAAACGAAAAGATTGTTTGAGAAGATGAATTAAAGTAAATATAGAATCCCAGTGCTCATTCCTTCTCACTGGTGAGTCCTGGTTTATCACTGTGGAATTGGCTCACTTGACTCAGTGACCAGTAGATTAGGGTGTTATGCTGTTGGGGCCGTACTGCAGACCTGATGGCAGTGGGGACAGCTCTACCCTAATCCTAGTCTACTTTTTCATGAACATGACAGATACTGAACAGAGAGTAGGATTAGCAGAAGGTCCAGCCCTACTACTGAAAAATTAATCCCAGATCCAGAACATACCTCACTGATGAGGCACCTGTAGGCTCATGTTCATACACCCTCAATAACTGTCATATTTTAGTTTCATATCGATTTTTGTTCACTGGTAACTATTTAGAATCTAAAACAGTACTTGACACGAGTATGTGTTGAATGAATTATACTATTTGTTAATTAAGCTGAGAAACTTTTTAAATTACATTGAAAAGAGGGAAGTTTGGCACAGTGATAGATTCACATTTTAAGAGAGAAAAACATTTATTGTTTTGACATGAGTACCTTCTGAAAGTTTCGAACAAGTCAGCGGTCAAATGGTATTGATTCATGGGTATGCATGTGAGTTATGAGGTGATTATCATCTCTCTGAAGCTGAACAGTTAGCTGATAGCCACATGAAAATTTTAAATGGAAAACTTGAAATCATCATAATTTTTGTACTTGTACATGTTTCTCAGCTACAGTGAAATCTGGGGTCTTTTGTCTTTGATGCAGTTATGATTCAAGAGGATTACCACAGTCAGAACCCTTACCACAATGCAGTCCACGCTGCAGATGTTACTCAGGCCATGCACTGTTACTTAAAAGAACCTAAGGTAAGGTGCTGACATTTCCAGTGGGTGAAAATCCTAAGAAAACTTCCTTTGGCTTAACTTTCAAATACTTTTCCTTAAATTAGTGATTTGACTCAAAATGAGAGTCTTTCTTTATAAGTGCAGCAGCTGGAGAACTGGGTGATTGTAGAGGGCGAGGCTGAAGTCCAGACAAGGTCCAGATCCTAGGAACCCCCTGTCCCCCCCAGGGCTGTCTTAAGACACTGGCATTTACACCAAGCTCCTTGTGAGCTCCATGAAGACTGGACAGCGTTAGTCCAGGTCAGTGAATGAATGGGGAGCTACAGAAGGGAAACCGGAGACTCTAGAAACCTCTTGTGGTTGTGGTGTAAAAATGAATCTGCAAGACCAGGAAAACAGAGGCCTGTCAGGAGCTGTTTCATTTCAATGCACCATGAATGAGCCTGGCAGCCCAAGCTAGAAGGGGGTAGCCTTGGGGAAGGAGAGAGGTGGGTGGTCTGTAAGTAGGTTATAGTGTCTGCGCGCACATGGGGGAGTGAAATAGGGAGAAGAGTCGATGGAGACCACAGCGGGCAGCGGAGTAGAAGGTGGAAGTCTGTGAGAGAAAGAGTGTAGAAAAAGGAGCAAGTTTGGGGGGTTAAGGCTGGTAGAAATGATGAGTTCCATTTTGGACATGTGGAATTAAGCATATTTGTGTGATAGCCAAATGGAGATGTCGACTAGATAGTTGGATCAAAGACTCTGGAGCACAGGAGAGAATCTGTTAGAGCTACAGATGAGGGAATCACTGACTGAAGATGATAACAGAAAGCCACATTTGCCTGTGGACGTTTCAGAGGGTTCTGAAATTACGCTTGCTTACTCTAAGCTCTGCTTCTAAACTCCTCTCGCCTGGGATCCAAATTCTGGCTAGATGTTAGAAAGGAAAGCAGCCTGACCAAACCAGTTTGTGCTAGTTGATGCCAACTTGGAGAATATAGCTCTGTGGTTGACAGTCTTCTGATTTTTGAAGAGATTGTGGAATATGTGAACCTCAAAAGGATACACATCATGACTTTATTTATTTTTTAAAAGATTTTATTTATTTATTTATTTGAGAGAAAGAGACACACGCAGCAAGAGAGGGAACACAAGCAGGGGGAATGGGAGAGGGAGTAGCGGGTTTCCTGCTGTTCAGAGAGCCCGATTCAGGGCTCAATCCCAGGACCCTGGGATCATGACCTGAGCCGAAGGCAGATGCTTAATGACCGAGCCACCCAGGTGCCCCTCATCATGACTTTTTTAAAGATTCATTTATTTTAGAGTGAGTGCACATGCATGCCTGTTGGGGGGGAGGGGCAGGGGGCAAAGAAGAGGGAGAGAGTATCCCAAGTAGACTACCCACTAAGTGTGGAGCCTGATTCAGGCCTCAATCGAACAACCCTAAGATCATGACCTAAGCTGAAATCAGGAGTCAGGCACTTAACCAGCTGAGCCACCCAGGTGCCCCACATCACAACTTCTTTTAAAAAGCAACGTTATTGTGATATCATTTATATGCAATAGTAAAATGTATACATTTCACGGATACAGTTTTGGTTTTTTTTTTTTTTTTTTAAGATTTATTTCTTTATTTGCCAGAGAGAGACAGCACAAGCGGGGGGAGCAGCAGACAGAGGGAAAAGCAGGCTCCCCACTGAGCAGGGAGCCCAATGTGGGGCTCGATCACAGGACTCTGAGGTTATGACCTGAGTCACCCAGGTGTCCTTTTGTTGTTGTTGTTATTGTTTAAGATTTTATTTATTTGAAATAAAATCTTTAAAAAAAGTGGGGGGCCCCTGGGTGGCTCAGTGGGTTAAAGCCTCTCCCTTCGGCTCAGGTCATGATCCTGGGATCGAGCCCCGCATAGGGCTCTGGGATCGAGCCCCGCATAGGGCTCTCTGCTCAGCGGGGAGCCTGCTTCCTCCTCTCCCTCTGCCTGCTTCTCTGCCTAGTTCTGATCTCTGTCTGTCAAATAAATAAATAAAATCTTAAAAAAAAAAAAAAAAGGGACGCCTGGGTGGCGCAGTTGGTTAAGCAGCTGCCTTCAGCTCAGGTCATGATCCCAGCGTCCTGGGATCGAGTCCCACATCGGGCTTCTTGCTTGGCAGGGAGCCTGCTTCTCCCTCTGCCTCTGCCTACCTCTCTGTCTGCCTGTCCTCACTCTCGCTCCTCTCTCTCTGACAAATAAATAAATAAAATCTTTTAAAAAAAATTTAAAAAAAGATTTTATTTATTTGTCAGAGATCATGGGTAGAGTTTTGACAAATGTATATTCCCAGATGCCCCAGTTTTTTAATCGAACTTTAGAAAATCTCTGGGCCAAGACTGAAGCCTCTATTTGAGAATTCTTTGGGAGAAATTACTTAGTAAGTAATCACCGTACCGTAAATGGAATGGTAAATAGAATGATGAAGGTTAAGTGTCCTGTTCTGTGAGTCACAGAAAGTTAAATAACCTAGGGAACATGTCTGTGAAGGCTTCTCCCCTCCTGTCTTCCGCTGGCCGCACCCAATCCAGGGTGATGCCTGGAATCCAGGGGACAGAAGTTAATGTTGACGCCAGGCAGTGGGCGTTACGAGAGAACATGCAGGATGGGAAGATTGTGGATAAAAGTGAGTAAGGACAGTCTTAACCACACAGCTCTGGCAATACAAATTTTTAAACCTTTTTTTTTGCCTGGGTAGCTCTGATAATTCTTTTATATAAAAACTTTTCATCGTTGGCATACTCAATGAACTTAGCCAGAGCTTCACTGAAGGAGATAGATAAAATCACTGAGCCCTCAGATGCAAAAATTCCCTTCTCCTTTATTATAGTTTACATTTTAAAAGAGAATCACTCAAAGTTTTGAAAGTGCATTTTTTTAAATTTAAGATTATATCTTTTTTATTTTCCAGGCTTTCATGTGGCTCCGTGTTTTCAGGTGCTTTCGTTCATTAATTGAGTACATTTTCCTGGTGCTAGGAATCCAGTGGTAAACAGGACAGGATAGGTCCCAGTGAGGGAAGCAGTCATTAAACAGATAAGTAAATGTTGAGCTATGGGACGTCTGGGTGGCTCAGTCAGTTAAGTGTCTGCCTTTGGCTCAGGTCATGATCCTGGGGTCCTGGGATCGAGTCCCACATTGAGCTTCCTGCCCAGCAGGGAACTTGCTTCTCTTTCTGCCTGCCACTCCCCCTGCTCATGCTCTTTCTCTCTCACTCTCTGAAAAATAAGTAAGTATCTTCAAAATGTTGACATGTATTTTAGTAATTGCTGCCATGGAGAAAGTGAAAGAGAGGAGTGTACTGGAGAGTGACCACTGGATGGCAAGCATTTATGGCTTTAAGTAGAGTTGTCAGAAAACACCGAAGCTGAAAGGGAAAACTTGAGGGGGAGTCAGCGTACAAAGATCCAGGCGTAGAGGAAAGCATAAATAGAAAGGCCTAGGTATAGTATTTAGTAAGAAACCTGCTTTCAGTTGTTATGTATGATTTCTGTGTAAGAGCTAATTCCTGTACTCAAAGTGAAAAAAGAAATATTCAAAGCCCCCCAAAATTGCTAGAAAGTAAGGGGTAAAAGTTCCCTCTCTGCACTTGCCTCAGCTCTAAGTTTAGTGTTTCCTTTTTATGTTTTCGTATCTGCACTTCTGTAGATTACAATTTTGTTCCAGGTGAGCCTATTAACATTTAATAGCAACAGTAAAAATGGGGAGGGTTTTTATTGAACACAGGAAAACTCACTGTTACGAGTGTTCTGTTTGGTGAAGGGCCCTGCTGATAGCTTTGCGGATACAGGTGAAGCCTTGCTCACAGACGGCAGACGATTTGCAGTTTCTTAAGACTTCACCTGACTCGGCTCTGTCGGCATCACCAGATACAGTCACAGGAATGGAAAGAACATTGGCTTTTGGTTTTAATGCACTTTAGAAAAAAAAAAAACTGTATTAATGTCATTGACTTCTCTGTCTTTGTTATGAAGCTCATAGTTTTCTTTCTGATGAAATTTTTTTTACAAGCTGAAGTGTTACATTTTTATTCAAAACAATTTTTTTTATATGGATTTGTTTTCAACTTAGAACTTACTTTCCCTTCATAGAACGTTTAAAAATTCAGTTGCTCCTCCTCATGTTTCTTTTTTTTTTTTTTTAAGATTTTATTTATTTATTTGACAGAAATCACAAGTAGACGGAGAGGCAGGCAGAGAGAGAGAGAGAGGGAAGCAGGCTCCCCGCTGAGCAGAGAGACCCTGAGATCATGACCTGAGCCGAAGGCAGTGGCTTAACCCACTGAGCCACCCAGGCGCCCCATGTTTCTCTTTTTAATGGTCAACTTTTGAATCTACCTGAGATCATTTGCTGTCCTGTGTAAGGACACATTAATTTTTTAAGTTAAGTCTTATTCTGGACTACTGTATTCTTCCGGGATAGTGCCTGCCTGTTCTTTTGCAGCTTTCCCTCTGTTTTAGTTATCCTAAGACTATGATATCTCTGCATATTGCTTAATAAGTTACTTGTTCATAAGATGCCCACAGCCATGCCCACGGGTCAGGTTGTTTATTTCAGACACGTCTGTAACGAATTCTCTTGTCACACTTCAGCTTGCCAGTTCTGTAACCCCTTGGGATGTCTTGCTGAGCTTAATTGCGGCTGCCACTCACGATCTGGATCATCCGGGTGTTAATCAACCTTTCCTTATTAAAACTAACCATTACTTGGCCACTCTGTACAAGGTTAGTACAATTTTATCATGGAACTTAATATTCTTGCATTCTAGAAAATGTTTTAATGGAGTCGAAGTCATAAACAGTGTCTACGAATGTTGGAATTTTAACCAGATTAATATTACCTATCAAGAATTCTTTATGTTCAGGAAGAGGCTTACCATTAAATAACTTAGATATGCCTTTTTTTTTTTTTTTGTAGAATACCTCAGTACTGGAAAATCACCACTGGAGATCTGCAGTGGGATTATTGAGAGAATCTGGTTTATTCTCACATATGCCATCAGAAAGCAGGTAGGCTGGATTAAGACAACTATGGAGATTAAGCTGGCAAAACAATTTTTACAAAGTTTTAAAAATTTATTCAGGTGTTTCACAGTTTGCAGTTTTTGTTAAATTTAATGACTAAGTTATTTTACAAATTTACATCGAAATTATAGTAATTTAAACATTCTACGTATAGAAAGTAATTTTTTTGGTGAATTTTTATGGCGCACTCTGGATTTGAGGATTATAAAATTCACTCGACACACACAATGGCTCAGTCATAGTTTACTACTTATTGATGTAAATAGTATTACATATTTCCATGTTACACTCATTATAATAAAACCTTACGTTCTAGGTGTAAAGAAATTAATCGTTCTGTATAATAAATACACGCGTTCAGGGGCACCTGGGTGGCTCAGTGGGTTAAGCCGCTGCCTTCGGCTCAGGTCATGATCTCAGGGTCCTGGGATCGAGTCCCGCATCGGGCTCTCTGCTCAGCGGGGAGCCTGTTTCTCTCTCTCTCTCTGCCTGCCTCTCCATCTACTTGTGATTTCTCTCTGTCAAATAAATAAATAAAATCTTTAAAAAAAAAAAAAAGATTTTAAAATACACGCGTTCAAATAAGTTTCAGGAAGTTTTCAAAATGGATAACAAATAAAACGAATGCTTTTAGTTTGTTAGCTTAGTCCTGGAGTGACTTCTGGAGCTATAGGATAAAATAGGGATGGAAGGAAGGAAATACTGATTTTTTTTTTTTTAAGATTTTATTTATTTATTTGTCAGAGAGAGAGAGTGAGCGAGCACAGGCAGACAGAGTGGCAGGCAGAGGGAGAAGCAGGCTCCCTGCCAAGCAAGGAGCCCGATGTGGGACTCGATCCCAGGACGCTGGGATCATGACCTGAGCCGAAGGCAGCCACTTAACCAACTGAGCCACCCAATCCCTAATTTTTTAAGTAAAGGCCATTTGATGTTAAGAAGGCCATTTGAAAGCCTGATAAAAAGCAACAGCGCAAATGAGCCCAATATGATGGTAGTTGACAAAATCTCTTACCATTGATCCACAGAGGAAAACTTTACTAATGCCTCACTGAGAGACAATACACTTAAGAAAACCACGTAAATGGGTATAAACCATCTAACTCTAGAAAACAAGGTGAGGCATAAATATATGTTTGGGTACGAAAATCTAAGTTACTATCATAATTCTTTCCTTTTTCCCTTTCATAATTTAAAACAACTTCATTTTAAAACTTAACTATCTTGTGTAATGACCACAAGAAAAAAGCTGGACTTTATTTTTTATTTTTTTAAATCTTTATTCACGGATACCATTTGGAGTTTTGACAGTACTTCTGGTAAGTAAAATTGTTTCTTGCTGTAGTACAAATATAATAATTGTGTAAACCATTGTTTTTATAAATTATCTTTTTCTTGATTAAGGCAGATTAAAATGTTTGCTTTATTCCCTTTTTGTCATACTTTACATTTGATGATTAACTCTGTTGATTAAAAACTGAAAATAAGGAACACTGCATAATAGCATTCTTTCATGTTTCCTTTATTTAGGGTTTGTTTTACTTAATATCCAGTATTGTGAGCCTTTTAATCTGATGACAGCTCTTTACTGATCTTTATACATAGGTAATATTTGCTATGGCCCATTGAGGGGGAAAAAGGCAGGGTTTTATTGTTTGTTTGTTTGTTTGTTTGTTTTAGGTTTTTTTCTCTTGTTATTTGACTTGTGACATTTTAAAAAATGATATAATGTATTTGTGTTAACATGTTACCTTTTCCTTTCCAGAAAAGTTGGATTTCATTCAGATAACTTTGATTCTTGAATTACAATTCAAGAACTGAATTGTAATTTTATCTAAACTTTATCAGATTATTTGGTGGGATTTTATCAGTGTGTAACTGGGCATCTTTGTCAAAATACCTACAGGAATTAGTTGTTGAATGGGCTGTTCTTTCTCCATTTGAACCAACCTTCTGGCTTTCAGATGTCAGACACCAAAAAATAGACCAGAGTTGTTTACCCTCCGCACATCCCAGCAAAGAATTTTCTCAAATAACATACCATATGTAGATTTTTTTCAAGGCAATTAATTCCTCTGTGGCTGGCAAAATAAATCTTTTTGGAATGTATGCATATTGATATTTTCCTTTAAGCTCCTTTGGTTTTAGTTTTCATTATTTTAGTGTGTTTTCTTTAATGCATTTTTTAAAATTCATGTTTTGTGATAGGTTAAAAGTTGAATGGCAATTAGAATATTAAGTTTAAGAAAAAAAATCAAGGAGTAACTATTTAATTGAAAGTCTTGTATTTTCTCTTTATATTTCTCTAATTGCAGGCAACAAATGGAGACTCAGATAGGTGCTTTGATACTAGCCACAGACATCAGTCGCCAAAATGAGTATCTGTCATTGTTTAGGTCCCATTTGGACAGAGGTGACTTACAACTAGAAGATACCAGGCATAGGCATTTGGTTTTACAGGTAAAATGGGGCTGGGAAAGATTGTCTTTCTGGGCTAAATCACATAGAATAAAAATGAATTCTTCTGGGGTAGCTTTCAGAGTGGTCAGATCTTGAGGGAAAGCTGTGGAGTCTCCTTCCATTACTGAAACACTTTCCAGAAGGTGAATCTCCTCATTTGGAAAGCATCATTGCTTTTGTAGTTTTCATATTTGGGATTTCTAACAAAAGTGTTTTTTTGTGATATTAGGGTGCTGAGCTGCAGCGGGATCCGAATCAATTCTTGCATCTACAAATGAGAGAGAATCACGTGATTTACTTGTAGCTTTATGTTTAGTCCAGTCCTTCCACATGGCTCTTGGGTATTAGTAAGCATGTGTAGTTAGATGAGCAGTCCTTCCACATTCCTGCAGAAATAACTGAAAGCCCTAACAGCATCATGAACTTAAAGATAAAGGACAATGAATTTTCTGTTGCTATACTTTTATTAAGATGTTGTTTTTACCACAATTAGATTATGAGTATGTTGAAGCTTAGTACAATTGAAATTTTACTTTTTCCTTAAAAGACTTTTAATATTTTGCTTGCTAGATGGCTTTGAAATGTGCTGATATTTGTAACCCATGTCGGACCTGGGAATTAAGCAAGCAGTGGAGTGAGAAAGTAACAGAGGAATTCTTCCATCAAGGCAAGTTACAGTTTTGAGTGATAAGTAGTCTGTTCAGTTCCATTTTTAGCATCATGTGGATAAACTAACCCAGACATTTACAGGAGTCCAGCAAGAGATGCTTGCTATTTTTAGTGATAATTCACAGTAGATATACATAGAATAAATAATGTAACAATTGAACACCTATTTTGGAAATAAACAGTTCACTTTTGAAATGATCAGATATGTATATATGTATGGATTTGTAAACAGATGTAGATCAGGTTGGAAATTTTGCTGTACAGAAAGATTTCCTTTGTTCCATCTTTGCCCTGTGAGGAAGGTATGGCTCTATGAACGGCAGGATATTTTTAGTAATTGAAAGCCAGGAACCAAGGATCTTCATTTCAAGCCCCTTCCTTTTAGAAATCTAAGTTTTAAATTAAAATGCTGACAGAATTACAGTCTTAGGGTAACACCTCGTGAAGTTTTTCATCTCCTCCATTTAAAATAGGATATCAGCTTGGCAACTTTTTCTATCTGTGAATAACTTAAAAATTAAAAAAAGAGCTAAGTTAGAAGCCATCCTCTCAGGAGGATTAAGTATATCGTTTTTCCTAAGGAATTTACAGGTAAGATGAGGACTCTAATTATATACTTAAGCAATAGGTATGTTCCACATTAATAATTCTTTTTTTTTTTTTAATTTCAGGAGATATAGAAAAGAAGTATCACTTGGGTGTGAGTCCACTTTGTGATCGTCAGACTGAATCTGTTGCCAACATCCAGATCGGTAACTCTACTTATTTAGCTATAACTGCTTAGAAAAGTGCTGCTGACTTTAGTTTTGTCAAGAAGAGATGCACACCTGAAATATATAACATTAAAATTGTACTCATTTCTGTTTTTTTAATTGAAGAAATTATACCAGTTTTTTCCATTTTTGGCTTTCATAATTTGCTCTCATTTGATCTTAGGTCCCCCAAACCATGATTTTTGCAAAACAGGTAGCAGTAGCTTTGTGTCTGTTCTGACACTGAAAGAATACATGGTTTGCCCATGTGGAAGCTTCTTTTGCACGAGTCTGGCGTTGCCAGTGAGAAAGAGGACCCTGAGTGAGCAGGACCATAACGTGAAGATCAGTTTCCACTACTGCTTCCTTGTCTCTTTTCACTCTGCTTTTGGCTTGTTCTTCAGCTTCCTGCACGGGGCCTCTGCTCCGCAGCATCCACCCCTCACACACCCACAGCAGCTTGGGACTCGGCCCTTTCCCCAAATCTGTGACACCCCTTCACTCTTTCCGCCTCGCCATCCTTCCCACCTGCCTGCTGGACTCATTTTTCTGGAAGAGCCGCCTCCCCCAGAAACTGCTTTCCACTGTCTGCAGGCAGAGTCACCCCTTTTCCAGATATCCAGAGCCCAGGATCCATGTCTCTCCTGGTTCCCTGGCCCTTGCCCTTGGGGATGTGTTCCTGAGGGGCGGCCATGCCCCCTGAAGGCAGGGGGCACTTGAGAACCTTACTTGAAGCGTAGCTGTCATGGAAAACACAGGGAGATGGGCTGTGACTGCAGTTTGGACAGCCTGTGCAAGAGCAGGGAGTGGCCGGTGGGGTTTTGAGTGTAAAGTAGGAGGACAGTGTGCAGGGAGGCAGGTCAGCTAGGTATTGAGGGATGAGTATAATCTTGGTAGTTGGTGTTGAGTAGGGTCTTGGAGCATTGGTGAACATAAAAAAGTGTGTACACAAATTTCAGAAAGAGAAAGTTTCTAGAAACTCAGACGATAGCGTGCTTCTGCACCATAATAATTTGAAAAGAGGGCTGTGCTGTAGGGTGAGAAATTCAGAAATCTAATGCTCACATTGTAACCACAGAGGATGGTCACATGGAAGACAGTGTACCGTAGGAAAGGACTTGACCGCAGAGGGAGAGGTAGGGAAGATGAAGAGCCATGCCCAGGATAGTGGGGCGCAGGCCTTTGGGAATGGTGTGGGGGTGCTGGGGTGCCCAGAGATCTCAGGCAGCCAGGAAGCCTGAGGAACTTTACCGAGGGCGATGTTTTCTTTGGGGAGGATGAAAAGACAGTTAAGCAGCAGATCTGTTGTGTCTCAAGTAGATAAATCTTCAAAAGCCAAAGAATGGGTGAAACATGGGCAAAGGGGATTGAATCGAAGAGAGGAAAGTGGGTAGCAGAGTCTCCGTAGCTACCCTTCACATTCTTTTGCCTAAGTAAATGACCCCCTCGGTTAATGAGGAAACTTACAATGAGGTTTTTTAAAATAGCAATTTTTAAAAGGAAAGAGAAGCTGGATCCCTTAAACTCTTCATTTCCATCTATAGATCTTGTCTCTGTTGTCACGACAGTTCTGGGTAAGGTTATCTGAGAGACAAAGATTTCACAGAAAATGACAGTAAAAGTTGACATCGGCTGACTCCTCACAACCACCCTACAACAAAAGTACCACCAGTAGCCTCCTTTTCAGGTAGTTTGCCCAACTTGTACAGTTAACAGATACTGGTTTTTTGACATCAAATCCCAGGTAAAACAGGGATTGAAAGTTCTATTTCTAGGGTAAATCATGGAACTGTAAATA
This sequence comes from Neogale vison, assembly GCF_020171115.1. Taxonomy (NCBI): domain Eukaryota; kingdom Metazoa; phylum Chordata; class Mammalia; order Carnivora; family Mustelidae; genus Neogale; species Neogale vison. The sequence goes on from NC_058094.1 coordinate 69,682,807, forward strand.
CTGTGATTACTCAGAGCCAGCACAGGGTCAGTAAGTAGAAGTCATGTTTAATCCAGTTTCCTTCTCTAATAGGAATTATAGTTTGTTAAACAAGAAAAGATTATGTCCTGGGTAAGTAAGGCATTTGGCATGGTGTCCTGTGGTGTGTGTGGAGGGGAGAGAGGCCTGTGGGCTAGAACAGTAAGTGGGTTCCCGGGCAGCTGACGAATGGCGCCCCACCTTCGGAGAGGGCGCTGCGTGGCTGTCTGTGTCCAGGACCCCGGCCATTCATTTTCACCAGGTACTTAAGAGCTAAAAGAATGAGGTTAACCTAGAGCCTGAAGTAATACTTCTGGATTGTTGGGTGTTACAGGCAAGATCCAGAAGCTCTCAACCAATTGGAATAATGGGTCGATCTCATTTGGGTATAAAACTCCAGCTGCTCATGACTTCACTCTGGCACCTTGAAAAGACAGGGCGTTGGGTGACAGTTCAGCTTGGCACTGTGGTGTGAGGATGGCTCCCAGAACAGTGCTGCTTTGACCAGTGATGACATTTCTCTGTTTTCTCTCTTCAACCAGAACACAACTTCTTGAGGGCATATCTATTCATTGCTATCTTCCTGGCCACCCTAGAATAGTGCCTGGCAGATAGTCGGTTCTCAGTTAATATGTGTGGAGGGAATGGAAGAAATAGAAGAAAGCCTTATTTCCAATAGTAACTACTAGTTCAGATACCACAATTTATACAGTTTTCTAATGAAAAGTCAGGTGCTGATTGCTTTAACTCCAGATTTCTTTGTTGCCTAAATGTACCCTATGTTGTCTGTGGTCCACATGGTCTTTTGCCAAAAAGTAGTAGTTCTGGAGGTGAAGAAAAGTTAAGCACAGTGAACGTACCAATGATAGAATTTGCATTTTTTTTTTAAAAAGATTTTATTTATTTGAGAGAGAGAGACAGTGAGAGAGAGCATGAGTGAGGAGAAGGTCAGAGAGAGAAGCAGACTCCCCATGGAGCTGGGAGCCTGATGCGGGACTCGATCCCGGGACTCCAGGATCACGCCCTGAGCCGAAGGCAGTCGTCCAACCAACTGAGCCACCCAGGCGTCCCTAGAATTTGCATTTTGTCATGAGTTTTGGCTCTATAAATTCTGACTCAAATAAAGTGGCCAGTTGTAAGCATGACCAGGTGTGGAAGACTGTGCTGCTTCAGTTCCCACCTCATCACCCAGAGGCCTTTGGAAAAGACCCCTCGTCGCTTCCAGCTGTCTCAGTGGGAACGGTGTGTCCTGCTTTCTGCAGAGCTGAGAGGGCCATTGAGTGTTTGCGCAGATAGGATATGTTTGACCAGTGGAGAGGAATCGTCCGAAAAGATTGGATGTGTTTGTCAGTTCACCTTTACATTAAGTCCCATTGAGTTACTCAATAGTTCTTCAGAGAAGTTAGGTCAACTTACACACACACATCCCTGCTGAAAACTTAGGTGATGTCCTTACGGACTTAAGAGAATAAACGCTGGATAGATGTTCTGAAGATAAAGTTTCAGAATATATGTTAATGCCCTTTTTCTCTTATTTTTCTCAAGGTTTCATGACTTATCTAGTGGAGCCTCTCTTCACAGAATGGGCCCGGTTTTCCAATACCAGGCTCTCGCAGACGATGCTCGGACATATGGGGCTGAACAAAGCCAGCTGGAAGGGGCTGCAGAGAGAACAGTCCACCAGTGAGGACACGGACACTGCGTTCGAGGAGTTGAACTCACAGTTATTACCTCAGGAAAATCGGTTATCATAGCCCCCAGAAGCAGTGGGACAGACTGCCTCCTGCAGGTTTTCAGAAATGTGAAATGGGGTCTCGAGGTGAGAGGACGTTCTCTTGGCTGCCAAGGTTTCCGAAGGAACGAGGCCAGCGTTATTCCCAAGGTGTCGTCTCTCGGATCATGTGACCCCACTTTTTAATTATAAGACCTGAACACATAGCAATATGCATTTGGCTTTCGTGTGAAACCTTGAATATGCAAAGCCCAGCAGGAGCCCGTTGGAAAGGAGTAACAGAGGAAGTTTTCCGGTGTGCCATGAGTCTTTCAAAGCATTTATTCCTCGAACCACGAAACTTGAACTCTATCTTTCAGCAGAAATCTCTTGGAATTTAACCAGTCTGATGCAACTTTGTGTACCTGTACCTTCCACTAAGTTCTGAGAAAATGGAAATGTGAAGTGCCCAGCCTCTGCTGCCTCCTGCGAGACTCGATGTTTACAAATCAACTCTGAAATATTGGTTCTAAATTGCCTTGGAGCATGATTGTGAAGGAACCACTAAGAATTTTAAAGATCAAACTGAAACTGCAGCTCTTTCCCCCTGGTTTGCCTTTTTTCTTCTTTGGATGCCACCAAAGCCTCCCATTTGCTATAGTTTTATTTTGCGCACTGGAAACTGAGCATTTATCATAGAGTACCGCCAAGCTTTCCCTCCAGTGCTGTTTGGCAATGCAATTTTTTTTAACTATTAGTTTTTCATTTGGGGCGGGAGGGGAAGAACACCAATGTCCTAGCTGTATTATGATTCTGCAGTGAAGACATTGCATGTTGTTTTCACTACTGTACACTTGACCTGCACATGCAAGAAAAAGGTGGAATGTTTAAAACACCATAATCAGCTCAGGGTATTTGCCAATCTGAAATAAAGTGGGATGGGGAAGTATGTCCTTCAGAGCAAGGGTACTAAAGTCCCTTTCGCTGCAGTGAGTGAGAGGTATGTTGTGTGTGAATGTGTGGATGTATGTTTGCGTGCATGTCTGTGCATGTGTGACTGTGCATGTGTTATATTTATCCACGTGGGAAATTATTTATTATTTTAGAATGTGACACAATGCGCAGCCACACCGGGGGAGGGGAAGGTAGGTGAGCTGTACCAGACTGCTCCAGTTGCCTTAAACTATGCACAAAGCTAAGTGACCAAACTTCTTGTTTTGATTTGAAAAAAGTGCATTGTTTTCTTGTCCCTCCCTTTGATGAAACGTTACCCTTTGATGGGCCTTTTGATGTGAACAGATGTTTTCTAGGACAAAATCTAAGGACTAATTTTAAACTTCAAACATTCCACTTTTGTAATTTGTTTTAAATTGTTTTATGTATAGTAAGCACAACTGTAATCTAGTTTTAAGAGAAACCGGTGCTTTCTTTTAGTTCAACTGTATTTCCCTTGTTACTGTAAAAGACTGTTTATCGATTATGTTTACAGTTTGTTGCAACAGCCATTTTCTTGGGAGAAAGCTTGAGTGTAAAGCCATTTGTAAAAGGCTTTGCCATACTCATTTTAATATGTGCCTGTTGCTGTTAACTTTTGATGAATAAAAACCTATCTTTTCACATATTTATCTTTGATATTTAACTTCCAACTCAGTCTTTTGGAAATCATGATGCTAAATTATTAGAAAGCAAAGATTCCGCTTCTTGTGCTAGCAGTCACTCTTCCACGGTTTATTTAGGCAGAGCTAGGTGCAGGCGCAGTCCTCTGGGGTTCTGTGCCATCATCCGCAGCTCGTGCGGGAGCGAGTGGCCCCAGTTAGGTAGTTGGCTCAGAGTTCGGACTGATACAAGGTACAAGTCAGCTTTGAGGCCATCCTCTTGACTCCACAGCCTTACTGTTCCCACAGTTGGGAATTGCCTAAGACATCAGCACCTCTTGGAAGGACTTAAATACTAGTTATATTGGCCTTGCTTTGACTGGTACCAGTGTAAGACAGGCACCACAGGGCCTCTCCAGTGTCTTCCCCAGTCCAATTCATTAGAAAGGATATAGTACAAACTTTAAAATCAAACATACTGTCATTATTTGCAGAGAAGAGTGATGTCCAATAGGAATATGATGTGAGCCATGTAAGTGAATTATCAATTTTTCTACTAGCCACATTTTAAGAAGGAAAAAGAAACAGATGGAATTATTTTATTAACATTTATTGCAATATATCCAAAACATTTTATCAATTCAATAGATAGTCATCATCTTAGAAAAAACAATTGTTGAGATGTTTTACATTCTTTTTGGGGATACAAAGTCTTTGGAATCTGGTGTGTATTTTACACTTACAGCACATCTCAGGTCAGACTAGCCACATTTCAAGGGCTCAATATCCACATGTGGCTAATGGCTACCATATTGGACAACACGGGTACAGAAGTCTGACGGTAGTCGAGTGGACTGTAGCTGGGGCAGGTCAATGGCCAGTTAAGGCGGCACCACCCTGGCAAATCTGATGCATCTAGAGTCTGATGAGATCTTCACAGGCTCTGAGAAGATCTTTACAGACCTAGTATGTCAGCACATGGAAAGTGGAACTTTCTCAGGAAACACATTAACCAAACTCACAGTAACTGATATTTTACTTAAAAGTATTTTTTTTTCAATTTACAATGGAAATATAACTATCAATCATTCTCTCCCTTTAGGCAAACCTTCTTGGGAAGTCAAATTATGATCAGCGGTTACTTGGTGAGCATGGATTCTGAGCAAGGGAAGCAAGTTGCCTCATGCATCCATCTCCCTATGGGGATACCTGCTGATATCCATGTGTGTCGACCAGGGTACACTCTTCCCCCGGATGATGCTAGAGATTCTCTGCCAGTAGTTGCTTCTCCACATCAGCTTCTGATTGGCACACCCAGTAGATCTGTCAGTACCTTCGGCTTTGTTTCTGTTGGGCCTGCCCGGGCTCCATCTGCAGGCGTATGATTGCTTCTATCCTGATCCATTTTGTGTTTCTTACTGTTTGATAGTCAAAGGATTTTCTTCTTTTTCCATTCTTGGGAGAGACACCTCAGTATTGCTCCCATTTCCTGCCTACGCATATCATAAACCCACTGAAAAATCATGTTTTGTTACATGTACGTGGAGGTCACAGTCTACAGCCCTACTCCTTAAATATAACCTATATTCCTTGAACGTTGATTTTCTAGAAGAAATTTGAAGAAACAGTTCAATAATTTAGAAGATTAGACTTAAGTAAATGTTATGGAACAGAATTAAAATTCACATGAATTTTTAAAACGGGAGACTTCAAAGAATTGTTGAGCGTGTAGCAGCCTTTTGGGTCTCTAGGCCCAATACTTCAGTAGTGGGGGTGGGGGGCATCTCCTCTGTTCTGGGGGTAGAGGTTCATGGAGAGGAAATTTTGGCACAAGCCTTAGCTTAACGAAAAATAATATGGTACATGGTCAGTATTTGTATTCTGTAAATGCGATGGTTTATAATGATCCTCTTTGTATAAAAGAAGCAAATATTTTATGTCCTTTGCAAACCTGGGAAATATATTTGTACCTGAGGTACAGGTTAGAGGTGCTAGTAATTCTTTGAAGATTCCTATATTGATTTCTTTTTCCAAAATGCTTTCCTGGCTCTTTAAGCTTTAAGTTTTCTTAAAACTCTCTAACTTTCGCATCAGAGGTTTACGATGTTTTCATGTGAACTTTTTTTACTGTATAAATACTAAATCCTCTCCCAATCAGTATCTCCTGCTTGAGAAAACATAGAGTGACAGACAGCTAATACGCATTCACTAATGTTTTTAAATAAAAATGCAAGAGTTCATCTGAACCATTCCTTGCTTGCTAAGGATCTGCAGACCTGTGTCTTTTGGAAAGCCCCCAAGTGTCCAAGGTCTGTAGGTAGAATGACCACTACTTGGAGGTGAGTTGACGGGGAGCACACAGCAGGTCTCACTCACCTTCTAGTCTCTTGTGCTTGGCACAGGGCTAGCGTAAATTGGGCCATTAATAAATGTTTGTTGAACAAACTAATTTGGTATTGATGTCTTTCCTCTTTAGCCATCAGTCTAATATTGAACAATTATATCAAAACTAGTCTGTCTGTGGTGAATCATGTGGTCAGCAACACCTGGGTTCCTGTTGTGTGCAGAGAGCATGGCACTCGATGTAATAAAGGTATTAAAAATGACAAAACCCTGGTCTCTGTTCTCAAAAATGTTTGGGTGGCAAAATGATGTGTGAAAAGCATTCTATATTGCAGTTTCTGTATTACACAAAGTAGGTGCAAAATATTAGGGTGTGGTTTAGGAGAATGGTTTTAGTTTGGTTAATGATGAAAATGACACCATTTCTAGTAATTCTTGAATTTTTTTTTAACATGACTGGCAAAATCATTTAACCTTCAAATTTGATTCTAATATACATTCTCCACATCTTCACCAACACTTGTTGATGCTGGTCAGTCTGATGGTATGAAGTGACACTGTAGTTTCAATTTGACTGATGACGACGAACATCATTTCATGCACCTCTTGGCCATCTGTATGTCTTCTCTGGAAAAATATCCAAGTCCTCTGCCCCTTTTTTTAATCAGGTTATTTGGTTTTTTGATAGAAGTTGTATAATTCTTTGTTTTGGATAGTAACCCCTTATCAGATGTACAGTCTGTAAGTAACAACTCCCACTAAGTGGCTGCCTTCACATTTTGTTGATGGGTTTCCTTTGCTGTGTACAACCCTTTAGTTTGATATGATCCTGTTTGTTATTATAGCTTTTATTGCCCCCGCCTAAGGAGACTAATCCAAAAAGCCTATTTCTAAGACCAATGTCAAAGACCTATTGCCTGTGGTATCTTCTAGGAGATTATGGTTTTAGGCCTCATATTCAAGTCTTTAATCCATTTGAATTTTTGTATACGGTATAAGTGAACCAGTTTTCCCAATACCACTTATGAAGACACTGTACATCCTTGGCTCCTTTGTCATAGATTGATTGACCATATATGCCTGGCTTTATTTCTGAGCTCTTTATTCTGTTTCATTAATCTATAGGTCTGTTTTTATGCCAGTATCATACTGTTTTAATTACTAGAGTTTTGTAATAGCTTTTGAAATCGGCACAGTGCCTCCAAGCTTTGTTCTTTCTCAAGACTGCTTTGGCTATTGGAAGGTCTTTTGTGATTCCATACAAATCTTAGGATTATTTGTTCTAGTTCTGCTTTAAAAAAAAAAAAAATGCTGTTGGCACTTTGATAGGGATTGCACTGAACCTGTAGGTTGCTTTGGGTAGTCTGAGCATTTTAACAATACCAAGTCTTCCAGTCCATGAGCATGGTATGTGTCATCTTCAGTTTCTTTCATCAGTTATCTTATAATTTTCACAGTATAGGTGTCACTTCCTTAGTTAAATTTATTCCCAAGGGACGCCTGGGTGGCTCAGTGGGTTAAGCTGCAGCCTTCGGCTCAGGTCATGATCTCAGGGTACTGGGATCGAGTCCCGCATCGAGCTCTCTGCTCGGCAGGGAGCCTGCTTCCCTCTCTCTCTCTGCCTGCCTCTCTGTCTACTTGTGATCTCTGTCAAATAAATAAAATATTAAAAAAAAATTATTCCCAAGTATCTTCTTCTTTTTAATGCAGTTATACATGGGATTATTTTCTCAACTTTTTTTCTAATAGGTCCTTATTAGTATATAGAACTACAACTAATTTCTGTAGGTTAATTTTGTATAGTTTTTAAAAAGATTTATTTCAGGGGTGAGAGACAGAGGGAGAATCTCAAGCAGACTCCCTGCTGAGCATGGAGCCCAACAAGAGGCTCAGTCCCAAACCTGAGATCATGATCAAGCCAAAATCAAAAGGTGGATGCTTAACCAACTGAGCAACCCAGGTGCCCCTGTCTAAAATTTCATAACTCAATTCATTTCTAGTTATGATGGTGTTTTGGTAGACCCTTTTAGAGTTTTTTATATATAGTATGTCAACTGCAAATAGTGAGTTTTACTACTTTTCTGTTTGGATGCCTTTTTTTTTTTTTCCTGATTGCTATGGCTAGACTTCCCAATACTATATTGAATAAGAGTGGTGAGAGTGGGTATCCCTATCTTGATCTTAGAGGAATAAGCTTAAACTTTTCAACATTGAGGATGATGTTATCTGTGAGTCAGTCATACGTTCAGGTACGTTCCCTCTACACCCACTTTGTTTTTATCACAAATGGCCATCAAATTTTGTCAAGTGTTTCTTTTTCCTGCATCTGTTACATACATTTTTATCCTTGTTTTATTAATGTGGTATATCACATTGATTTGCAGATGTCAAATCATCCTTGCATCCCTGGAATAAATCCCATTTGATCATGGTGTATGACCCTTTTAACATACTAAATTCTGTTTGCTAGTACTTTGTTCAGGATTTTTGCATCTATTTGCACTGGGGATAGTGACCTGTAGTTTTTTTTTATGTGGTTTGTCTTTCAGTATCAGGCCAGTGCTGGCCTCTGTAATCTTTATTATTTCCTTCCTTCTACTAACTAGATACAAACTTAGGTAGTTTATTTGGGATTTTGTTTCTTGAGGTAGACTTTCTTTCCTTTTTTTTTTTTTTTTTTTAAAGATTTTATTTATTTATTTGACAGACAGAGATCACAAGTAGGCAGAGAGGCAGGCAGAGACGAGGAAACAGGCTCCCTGCTGAGCAGAGAGCCCGATGCGGGACTCGATCCCAGGACCCCGGGATCATGACCTGAGCCGAAGGCAGAGGCTTTAACCCACTGAGCCACCCAGGCGCCCGAGGTAAACTTTCTTTAGCCATGAACTTCCTCTTGGAAATGCTTTTTGTTGCATTCTATAGCTTTTGTAAAGTTGTTTCATTTTTCATGTCTTAAAGTGTTTTTTAATTTTCTCTTTGATTTCTTCATTGACTTAATGTTTAATAATGTTTTTAGTCTCCATGTTTTTGTGTTTTTACCAGTTTTAATGTAAATGACTTCTAGTTTCATACTGTTTTAACTGTTAGGAAAAAAGAGGCCTGATATTGAATTTATTGAAACTTTTGTGGTTTAACGTGATTGCTCTTGGAGAATGTTCTGTGTACAGTTGAAAAGAATCTGTATTCTACAGTTTGGGGGAATGGAATGTTTTGTATGTATCAAGTCCATCTGGTCTAATGTGTCATTTAAGGCCAATGTTTCCTTATTTTCTCTCTGGATGATCTATCCATTGATGTAAGTGGGGGTATTAATGGCTCCTACTATTAAAGTATTACTGTCACTTTCTCTCTTTTATGTTTATGTCTCAATATTTTGCTTTCTATATTTACATGCTCCTATGTTGGCTGCAGAGGTATAATGAAAAAGGGGTTGATCCAAGAGGATCTAACACTTGTAATCACTATGTAATGCCCTTGTCTTTTGTTATAGTCTTGGTCTATTTTGGGTTTTTTTTGAAGATTTTATTTATTTGAGAGAAAACAAGCATGAGGGGGGTGTGGGATGAGCAAAGAGAGAGGGACACACTGACTCTGCTGAGCATGGAGCCTGATGCAGCCCACCTCAGGACCCCAATATCATGACCTAAGCCAAAATCAAGAGTTGAACACTTAAACAGACTGAGCCACATGTTTGCCTCTAGTCTTTGTCTACTTTGTATGATATGTGTATTGTTAACATTAGCCTTCTTACTGTTTGCATAGAATAACTTTCTTCAACCTGTCACTTCCAACAGATGTATCTTTAGATCTGAAATAAGTCCCATAGGCAGCAAATACGTGGGTCTTTTTGAAATGCACCCAGCCACCCCCTCATAGGTAACAGGCTTATCTCCATTTTGTTTAGTTCTTTTTCTCAGGTTTTGTCCTATTCTTTTGCCTTTCTTCTATAAAGTAGGCAAACAGCTACCCCTCCCAATCCTGAAGGAGTGGCCCTGTGTAGGAATGCCCTGTGCAGACTGCAGCTGCCTGACAGCTTTGCATGGTGAGCCGGAATGGAAGCAGGCACAGGCCAGGGATATCCTATGCACACTAAGCTAGGGCCACCTTTGGGGGGAATGGCTCAAGCTAGTGGGGGCCTGAGGCTCACTGGGGTGGCCCAGCAGGCTGGCTAGAGTGCCTGGACTCTGCTCCAGTCTACCCTATCAAGATGGAAGGGGAACATAAACAATGGTAATGAGCAGTGCTTTCCACCTGAGGCCCAGCAGTTTCTCCACCATTCTTCTGACAGCTGTAGTTAGTAAATGGCTCTCCTTCACTCAGGGCTATTTGCCCTTTAAACCAGTTTTTTTTTTTTTTTTTTTTTTGCTGTGCCCCAGGGTGGACAAATCTGCACACCGGCTCCCCCAGGATATCCCTCCTTATGTAGTTAGCTGTACTGGGGTTCGGGTTCCTGTCATTACTACCTCTCACCTACCTTTCTCTCTGTGGTCCCTCTCTCTTCCGTTGTACAAAAGCTATTCAGTCAGCCCTTAGTTCTTCAAGAACAATTGCTTTATATGTAAACTTGAGTTTAGCAGCTCTCTAAGCTCCCTAAACCACTATCCTGGACTGCCTCCCAAAAGTCTACTTCAGCCTCATTCTATCCCTCAGAAAACTCCCTTATTTTGGAGTTGTTAGAAGGATGGTTTTTCCAAAGTATTTGTTTCTGGTAGTTGCTATCTCACGTTGTCTTCTTTATCACTGAGACACAGACTCTGGAACTAGGTATATCAAGAAAACAGGATTCTTGCACAGACGGGCCCATGACTTCTGCTCCACCGCAAGCCTGTGTAAGCAGTATACAGGATGACACCTAGCAGAAATCAGTCTACTGGAAACTAGAGCACCCTCACGTAAAATCATGTGAGTAGTAATTATTTATCTATCTACCACTCATAGAATGCATTCAAACTCATTTCATGTAATCCTCAACGACTGTTTCAGCTGAGCATTATTCCTGTTTTGAAAACAGAATGACTTGTAAAACTCCCAAGTCCGGCGCTCTCTGACTCCTATTCAGTATGTATATATAGTGCATCTCGGACTAGTTAGATCATAGGAGACAAAACATACTAGTTACTTTACATTTTATAGCTGAGGCTCAGAAAGTTTATTTTTATCATCTTTCACTTAAGGCACTGTGCTGAGTGGGAGAAACGGAGACTGATGAGTAAGTGGCAATGGATTTCCACCTTCAGAATGCAGGAAGTAAATTCTAAAGAATCTGCATGTACGATATAAGAGAATCTTACCCATTAAAAAATAATATATAGGCCTTGTGGTCCAAGGAAAACGTAAGTTTGCTTTATTTTAAAACAGTAACTTCCTTCAATTGGAGAAGTGGCCTAAATTCAATACTGATACAAATTCTTAGGAGGTCAAAATATGTAATTCAGGCAAATTTTCTGAATTTTTTTAAAGGCAGAATTTATAAATCAAACAATGTAATCAACAACATATGTAAAATAAGTCACAGTTCAAATTTAAGCTGCGTAACATTTGCTAATATTGAGAACACTGCACATATTTTCAATAACTTAAAAGTAAATTCTCCTCTTCCTATCTTCACTTCTTTTTACTAGATTTAAGTAAATCCAAATATTTACTCATGGTAAGAGATTCTGGCATTAACTATGAGTTTAACAGAAATACAGAAAACCATAAAGATTATCAAGCATTCACAAATGATCAGGTATAGCAATTCCTCAGAAGCCCTCAATGAGAAAGGCTGTTCTCCACTTTCTAATAGCACCTAAGGTTTGCTGCATAATATAATTCAACAGAACAGCACTCTGACCAATGATAAACTTATATGAAATTCTTTCGCCTATTCAAGGTTTCATTATAAAGCTACGATATTTGACCAATATTAAAAATCTTAAAACTCCATTATATTGCCATTTCCATTATGTATTACCTCAGCAACAAGTTATCTTTACAATGCCATTTATTCAACTGGAAAAAAAAAAAAAAGATGGTACATTGTGGTTTTCATCTGTTACAGATTTAATTCAATAATCTGATTTCTCACTATATGAAAACTACATTTTCTTTCTCAGTGCTGGACAGCACTAAAGTGAAAGCAGCTTTCATAGTCCCTGACTTCCCTTTAAATGAAAGCATTATGGAATTTTCAGCAGTGAACATTATCTGGTTCCTACTTTGAACCCATCTCCAAGGAAATGAGAGGTTCTAAGGTAAAAAGTCCTGTTCAAGGCAAAAAGGTTCCAATCCTAAATATTTCACTCCAACAACCTGTGTTCCATCATTGAGTAGTAAATGATCAGTGACAACTAATGATGGTAACAGTACCTTCACTGACATCATTATTAAAATCTACATACTATTTTATATCCAAATATATGCATATAAAATATCTGCACAGATAAATTAGTGTTAAAAATTAAAAACTCAACATCTATAAATGTCCTTTCTTCTGAAATCTATGTAATTGTTCTCAAGAGTAGAAACCTGAACATCCCAACTATACATTAAAAACACATGTCTGAATACATGTTATGGAAAACTTCAGAACTCATCTTCCCCCCCCCCAAAAAAAAAAACAAAAAACCCCCACAAACTTAGAGTGCTTTTGTTATTGCTGAATCTAATTAGACTTAAAGGATGCCACTGAATACTAAATTCAGGTATTTACTAAATAGTGTTGATTTCTACTTGTCAAACAGCCCTAACAAACCAACAGCTGGAACAAGGATAGTTTTTCTCTGCTCACTGTCTATTAGGAAGTTGAAACATTTTCAATTAAAGCCTTCATTTTTCCTGTAGACTTCAACATGTGTGGCCCAAACTGGAAAAGAAACAAACAAAAAAAAAAGTATAAATAAAGACACTGGTTCAGGTAAAAGTAATGATATACTCCCCTCCTAATCATGGATCAAAGGTCTGGGTAGGTTCTGCATGAAAAACCAAGCAGCTAGATAATAGTAAAACCGTGAACTGAATAGGACACATTAACAAGGAAAGCAAGTTACTTCCTAGAAAACTGTAACCATCTTAGCAAGACCATAAGCTTTAGTCCAATTTTACTTCTCTGAGTAAAAGAATGAAGTATAAGGTTTCCTTTTTTCAATGTCTAAAGAGTTTCAAAGATGCTAGAATTTCTAAGATACCTGCTTCTCTAGAATGGATAAGCACATATACCACAGGACAGTAAAGGGAATGTATAAATTAGTATTTGAGTTTCCATAATATCTGCTCAATCTCCCCTATGACATGAAACATGCTGCAAGGAAGGTCCATGTTGAATCTCACCCACATCAGACTACTTTCACAAGGCCCCCTAAAGGAAAATGATCTTTACTTTTTGAACTCTCCTCCACAACATACATACTGTCCTAAGATACAAATTTTAGTATAATGAATTTCGCTTCATTATGCTTACATGGAAATCAGGCACAGCATGGAAAATTTAACACTCGAGATGCTAAGCAGTGAAGTCACTGCTTTTGCTTCCCTTTTTACGCTCTTAAATCTACTCGTGGGTAGGGGCTAAATCCCATAGCACATCCTTCTGAATTTTGCTAAGGCCACAGCTCAATGTCACAAAATACAGGTGGCTCAGTAATGGAGTAAACTGCCATGCTGTACAAGGGAAGAGGTGACCTAATACTCACCAACACTGTTTCTGAGGTGGCGTCTGATGCAGGTTTGGGAATTCCTTTATCAATTTCACCTTGACTATCGCTTCGATATCGATAAGCAAATTTCTTTTTCAGAGCCTCTGCGATGAGGGCAGCTGGGTCAGTAGCATCCACCATTTTGGGCTTTATATCCTGTTCTGACCTTAAGGAAGTGAAGAGAAACCAAGGGGACATTTCAGTATGCTGGCATCCTTCCGAGAAGTCCACTGTGTGCCTGCACATGCTTGATGGCACGTCTCTAGCATCACAGATCCCCAGTGAAGTTACTGACAAACATTGCGAGAAGTGAGACAGAAACCCTAGATTTAAGGCTCAGTAAAAGAACATAAAGATGCCCAAGGAACAGCTACTCAATTCAACTCAAGAGCACACACTGTGCTCTCCCTTCAGGGCAATTACAGTTCCATTCTTCTCCCAAAGCCTAGTGATCACCACAGTGCGTATACAACACAGCTTTACTAAACGAAGCACTGGACAATAACAAAGGCTTTACATAAAAACTTTAAACGCAATGGGGGAAAGACAAAGTGTAACCTAGAGATGTTTGCTAATTTCTTAGATAAGAACTAAGAATTTTTTTTTAAACTAAAAACTAGAACTATTCACGGAAATCATGTTATAAAAGAAAGTTCTCAAGGAGTCGAGTACTTTGTTTTACAAAACACAACAAAAATAAAGAAGTGTGAGAGAAGGTAAATGTATTCTCACCTTTTTACTGACCGAAGTTTTACACTGTTCATATCTTTAAGGATCTCTAGCATATTTGGCATATCGGGTTTCTTTGGACTGCTCTTAACCAAAGTCTTCCCAGCACAGGCTTTTTTCTCTCTTCGCTCTTTTATCAGGTCAATAGCCGATGATACACTTTGGTGGAGCCCTGATGGGGGAAGGGGTGGGGGAGGTGGGGGCGGCGGTGGTGGTGGTGGAATAGAGGATGGTGGTGTAGTAACAGATGTGGCAGGCTCTAAGTCACCTACAGAAATAAGGAAAAATCAATTTAATCTTGATGGTAACCGGCAAATAAAATACTTTTAACAGGGGCGCCTGGGTGGTTCAGTGGGTTAAAACCTTTGCCTTCAGCTCAGGTCATGACCCCAGGGACTTGGGATCAAGCCCCAAGTCAGGCTCCCTGCAGGGAGCCTGCTTCCTCCTCTCTCTCTGCCTGCCTCTCTGCTACTTGTGATCTCTGTCAAATAAATAAAAAATCTTTAAAAAAAAAAATCTTAAAAAAAATAAATAAAATACTTTTAACAGCAAAATTATGTTAAGGACTTTTGTATACCTGAAATCAATATGCTTGAAAGAAACCTCAGTTAAGGAAGTAAAGGAAGTTTCATTTACTTGGTTAGAATCTTGAATACCTGCATCTAATCCCAAACTCTCCAGATGGAAAAGTTCCACTTAACAGGGGTGTTTTTGTGATCTCAAATGTTCAAGCCTGGCTACTGCACACTCTCTAACTACTTTTAGATAAAATATAAAACAGTGTGCGCTGTATAAACATCTTCAACATAGTTTGACAATTCGCTACTCTATTTGGAAAAACTGGTAAATTTATGATTCATTTTAGGAATATATATATTTAAGACTTACTGGGCATTTAAAGTTTTAAGGCTTATTATTCAACAAATTTCTGAAAGAAGAAAAAGTATTACTTTTCAAAACAGTAACCAAGGTAAGAGTTAAAGTGATACCAAAATAAGGATGTAAAAATTCATCTTTCTGCATAACTAGAGGACACAGTTGTTCACTGGTTGAACTGTATTGATTAGGGGGAGCTCAATGTAAAATTTTTACTCAAGCGTTTTTGACTGTAAATAGAACATTTAGTAACATAAATCTCCAAACTGCCTCACTACAGCAGTTTTCATAGTCTGCCAGAAGAGGGAGGTAAAGCAAAAGAGAAATGCAATTTAAAAGTTAAAAGCAAAGGCAGGACTTCTGGATTTCAAAAAGTTACATGCAAATTTCATTTTAGTAACCAATTACTTCTTAAGCACTCAGTGCCCAGAGTGCATCTGCTCTCTGTCCATCTTGGCAGTACACAGGCTGGATGAGGTTTCCGTGTTGGATTACATTAAACTCTAGGAGCATAAGTGGCTCAGAAGCAGAGTAACTGTCCTTATCCTTTAACCTTTAGAATTGGCTAATTCTGAATCTAGCCAGGCCTCAGGAACACCACTAGGAAAAACAACTACTACTTGCCAGTGGGTTAATGGGCTAGGATTTCAAGGCCATGGTTTCTTCTCCAAAGTAACAATGCACACAAATAAAAGCAAACAGTACTAAACCAGGAGTCACAGGACCTGAATTCAGTTTCTACTCTGGGCAAGAGGAAGAGAAATGACTATTAAGTAGCTACCATGTGCTAAAGGCATTGTATAAAATTTCCACATTTACTATCACAACTCCACCATATAGGTACTATTGGCCCATTTTAGAGCATAAAAGGGAGGAAGAAAGGCCTAGGACTTGCCTTACAATATGCAGGTAAGTAAACAGCACTCAACCCTGTCAGGGCTCTTTTGAGATTACTTCAGGGCTGATCAAATTGGTGCCATTATCATAGACAAAAGTTTCCCAAGTGCATTCACATAGCAGCAATTCAACTGTATGAATTTCAGTATTTTCCCAAATTCATTCCCTCTGGAAGCATCAAAATTGTTCAAAACTAACAAAAACCACTTAAACTTGACTGGGTCCTGGACTAAACCATGGAGAAGACTGATCTTTGGTTTTTTAATAACCCCATGGCTATTACTTGCTAATACATTTTAAAATTAGTGGCATTCTCCTAATTTCCAGTTCACTGGTTAAATGTATGATTTACAGACCTGTAATGAGATTTTGCTGTTCTTGCAGGGTCACAATTTTGGCAATCTGAGCTCTGAGAGCAGCAAGTTCATTTTCAAGGGCACAGATCTTCTGCAATGCTTCCTCATTCGCTAGTGCTGTCTTCTGTTGAGGATCTTCTGGAGACAGGTTTGGTAAGGAAAACTGCCTGCTTGGCGGCTTCTCAAAGAAAGGAAGGTCATCCTGGAGAGGTTGCCTTGATCTGACCTCTGTCCTGCAAGAAAGAAAAAAGGATCGCTAGATCACAGGGTTTGTAAGGAAATATAAAGATCATTACCAATTAATCAGAACGTGATATCTGAGAAATACTTTTCAGACCAACCTTACATAAATCCCCTCCTATAAGTTGAAAACAACAAAGTACTTATCAACCTGATGCAGGTACATACCAAGCCAGGTTTATTACTGCAATCATTCTTAATTTCTACGTAATATGCACAAACTTACACTATCAGGAGTATCGCAGATTCCAACAATGTTTTTGCTAATCCACATTTTGAGTAGGTTTGAACTAAGGTAAAGAAACTCTTAATGTTCTTAAAAATGGTAAACTAATTACTGGTTTCATTTGACAACAAAATCAAATGAGTAATTCAATATCCTTTTGCCAGGATCTGGGCTTCTGCATTTCAAAGTCAGTGTTTTCCACATACGATAAAATACAACAAATTTCAAGACATAGTGTAACAATATGGCCGAAACACAGCATCAGAAACTGAAAAGGAGGAACAAGAATGAACTGAACCCATGAAGTAACTACATACACAGTCTTATTTTCACCTGGGTTTAAAGAATTTTTTTACTGGGGCGCCTGAGTGGCTCAGTGGGTTAAAGCCTCTGCCTTGGGCTCAGGTCATGATCTCAAGGTCCAGGGATAGAGCCCCACATCGGGCTCTCTGCTTGGCAGGGGCCTGCTTCCCTCTCTCTCTCTCTGCCTGCCTCTCTGCCTACTTGTGATCTCTAGCAAATAAATAAGAAAAATCTTAAAAAAAAAAAACAAAAAAGGTTTTTTTACTATGCACTGCTCCATAGTTACAAATATAGGTCTTTTTTTTTTTTTAAGATTTTATTTATTTATTTGAGAGAGACCACAAGTAGACAGATAGGCAGGCAGAGAGAGAGGAGGAAGGAGGCTCCCCACTGAGCACAAAGCCCAATGAGGGGCTTGATCCCAGGACCCAGGACCCTGAGATCATGACCTGAGAGACTTTAACCCACTGAGCCACCCAGGCGCCCCCAAATATAAGTCTTTTGAGGCTGAGAATAAAATTTAGCTTTTCAACTATCAATTTATATGCTCAGCTGTTTCATCCTATTTTTCTACAACTGGGTTTTCTGAGCCTTTAAGCCCTTTGTTCTTCCAGCTTTACTGAGGTAAAACTGACAGTTGTATTTTATTTATCTAAGGTGTACAATATGATGATCTGAGTACACATTGTGAAATAATCACCACAGTCAAGTTAATGAACATATCCCAGGCTCCCTCAGTTTCATGTGGTCATGTGACTGAGTTCCAGCTAACAAGATACAGGCAGATGTTGACAGGAGAGGACTCCCTGAGAAAGTCCTTTAATCTCTAGCCCCACCCCCATTCCTTGCTCCTGAGTCTTGAGTACAAGGTGATGACTGGACTTGAGAGTCCCAGACAGCCAAAGGCTAACCTGGGCATAGAAGCCAATGCTAAGGGTGGCAGAGAGCCTATCTGGGTCCCTGTGAACACTGTAGAGCCACTGTCAGTTTCAGACTATCTACTCTGGATATTTTTGATTTGAGAGAAATAAACTTCTATCTTGTAAAAGGTACCATTATTTGGGGCTTCTCTGCTACATGTACTCAAACCTAATCCTGTTATAAAAACATCATTAAATTCTATTTTAATTTTCCTTTACCTGGATATTGGCATTTTATTTTTGCTTAACAAGTGTTATAATTCTTCATTCTACCTTGTGTTCCTAATGAAGGAATTCTTGGACCTTTAGCTTTTGGTATTCCCTGAATTCAGAAGTTTTTCTTCATTATTTAATTTTGCTTATGCTCTCTTAATTAATTTACCATACATGGAGGATGCCTGTAAACTTTTTTTCCCGTAATATTATTAAATAAAAATACCTGGAGACTAAATATCTCAGTTGTCCCCTAGCCTTAGCTTAACTAGCAAGAAACTTTAAAAATACTAACTTTAGGGGCGCCTGGGTGGCTCAGTGGGTTAAGCTGCTGCCTTTGGCTCAGGTCATGATCTCAGGGTCCTGGGATTGAGTCCCGCATCGGGATCTCTGCTCAGCAGGGAGCCTGCTTCCCTCTCTCTCTCTCTGCCTGCCTCTCCGTCTACTTGTGATTTCTCTCTGTCAAATAAATAAATAAAATCTTAAAAAAAAAAAAAAAAAAAAGAATCAGCCTTCGGCTCAGGTCATGATTCCAGAGCCCTGGGATCGAGCCCCGCATTGGGCTCCCTGCTCCTCAGGAAGCCTGCCTCGCCCTCTCCCACTCCCCCTTGCTTGTGTTCCCTCTTTCGCTGTCTCTCTCTGTCAAATAATAAAATCTTTTTAGGGCGCCTGGGTGGCTCAGTGGATTAAGCCGCTGCCTTCAGCTCAGGTCATGATCTCAGGGTCCTGGGATCGAGTCCCGCATCGGGCTCTCTGCTCAGCAGGGAGCCTGCTTCCTCCTCTCTCTCTCTGCCTGCCTCTCTGCCTACTTGTAATCTCTCTCTGTCAAATAAATAAATAAAATCTTTAAAAAAAAAAAATCTTTTTAAAAAAAGACTGACTTTATTAATTTTAAGTTGAGTATCTGTGGGATAAAGAAGTAGGTTTGGCTTACAAAGCTTTAATTACCCTGCTTACCTCCACACTGGGAAGAAACAGGTGATAAAATTTCTTTAAAAGTACATGAAGACTAAACAATGGTAAAAACTTCTCTAAGAAATAGTACCTATATTCTGATTACATACATTAGTATGTTCTTTGAAAGAGTACATGTTATATAAGTTATAGATTAGATGCATGTGCTCTAATCACCTGCAATAAAATTTTAATAAGGCACTGTCATTTATTTTTAAAGATTTATTTCCTTGCAAAGGGCATGCACACACTTTGCTTTAAAAAAATGAACCCAAGGGGTGCCTGGGTGGCTCAGTGGGTTAAAGCCTCTGCCTTCAGCTTGGGTCATGATCCCAAGGTTCTGGGATCGAGCCCCCCATCGGGCTCTCTGCTCAGTGGGGAGCCTGCTTCCTCCCCTCTCTCTGCCTGCCTCTCTGCCTACTTGTGATCTGTCAAATAAATAAATAAATCTTTAAAAAAAAAAAAAAAAAAGAACCCAAAAGAATGAATATTTTTGTATCTGGGAAGAGGAAAATGATGGTTTGTTTTCCTGTTATGTATGAACACAGAAATTTCTTCAAGTCTATACTGTAACAGCAAATAAATTCTGGATACCAGAATCTATAGTGTCACTCATCAAAAAACGATGTTATAGGGCGCCTGGGTGGCTCAGTGGGTTAAGCCGCTGCCTTTGGCTCGGGTCATGATCTCAGGGTCCTGGGATCGAGTCCTGCATCGGGCTCTCTGCTCAGCAGGGAGCCTGCTTCCCCTCTCTCTCTCTGCCTGCCTCTCCATCTACTTGTGATTTCTCTCTGTCAAATGAATAAATAAAATCTTTTAAAAAAAAAAAAGATGTTATAATACTTCTTATTCAAAAACTAGTGGTCACTTTATTTTTTTTTAGTTTTATTTAAGTAATCTTGATATACAACTAGGGCGAGAACTCATGACCCCAAGCTCAAGAGTTGCATGCTCTTCCAACAGAGCCGGCCAAGTGCCCCCTAGTGGTCGCTTTAGTAGATAATACTTTCCCACTTAAATTCTACACATTTCAGGATCCAGAAGTTTTAAATGATTCGAAGTTTGTCTTAAAAATGTTGCCATTCAGGGGCGCCTGGGTGGCTCAGTGGGTTAAAGCCTCTGCCTTCAGCTCAGGTCATGATCTCAGGGTCCTGGGATCGAGCCCCGCACCGGGCTCTCTGCTTAGCAGCGAGCCTGCTTCCATCTCTCTCTCTGCCTGCCTGCCTCTCTGCCTACTTGTGATCTCTGCCTGTCAAATAAATAAATAAAATCTTAAAAAAAAAAAAGTTACCATTCAAGTAAGCTGAAGTTCAAATCCCATGAACATCTACTCTTCAATATCCAGAATTAGAACAAGATAATATGACAATTTGGATTAAGAGATCAACTAATCAACTATAAATCATGTTTGAACAGCTTACTTCAAAATATCTTCTTGCCAAAATGAATTGAGAGAATTAATGAATACTGAAAAGCAACTGCAATGTTAAAAAAAAAAAAAAGAAGTTACTGCATCTCCCCAAAACCCCTACAGATCAGTTTTTTCATTTTGATTTTCTACTGAAAATTAAGGACAAAACACTCATTATTGTTAATCTTGAAAACAAGTGTGCCAGGATAACAGGAAAAAAGTTTGGTCCTTTAGGAAAATAATTTAATAACAGTGTCAGATCATCTGTATTTTAGGTCTATCCTATTTTTATAAATTTGATGATAAAGACTTTTCATTTCCTTATGTGAAGTATGTTAATAGTTATGACCATACACAGTAATTATAGTAAATGTCGAACTTTAAATGTGGATTTTTAGAAGCTGAAAAAGGAAAGTAAACCTGAAATGATTATGTCTTCTCAAAACCACAGAAAGATTTGACATTTATAGGAGCGCAAGAACCAAAAACAAAAAAAGCCAAGACGCTGTTCTGCAATATTCTTGTGTATGGAAAATATTTAGATTTTATGAAATTCTCAGACATGTTCCTTCCTTTAAAAATGCATACACCCTTTCCCACAGACCTGTTCTATAAGACATCTGACAAATAATTCATTCTCAGAACCAATGTGTTCTGCCATCCTTCAAAGGGCTAGTAAAAGCTACAATATAGAGGCAGAATTAATCCAAATGAAGAAAAATGATCTTTTCCAAAATTCGTATGTATAATTCTGAGAACTGTGAAAGAAACAAAGCAAATATAAAACAAAAACAACAAAAAGAAGGATCAAGTATGGATGTCCCAAAAGCAGAAGACAAATCATGATTATCTCTTAAAAACCATTTTCTGCACCCCAACTCTACAGGTGAGATTTCTACCTTTATTGAGTTTGGCTCCAAAATGCCTTATGGCAAGCTCCTGTTCAGAGTAGCACTGCACAAGAGTTTTCTAGCTCTCTTACTTCTTAAATGATATTATCAAGGGCAGCCACTTTTGGAGTACAACTTAGATAAATACGAAGGGCTTTTTAAGCTTGCTAACCATTTCAAAGAAAATTCTAAATTAAATATAACACACCTCTGAAGTCCTTTCTATCACACAGTTAATGAAACATCAAAATCTGAGTTCATTTTAAGTTAGCCACTGCCCTATGAAAGATGATATTCCTAGGATGATTGTTACTAACTCTCCCACACCTTTTTAGTTTAGAGAATAGCCCAGAAAGATAAAAATATACTCTCTTGTCAATGGGATCCAGGGAGGGGGTTAAAGCAATTTAGTTCCCTGAAAACATAAAGTCTCTTTTCAAAGTGCATAAGTAGCTGAATAGACAACTGGACCAGGAAATTATTTTCAGAGGCAAGTAATCCATTAAAGGATCTATAGTGGGGAGTAAGGCAGGACTTTTGTAAGGCTACAGACCCAGATGACCATTTCATTAGCTGTTTTAGACTCTGTTCTTTTTTTGGCATTTTAAAAGCTGGACCTTCCTAAAAGTGATTATTTAATAACATTAAATCCATGTATTTAATGCAGTACTGACTGTAGCATCTTATTGATGTATATTATCAATTAACATCTAGTGTCAATTAATTAAAATTAAAATAGGAATGAGTAACAACTGCTTTTTGCTGTGCTGTGAATAGGAAACAGTCTTGCTCCAGTCTACAGAGGTTCCTGGTCTACCCTCACGACTGTGGAGCTGTGGCAAACCAGCCAGCTTGCACAATGAGTCATCTCCTTTAGAATCTTATTAATCAAGGTCCTTCTCTATGAGGTCAGAGTTCCTCCCCAACACTCCTTGAACAACGCATTCCATTCTATACTCACTTTGAAATTTGAAAAATTAAACTGGATATCTTTGGTCAAATCCTCAATCTCACTTTGCTATCCTTATATTGCAAATTTTTATAAATATGTTCATCTTGGTCATTAGATTACAATCAGTCTGGTAAGCAAAGGGGCTACCTTTAATACTTTCAAGTCTTATGAACCTATAAATTTGCATTTGCTGCATACTCATTTTGATATGTATGTGGTACTCAGAATCAAGAAGGTACAATTAGATTAATATAAACAACAGATATTTGTAAGGGTGGGGCAGACTGAGTGGAGTCATCCAATCAGTAAGCCGTATGTATATCCACTGGGAAAATTGGAATTCAATTGGCCACCTGTGTAGGGGCGGGGCTTAACCACCCCATAAAGGTTACTCTGCCAGGCTGTCAAAGGGGGGCTGCTGCAGGAGGGATGGAGTCTGCGGAGAGCGGTGGAAGTCGGCGGAGAGCAGGGGAGTCAATGGTGAATAGAAGAGCTGTAACAGCTCTTGTAAGAGCTACAACCGTGTTTGCAGTCTCCAGCCTCCCGCAGGCCCCAAGCCGCCGCCTGCAGCCTCGAGCCGCCTGCAGCTTCCAGCTTCCGGTGGTCTAGCCTCCGGCGGCGGCCCCGAGCACCGCCGCCTGCAGCCTCCAGCCTCCGGCGGCCCCGAGCGCCGCTGCCTGCAGCCTCCAGCCTCCGGCGGGCGGCCCAGCAGTCCAGTTGTCAGCGGTCCCTCGACGCCTGCGGTCCAGTTGTCAGCGGTCCCTCGACGCCTGCGGTCCTGAGACATCTGCGGTCCAGTTGTCAGCGGTCCCTCGACGCCTGCGGTCCTGAGACATCTGCGGTCCAGTTGTCAGTGGTCCCTCGACACCTGCGGTCCTGATGCCTACAGACCCTAGATGCCAGCAGTCGGTCCTGACACCTGCAGCCCCTAGATGCCAGCGGTCTGGAGGCGTAAGCAGCCCTGAGATGCCAACGGCCCCTAGACACCAGCAGCCTCGCTGCAAAATGCCTCGCCACTCCGAACCACAAGTGGCCTTGTCCGCAGTGGTGGCTTCCTCCGGGTGGAAGCCTGGTCAGAGTAGCATCGTGGGGAGCAGAGTCTGTGTCATCTGGGTTGTCCTCCTTGTCATTGTTGCTTCTTCGTCATTGGGAGTGGCCTCATCCAGGAAATGGTCTTGTCCAGAACAGCCTCTTCTTGGGAGCGGCCTTGTCCGGGGAGCAACTTCATTGAGCAGTGGCCTTGTCTTGGGAGTGGCCTCTTCTTGGGAACGGCTCCAATCATGGAGCGGCCTCATCTGCGGAGCAGCAGCGTCATCTAGAGCGGCCTCGTCCAGAGTGGCCTTCTTGGAAGTGACCTTGTTGGGTTCATCGTCACCGCCTTTTCCTAAGAGGTAGCTCTGACTGGTTGTTTGATTCCTGATGCTTGGCGTGAAATAAAGTTTTGCTTGACCTTCGCTTTGTATTAGTCTCGTTCCTTTGATCACGGACCCTAACAATATTGAACTTGAAATATTCCAATATTCCTTAAATAATATTCTTCTACTCCAAAAGCTACCAAATACTTGATGACAATATGTTGTCTACTAAGAAGCCACAGAGATTACAGTTTTTAAATTTCATCACACATAATACAAATGCTATGCTGTGTACATATCTAAAGATATACATTCTCCTTAGGCTACTATTATGAAAGAAAACAAATGGATTATTTTTTTTTTAAGATTTTATTTATTTATTTGACAGACAGAAATCACAAATGGGCAGAGAGGCAAGCAGAGAGTGAGAGAGGGAAGCAGGCTCCCTGCTGAGCAGAGAGCCCGATGCCAGGCTCAATCCCAGGACCCTAGGACCATGACCTAAGCCAAAGGCAGAGGCTTAATCCACTGAGCCACCGAGGCGCCCCAAATGGATTATCTTAAAACAAGACTGTCAGTTATATTGATCCTTTCAATGAATCTCAATGCTTCTTATAATTCTTTCCAATTCTGAGGCCATTCTGCTAATTCAAAGGGAAATGAAAATGTGTATAGAAGAGAAAAAAATGAGGCCTTACTCTGCATGCTACAGTGCTAAGTTGTGATAAATTCTTTTATGTTATCTTCTAAAATTCTCAAGCCAGGTTTTTTTTTTTTTTTTTAAGATTTTATTTCTTTGACAGAGAGAGACAGAGCACCAACAGGGGGAGAGGCAGAGGGAGAGGAGGAAGGAGAAGCAGGCTCCACACTGAGCAGGGAGCCCAATGCCATGCAGGTTCTATCCCAGGAGCCTGGGATCATGACCCAAGGCAAAGGCAGACACTTAACCAACTGAGCCACCCAGGTGCCCCTCAACAAAAGTATTAATTCTTCTAATATTAAGAAAAAAACTGAAGTTCTGTGCATTTGAAAAAAATCATTTGTACAATAACTATGAAGGGCTCTTATATAGCTATTTTCCCAGAGAAAATACTGTGACAGTTTAATGGTTAATAGAAATGTCATTAACAGGGGCGCCTGGGTGGCTCAGGTCATGATCCCAGGGTCCTGGGATCAAGCCCCGCATTGGGCTCTCTGCTCAGCGGGAAGCCCGCTTCCTCCTCTCTCTCTGCCTGCCTCTCTGTCTACTTGTGATCTCTGTCTGTCAAATAAATAAAATATTTTTTAAAGAAATGTCATTAACATAAATTTGAAGGGAGAAAGAAGAAACAAGTATCTCGAATAGCTCTGCCTTTCAAATACAAATATGAGAGGCAAAGAAACACTCAAACTGAAATATACAAGTTCTTGAATCTACTCTCATTCATATGGTCTTTAAGATTTAAGTTACAAGGGACAGGCTGGCTCAGTTGGTGGAGCGTGTGACTCTTGATCTTGGGGTAGTAAGTTTAAGCCCCACACAGGGTTTAGAGATTACCTAAAAATTAAATCTTTTTTTAAAAGAAAAATTTAAGTTATGCTTTAAAAATTTTTTTTTAATTTTTTTATTATTTATTTGACAGATCATAAGCAGGCAGAGAAGGAGGCAGAGAGAGGAGAGGAGGAAGCGGGCTCCCCGCTGAGCAGAGAGCCTGATGCGGGGCTCAATCCCAGGACCCTGAGATCATGACCTGGGCCAAAGGCAGAGGCTTTAACCCACTGAGCCACCCAGGCGCCCCTTAAAAAATTTTTTTATTACATAATCTCCATCTATAATTTGTCAAAAATCAATACAAAGGGCAATATAGCACCATACTCAAAAGAAAAAGTCTGTCCAATTTTCCTAATCATGTAGGCCGTATCACTAACCCTGTAACCATGGCCATCGACACTTCACCACCTTTGCAACTCCCTCCCTCTAGAGCACCATTCAAATCCAGCTGGGTTTCCTCTGTTTCCTTCTTACTTTGTTCAAGTTCAGATTACCTTTACCTACAGTACTTCCAGGTACCTTTTCAAAGACCCTTTAGCCAATTATTTTCAACATCACAGGCCAAATCCATTATTCAGATCCATTACGCCAATTCAGTTACTATCACAATCCCCATTAATAGCTACCCCATGTCATATCCTCTACAAACACGACATTTTTGTTAAAAGTCCTTTAGAGACTTCTCTTTCTGGGAGGATGGAGCAGACTAGTTTTCCCTATTCTTCCTCTAACTAAAACTAAAACCCCTAGACATTATACATAAAACAAATGTAGATGACTGAAAGCTGGGAAGAAGACAGAATGAATGGGACTTTGGGATTCAAAAAAACAATGTAGGAGTGAGTGCCCCAACTTTTTCTTTTGCTTCATATATCCCAGACTGGTTGCTGGAGTAATGGGTGACCCAGAAACGTCAGCGGATGCAGGGAAAAAAAGCCCAACAAAAGCCTGCTCTCCCAGCCAAAGGACCAAGAAAAGGGTAGGCTCCCAAGAGAGAGAAGCTATATAAAAACTGCTCTAGGAGCACCTGGGTAGCTCAGTTAAGTGTCTGCCTTTGGCTCAGGTCATGATCCCAGGGTTCTAGAATTGAGCCCTGCATCAGGTTCCCTACTCAGAAGGGAGTCTGCTTCTCCCTCTTCCTCCCACTTGTGTTCTGTCTTTCTCTAATAAATTAATAAAATCTTTTAAAATAATAGTAATAAGGGCACCTGGGTGGCTCAGTGGGTTAAAGCCTCTGCCTTCGGCTCAGGTCATGATCCCGGGTCCTGGGATCGAGCCCCGCATCAGGCTCTCTGCTCAGCGGGGAGCCTGCTTCCTCCTCTCTCTCTTCCTGCCTCTCTGCCTACATGTGATCTCTTGTCTGTCAAATAAATAAATAAAATCTTTTTAAAAATTTTTTTAAAAATAATAATAAAAATAAAATAAAATAATAGTAATAAAATAACTGCTCTATTCCAAACATCACAGAAAGCACTGTGGTCCCACCTTATCATGCAACAAAGGCTAACTCCCATCCTTACGAGGCTATAAAAGCGGTACCTCATACTCTGCAGGATGCTGTCACAGAAAGTAGGGAGAAGGAATGTCACAAGGGCATCCTCCCCTCATAGTATAGTGGAGATAATGTGGGGAGCCTCAAATTACACCCCATTCAGCAATAATGAGGCACTCACATCTGCCTGCTGGGATGGTGTCACA
Organism: Neogale vison; assembly: GCF_020171115.1. Taxonomy (NCBI): domain Eukaryota; kingdom Metazoa; phylum Chordata; class Mammalia; order Carnivora; family Mustelidae; genus Neogale; species Neogale vison. The sequence goes on from NC_058094.1 coordinate 69,709,701, forward strand.
AGAGGCCTTGTGAAGAGCTGGAGCTCCCAACAACACCCTAGGGGTGAATGGAACCTGGATTTCTACTCCCACCTGGCAGAAGTAAAGTGGTACCTACTCTTTCCCAGCCAGAATGCTATTAGTGAAAAACAGCTGTAAGAACAGGTTTAGATCTAGAAAATATCTAGGTTTCAATCAAAAATCACTCTTTATACAAAGAAACCTAAAGAACATAAAATGAATGAAAAAGACAACAGATGCCAACTCTGAGAAGACAGAGATGTTAAAATCTGACATAAAGAAGCTATGATAAAAAGGTTACAATGAGCACTTATCAGCACTCCTGAAACAAACAGTCTCAGCAAAGCAAAAGAAAATATAAAGGAGAACCAAATAACAATTTTAGAACTAAAAAGTAAAATAACTGAAAACACACTGGATAGGATCAAAAACAGAATGGTGAAGACAGAGGAAAGCATCAGTGAATCTGGAGACAGAACAAGAAAAAATTAACCAATTTGAAAGCAAAGAGCAAACAGACTAGTGCATAGTCTCAGTAACCTGTATGACTATAAAAGACCTAATATTTGGTTTATCAGGGTCCCAGAAGGAAAGGAGAAAAGGGGCCAGGCTGAAAAAGTACTTAAAGAAATAATGGGCAGGGATGCCTGGGTGGCTCAGTCGGTTAAGCCGCTGCCTTCAGCTCGGGTCATGATCCCAGGATCTCAGGATCTAGTCCCACATCGGGCTCCTTGCTCAGCGGGGAGCCTGCTTCTCTCTCTGCCTCTGCTTGCCACTCTGCCTGCTCGTGTTCTCTCTGACAAATAAATAAAATCTTAAAAAAAAAAAAAAGAAAGAAAAAGAAATAATGGGGCAGACAACTTAAAGAAAATATTTACAGAAATAATGACAAAAGACATAAACTTAGAAATTCAAGAAACTGAGTGAACCCCAAACAGGATAAACACAAAGAAATAAATGCCAAGAAACACCTTACTCAAAGTTCTGAAAACCAAAGACAAAGGAAAAATTTTTAAAGCAACTAGAAAGAAAGGGTACCCTACCTATAGGGGAAAACCTCTTTGAATGACAAAGGACTTCTCACCTGAACATGGAGGCTTCCAGAAACTGGCACATTTTTCAGGTGCTTAAGGAAAATAACTGTGAACTCCTAACCTCATATCCAGCAAATATATCCCTCAAAATTGGGGAAATCAAGGATTCTCAAATGAAAGGGGGAAAAAAAAAAAAACCTAAAAAAAAAAAAAAAAAATAGAGCAAGCACACCCAACCTAAAAGAATAGCTGAAGGAGCTCTCTAAACAGAAGGAAAGCAATATAAGGAGAAACCGCATCAGGCAGAAAGAAAAACACAGCAAATGTGGGTAAAGAGACTTATTTTCTTCTCTTTCTAAATTATGTTTTCTAAATTATGTTTGATTATTGAAGGAAATATACTGTATGATGTGATTCTAAATGTTTGTACAGGAAACATAAAATTATAAACATTGGAGGGTACAGGGACATAAAGGAGAAGACTAACTGGTAAAATGACAATACCAGCAGAACATGGTAAGTTAGGTATATACAATGTAATACTTAGATCAACCACCAAAAGAACTTTACAAGGAGACACACTTAAAAACAGATAAATCAAAAATGGATTCCAAAAAAATGTTTAAGTACTCCACAGAAAAGTATAAAAAAAGGGACCAGAAGAGAAAAAAAGTAGACTTATACTAACATAAAAATTACATAAACATATATGGCTTTTATATATACCAATTAAAAGAGAGATTGGAAGAGTGGATTAAAAAATTATGACCCTGATATCTCAGGGTCCTGGGATCGAGTCCCGCATTGGGCTCTCTGCTCAGCAGGGAGCCTACTTCCCTCTCTCTCTCTCTCTCTGCCTGCCTCTCCATCTACTTGTGATCTCTCTTTGTCAAATAAATGAATAAAATCTTAAAAAAAAAAAATTATGACCCAACAGTATGCTGTCTGCAAGAAACTCGCTTCAAATGTAATGACACAGACAGGATGAAAGTATACAAACAGAAAAAGAAAATGATCTGGAATAGAGAGGGACATTAAATAACAGTGAAATGATAAGACATAGCATAAGACTCACCATAGGTAAGACTCACCAAACACACTTCAGAATATGTTTTTTTCAAAAACCAAAAACTATTAAAACAGAAAGGAGACACACACACACACACAACTATAGTTGGATCTCAACACCCCCTTTTCAACAACTGTAAGAACAATGAGGAAGGATAGAAAAAAAATTCAACAACGGGATCTATTTGACATTTACACGGTATGCCATGCATAATATACTTCTTTTTCTCAAGTAACCAGAGAATATAAACAAAAATGGCCCATATCTGGGACCAACGAAATAAAAAATTCAACAAATTTAAAATGGAAGTATACAGCATGTGTTCTCTGGCCACAATGGAGTAACAGCAATTTCCAAATATCTGGAAACCGAACAAACTTTAAAATAATTCATAGATCAGGGACGCCTGGGTGGCTCAGTTGGTTGAGCAGCTGCCTTCAGCTCAGGTCATGATCGCAGCGTCCTGGGATCGAGTCCCATATCGGGCTCCTTGCTCAGCAGGGAGCCTGCTTCTACCTCTGCCTCTGCCTGCCATTCTGTCTGCCTGTGCTCGCTCTCCCCCCTCTCTCTCTCTGATAAATAAAATCTTTAAAAAAAAAATTCATAGATCAAAGAAGACATCTCAAGGGAAATTTAAAAGAAAATACAGTGAACGGATTTTTTTTTTTTTAAAGATTTTATTTATTTATTTGACAGAGAGAGATTACAAGTGGGCAGAGAGGCAGGCAGAGAGAGAGAGGAGGAAGCAGGCTCCCCGCCGAGCAGAGAGCCCGATGCGGGGCTCGATCCCAGGACCCTGGGACCATGACCTGAGCCGAAGGCAGCGGCTTAACCCACTGAGCCACCCAGGCACCCCAGTGAACGGATTTTTAAAAATATACTGAATATACTGAAACTTGTAGGGTGCAGCTAAAGCAATGCTGAGAGGGAGATTTATAGCACTAAAATGGTTTTACAGTAGTCTCCCCTTATCCATGGGGAAATATGTTCCGAGACCTCCATGTAAGCCTGAAACTTTGGAGAGTACTGGATGTTATATATAGTATGTTCTTGCCTATACATATATATCAATGATAAAGTTCAATAAGTCAGGCACAGTAACACAGTAAAAATAACTAATAATAAAACAGAACAATTATAACAATGTGCTATAATAAAAGTTACATGAATGTTATCTCGCTCAAAATGTCTTATTGTGAGGCACCTGGGTGTCTCAGTGGGTTAAAGTCTCTGCCTTCGGCTCAGGTCATGATCCCAGGGTCCTGGGATTGAGCTTTCTGCTCAGCAGGGAGCTTGCTTCCCCCACCCCTGCCTGCCTCTCTGCTTACTTGTGATCTCTGTCAAATAAACAAATAAAACACTTAAAAAAAAATGTCTTACTGTACTTTACTTACCCTTATTGTGGTAACACATGATAAAATGCCTACATGATAAGATGAAGTGAGGTAAATGTAGAATTAATGTAGAATTATGCTGTTACTGACATTCTGACAATATGTCAGAAGGAGGATCATCTGCTTCTGGACGTTGACTGTAGGTAACTGAAATTGTGGAAAGTGAAACTGCAGATATGGGGGGACTACTGTATTAGAAAAAAGGAAAATCCTCAAATTAATAAAGTAAGCTCCCACTTTAAAAACCTAGAAAAATAAGAGCAAAACAAACTCAAAACAACCAGAAGAAAATAGGAGAAATCAACAAAATTGAAAACAGAAAAATGAAAAGAGATTCTTTGAAAAGATGATTCTTTGAAAAGATGAATGAACTTTGAAAAGATGAAAAGAACTGACAAGTAAAAAAAAAAAAGAGAAGGTACAAATTAGTATCAAGAATGAAACCGAGGATACAACTACACACCTTCTAACCATCAACAAGATAAGGAAATGCTATGGTTAATACCACACACATAAATCTGACCACTCAAATGAAATGGACCAATTCCCTGAGAGGCACAACCGAGATTTCATCCAAATGAAACTGACAGAACAGTTCTGTAACTTGGAGAACAACGAATTCATAATTTTAACACACACCAAAAACAAATCTCCAGGCCCAGATTTCACTGGAGAAAAGTACAAAATATAAATCAAAGGAGCACACTTAAACATAAAACAGAACTAGTAAAAGAAAAAAAAACCATGTCCCAACAAAACTGAGAAACCAGACAGGATATGCCAATCCTGTCCTACACTGAAACAGATAATGAAAGAAATCATGCAAAATGGACCAGTTCAAGCCATAAGGCAAGTTCATGAGGGTTTCTTCCATTATAAGACAGGGATATATAGACATGTTACCAGAACAAATGAAGAATCAGGAAAATATTGAAAGCTTCAGACGTATGCCTCAAATTCACTGGATGGGGCATACTTTAAGTAACAAAAGGACAGAAAAGAAAGACTCTGGGTTGCTGTGAATTCCTGGGGACAGTCATGAGGAGAGACGGGCTACTTCAGAACTCCTCAAGGAGTAAATGAACTGGACATTGAAAATTTGTTTACTGGGGCACCTGGGTGGCTCAGTGGGTTAAGCATCTGCCTTCGGATCAGGTCATGATCCCAGGGTCCTGGAATCGAGTCCCATTTTGGGCTCCCTGCTCAGTAGGGAGCCTGCTTCTTCCTCTGCCCCTCACCCCACTCTAGCTCTTTCTCTCTCTCTCTCTCTCTCTCTCTCTCTCAAATAAATAAATATTTTAAAAAAAGAAAAGGTGGGGCCAGCTTGGGGCCAACTGACAAGCTCAGATGAACCACAACATATCATTAAATTTCCAAAAGGCCATGAATTTAAATAACCCCTTAAACTGAAATTAAGCAATGTGAGGTTCTCTGTGACAGTGGAATATTTGTCCCTTCACCATGTCATTATAATGTGCCTATTTTCTTGTATCACCGAATATATAAAAACACTGATTGAGGATAGCAGAGTAGCTAAATGCCTTTAAAGTTCTCTAGTTGTCTTTATTTTTCTCTTATGACAATGTCCTTTTTTACTTTGATCATTCACAGAAGTGTGACAGCACCTGTCTTAAAAGTTCATGGCATTCCTTTGTAGAAATGAAGTAGCTTCTGTCTTTAACCAGTGATGATTTCAGACAGAAAAAAGGGGGGGGGCATGGAACACCAATTTACCATCTCCGTGATTTTTTTTCAAACACATAATGCTTTCTTCAGACCCTGTTTAAGATTTGCCAAAAGCAGTGGAAATAGACTGTTTCTCTCAATAAGTTAACATTTTGTTTCTTTTCATTTGTCTTAACCTAACTTGCAATCTGTACTCAAAAGAAAAGTAATTTTCCACAGGAAATAAATATTCTTTATGGTAGTTTACTCTTTATACTATTAATGGCCCGTGCTGTACAGAAGGTGGTGTCTGGGAGAGAAAACTTCCCATCATTCCTCCTCATTCTTTTGGTTGGTTTAATAATTGAAGGACAGATTTTAAAAAGAGTGAGAGAGAACCTGCAGACTCTCACACTAGGCCCAAAGTTCTTACATTGACAGCAAAAGCATGACCCATAAAAGAAAAAAATTGCTAAATTGGACATTAGCAAAATTAAAAGCTTTTGCTTTGGGAAAGACTGTTAAGTAGATGAACAGACAAGCTTTCACTTGTCCCCATATATGTGGGAGAAAGGTTTACAAACTACATATCTGACAAGGACTCATATCTAAAATAAATAAAGAACTCCTGGAGTAAACTCCAATTAGAAAATGGGGATAAGACATGAAGAGAACACTGTATCCAAAAGGATAATAAAGATGGCAGATAAACTCTTGAAAAGATGTTCAACATCATTAGCCATTAAGAAAACACAAATGAAAACCACAATGATATACACAACTTCAAAACTACCAGATTGGCAAGAAAAGAAAAAAGAACGACAACACCAAAGACTGGTGAGACTGGACCTGGATAAGCCACACATTACTAGTAGGAATGTAATTGTCAGTTTCTTAAAACGTAAACATGCAACTATAGTTGACTGAGATGACCCACCAATTGCACTTACAGGCATTCATCCTAGAGAAATAAAAATTTATGTTCACTCAAAATCTGGTTCACCAATGTTCATAGCAACTTTATTGACTTTTATCAATGTCAAATCCTGCTTGTGATATTGTACCAATTTTGCTGAATGCTGCCACTGGAAAAAAATTAGGTAAAGAGTACTGGAAAAAAAAATAGGAAATACAGAAAGGTCTCTGTAAAATTTCTTACAACTATATATGAAGAATCTATTACTATCTCAAGATAAAAAGTTTAAAAAAATAAAATGAACATCTTTAAAAAGAAAGGCTCTTTACCTGCTAATCCTGCAATACCTGGTCTCTGTTCATCTATAGCTATGTCCTCACTTCTATTTGTCATTCAAATCAAATTCCTTCTTTGCTCTTGGATTACTTGATTCTTATTTTATCCAGCTAAAACCATTCAAATGAAATTACTCTTGCTAAAGTCAATGACAATCTTCCAACTGCAAAATAAAATTGAAACTTGCTCATTTTTTTTAATTTACCTACCCTAGTATTTGACACTCATAATTAGTTCTCCCTTCCATGAAACCTTCCTACCTCTGCTGGTTGTCCTTCCTCAGCTTTACTGTCCTCTCCTCTGAGAAGCCTTGCCAAACCTCTCTCATCCCACAGGGGCCTTCTGTATTTACTTAACAACTTTATAGTACTGACTTCCTTTTTAATCTCCTCTAGCACAAGAAATATTCCTGGAAATCAGTGTCTTGTTTTATCTCTGTATCTTTGAGGCCTAAAAAGAATGAAGAGTTGAAATATGCTGCACGACTGTTCATTAGACTGAAGCATAGTCAATAATTCGTTCAGACTCTTTCAAATAAATGGAAGCATCTAACTCTTACACAGTCTGTCCTTTGAAACAAAACTCATCTTGACTTAACTTTTAGGAAGCATTCTCCAGTAATTATACCAATTCCCTACTAAGAATCACAAGTTCCTCTGCCCCAATAAAACCCCTGCCCCCCAAAATAAAAATTACTTATCTAAACACATTTATGATAGTTCCTTTTCATTTAATATTAAACTCCTGAAGGGCAGGCAATTCTATGATTCATAGAGACTTAAGACAGTTGCATGTCTCTAGGAACTCCACAAATACTGAGTCTTTAAAATGAACAGAAAATAAGACTGCTTGAGAAAAACAATGGGCTTAGTTACCAGAGATCAAATTACTAAAAGGAAATACTGCAAATATATCACCTTTTAAAATAATAAATACTGCATCCCAGCTGATAGCCTTCCAGACTAACCTTTGTCTTGTTGAACATTCTCCTTCTTCTTTGGCTACCCATCCAACATCAGCAAAAGACACCACTGCATCTTCTCCTAGATGGTTTGGGCTCCATTCTGTTGTAGGGCTGGTAAGCTGTAAGTTATAAGGAAAGTTCTTTGGTACACATGTCAGAATAAAACTTAATCACCTAAAAGAAAATCATCAGCTCTGGTGTTACAACCACATGGACAGTTTCTATATTTACATTGAAGGTCCCCACAAAATGGATGATTAGTTATGTCATACAGTTGCCTAGGAATGTATAATAATCTCTGAATTATAATAAAAATGGGTATTATATAGATCTGCTGTTAAAATGCTGAAAAAATATTTTTTAAAAATCCTTAAATCATGAATTTTTAAATAAAAGTATTAACTGTAAAAAAACAAAAAATACTAATTGCACTAAGACAGAATCCCCAGTTAACCTTAACCACAAAAATGAGAATATTCTGAAATTCTTGAAGTTCCTGAATTTACTTTAAAAGAAGGAAAGATAATTTAATTGAATTAAATTTGTCTTTTTGTAAGTAAAATGCCAATGAATATAATTTTAAAATTAAGTTACCAGATTAATACTTCCTAAAAATAAGTAACAGTAAGCTTTAAATAAATGAGAAAATGCAGACTTTGTAATTGAAGAAAAGTTAAAAAGGCCAAAGAGATTTACTTATTAATGCATTTATCAAAAATGTTCTCAAGGGGCGCCTGGGTGGCTCAGTTGGTTAACCATCTGCCTTCAGCTCAGGTCATGATCCCGTGGTCTTGGGATAGAGCGCTGTTGGCCTCCCGGCTCAGAAGGGAGTCTGTTTTTCCTTCTTCCTCTGCCCCTTCCCCTTGCTTCATGCTCTCTCTCAAATAAATAAACAAACAAAATCTTAAAAAAAAAAAAAAAAAAAAAGATTCTGCTGTAACCCATGCTCTGTTTAAATCTTTTAATACTGTCACTGTCAGATCAAACTTTTGGAAGCTACACTTAAATGTAATGCTTTTTCCTCAAAGACAAAATATACCTTGCAAACACATTAATACTGAAAGAGTTAAAAATCAAAAGGTCTTTAATATTATAATTAATATTATAAATAAAATTTTAATCGAACATACTCACTGCTGGTATGCACTAGCATACCAGCATTCTGAAATAACTACCCAACATTATCAACTTAATAAAGTAGCATTAGAAAACTGACATTTTAATAACATACTAAGAATATCAAGTATTTAAAATGCCTGCGTGGCTCAATGGGTTAAGGGCTCTTGGCCTTCGGCTCAGGTCATGATCCCAGGAACCTGGGATCCAGCCCGGCATCGGCATCGGCATCGGCATCGGGCTCTCTGCTCAGCAGGGAGCCTGCTTCCCCCCTCTCTCTGTCTCTACCTGCCTCTTTGCCTACTTGTGATCTCTGTCTGTCAAATAAATAAAATCTTTGTTATAAAATGCCTTAAATTATGGCTTTTGGGGAGGACAAGATACAGGCAACAGGAAAAGGGTAAGCTTTAAAAGGGTAAATATTCAAGAATCTAATCCTGGGCAAAAACAAAATAATAATAATAATAATGAATTAAGGTGAAAAGCCTTTCAAAATACAAATGTTTTAAAGCATGTAGTGGAATAACTGTGGCCATAAGAAAGGGGGAAAAAAAGTAAACTCCTCAGGAAGTACACTGTCAAAAGATGTGATCAAAGAAAAATCAAAAAGATTTTTCTACTTTTCCCCCTTACATTTTAGAAATTTATCCAAATAAGTCAATAAACACACAGCTATTCAGTCAGTGGGTATCTTATATAACTGAAATTAACTGGGCATCACATCTCCTCTCAAGACACAGAGAAATCTGGTAAGATTATTTCCATCCGTTACTGAAAACACAATAATGTATTAACATTCCCATAACATTGTAATAGGGAGAGTCCCAAGTGGGTTACATGGAGATCCTTGAACAAAAAGGGCCCCCAGTCCCATGGAAGTTCCTAGAACATACAGTATTTAATGGGCTGTTTGTAAAAGTGAAAGATCAAAAAAGTAAAACCTGAATGGTACCTTCCTAAGGTGCTAGACGTTATGAAGATCAATCTGATTGTAACTATTCTAAAAAATCTTATTGCCAAAAAAAAAAAAAAAAATCTTATTGCAATACAGTTCTAGTTTGTAGGAAGTGAGGTATATTAAAACAAAATTAAGTTTTGACCCTTCTTCCTTTCCCACAAAAGTTACAAAAATTGAAATTCTCTTCCTAGATATTTCTGCTTACAAATGGAAGCAAAATGGTACTTTTATAAAAATAAATACTTAAAAATAGAAAAGTTTACCTATTTTGTGACAGCTTTTCAGAGTATTTATAACACAATTAAGGATTAAACAATGCAGCTCAATTTTACATATGTAGTTGCTTTCTGCATAAACTTAAAAAAAAAAAACCACAAACCAAAATTTTCCATGGATTTAGTTTAACAACATGTCTGTAACATGTGCTCAATGAGATGAAAACGTTGATGATACTGTTGATCATATCTGTATCATTTCTAATGGACATCCTACCCCACAAAACAAGGTCATCTTAGTACTTAAGTCATTTATCTACATTAAACAATGATTTATGCCATTAAAAAAAAAAAGTCCAACAAAGTCTCTGAGGAAACCAAACTCATTGAAAAGACAAGATAAAAGTGAAAAATAGTAACACTAATCTTTTTTTAAAAAGGCATTTCAGTTGCTGCTGAAACGTGCACTGAATAACAAGCATGGAATGGGAAGGACAATTCACTCAGTAAAATACTAGTTAAGGAGACACCAGTGCAGGCAAGGAGGCTGATGGCATGGAATTGTTGGAAGGATGATTTAGATGCCAGTACTGACATGCATGGATGACCTAAGGGAAGTTTGAAAAAGACAAAGCCAACTTACTAAAAATTCCAGCAAGGTCCTGTCTTACCATAGCTATTGTTAGTAGGGGAAAAAAAAAACAATGAAGAGAACAGACAAAAAAATTTCTTCAAAGTCAAGGGCATTATAAAATTTAAAAGCAAAATTAGCACATATTGATTTGTAAGTATCCAAAGTCCTTTCAGAAAGTATGAAAACCATTTCATCCAGAGCAATAATCCAGTCGTTGCATTGTATTTTTACTGATTTTAAGAAATTTAATTCAACATCTGATATAATTTAAATTATCTAAAATTCAATTATATTTCAAGAATTTTACTAAAATAACTTTACATAGTTTTATATATTCTGATAATGTAAAACTAACTGATTAATAGAACTCAAAGAAAAATACAAAGCTTGTATAAAAGTTGAAATACCTAGAATATTAGAAGAGCTAACCTTGTCCTAATGGGACTTTTCATAAAATAAACAGTTATTAGGAACCATGATTCTATCAGTTTCTTGCCAAAAAGTGTGTTTATAGTAATCAGACTTAGTCTATTTTACTGGCATTTGTTTATAGCCCAAGGCAAATTATGTATTCTTAAAAGCAGCACAGCAAAATAATAATCTCCAGCTTTTACTTACAGTTTATTAATTCTTTTTCTACCAATTCCTGCCATAATAAAAACAACTGAAAGCGAAATTTCCATATTTTAATACAGTGACATACAATAAGCCAAGCAGATACCTGTGTAAACAACACTAAATCTGGTATTCTCATGCTTCTCTGTAGTATGGTCCCTTTTTAAAAACTGAGGATTTAGGGGCACCTGGATAGCCTGATTTCAGCTCAGGTCATCATCTCTGGGTAGTGAAATCAAGCCCTGCACTGGGCTCTGTGCTGAGTGTGGAGCCTGTCTGAGATTTCCCTCTCCCACTGCCACCCCCCAGGCCATACTCCATGCACATGCTCTCTCTTTTCCTCTCTCAAAAAAATAAATAAAATAAAAACAGAGCATTTATTTTTTTTAAAACATTTTATTTATTTACTTGATAGAGATCACAAGTAGGCAGAGAGGCAGGGGGGGAGGGGAGATACTCCTGAGCAGAGAGCCCGATGCGGGGCTCGATCCCAGGATCATGATCTGACCAAAGGCAGAAGCCTTAACCCACTGAGCAACCCAGCGCCCCCCCAAAACTGAGCATTTATTAAACTTTCTATTCATGATTCTTAGAATGTGGAAGAGTAGGAAGAGAAGGTGGAGAGACCACAGAGAAATGGAGGGAAATGTTCCTGTCAAAGTAACCCAAGAAAGGGGGTGCTGGGTGGCTCAGTGGGTTAAAGCCTCTGCTTCGACTCAGGTTATGATCCCAGGGTCCTGGGATGGAGCCTCACATTGGGTTCTCTGCTCAGCAGGGAGCCTGCTTTCCCTCTCACTCTCTGCCTATCTGAGATCTCTGTCTGTCAAATAAATAAATAAAATCTTTGTAAGAAGAGGTAAAACTGTTCTGAGGGTGAAAGAGTCAAGGTGTTGCCTATGAGTGTGGGCAGTACAAAAGAAATGGCAAGAAAAGCCAAAAGGAATATAGGAAGTAAAGAATATAAAATGCCAAGTTTCAGATAAATCTTCAAAAAGACTGAAGCTACCCGGAACGCTAGAAGGACTGGTCATGACTATCTAACTCCTGCTTCTGAAATGACTCACGAATGCCATACTTGTAAGTTTAAGCTATTTTGATTTTTGTCTAATGAATATGATCCCATAATGGTATCTACTCTCTCTGGGTCCAACTGTGGTTCCCCAGTTCCAGACTTTCTATACAATTTACTTATGTTGGACCCTAGATAGTCCAAACAAATTCCGTATCAATCAAATCCTTAAATGAACCAGAAAAATAGCAAAAACACATTTTCAACTTTATTACTCTAAATTGCATGTCTTTAAAAATTCCACATTTCTTAGGGCGCCTGGGTGGCTCAGTGGGTTAAGCCGCTGCCTTCGGCTCAGGTCATGATCTCAGGGTCCTGGGATCAAGTCCCGCATCGGGCTCTCTGCTTGGCAGGGAGCCTGCTTCCCTCTCTCTCTCTCTCTGCCTGCCTCTCTGTGTCTCTGTCTACTTGTGATCTCTGTCTGTCAAATAAACAAATAAAATCTTTAAAAAAAAAAAAAAATTCCACATTTCTTACTTTACTGATAGATGTAGTTAAAATATAACAGAAGATACAGACTTAAAATATGTAGCAGATAAAACATTCATTTTAATATGATCTCAGGGATGCCTGTGTGGCTCAGTGTATTGGGCATCCACCTTCAGCTCAGGTCATGATCCCAGAGTCCTGGGATCAAGTCCCAGTTGGGCTCCCTGCTCAGCAGGGAGCCTGCTTCTCCCTCTGCCTCCTGATCCCACTGCTTGTGCACATGTGCTCTCTGGCAAATAAATAAATAAAATATCTTTTAAAATACTGATCTTGGGGCACCTGGGTGGCTCAGTGGGTTAAAGCCTCTGCCTTCGGCTCAGGTCATGATCCCAGGGTACTAGGATTGAGCCCTGCATCGGGCTCTCTGCTCAGCGGGGAGCCTGCTTCCCTTCCTCTCTTTCTGCCTGCCTCTCTGCCTACTTGTGATCTCTGGCAAACAAACAAACAAATAAATAAAATCTTTAAAATACTGATCTTGAATTTGAAAAGACTCAGTAGGGGCACCTAGGTGGATCAGAGGGTTAAGCCTCTGCCTTTGGTTCAGGTCATGGTCTCAGGGTCCTGGGATCAAACCCCACATCCAGCTCTCTGCTCAGTGGGGAGCCTGCTTCCCCCCCTTCTCTGTCTACTTGTGATCTCTCTCTCTGTCAAATAAATAAATAAAATTTTTTAAAAAAGAAAGAAAGAAAGAAAAGACTCAGTATACTGTAAAACCAACTGGAAATAAAACTCTCACTATAAACAAATGTCTTCTACCTTTCACTACATTCTCAAGTAGGTCACCAATCTTTCTCTTACATTATCCCTCTCTCCTATGTTTATCCATCTTTATTCAAATGCAGCTCCTGGGGCGCCTGGGTGGCTCAGTGGGTTAAGCCGCTGCCTTCAGCTCAGGTCATGATCTCAGGGTCCTGGGATCGAGTCCCACATCGGGCTCCCTGCTCAACAGGGAGCCTGCTTCCTCCTCTCTCTCTCTGCCTGCCTCTCTGCCTACTTGTGATCTCTCTCTGTCAAATAAATAAATAAAGTCTTTAAAAATATAAAAACAAAAAACAAAAAAAAACAAAAAACAAATGCAGCTCCTGCACTAAACCTAATAGGCTTAATTCCGCTCATACCTTTTTCAGTGACTAGTAACACAAAGAGATCTCTTGGAGAGATCCAAGAAAATGTACTTGGCTCTAGTATTTCAGCTCACTGTCAAGGCAGATTTGGGTTTTTACTAAAAAATTCTAGATTACCTTCTATATACCTCTAGCTACATGAACACAAAGACTATGCTTAAGCTCTCCTGCAACTAGGTTAAGTAGATACATTAACAGATAAAAAGAAAATTTTAATGAACTGAGCAATCCAAAAAAAGTTAATAAGCCCTAGTTAACAACCCTAGTTTATTTTGAAGGAAGCTAGCAAATGAAGCAATCAGCATTTTGTGTCTAATTGAGTTGAATTCTCAGAAATTGCGCTTGGGAGTTACCACCACAGATTTCTTCATTTTCATTATTTTTTCAAAAGCCTATAGTTTGATAAAAATATTATTTCTTGGAAAGTTCCAATCTGTCACTTTCTAGACTGATGTACAAAGGTTTTGCCAGTCAATTTGCAAGCAGGATTATGAGCACAATAATGAACAATCTCGTTAGTCAACCTGAACAAATGCTAATTTCTACTGCTTACTTAGGAACAGATTTTTACCTCCATCTACCAGGAGAACTGATTTAGGAGTAAATCAGTAATATCAAATAAACTTGCAGGGGCACTTCTGAGCTTCTAAATTATGAGTTAAATATATCTTCCACATTTCATATGCTAATCGATCATTTAAAATTGGTATAGCTATCTGAACTTTACATTCTTAAATGTTGAACTGAAATATTCTGCAGTATTACTGTTGTAGAGAATTAGCGAAAAACAGGAACATGTCTAACAATATTACAACAATAAGGAATAAAGCCCAATCCAGAAAATAACAATTTATCTCCAAGCAAAGAACAGAGCTGCTCCTATCTGGTGCTTTAAGAGAATTCTAAGACCTGTGCATTTAAAAGTATTCCCAAATCAGGGTTTCACTATCCTCTCATTCAGAGAACAATTCCTTCTTTGTCTTGACACTGTCCTTTCCAAAAGCAATGGTTCCTACAATTAATGTTAAGCTTTAAACCAAGCATGGAGAAAGCAACTTAAAAGGCATCCACAGATGGGGCGCCTGGGTGGCTCAGTGGGTTAAGCCCGAGGTCATGATCTCGGGGTCCTGGAATCGAGTCCTGCATCGGGCTCTCTGCTCAGCAGGGAGCCTGCTTCCTCCTCTCTCTCTCTCTGCCTGCCTCTCTGCCTACTTGTAATCTCTCTCTGTCAAATAAATAAATAAAATCTTTAAAAAAAAAAAAAAAGGCACCCACAGAGATACTGAAAAATAAACTAGGAGAACAGAATGGCTGTCCAAGGGAGAAGGTATGATAAAGAAAACAATGGTAGTATCTGAAGCTTCTTAAGTAACATAAGGCCACGTTTGAGGTCACCTGGGAATTAACAACTCCTTGGCTTATCATATGCTTTTACAAAGATGTATTCTACATATTCTTAAGAAGGATAAGTGTCTTAAGAACTTTAAAAAGCTTGAATAATCACTTCACAGAGGAAGTAAAATTAGAAAGACTTTACCATGATTTTACTGTCTTTTACTGACAGTAGCATCAACAGAGGAAAAGGTTCAAAATTACTTTTAAAATTGTCTTGCCTATTTGTATTTCTAATGCACTTATTAATATAAAATTTCAAAATATATAAAGTAGAGTACCTGAAACTGAACTCTTGGGCACTGGATCAGAGATAAGTTAGTACCAATTTTCCTTACGATACTTCGAGATGAACCATATGGCTTCCCAGACCAAAGTACCTGAGGAAGTAGGAAAAACCAAAAGTTTAATTACAAGAGTTATAAAGGTTTGTAGTTTGTTCCTACAAAACACTGGACAATTAATTGCACAACATGTTGACACTTTAAGGGATCAGAATGCTCGATGTGTTACAGGAAATGAGCTAATATTTCTCAATTAGAAGTTTAAGGATATATATAGCTGGTTATGATTAACACAAAGTTTAATGTAAGGCATTAAATAAAAAACACAGAAGAATAACTAGTAATTGTAAAATAATACATCTGAAATAAATAACTGCATTTTCATTAGGTTTTCATATTATTCTGTAAAGGAAACACAATTTCTCTCTCCTCTGCTGTATTTTTAGTTTTAGAATTTACGCACAATTTTTTTAAAACTGTGAGCTACTTTTGTTATAATGGACTTTTCAAAAGAAACCCAAATCAGTACAAAGTTCAGAACCTGAAGTTGTACTATTCAGGGTACTTTGCTTTTGTTTGCTACATAAGAATGACTGGTCAAGGTTAAGTGTAGACCAAAATCCAGTTCCACTGCATCTTTTTGAGGCCTTGTCCCAAGGTAAAGGTATCTTTTCCTAATTTATACAAAGGCTGAATGAGCTTACAGTGACCCTAACTAGCAGAATTCCTCAGATGAAATCATAGTACACAGAGGACATTATGCAAAAACAAACTCCCAAAGCAAAAGGCAAACAAACAAACAAAAAAACCACACATGTAGAATGTTAAATCATTATAAAGTACCTTGAAACTTCTCCCCAAGTACATGATTTTTCCTTAAAGAGAAAAACTATCCATCTGTTTTGAGTGCTACACTTGAAAGCCTGGACAGAAAGGCAGAGAGGTGGTATGCTATTAAAAGCAATTTTAAAAGAAAAGAGTAAGAATGATATGACCACTTAATTCATTAAATTTTACATTCAATTATATTCTACAACTAAATAAGTAATACCAAATCAGCGGCATGTTTTCTGAGCAATAGACATTGACCCTTTTTAGTCATGCCATGGCCGTTCTAATTTAAAGAATGGAATTACCGTAATATATGCAGTATGAACAAGGAATAAATGTTATTGCAAACAGCAGTGGCTCCAACACATAATCCTAATTAGACTTTTAAACCATTCTAAAAGCATGCACAACTTATAAAATGGGCATAGAAATAATCTGACTTCTTAGATTTTCGCAATTCAACCCAATTAGATATAACAGTAGGGCTCAAAGTGAAGATCATGGGGATGTGTATATAATAGCTCTGGTATATGCCTCAGCTTTTACCTAACTCATCATTAATATGTTCAAAGTTTCACTGACTATTATCCAAGAGAGTCCAGAAAGTACTATAGCCTACACTGGCTATTATAACCAATAAAAACTGAACTCTTGCTTAGGAAATATAAATTAAAAAGATGGTACAGAGTGGGAAATAGGACACTAGAAAGAAGACATCGATTTTGAAATATGAATATTAAACAAAGAATGTTAAGGGGCAAAGCTACTGTGAAGATTAGAAGAGAATTACCTGTAATTGAGGAATGCAAATCATTCACACCAATGATTGATCAAACAACTAATAATAATAACACATAAGGACCGAGAAGAAAAACATCGGACTAGACAAAAATGGGAAGCATCACAGTTTTACAAATTCAACATAAGAGGCCAAGGACAAAATAAGAATATGGGAAAGTAATTCTAAGACAGTATTTAAGCAAACTCTACCTTATACATGTTCATAGGTCTTAATCTTTTAAAAAGAAACCCACAGGGCAATAGCACCTATACCATCCCTTCTCTTCTTGAATCTTCTATTTAGTCACAAGTCAAAATTCTCCTATGATGTAGGTGTAGTGGAACACTATGCATCACAATGTGACAATTACAGAGTCTAAAGTGAATCTCCCATCCCTTCAGTATGCAAAGATCTTAACTGGAGATGAAGAGGGCAAGAAACTCACAATGAAAAATTTGGAAAGGATTTGCCAAGGTCAGGAACTAATGTTTCTGCCAACTTTTAGCATTCCTTGCTATGCATGCTTCAGGGCTAAGTTTCAACTATTATCTTCCCATCTGCTTAATATCAGAAGGAAAAGAGTACCAGGTGACTTCTGTAAGAGAAGGTGGCCAAAGATTCAGCATTTACTTTTAAGGACAAAGTAGACTATTTAGGCTTCTTATACAAAATTCTAAAGGAAGTAAAAACAGACTGCTTTATGTGATTTTTTTCAAAGTATATACAGCAGACTAACAATGTTTTCCTGTTATTTATGAACTGAATAGCACTTAGCACCAAGAAATATGAAGGGTCTATGTAAGCTAATGACCAGAATATTTAGAAAGAAGAGTCATAAACTTTGCTTGACTTTATGAAAAAGTGCTGGTAAAGAGCTCCTAACTTCCAGGAACCCTAAAACTAGGTCCTACTTCATTTTTTCTATTCAGCCATCATGGAGTGGGAGAAATTGTAAATGGCTGTGAAGAAATAATGAACAGATGGTACTGAAAAGTCACCATCTGTGCACTGGGAGACTGTAAGGCCCAAGTGTATCTCCTACCCTAACTGGTGGCTGAACTGTTGTCTTGTCGGTATACAAGAGAATGAAAGACTTCCTCTAAAGATAAACTGTCATTAATATTTTTTCAGATGTTAGAGAGAAGGGAGAAAACTAGCACTGCTAACCAAATGGATTTCATTAAGAAATAAGAATTCAGTTCCATTAGAAAATAATTAACTATTATTATTAAACAGAAAAACTCTGCTTTGCTTTATAATGACTACTGACAAATAATCTAATAATGAATGTGTGCATGTGTGTTTGCATGTCTGTGTCTAGTAATGACAGTCCCTAACATTTAGAAACAGTGTTTGAAAGTGATGACAGCAAGGAGGAGGATGACAACAAGAAAGCAATTTGTTCTTTTTTAACATTGTGAAATGCTATTGTAGAAGTGTTGAAGTGTGAGCCTGGAATCTGAAGCTATCATCTGTCTCATCGTGATGACTGTACTCAAGTTTCATGTGGTAATTCATCTGTTATAGACCAGTTTAATCTAAATTACTACTTCAGAGGTACCATTTAGCAGGAAAATGTACAAATTCAATTCTAAATAAATATATTTTTCTCAAGATTAGCTATTTCAGATTTTTTTAAAAGATTTATTTATTTATTTATTTGATAGAGAGAGATCACAAGTAGGCAGAGAGGCAGGCAGAGAGAGAGGGGGGAAGCAGGCTCCCCGCTGAGCAGAGAGCCCGATGCGGGGCTCGATCCCAGGACTCTGAGATCATGACCTGAGCCGAAGGCAGAGGCCTAAACCACTGAGCCACCCAGGCACCCTAGCTATTTCATATTAATGCAAGGGTCTTTATTCTGGGGTCAAGTCCCTGAAATTACATGCAAAATTCTGTGTTTATGTGATTATTTTTAGAATAAAGCCATACCATTAATCAAAATTCCAAGGAGTCTAAGACACAACAAAATACAAATTCTTAACTCCAAGGGAGCCAGGGGAAAATTCGAAGTGTGTGTTGGGGAAAGAGGCTAGAGACAGGAAGATGAAACTCTAACAATTTAAAATCAATTAAAGAAAACACTTTCCACAGTTCTCTTCTTCCTTACTCTAAACTCTTAGCCACACTGACATTCTTCCTCCAAAGCACAAAAGGAAAACAAAGTTACAATTCTTAAGTATTACTGGAAATATATTACTAGTACTAATTAGGTATTTGCTCTGACTGTAGATATACCTATAAAACAAAGTATTGTTTTACTGAACATACATAATTTAGGCAAAAGAACTAGATATAGAATCAATCAGTAACTGCCATTATAGTGCTGATGTGTACAGTACAATACAAAGAGCTAATCATCAACAGTTGTTCTTTTTTTTTTTTTTTTTTAAGATTTTATTTATTTATTTGACAGAGAGAGATCACAAGTAGGCAGAGAGGCAGGCAGAGAGAGAGGAAGGGAAGCAGGCTCCCTGCTGAGCAGAGAGCCCGATGCGAGGCTTGATCCCAGGACCCTGAGATCATGACCTGAGCCGAAGGCAGTGGCTTAACCCACTGAGCCACCCAGGCGCCCTCAACAGTTGTTCTAATGGCAAAAACAAAACTCTAATCTCAAAGCTGCACATTTTCTTTTTAAGCAGATAAAACACGTAAAGAATGAAGGCAGTTTCTACCTGGAATATTTTCAAACACAGTATTAAGTTCATTATCAAACAATGGGAAAATATGTATTTACTACTGAAAGGGAGCAAAGAAGTTTTATTTTCAGATGTCCAAAAGTAAAATCTTCGTAGACTATACCTTCTTACACTTGGGCAGCATGCTAAGAGATCTTAGAAACTAAACAATTCCGAAGTATCAAACTGCTTTATGTTAAAAGAAAACTTATTTCTATATAGATTTTCAGTTAATGGATTAAAGTTGATGATTATATGAGGGTGCCTGGGTGGCTCAGTTGGGTAAGCATCTGCCTTTGGCCCCGATCACGATCTCAGGGTCCTGGGATCGAGTCCCATATTGGGCTCCCTGCTCAGTGGGGAGCCTGCTTCTCCTTCTCCCTCTGCCTGCTGCTCCCCTGCTTATGCTCTGTCAAATATATAAAACCTTTGAAAAGGAAAAAAAAAAGTGATTGTTACCAAAAAAAAAAGTCTTTTCAGTTGCTAGGGCCTTAATTATGAATACCCTATAATATAGGGAGTAAGTTAATGCTGCTACCTGGTTCTCTTTTTTTTTGGATGAAAAAAGGCATGGGGGTGCCTGGGTGGCTCAGTGGGATAAGCCGCTGCCTTCGGCTCAGGTCATGATCTCAGGGTCCTGGGATCGAGTCCCGCATCGGGCTCTCTGCTCAGCAGGGAGCCTGCTTCCTCCTCTCTCTCTCTCTCTCTGTCTGCCTCTATGCCTACTTGTGATCTCTGTCAAATAAATAAATAAAATCTTAAAAAAAAAAAAAGAAAAAAGGCAAGAATGAACATGATGAACATGGATGAAAGGCAAAATGAATAAAACTAAATTAAATGAACAAGCTAAATAAACTGTGTTATCTGTTTCTGAAACAAACTTCTGCACTTCGGTCTCAATCAGCATTAGTCACATTCGCCTGACTTGGGGCCAGGATTGGGGGGAATGACAAAGCAAAACCATAGAAAACTAACCATTATTGAATGTAGCTATACTACATACAAGCCTCTGTACTAAGTGTCATTTAATCCAGTCATTTAATCCACAAGCTAACTCTGCAATAGTTCTTCTTGTGTATAATTTGTACATGCAGAAAGTAACTGGCAGAGACCAATTTCAGACCCAGAGTTGTTTGAATCCAGGATCTATGATCTTTTCACCAAATTATACTTCTTTTTCAATTATTTTATTTTTTTAAAGTAATGTCTATGCCCAATGTGGGGCTCAAATTCAGGACCCTGAGATCAAGAGTTGCATGCTTTTCTGGCTTAGCCAGCTAGGTACCCCTCTCTTAAATTGTATTTTTTACTAAAATTGGAAAGAAGAAGAACCGTAAATTGTAAAGCTTTACATTGGGGGAATTTTAAATTACAAGAGCTTCCCATTTTTCTGGAAGCAAAGGAAATTTTTCACTGCCAGTACTAAAATGTTAATCTACTCTCTGTAACCAAATGATGGTAAACAAATGAGAAAGGTGGTATAAGATGCATTAAGTAAAGTTCAAAACAGGAAAATGTAACTGAAAAAGATGAAAATACTATTAACTTCAGAAACCATTTTCCTATTGCTTATCCTCAGGCTAATAATATCAAAATTATGCAGCTATTTAAAAAGGTAATTTTATTTGGTTCTTTGCTTTTTATCTCCAAAGAAAATAGATGTAATGGGGGGGTGGGTTGAGAGATTCAAAGTTTGACTTTCTCTTAACAAGACATAAAAAGACACAAAATAAAAACAAGAGTACAAGGAGTACGTTAAAAAGTATACCCATTATTAAAAAAATACATATATATATATATATATATATATATACACATTTACACACACATATACACCCATATTCATGATATGTAACCTGCCTGTATCTTTTAATAAAATAGAATTCCACATTATTAATGCAAAGTATTGAATGTGAAAATGAAAAACAAATATTCATAAGACATGCCTGGCTCAACCACTGGTCTAATAACTTCACACTGGATCTTAAAAAAAGTTATGTACCAGTAGAAAATACTTCAAATGAGATAAAGATCAGAACATCTTTGGCACAGATTATACTAATTTTTCTTCATATACATAGTCATTGTATTAGCAGAAGACATGACTTACCTTTTACCTTAAAAGTTGTGTGATAATGTTATAACGGCATTCAATAAGTTCTACAACATTCAGAGTTGTCAAGTGCTAGTCATATTTTATCCAATGATTTCCATGTTATCTCTTTTCTCACTACTAACAAATGCATTGCTTTTAACAGTTACATGAATATTGGTACATTTTCAATGTAACTCAAAATGTTACTCCCATACTTAGGATACTAGGTAAAGATTCACTTCTATGACTTAAATAAACATATTGAATTTAAAATGTTGGTCATATATAAATTCATTTCACGTTCTCAGAAAAAATTCTCAAAACATATACATGTCTGGATTTAAAAAATTAATTAGGAGCACTCACCGATTGCATGCTTCCTCCAACCTGTTGAAAAACCATCCTAATTAGGCGCTTAATCCAGCCAAGCATTTAGATGGCAAAGTGTCTCCAAATTTGCATTTCAAGTACTTCAGGCATACATAGCAGCACATGGTCCAATAAGCACACTAAAATTTTAAAAAGCAAATACTAAAATGAAATAATTGTTATTTAGAATCTTTACTGTCTGCAACATGTCTCACAAAGTCTAGTCTAAAACATTTTAAAACTTTGTGTGTACTTAAAAAACAATTTTGCCTGTGATCAGTTTTGAAAAAACAGTACAATATTTTTTTAACTATTTTTTTCCAACCAGGGTTTTTTATTTGGAAGCAATAAACACCCACTGTGGCTAATTTAAGTAGAAAATGTTTCTTTGAAAAGATACTTAGTAGATAACAATCTTAAAAGAACCTGAACCAACATTCTGCCAGTTCCCACTTTTCTGCCTCACTGGCTCCTAAGTTGCTATCTATACTGGTGGCATTTACTTGGCCAAATCTACCTGTCTATAGTTACGAGCAGATTCTACCTCCCACCAAAAATCACAAAGGAATCCCAGATATATGGTACAGGAATTCAGATGCTAGAAGGTCCTTCCACAGTATTGGCACTATAACCCCTGCCTCTCATCTCCTTCCCCATCAATATATACTACAAATCTGACAGAATTAAATTGTTAACTCATCATACAGCATAACCCAGTTTACTGAAAGTAAAAAAGTTTCATTGGTCTCCAATGTAACAAGGAGCTTGAACAAAA